>NC_138300.1:126167500-126767500 GCF_965601325.2 Salmo salar
TCACTGACAGTGTCACCAGCAAAGCACCATCACACCTCCTCCATGCTTCACGGTGGGAACCACACATGCAGAGATCATCCGTTCACCTACTCTGCGTCTCACAAAGACACGGCGGTTGGAACCAAAAATCTCAAATTTGGACTCATCAGACCAAAGGACAGATTTCCACCGGTCTAATGTCCATTGCTCGTGTTTCTTGGCCCAAGCAAGTCTCTTCTTATTATTGGTGTCCTTTAGTAGTGGTTTCTTTGCAGCAATTTGACCATGAAGGCCTGATTCACGCAGTCTCCTCTGAACAGTTGATGTTGAGATGTGTCCATTACTTGAACTCTATGAAGCATTTCTTTGGGCTGCAATCTGAGGTGCAGTTAACTCTAATGAACTTATCCTCTGCAGCAGAGGTAACTCTGGGTCTTCCTTTCCTGTGGTGGTCCTCATGAGAGCCAGATTCATCATAGCGCTTGATGGTTTTTTGCGACTGCCCTTGAAGAAACTTTCAAAGTTCTTGAAATGTTCCGTGTTGACTGACCTTCATGTCTTAAAGTAATGATGGACTGTCATTTCTCTTTGCTTATTTGAGCTGTTCTTGCCATAATATGGACTTGGTCTTTTACCAAATAGGGCTATCTTCTGTATACCACCCCTACCTTGTCACAATACAACTGATTGGCTCAAAGGCATTAAGAAGGGAAGAAATTCCACAAATTAACTTTTAAGAAGGCACACATGTTAATTGAAATGCATTCCAGGTGACTACCTCATGAAGCTGCTTGAAAGAATTCCAAGAGTGTGCAAAGCTGTCATCAAGACAAAGGGTGGCTACTTTGAAGAATCTGAAATATAAAATATACTTTCATTTTTTAAACACTTTTTTGGTTACTACATGATTCCGTATGTGTTATTTCATAGTTTTGATGTCTTCACTATTATTCTACAATGTAGAAAATAGTAAAAATAAAGAAAAACCCTTGAATGAGTAGGTGTGTCCGAACTTTGACTGGTACTGTATTTTTTTATTTTATATAAGGTGACCTAAAATTCTAAATTAAATAGCTAAAGGATCCTTGTTGTGACGACCTTAAAACAATTCCCAATGTTAGCTTGGTAGAACCATCCCCCCCGGGCTTATCCTTGGTGTGACCACCTTAAAACAATTCCCAATGTTAGCTTGGTAGAACCATCCCCCCGGGCTTATCCTTGGTGTGACCACCTTAAAACAATTCCCTATGTTAGCTTGGTAGAACCATACCCCCGGGCTTATCCTTGGTGTGACCACCTTAAAACAATTCCCTATGTTAGCTTGGTAGAACCATACCCCCCGGGCTTATCCTTGGTGTGACCACCTTAAAACAATTCCCTATGTTAGCTTGGTAGAACCATCCCCCCCGGGCTTATCCTTGGTATGACCACCTTAAAACAATTCCCTATGTTAGCTTGGTAGAACCATCCCCCCAGGCTTATCCTTGGTGTGACCACCTTAAAACAATTCCCTATGTTAGCTTGGTAGAACCATCCCCCCAGGCTTATCCTTGACGTGACCACCTTAAAACAATTCCCTATGTTAGCTTGGTAGAACCATCCCCCCAGGCTTATCCTTGGTATGACCACCTTAAAACAATTCCCTATGTTAGCTTGGTAGAACCATCCCCCCAGGCTTATCCTTGGTATGACCACCTTAAAACAATTCCCAATGTTAGCTTGGTAGAACCATCCCCCCAGGCTTATCCTTGGTATGACCACCTTAAAACAATTCCCTATGTTAGCTTGGTAGAACCATCCCCCCCGGGCTTATCCTTGGTGTGACCACCTTAAAACAATTCCCAATGTTAGCTTGGTAGAACCATCCCCCCAGGCTTATCCTTGGTATGACCACCTTAAAACAATTCCCTATGTTAGCTTGGTAGAACCATCCCCCCCGGGCTTACATTCAAATCAAAATCAAATCAAATCAAATGTTATTCGTGACATGCGCTGAATACAACAGCTGTAGACCTTACAGTGAAATGATTACTTACAGGCTCTAACCAACAATGCAGTTTAAAAAAAATAAGATTAAGAAATAAAAGTAACAAATAAGCAGCAGTGAAATAACAGTAGCGAGGGCTATATACAGGGTATTACGGTACAGAGTCAATGTGGAGGCTATATACAGGGTATTACGGTACAGAGTCAATGTGGAGGCTATATACAGGGGTATTACGGTACAGAGTCAATGTGGAGGCTATATACAGGGTATTACGGTACAGAGTCAATGTGGAAGCTATATACAGGGTATTACGGTACAGAGTCAATGTGGAGGCTATATACAGGGTATTACGGTACAGAGTCAATGTGGAGGCTATATACAGGGTATTACGGTACAGAGTCAATGTGGAGGCTATATACAGGGTATTACGGTACAGAGTCAATGTGGAGGCTATATACAGGGTATTACGGTACAGAGTCAATGTGGAGGCTATATACAGGGTATTACGGTACAGAGTCAATGTGGAGGCTATATACAGGGTATTACGGTACAGAGTCAATGTGGAGGCTATATACAGGGTGTTACGGTACAGAGTCAATGTGGAGGCTATATACAGGAGTTACCGGTACAGAGTCAATGTGGAGGCTATATACAGGAGTTACCGGTACAGAGTCAATGTGGAGGGGCACCGGTTAGTCAAGGTAATATGTTCATGAAGGTATAGTTATTAAAGTGACTATGCATAGATAATAATAGAGAGTAGTAGCAGTGTAAAAGAGGGGGGAGGGCAATGTAAATAGTCTGGGTAGCCATTTTAATAGGTGTTTAGGAGTCTTGTACAGGAACCCAAACCGGCTGTGCGTGTGCGCCATCATGCATACATTTATTTTGTCCCCCCACCCCAAACGGTTAAAATATCAAAACCAACTCTGAACCAATTATTTTAATTTGGGAACAGGTCAAAAAGCATTAAACATTTATGGCATTTTAGCTAGTTAGCTTGCACTTGCTAGTTAATTTGTCCTATTTAGCTAGCTTGCTGTTGCTAGCTAATTTGTCCTGGGATATAAAGATTGAGTTGTTATTTTACCTGAAATGCACAAGGTCCTCTACTCCGCCAATTAATCCACACATTAAACGGCCAACCGAATCGTTTCTAGTCATCTCTCCTCCATCCAGGCTTTTTTCTTCTTTTGACTTTATATTGCCATTGGCAACTTTCATAAATTAGGTGCATTACTGCCACTGACCTCGTTCGTCTTTCAATCACCCACGTGGGTATAACCAATGAGGAGATGGCACGTGGGTACCTGCTTCTATAAACCAATGAGGAGATGGCACGTGGGTACCTGCTTCTATAAACCAATGAGGAGATGGCACGTGGGTACCTGCTTCTATAAACCAATGAGGAGATGGGAGAGGCAGGACTTGCAGCGTGATCTGCGTAACAAATAGAACTGATTTCTATTTTAGCCCTTGGCAACGCAGACGTTCGTTGGCGCTCGCGAGCAGTGTGGGTGCAATAATTGATTATCATACATTTCTAAATTTATTTTGCAACGCGAGCAGTGTAGTCAGCCTGTTATGGAGTCATTCTAGGGGGTTGTCAATCTGTCTACTCTTCTTTCAATTCAGGGTAAATTAGCAATAATTGCCATTAGTAAGAGGGAACATGATACTCTATTGTGTACAGACCTGGACAAAGACAAAACCAGAGAGTTGGAATGGATTTTCACGTATGAATTCATCAAATCAAATCAAATCATCAAATCAAATTTATTTATATAGCCCTTCGTACATCAGCTGATATCTCAAAGTGCTGTACAGAAACCCAGCCTAAAACCCCAAACAGCAAGCAAAGCATGTGAAAGAAGCACGGTGGCTAGGAAAAACTCCCTAGGAAAAACTCCCTAGAAAGGCCAAAAACCTAGGAAGAAACCTAGAGAGGAACCAGGCTATGAGGGGTGGCCAGTCCTCTTCTGGCTGTGCAGGGTGGATATTATAACAGAACATGGTCAAGATGTTAAAATGTTCATAAATGACCAGCATGGTCAAATAATAATAATCATAGTAGTTGTCGAGGGTGCATCATGGATGGCAACATAGCCTAGTGGTTAGAGCATTAGACTAGTAACTGAAAGGTTGCAAGTTCAAATCCCCGAGCTGACAAGGTACAAATCTGTCGTTCTGCCCCTGAACAAGAAGCAGGTGCCCACGTGCCATCTCCTCATTGGTTATACCCACGTGTTCTACCCTCCTCATTGGTTATACCCACGTGTTCTACCTGCTGTCAGGTAGCAGTAACCTGTCCTACAGCAGAATGCTTTTATCCAGAGGACAACACCTCCACCTGCTGCCAGGTAACAGTAACCTCTCCTACAGCAGAATGCTTTTATCCAGAGGACAACACCTCCACCTGCTGCCAGGTAACAGTAACCTCTCCTACAGCAGAATGCTTTTATCCAGAGGACAACATCTCCACCTGCTGCCATGTAACAGTAACCTGTCCTACAGCAGAATGCTTTTATCCAGAGGACAACATCTCCACCTGCTGCCAGGTAGCAGTAACCTCTCCTACAGCAGAATGCTTTTATCCAGAGGACAACATCTCCACCTGCTGCCAGGTAACAGTAACCTGTCCTACAGCAGAATGCTTTTATCCAGAGGACAACATCTCCACCTGCTGCCAGGTAGCAGTAACCTGTCCTACAGCAGAATGCTTTTATCCAGAGGACAACATCTCCACCTGCTGCCAGGTAACAGTAACCTCTCCTACAGCAGAATGCTTTTATCCAGAGGACAACACCTCCACCTGCTGTCAGGTAGCAGTAACCTGTCCTACAGCAGAATGCTTTTATCCAGAGGACAACATCTCCACCTGCTTGCTTAGTAAGTACCGCTTACTCCTGATTCAGCTCATACCGAGGCTCAAACCCAGGACTTCTGCATCGCAAACACACGTGACCGCCTTTCCTGAACAGCCTCAGTTGTGTCCAGTTGGCTGGATGTCCTTTGGGTGGTGGACCGTTCTTGATACACACAGGAAACTGATGAGTGTGAAAAACCCAGCAGCGTTGCAGTTCTTGAAACTCTCAAACGGTCAGTTAAATCTTTTGTCTTGCCCATTCACCCTCTGAATGGCACACACACAATCCATGTCTCCATCGTCTCAAGGGTTAAAAGTCCCTCCCCTTCATCTACGCTGATTGAAGAGGATTTATAACGGTTGATGTCAATAAGGGATCACATCTTTCACCTGGATTCACCTGGTCAGTGTACGTCATGGAAAGAGCAGGTGTTCTTAATGTTTTGTACTCTCAGTGTACACCCACCACCTCAGCATTACAGCTGGATCAGAAGAACTCCTCATTCCTTTGTGTCCATCTCACCTTTAGGTTTGTCTGTCTTTGCCGTCCCCAATGCTGCTTAGAATGGTTGCCTTTTATTTTTAAACTTCGCTGCAAACAAGACAAGCAGACTGTATTTCGGAGAATAACTCGCTAGTCTGCAGAAGGCAGTAAAATAACTTTGATGGATGGAATCAATATCAACACATTACTGTACGTGACAGTCTGAAGACATTACTGTACGTGACAGCCTGAAGACATTACTGTATATGACAGCCTGAAGACATTACTGTACGTGACAGCCTGAAGACATTACTGTATATGACAGCCTGAAGACATTACTGTATATGACAGCCTGAAGACATTACTGTATATGACAGCCTGAAGACATTACTGTACGGGACAGCCTGAAGACATTACTGTACGGGACAGCCTGAACACATTACTGTACGTGACAGCCTGAAGACATTACTGTATATGACAGCCTGAAGACATTACTGTACGGGACAGCCTGAAGACATTACTGTACGGGACAGCCTGAAGACATTACTGTACGTGACAGCCTGAAGACATTACTGTACATGACAGCCTGAAGACATTACTGTACGGGACAGCCTGAAGACATTACTGTATATGACAGCCTGAAGACATTACTGTATATGACAGCCTGAAGACATTACTGTATATGACAGCCTGAAGACATTACTGTATATGACAGCCTAAAGACATTACTGTATATGACAGCCTGAAGACATTACTGTATGTGACGGTCTGAAGACATTACTGTACGTGACGGCCTGAAGACATTACTGTACGTGACAGCCTGAAGACATTACTGTACGGGACAGCCTGAAGACATTACTGTACGGGACAGCCTGAAGACATTACTGTATATGACAGCCTGAAGACATTACTGTACGGGACAGCCTGAAGACATTACTGTATATGACAGCCTGAAGACATTACTGTATATGACAGCCTGAAGACATTACTGTATATGACAGCCTGAAGACATTACTGTATATGACAGCCTGAAGACATTACTGTATATGACAGCCTGAAGACCCAATAGGCAATAGGCCTAAAAGATGACCATATGAGTTGGCAAGACAGCACACACTGATCTGGGACCAGGTTAGCATGTCTGTCAATCAATCAATCAATCAATCAATCAATCAATCAATCAATCAATCAATCAATCAATCAATCAATCAATCAATCAAATGTATTTATAAAGCCTTTTTTTACATCAGCAGATGTCACAAAGTGCTATACAGAAACCCAGCCTAAACCCCCAAACAGCAAGCAATGTAGACTTGTTTACGTGCTGCTGTGTGGTTTGTTGCGTGCTGCTGTGTGGTTTGTTACGTGCTGCTGTGTGGTTTGTTGCGTGCTGCTGTGTGGTTTGTTGCTAACCTTACCTTACTTTGCTACCTGCCAACTTTATGGTTTTTTAATTACCGTTTATATTATAATTTTTTTCCCCTCACTCAACTTTTTTCATTCATTTCTTTCACCCCGGACGTTTTATCTGGACATGGTTCGTCAGGACCTCCACCAGCCGAAGCTAAGTAGTAACATTAACACGATGCCTTCTAATTGTAGTCGTTGTACTCATAATATACAGGAGAACGATCGCCTTACGGCGAGGATAGCTGTGCTGCAAGCCCAGCTTCAGACGCAATCGTTAGGCGAGGGTGATTTCAGTGTAGGAAAGGATGAAACAGCGTCTGTGCCACCAGTAAGTACAGATAGTAACGTTAGTATAAATCCCCTCACACAGTCCCCGCAGCCGGACAACTTTCTCAAAACTTTCAACCGGTTCTCTCCATTAAGCAGCGAGTCGGAGTCAGACGCCGAGCCTTCTCTGGTCTCTACTCCTCCCGTTACGGGGTCTGAGACGCCGAGCCTTCTCTGGTCTCTACTCCTCCCGTTACGGGGTCTGAGACGCCGAGCCTTCTCTGGTCTCTCCTCCTCCCGTTACGGGGTCTGAGACGCCGAGCCTTCTCTGGTCTCTCCTCCTCCCGTTACGGGGTCTGAGACGCCGAGCCTTCTCTGGTCTCTACTCCTCCCGTTACGGGGTCTGAGACGCCGAGCCTTCTCTGGTCTCTCCTCCTCCCGTTACGGGGTCTGAGACGCCGAGCCTTCTCTGGTCTCTACTCCTCCCGTTACGGGGTCTGAGACGCCGAGCCTTCTCTGGTCTCTACTCCTCCCGTTACGGGGTCTGAGACGCCGAGCCTTCTCTGGTCTCTACTCCTCCCGTTACGGGGTCTGAGACGCCGAGCCTTCTCTGGTCTCTCCTCCTCCCGTTACGGGGTCTGAGACGCCGAGCCTTCTCTGGTCTCTGCTCCTCCCGTTACGGGGTCTGAGACGCCGAGCCTTCTCTGGTCTCTCCTCCTCCCGTTACGGGGTCTGAGACGCCGAGCCTTCTCTGGTCTCTACTCCTCCCGTTACGGGGTCTGAGACGCCGAGCCTTCTCTGGTCTCTACTCCTCCCGTTACGGGGTCTGAGACGCCGAGCCTTCTCTGGTCTCTACTCCTCCCGTTACGGGGTCTGAGACGCCGAGCCTTCTCTGGTCTCTACTCCTCCCGTTACGGGGTCTGAGACGCCGAGCCTTCTCTGGTCTCTACTCCTCCCGTTACGGGGTCTGAGACGCCGAGCGTTCTCTGGTCTCTCCCCCTCCCGTTACGGGGTCTGAGACGCCGAGCCTTCTCTGGTCTCTACTCCTCCCGTTACGGGGTCTGAGACGCCGAGCCTTCTCTGGTCTCTCCCCCTCCCGTTACGGGGTCTGAGACGCCGAGCCTTCTCTGGTCTCTACTCCTCCCGTTACGGGGTCTGAGACGCCGAGCCTTCTCTGGTCTCTACTCCTCCCGTTACGGGGTCTGAGACGCCGAGCCTTCTCTGGTCTCTACTCCTCCCGTTACGGGGTCTGATGCCGAGCCTTCTCTGGTCTCTACTCCTCCCGTTACCGGGTCTGAGACGCCAAAGCCTCCCACCATTAGCTCTGACAACATGAAAACCCTAGTCATTGGCGACTCCATTACCCGCAGTATTAGACTTAAAACAAATCATCCAACGATCATACACTGTTTACCAGGGGGCAGGGCTACCGACGTTAAGGCTAATCTGAAGACGGTGCTGGCTAAAGCTAAAACTGGCGAGTGTAGAGAGTATAGGGATATTGTTATCCACGTCGGCACCAACGATGTTAGGATGAAACAGCCAGAGGTCACCAAGCGTAACATAGCTTCAGCGTGTAAATCAGCTAGAAAGATGTGTCGGCATCGATTAATTGTCTCTGGCCCCCTCCCAGTTAGGGGGAGTGATGAGCTCTACAGCAGAGAGTCTCTGGCCCCCTCCCAGTTAGGGGGAGTGATGAGCTCTACAGCAGAGAGTCTCTGGCCCCCTCCCAGTTAGGGGGAGTGATGAGCTCTACAGCAGAGAGTCTCTGGCCCCCTCCCAGTTAGGGGGAGTGATGAGCTCTACAGCAGAGAGTCTCTGGCCCCCTCCCAGTTAGGGGGAGTGATGAGCTCTACAGCAGAGAGTCTCTGGCCCCCTCCCAGTTAGGGGGAGTGATGAGCTCTACAGCAGAGAGTCTCTGGCCCCCTCCCAGTTAGGGGGAGTGATGAGCTCTACAGCAGAGAGTCTCTGGCCCCCCTCCCAGTTAGGGGGAGTGATGAGCTCTACAGCAGAGAGTCTCTGGCCCCCCTCCCAGTTAGGGGGAGTGATGAGCTCTACAGCAGAGAGTCTCTGGCCCCCTCCCAGTTAGGGGGAGTGATGAGCTCTACAGCAGAGAGCCTCTGGCCCCCTCCCAGTTAGGGGGGTGATGAGCTCTACAGCAGAGAGTCTCTGGCCCCCTCCCAGTTAGGGGGAGTGATGAGCTCTACAGCAGAGAGTCTCTGGCCCCCTCCCAGTTAGGGGGAGTGATGAGCTCTACAGCAGAGAGTCTCTGGCCCCCCTCCCAGTTAGGGGGAGTGATGAGCTCTACAGCAGAGAGTCTCTGGCCCCCTCCCAGTTAGGGGGAGTGATGAGCTCTACAGCAGAGAGTCTCTGGCCCCCCTCCCAGTTAGGGGGAGTGATGAGCTCTATAGCAGAGAGTCTCTGGCCCCCTCCCAGTTAGGGGGAGTGATGAGCTCTACAGCAGAGAGTCTCTGGCCCCCTCCCAGTTAGGGGGAGTGATGAGCTCTACAGCTGAGAGCCTCTGGCCCCCTCCCAGTTAGGGGGAGTGATGAGCTCTACAGCAGAGAGTCTCTGGCCCCCCTCCCAGTTAGGGGGAGTGATGAGCTCTACAGCAGAGAGTCTCTGGCCCCCCTCCCAGTTAGGGGGAGTGATGAGCTCTACAGCAGAGTCTCACAACTCAATCGCTGGTTGAAAACTGTTTTCTACCCCTCCCAAAAGATAGAATTTGTAGATAATTGGCCCTCTTTCTGGGACTCACCCACAAACAGGACCAAGCCTGGCCTGTTGAGGAGTGACGGACTCCATCCTAGCTGGAGGTGGTGCTCTCATCTTATCTACGAACATAGACAGGGCTCTAACTCCTCTAGCTCCACAATGAGATAGGGTGCAGGCCAGGCAGCAGGGTGCAGGCCAGGCAGCAGGGTGCAGGCCAGGCAGCAGGGTGCAGGCCAGGCAGCAGGGTGCAGGCCAGGCAGCAGGGTGCAGGCCAGGCAGCAGGGTGCAGGCCAGGCAGCAGGGTGCAGGCCAGGCAGCAGGGTGCAGGCCAGGCAGCAGGCTGTTAGCCAGCCTGCCATTTTAGTGGAGTCTGCCACTAGCACAGTCAGTGTAGTCAGCTCAGCTATCCCCATTGAGACCGGGTCTGTGCCTCGATCTAGGTTTGGCAAAACTAAACATGGCGGTGTTCGCCTTAGCAATCTCACTAGAATAAGGACCTCCTCCATTCCTGTCATTATTGAAAGAGATTGAGATATCTCACATCTCAAAATAGGGCTACTTAATGTTAGATCCCTCACTTCCAGGGAAGTTATAGTCAATACTAATCACTGATCATTATCTTGATGTGATTGGCCTGACTGAAACATGGCTTAAGCCTGATGAATTTACTGTGTTAAATGAGGCCTCTCCTGGTTACATTAGTGACCATACCCCCCGTGCATCCGGCAAAGGCGGAGGTGTTGCTAACATTTACGCTAGAAAATTTCAATTCACAAAAAAGAAAAGACTGCGTTTTCATCTTTTGAGCTTCTAGTCATGAAATCTATGCAGCTACTCACTCACTTTTAATAGCTACTGTTTACAGGCCTCCTGGGCCATATGCAGTGTTCCTCACTGAGTTCCCTGAATTCCTATCGGACCTTGTAGTCATAGCATATAATATTCACATTTTTGGTGACTTCACATGGAAAAGTCACTCCGAAAGAGCTTTCAGAGCCATCATCGACTCAGTGGGTTTTGTCCAACATGTCTCCGGACCTACTCACTGCCACAGTCATACTCTGGACCGAGTTTTGTCCCGTGGAATAAATATTGTGGATCTTAATGTTTTTCCTCATAACCCTGGACTATCGGACCACAATTTTATTACGTTTGTAATCGCAACAAATAATCTGCTTCGACCCCAACCAAGGATCATCAAAAGCCAAGCTATAAATTCTCGGACAACCCAAAGATTCCTAGATGCCCTTCCAGACACCCTCCACCTATCCAAGGACGTCAGAGTACAAAAATCAGTTAACCACCTGACTGAGGAACTAAATTTAACCAGTTTTAACCAATTTAACCAAATTTAACCAGTTTATGGGTGCAGTCGCACCCATAAAAACAAAAAACATTTGTCATAAGAAACTAGCTCCCTGGTATACAGAAAATACCCCAGCCCTGAAGCAAGCTTCCAGAAAATTGGAACTGAAATGGCGCCACACCAAACTGGAAGTCTTCCGACTAGCTTGGAAAGACAGTACCGTGCAGTATCGAAGAGCCCTCACTGCTGCTCCATCATCCTATTTTTCCAACTTAATTGAGGAAAATAAGACCAATCCAAAATGGATTTTTGATACTGTCGCAAAGCTAACTAAAAAGCAGCATTCCTCAAGAGAGGATGGCTTTCACTTCAGCAGTGATAAATTCATGAACTTCTTTGAGGAAAAGATCTATGATCATTAGAAAGCAAATTACGGACTCCTCTTTAAATCCGCGTATTCCTTCAAAGCTCAGTTGTCCTGAGTCTGCACAACACTGCCAGGACCTAGGATCAAGGGAGACATTCAAGTGTTTTAGTACTATATCTCTTGACACAATGACGAAAATAATCATGGCCTCTAAATATTCAAGCTGCATACTGGACCCTATTCCTACTAAACTACTGAAAGAGCTGCTTCCTGTGCTTGGCCCTCCTATGTTGAACATAATAAACGGCTCTCTATCCACCGGATGTGTACCAAACTCACTAAAAGTGGCAGTAATAAAGCCTCTCTTGAAAAAGCCAAACCTTGACCCAGAAATTATAAAAAAACTATCGGCCTATATCGAATCTCCCAATCCTCTCAAAAAAATTGGATAAAGCTGTTGCACAGCAACTCACTGCCTTCCTGAAGACAAATAATGTATACGAAACGCTTCAGTCTGGTTCTAGACCCCATCATAGCACTGAGACTGCACTCATGAAGGTGGTAAATTACCTTTTAATGGCGTCAGACTGAGGCTCTGCATCTGTCCTCGTGCTCCTAGACCTTAGTGCTGCTTTTGATACCATCGATCACCACATTCTTTTGGAGAGATTGGAAACCCTAATTGGTCTACATGGACCAGTTCTTGCCTGGTTAGTTTAGTTGGAATAGGGTCCCTATGTGAGCGCTGGTTATCTACTGTATACTCCTGCTGTATGGATAATCAAGGGATTGAGATGACATCAAATTATATTTGTCACATGTACCGAATACAACAGTGAAATGCTTACTTACAAGCCCTTAACCGACAATACAGTTTAGAAGAAATTTGAAAAATAAAAAATAGTTAAAGAGCAAAAATAAAATAACAGTAACGAGGCTATATACAGGGTATTACGGTACAGAGTCAATGTGGAGGCTATATACAGGGGGTACCGGTACAGAGTCAATGTGGAGGCTATATACAGGGGGTACTGGTACAGAGTCAATGTGGAGGCTATATACAGGGTATTACGGTACAGAGTCAATGTGGAGGCTATATACAGGGTATTACGGTACAGAGTAAATGTGGAGGCTATATACAGGGGGTACTGGTACAGAGTCAATGTGGAGTCTATATACAGGGTATTACGGTACAGAGTCAATGTGGAGGCTATATACAGGGGGTACCGGTACAGAGTCAATGTGGAGGCTATATACAGGGGTACTGGTACAGAGTCAATGTGGAGGCTATATACAGGGTATTACGGTACAGAGTAAATGTGGAGGCTATATACAGGGGGTACTGGTACAGAGTCAATGTGGAGGCTATATACAGGGGGTACCGGTACAGAGTCAATGTGGAGGCTATATACAGGGGGTACCGGTACAGCGTCAATGTGGAGGCTATATACAGGGGGTACCGGTACAGAGTCAATGTGGAGGCTATATACAGGGTGTTACGGTACAGAGTCAATGTGGAGGCTATATACAGGGGGTACTGGTACAGAGTCAATGTGGAGACTATATACAGGGGGTACTGGTTAGTCGAGGTAATTTAGAGAATATGTTCATCTAGGTAAAAGTGATGCATAGATAATAAACAGAGAAGTGATGCATAGATAATAAACAGAGAAGTGCAGCAGCATAAAAATGGGGATGGGGGAGTCAATGCAAATAGTCCGGGTAGCCATTTGATTAGCTTGGGGGTAGAAGCTGTTAAGAAGCCATTTGGATCTAGACTTGGCGCTCCTGTACCGATTGCCGTGCGGTAGCATAGAGAACAGTCTATGACTAGTGTGGCTGGAGTCCTTTTTTAGGTATAGAGGTCCGAAAGCTTGGCTCCAGTGATGTACTGGACTGTATGCAATACCTTCTGTAGTGCCTTGCGGTCGGAGGCCGAGCAGTTGCCATACCAGGCAGTGATGCAACCAGTCAGGATGCTCTCGATGGTGCAGCTGTAGAACTTTTTGAGGATCTGAGGACCCATGACAAATCTTTTCAGTCTCCTGAGGGGGAATAGGCATTGTCGTGCCCTCTTCATGACTGTATTGGTGTGTTTGGACCATGATAGTTTGTTGGTGATGCGGACACCAAGGAACTTGAAGCTCTCAACCTGCTCCACTGCAGCCCCGTTAATGAGAATTGTGCTTGGCCACGCAGTCATGGGTGAACAAGGATACAGGAGGGGACTGAGCACGCACCCCTGAGGGGCCCCCGTGTTGAGGATCAGCGTGGCAGATGTGTTGTTACCTACCCTCACCACCTGGGGGCGGCCCGTCAGGAAGTCCAGGATCCAGTTGCAGAGGGAGGTGTTTAGTCCCAGGTTCCTTAGCTTAGTGATGAGCTTTGAGGGTACTGTGGTGTTGAACACTGAGCTGTAGTCAATGAATAACATTCTCACATAGGTGTTCCTTTTGTCCAGGTGGGACAGGGCAGTGTGGAGTGCAATAGAGATTGAGTCATCTGTGGATCTGTTGGTGAGGTATGCAAATTGGAGTGGGTCTAAGGTTTCTGGGAAAATGATGGTGATGTGAGCCATATCCAGCCTTTCAAAGCACTTCATGGCTACAGACGCGAGTGGTACGGTGGTCATTTAGGCAGGTTACCTTGGTGCTCTTGGGCACAAGGACTATGGTGGTCTGCTTGAAACATGTTGGTATTACAGACTTGGTCAGGGAGAGGTTATAGAGTTGTGGTCAGATTTGCCAAATGAAAGGAGATTGAGAGCTTTGCACATATGCACATGCTGGTAGAAATGAGGTCAAACATATTTAAGTTTGCCTGCATTAAAGTCCCCGGCCACTAGGAGCACCGCTTCTGGATGAGCATTTTCTTGTTTGCTTATGGCCTTATACAGCTGGTTGAGTGCGGTCTTAGTGTCAGCATCGGTTTGTGGTGGTAAATAGACATCTATTAAAAATATAGATGAAAACTTTCAGTAAAGGGTGTGGTCTACAGCTCATCATGAGATACTCTACCTCAAGCGAGCAAAACCTTGAGACATCCTAAGTATTAGATTTTGTGCACCAGCTGTTATTTAGAAATACACACAGACCGCCACCCTTTGTCTTACCGAAGCCAGCTGTATGTTCTCTCTCGCCGAGGACAGAAAACCCAGCCAGCTGTATGTTATCCGTGTCGTCGTTCAGCCACGACTCGGTGAAACACAAGATATTACAGTTATTAATGTCCCGTTGGTTGGATAGTCTTGATCGGAGCTCATCCGGTTTATTCTCCAGTGATTGCACGTTGGCCAATAGAATGGATGGTAGAGGCGGGTTACCCACTCACCGTTGGATTCTTACAAGGCACCCCGACCTACGACCCCGATATCTCCGTCTCTTCTTCATGTGAATGACGGGGATTTGAGCCTTGTCGGGTGTCTGAAGTAAATCCTTTGCGTCCGACTCGTTAAATAAAAAATCTTTGTCCAGTACGAGGTGAGTAATCGCTGTCCTGATGTCCAGAAGTTATCTTCGGTCATAAGAGACGGTGGCAGAAACGTTACGTACAAAATAAGTTACAAATAACGCAAAAAAACACACACAATAGCACAGTTGGTTTGTAGCCCGCAGCCATCTCCTCCGGCTGTCGTCTCCTCCGGCTCTCGTCTCCTCCGGGACTCGTCTCCTCCGGCTCTCGTCTCCTCCGGGACTCGTCTCCTCCCGGCTCTCGTCTCCTCCGGCTCTCGTCTCCTCCGGCTGTCGTTTCCTGTGTTACTGGATAGTGTTACTGTTACTGTTCACCGGACGTGCTTGTTGCACCCTGGACAACTACTATGATTATTATTATTTGACCATGCTGGTCATTTATGAACATTTTAACATCTTGACCATGTTCTGTTATAATATCCACCCGGCACAGCCAGAAGAGGACTGGCCACCCCTCATAGCCTGGTTCCTCTCTTACAGGTTTCTTCCTAGGTTTTTGGCCTTTCTAGGGAGTTCCTAGCCACCGTGCTTCTTTCACATGCATTGCTTGCTGTTTGGGGTTTTAGGCTGGGTTTCTGTACAGCACTTTGAGATATCAGCTGATGTACGAAGGGCTATATAAATACATTTGATTTGATTTGATTTGTTGTCTGTGTTACTGGATAATGTTGTGTTTCCTGTGTTACTGGATAGTGTTGTGTTTCCTGTGTTACTGGATAGTGTTTCCTGTGTTACTGGATAGTGTTTCCTGTGTTACTGGATAGTGTTTCCTGTGTTACTGGATAGTGTTTCCTGTGTTACTGGATAGTGTTTCCTGTGTTACTGGATAGTGTTTCCTGTGTTACTGGATAGTGTTTCCTGTGTTACTGGATAGTGTTTCCTGTGTTACTGGTGTCATGACGTTGGCCTGTGGGTAAGGTTTATGACCCCCCCCCATAAATACCTTTCTCCCTTCCCCTCTCTGACCCTACTGAAGGACTTGAATAGCCTGTGTTAAATATAGAGAGTCTGGGAACATCAAACAAATGGGGAAAGGAACCATATTTTGTTAATAAAACCAGTTGGAAATATGCTTTGGAACGTAATGAGTAGGGATGTCAGTTCGGTTGTCATCTGAGACATTATGACTGATGACAGGACGACATAAACTGTACCTGAGAAAGTATACACCCTCTAGTTATCAGAGTAACATGGAATTGTTATGCAATTGAAATGTTTGATATTGAAATTGTTTGTTAGGAGATTAAATGTAATTTTAGCTTCCAAATGAGAGATTTGGGTTTTCATAAGGAAAGTGCCCTGCTTGATCAGTGGCCCACCCCTGTGAAGAGGAGGGGTTATAAACGATGAAACACATCCTTCCCCCTCTCCACTATATAAGCCTTTGACGAAAAGATAACCATGTTGTTCCAGTACGTGAGGTCTGCAGCCTCTACGTTAGAAGGACACACATGTCAACTAAGCCAACCTCGGCGTGAGCTATGGTATGAACTGGTATGAACTTTGAGCTTATTCACTACAGAAGTGCTACTTCCTAGCCGTTGAGTTAGCAGCGGCCGCTGTAGACGTGGGCTAGGAAAGGACGGACGACGGATCCAGTCTAACAGACGGACGAAGATACCACCACGTATCCAATTTACCACCAGAGACATTCTTCCGAGTAACAGGAAGATCTGTTGGCCAACCCGGCCAGCATCTACGACCAACCTACCGAAGCGCAGATCAGAGTAAATATTTATTGCATTTTCCTTTTCCAAATGGGCGGTAATTTAGAATGCATAAGATAATGTATTTACGATAGCATAGCTGCTGTTTCTTTGTTCCTAAATCTTCCCGCTCTTCCATTCAAGCCCAACCCCCTTTCCTTTGTGTAACCAGCCATGATACAGGTTCCGTCCACCAGGACGTTTTCTGTATGACATCATATGTATTTGGTGTATTTGTAATTCTGTGTGATAAGTTTAGGTATTTAGTAAATAAATAATTAAACCCAATTTTGTATTGCAGATTCAACTTGTTAGCCAGGGTTCGTGAAGATAGCCAAGAATTTACAACTTTCATTATGAGACTGAAAATTAATATTGACTGCTATTGATGTAAAATATTACTAAGTATTTTAAGAGTTTATTCGGAAGATAACGGCTCTATAAACGTTCTTCCGTCGTGCCCCGACTTTCTAGTTAATTACATTTACATGATTAGCTTAATCAGGTAATATTAATTACAGAGAGAATTTTATAGGTTAGCATGTCATATCACTTAATCCGGCATAGCCAAAGACACGACACTGGATAGTGTTTCCTGTGTTACTGGATAGTGTTGTGTTTCCTGTGTTACTGGATAGTGTTTCCTGTGTTACTGGATAGTGTTTCCTGTGTTACTGGATAGTGTTTCCTGTGTTTCTGGATAGTGTTTCCTGTGTTACTGGATAGTGTTTCCTGTGTTACTGGATAGTGTTTCCTGTGTTACTGGATAGTGTTTCCTGTGTTACTGGATAGTGTTTCCTGTGTTACTGGATAGTGTTTCCTGTGTTACTGGATAGTGTTTCCTGTGTTACTGGATAGTGTTTCCTGTGTTACTGGATAGTGTTTCCTGTGTTACTGGATAGTGTTGTCTGTGTTACTGGATAGTGTTGTGTTGTCTGTGTTACTGGATAGTGTTGTGTTGTCTGTGTTACTGGATAGTGTTGTGTTGTCTGTTTCCTATGTCACTATTCTGATGTGGATCCTGATTGTCTGGGTTGCGTACCAAAATGTTACCCTATTCCCTACCTAGTGTATGTCAGATGGAGTGCACTTTATTGGGAATAGGGTGCCATTTCTGTCCTTATGTGGCCAGTTGTCTACTATACTTGTTGTGCTGTATGAATGAGAGCCTTGTTGAGGTGATAAACTAACACAGTTATTAATCTGCTTAGGACCAATCTGGATTTAGTGCTAGCCAAAGCTTAACGGGGAACACTTTGATAATGAATCTCGCTGACTGACTGAGAGAAGGACAAAGGCACTCCGTCCATATCAACAGGTTTCACCGTTTTGGTATGGGTCAGAGTAAACAAATATCATACTACTGTATCTACTGTTTATATAGAAACATTGTAAGAAGTTACCATAATATTGATAGCTCTAGTGGCAGGTACAAAGCCATTTCTTATGCCACTTTTAAACTGTTTACAACACATTTAAAATGTGTCCAAAAATAAACACAATGTCTATTTGAAACATTTCAAATACTTATAGCATGTGATTAAGACTGCTTGGAGTGGAAGATAAGGGATTTGGCAACTATTCTATTGGGTCCATTGCACCAGACGATCTCAGACAAGCCCAGCTAAACTATTTGAAGTGATGTGTGATAGTATTTGAACTCAAGTCTGTTGTCTTTTCTAGATGGAATTAGGTGAAAAGGTAACCTACTGTTTCCCAGGGGGTCTAGTGTGTGAATCATCAGCTTATAGATGGTGTTCCTCATGGTGGAGTTGTGAAGAGAGGCTGAACTTCCTCCTCTCTGGAGGACAGGCTTCAACTGGGGGGAGGTCGAGAGAGAGAGAGAGAGAGAGAGAGGTGAGATCGAGAGAGAGAGAGAGAGAGAGAGAGAGAGAGAGAGAGAGAGAGAGGTGAGATCGAGAGAGAGAGAGAGGGAGAGGTGAGATCGAGAGAGAGAGAGAGGGGTGAGATCGAGAGAGAGAGAGAGGGAGAGGGGTGAGATCGAGAGAGAGAGAGAGAGAGAGAGGTGAGATCGAGAGAGAGAGAGAGGGGTGAGATCGAGAGAGAGAGAGAGGGAGAGGGGTGAGATCGAGAGAGAGAGAGAGAGGGAGAGGGGTGAGATCGAGAGAGAGAGAGAGGGAGAGGGGTGAGATCGAGAGAGAGAGAGAGAGGGAGAGGGGTGAGATCGAGAGAGAGAGAGAGAGAGAGGGAGAGGGGTGAGATCGAGAGAGAGAGAGAGAGGTGAGATCGAGAGAGAGAGAGAGAGAGAGGGGTGAGATCGAGAGAGAGAGAGAGAGAGAGGGGTGAGATCGAGAGAGAGAGAGAGGGAGAGGGGTGAGATCGAGAGAGAGAGAGAGGGAGAGGGGTGAGATCGAGAGAGAGAGAGAGAGGTGAGATCGAGAGAGAGAGAGAGAGAGAGAGGGGTGAGATCGAGAGAGAGAGAGAGAGAGAGGGGTGAGATCGAGAGAGAGAGAGAGAGAGAGGGGTGAGATCGAGAGAGAGAGAGAGAGAGAGGGAGAGGGGTGAGATCGAGAGAGAGAGAGAGAGAGAGGGGTGAGATCGAGAGAGAGAGAGAGAGAGGGGTGAGATCGAGAGAGAGAGAGAGGGAGAGGGGTGAGATCGAGAGAGAGAGAGGGAGAGGGGTGAGATCGAGAGAGAGAGAGAGGGAGAGGGGTGAGATCGAGAGAGAGAGAGAGAAGGAGAGGGGTGAGATCGAGAGAGAGGGAGAGGGGTGAGATCGAGAGAGAGAGAGAGAGAGGGAGAGGGGTGAGATCGAGAGAGAGAGAGAGGGAGGGGTGAGATCGAGAGAGAGGGAGAGAGAGGGGTGAGATCGAGAGAGAGGGAGAGGGAGAGAGAGGGGTGAGATCGAGAGAGAGAGAGAGAGAGGGAGGGGTGAGATCGAGAGGGAGGGGTGAGATTGAGAGAGAGAGAGGGGTGAGATCAACACAGAGAGAGAGAGAGAGAGAGAGAGAGACAGAGAGAGAGACAGAGACAGAGAGAGACAGAGAGAGAGAGAGAGAGAGAGAGAGAGAGAGAGAGAGAGAGAGAGAGAGGAGGTGAGATCGAGAGAGAGAGGGAGGGGTGAGATCGAGAGAGAGAGGGAGGGGTGAGATCAACACAGAGAGAGAGAGAGAGAGAGACAGAGAGAGAGAGACAGAGACAGAGAGAGACAGAGAGAGACAGAGAGAGAGAGAGAGATACAGAGACAGACACAGAGAGAGAGAGAGACAGAGAGAGAGACAGAGAGACAGAGACAGAGAGAGACAGAGAGAGAGAGACAGAGACAGAGAGAGACAGAGAGACAGAGAGACACACAGAGACAGACACACAGAGAGAGAGAGAGAGAGACACAGAGACAGACACAGAGAGAGAGAGAGAGAGAGAGAGAGAGAGAGAGAGAGAGAGGAGGTGAGATCGAGAGAGAGAGGGAGGGGTGAGATCGAGAGAGAGAGAGGGAGGGGTGAGATCAACACAGAGAGAGAGAGAGAGAGAGACAGAGAGAGAGAGACAGAGACAGAGAGAGACAGAGAGAGACAGAGAGAGAGAGAGAGATACAGAGACAGACACAGAGAGAGAGAGAGACAGAGAGAGAGACAGAGAGACAGAGACAGAGAGAGACAGAGAGAGAGAGACAGAGACAGAGAGAGACAGAGAGACAGAGAGACACACAGAGACAGACACACAGAGAGAGAGAGAGAGAGACACAGAGACAGACACAGAGAGAGAGAGAGAGAGAGAGAGAGACACAGAGACAGACACAGAGAGAGAGAGAAAAAAACCCTAATAAAACAGCACAACGCTGACTGACTAATTGATGTGAGACTCTCTCAGGATATCAGGGTCTGTCTACAGGTGTACTGAGTTGCGGCTGACGATGTTGGGTGGGGCTTCGGTCCGGAGTCCTGGCAGCTGTAGCCGATTGACGAGAGGAGATCTGTTTGCCGTGTGAGAAGAGAAGAGAGAGAGGGACCCTTGTTTTGTTTGACTAGTGGAGGATTTGATGATTTGTTATTTTAATTTATCTTTGTTTGTGTTTCAGCCTGTACTCCACCCTACCAAGGTCCTGGAGAAGGGAAAAGGTAGATCTGCCCATGGGTGTAGATAACCTAGTGTATAAAACAATGGGTTATCTACGTGGGAATGTACACCCATGGGCAGATCTACCTATTCCCTTCTCCAGGACCTAGGTAGGGTGGAGTACAGGCTGAAACACAAACAAAGATAAATTAAAATAACAAATCATCAAATCCTCCACTAGTCAAACAAAACAAGGGTCCCTCTCTCTCTCTTCTCTTCTCACACGGCAAACAGATCTCCTCTCGTCAATCGGCTACAGCTGCCAGGACTCCGGACCGAAGCCCCGCCCAACATCGTCAGCCGCGACTCAGTACACCTGTAATGCCCAGGACACAAACACACTAACATGGGGAAAATGGGGAGCAAGGAAAACGGGTCACACGTAACAAGACATTTTTGCAAATGTGTTAAAATTGAAAAAAATTGAATATCACATTTACATAAGTATTCAGACCCTTTACTCAGTACTTTTTTGAGGCACCTTTGGTAGCGATTACAGACTTGAGTCTTGGGTATTATGCTGCAAGCTTGGCACACCTGTATTTGGGGAGTTTCTCCCATTCTTCTCTGCAGATCCTCTCAAGCTCTGTCAGGTTGGATGGGGAGCGTCGCTGCACAGCTATTTTCAGGTCTCTCCAGAGATGTTCGATTGGGTCCCAGTCTGGGCTCTGGCTGGGCCACTCAAGGACATTTAGAGACTTGTCCCAAAGCCACTCCTGTGTTGTCTTGGCTGCATGCTTAGGGTTGTTGTCCTGTTGGAAGGCGAGCCTTCTCCCCAGTCTGAGTTCCTGTGTGCTCTGCAGTAGGTTTTCATCAAGGACCTCTCTGTACTTTGCTCCGTTCATCTTTCCCTCGATCCCGAGCAGTCTTCTAATCCCTGCTGCTGAAAAACATCCCCACAGCATGATGCTGCCACCACCATGCTTCACCGTAGGGATGGTGCCAGGTTTCCTCCAGAAGTGACACTTGGCATTCAGGCCAAAGAGTTCAGTCTTGGTTTCATCAGACCATTAGAATCTTGTTTCTCATGGTCCGAGAGTCCTTTAGGTGCTTTTTGGTCAAACTCCAAGCGGTCTGTCATGTGCCTTTTACTGAGGAGTGGCTTCCGTCTGGCCACTCTACCATAAAGGCCTGATTGGTGGAGTGCTGCGGAGATGGTTGTCCTTCTGGAAGGTTCTCCCATCGCCACAGAGGAACTCTGGAGCTCTGTCACAGTGACCATCGGGTTCTTGGTCACCTCCCTGACCAAGGCTCTTCTCCCTCGATTGCTCAGTTTGGCCGGGCGGCCAGCTCTAGGAAGAGTCTTGGTGTTGCCAAACTACTTCATTTAAGAATGATGGAGGCCACTGTGTTCTTGGGGACCTTCAATGCTGCAGAC
This sequence comes from Salmo salar, assembly GCF_965601325.2. Taxonomy (NCBI): domain Eukaryota; kingdom Metazoa; phylum Chordata; class Actinopteri; order Salmoniformes; family Salmonidae; genus Salmo; species Salmo salar. Next base: position 126,189,513 of record NC_138300.1, read on the forward strand.
ATTTTTTGGTACCCTTCCACAGATCTGTGCCTCGACACAATCCTGTCTCTGACAATTCCTTCAACCTCATGGCTTGGTTTTTGCTCTGACATTCACTGTCAACTGTGGGACCTTATATAGACAGGTGTGTGCCTTTCCAAATCTAGTTGTAGAAACTACAAACAAGTTGTAGAAACATCTCAAGGATGATCAATGGAAACAGGATGCACCTGAGCTCAATTTCGAGTCTCATAGCAAAGGGTCTGAATACTTATGTAAATAAGGTATTTCTGTTTTTAATTTTTAATACATTTGTAAACATTTTTGAAAACTAGTTTTAGCTTCGGCGTTATAGGGTATTGTGTGTAAAAAGCATTTAATCCATTTTAGAATAAGGCTGTAACGTAACAAAATGTGGAAAAAGTGAAGGGGTCTGAATACTTTCCGGATTGACTGTAGTTCTTTCCTTGAGTGTGTATACCTTAGTATGTACTGATCTGTGTGTGTGTGTGTGACTGGTGGATGCTGCAGGGTGTGAATATGGTGTTGGTCGGGGAATGACGATGGAAATGGAAGACCAGTTGTTGATGTGGAAACCATTTAGTTTATTCTTTAGGAGGAAACACGATTAAAGGTTGCTGCGTTCACGTCTGTTAACTCTGATCATGGTGGTCTCAGTGGGAGCCAAGAACCTCAGGTGAAACTTCTGAATCATTACATATAAGCAGGAGTCTAATAACTCCATCTGATTCTGATTCATTATATATCAGCAGGAGTCTAATAACTCCATCTGATTCTGATTCATTACATATCAGCAGGAGTCTAACAACTCAATTTGATTCTGATTCATTATATATCAGCAGGAGTCTAACAACTCCATCTGATTCTGATTCATTATATATCAGCAGGAGTCTAATAACTCCATCTGATTCTGATTCATTATATATCAGCAGGAGTCTAATAACTCCATCTGATTCTGATTCATTATATATCAGCAGGAGTCTAACAGCTCCATCTGATTCTGATTCATTATATATCAGCAGGAGTCTAACACCATCTGATTCTGATTCATTACATATCAGCAGGGGTCTAACACCATCTGATTCTGATTCATTATATATCAGCAGGAGTCTAATAACTCCATCTGATTCACAGGGACCTTGATCATTTTAATGAGCAGGTCCAAAACCAAGCAAAATACCTCAGATAACCCTTTACGGGTGGTAGACTGTAACCTGTTACACTGTACCTCAGGTAACCCTTTACGGGTGGTAGCCTGTAACCTGTTACACTGTACCTCAGATAACCCTTTATGGGTGGTAGACTGTAACCTGTTACACTGTACCTCAGATAACCCTTTACGGGTGGTAGACTGTAACCTGTTACACTGTACCTCAGATAACCCTTTACGGGTGGTAGCCTGTAACCTGTTACACTGTACCTCAGATAACCCTTTACGGGTGGTAGACTGTAACCCGTTACACTGTACCTCAGGTAACCCTTTATGGGCAATTGACATTAAAAAGCAACACATTCCAGGCCTGGATATTTTATGTAATGAATGTTTCATTCACTGTTAGGAAACCCACTGCGGGTGGCTACTGTGAAAACTCTACACTTTACCTCAGGATACCCATTACGGGCGGTAAATATATGAATCAAATGATTATGGAGGCCTTAATGCATAATAGCGTGCGTACTTATTTAAAATGTATGTAGTTTTGTTCTTGAGCTGTTCTTGTCTATGAATGTTCTGCACTATGTCATGAAGCTGCTGCTTTTGCGGAAGCTAAAGGGATACTACTAAACTACTACTGGGGATACTACTAAACTACTACTGGGGATACTACTAAACTACTACTGGGGATACTGATAAACTACTACTGGGGATACTACTAAACTACTACTGGAGATACTACTAAACTACTACTGGGGATCCTGATAAACTACTACTGGGGATACTACTAAACTACTACTGGGGATACTGATAAACTACTACTGGGGATACTGATAAACTACTACTGGGGATACTGATAAACTACTACTGGGGATACTACTAAACTACTACTGGGGATACTGATAAACTACTACTGGGGATACTGATAAACTACTACTGGGGATACTACTAAACTACTACTGGGGATACTGATAAACTACTACTGGGGATCCTGATAAACTACTACTGGGGATACTACTAAACTACTACTGGGGATACTGATAAACTACTACTGGGGATACTGATAAACTACTACTGGGGATACTGATAAATTACTACTGGGGATACTGATAAACTACTACTGGGGATACTACTAAACTACTACTGGGGATACTACTAAACTACTACTGGGGATACTACTAAACTACTACTGGGGATACTACTAAACTACTACTGGGGATACTACTAAACTACTACTGGGGATACTACTAAACTACTACTGGGGATACTACTAAACTACTACTGGGGATACTACTAAACTACTACTGGGGATACTACTAAACTACTACTGGGGATACTGATAAACTACTACTGGGGATACTACTAAACTACTACTGGGGATACTACTAAACTACTACTGGGGATACTACTAAACTACTACTGCGGATACTACTAAACTACTACTGGGGATACTACTAAACTACTACTGGGGATACTACTAAACTACTACTGGGGATACTACTAAACTACTACTAGGGATACTACTAAACTTCTACTGGGGATACTACTAAACTACTACTGGGGATACTACTAAACTACTACTGGGGATACTGATAAACTACTACTGGGGATACTACTAAACTACTACTAGGGATACTACTAAACTACTACTGGGGATACTACTAAACTACTACTGGGGATACTACTAAACTACTACTGGGGATACTGATAAACTACTACTGGGGATACTGATAAACCTCTACTGGGGATACTACTAAACTACTACTGGGGATACTACTAAACTACTACTGGGGATACTACTAAACTACTACTGGGGATACTGATAAACTACTACTGGGGATACTACTAAACTACTACTGGGGATACTACTACACTACTACTGGGGATACTGATAAACTACTACTGGGGATACTACTAAACTACTACTAGGGATACTACTAAACTACTACTGGGGATACTGATCAATTACTACTGGGGATACTGATAAACTACTACTGGGGATACTACTAAACTACTACTGGGGATACTACTAAACTACTACTGGGGATACTACTAAACTACTACTGGGGATACTACTAAACTACTACTGGGGATACTGATAAACTACTACTGGGGATACTACTAAACTACTACTGGGGATACTGATAAACTACTACTGGGGATACTACTACACTACTACTGGGGATACTGATAAACTACTACTGGGGATACTACTAAACTACTACTGGGGATACTGATAAACTACTACTGGGGATACTACTAAACTACTACTGGGGATACTACTAAACTACTACTGGGGATACTGATAAACTACTACTGGGGATACTGATAAACTACTACTGGGGATACTACTAAACTACTACTGGGGATACTACTAAACTACTACTGGGGATACTGATAAATTACTACTGGGGATACTGATAAATTACTACTGGGGATACTACTAAACTACTACTGGGGATACTACTAAACTACTACTGGGGATACTACTAAACTACTAGTGGGGATACTACTAAACTACTACTGGGGATACTACTAAACTACTACTGGGGATATTACTAAACTACTACTGGGGATACTACTAAACTACTACTGGGGATACTACTAAACTACTACTGGGGATACTGATAAACTACTACTGGGGATACTACTAAACTACTACTGGGGATACTACTAAACTACTACTGGGGATACTACTAAACTACTACTGGGGATACTGATAAACTACTACTGGGGATACTGATAAACTACTACTGGGGATACTACTAAACTACTACTGGGGATACTGATAAACTACTACTGGAGATACTACTAAACTACTACTGGGGATACTACTAAACTACTACTGGGGATACTACTAAACTACTACTGGGGATACTACTAAACTACTACTGGGGATACTACTAAACTACTACTGGGGATACTACTACACTACTACTGGGGATACTACTAAACTACTACTGGGGATACTACTAAACTACTACTGGGGATACTGATAAACTACTACTGGGGATACTACTAAACTACTACTGGGGATACTACTAAACTACTACTGGGGATACTACTAAACTACTACTGGGGATACTGATAAACTACTACTGGGGATACTACTAAACTACTACTGGGGATACTACTAAACTACTACTGGGGATACTACTAAACTACTACTGGGGATACTACTACACTACTACTGGGGATACTGATAAATTACTACTGGGGATACTACTAAACTACTACTGGGGATACTACTAAACTACTACTAGGGATACTGATAAACTACTACTGGGGATACTACTAAACTACTACTAGGGATACTACTAAACTACTACTGGGGATACTGATAAACTACTACTAGGGATACTGATAAACTACTACTGGGGATACTACTAAACTACTACTGGGGATACTGATAAACTACTACTGGGGATACTACTAAACTACTACTGGGGATACTACTACACTACTACTGGGGATACTACTAAACTACTACTAGGGATACTGATAAACTACTACTGGGGATACTACTAAACTACTACTGGGGATACTACTACACTACTACTGGGGATACTACTAAACTACTACTAGGGATACTGATAAACTACTACTGGGGATACTACTAAACTACTACTGGGGATACTACTAAACTACTACTGGGGATACTACTAAACTACTACTGGGGATACTACTAAACTACTACTAGGGATACTACTAAACTACTACTAGGGATACTGATAAACTACTACTGGGGATACTACTAAACTACTACTGGGGATACTACTACACTACTACTAGGGATACTGATAAACTACTACTGGGGATACTACTAAACTACTACTGGGGATACTACTAAACTACTACTGGGGATACTACTAAACTACTACTGGGGATACTACTAAACTACTACTGGGGATACTGATAAACTACTACTGGGGATACTACTAAACTACTACTGGGGATACTACTAAACTACTACTGGGGATACTGATAAACTACTACTGGGGATACTACTAAACTACTACTAGGGATACTACTAAACTACTACTGGGGATATTGATAAACTACTACTGGGGATACTGATAACTACTACTGGGGATACTACTAAACTACTACTGGGGATACTACTAAACTACTACTGGGGATACTGATAAACTACTACTGGGGATACTGATAAACTACTACTGGGGATACTACTAAACTACTACTGGGGATACTACTAAACTACTACTGGGGATACTACTAAACTACTACTGGGGATACTGATAAACTACTACTGGGGATACTACTAAACTACTACTGGGGATACTACTAAACTACTACTGGGGATACTACTAAACTACTACTGGGGATACTACTAAACTACTACTGGGGATACTACTAAACTACTACTGGGGATACTACTAAACTACTACTAGGGATACTACTACACTACTACTGGGGATACTGATAAATTACTACTGGGGATACTACTAAACTACTACTGGGGATACTACTAAACTACTACTGGGGATACTACTAAACTACTACTGGGGATACTACTAAACTACTACTGGGGATACTACTAAACTACTACTGGGGATACTACTAAACTACTACTGGGGATACTACTAAACTACTACTGGGGATACTACTAAACTACTACTGGGGATACTACTAAACTACTACTGGGGATACTACTAAACTACTACTGGGGATACTACTAAACTACTACTGGGGATACTACTAAACTACTACTGGGGATACTACTAAACTACTACTGGGGATACTACTACACTACTACTGGGGATACTGATAAACTACTACTGGGGATACTACTAAACTACTACTGGGGATACTACTACACTACTACTGGGGATACTACTAAACTACTACTGGGGATACTACTAAACTACTACTGGGGATACTACTAAACTACTACTGGGGATACTGATAAACTACTACTGGGGATACTACTAAACTACTACTGGGGATACTGATAAACTACTACTGGGGATACTGATAAACTACTACTGGGGATACTACTAAACTACTACTGGGGATACTACTAAACTACTACTGGGGATACTGATAAACTACTACTGGGGATACTGATAAACTACTACTGGGGATACTGATAAACTACTACTGGGGATACTACTAAACTACTACTGGGGATACTACTAAACTACTACTGGGGATACTGATAAACTACTACTGGGGATACTGATAAACTACTACTGGGGATACTACTAAACTACTACTGGGGATCCTACTAAACTACTACTGGGGATACTGATAAATTACTACTTGATCACTGCATAGTTGTTTACCTTTAATAGTTTCTTGTCTTCTGGGGCAGGAGGGCTACTGTCCTGACCTGCTGTCTTGTCCTGTGGACAACAAGGATTCACCAGATGTTAACTAACAAGGATTCACCAGATGTTAACTAACAAGGATTCACCAGATGTTAAAACATTTCCCAACATATTTATTGATATAAAGGAGGGTCAGTAGAGCTCACAGCTACAGTACGTACATAATGTTTTGGTTGTAATAAGGGAAATACGTATTGGACGCAACAACAACCCCTTGATGAAGCATGCTTCTTACCCTGTGTCATCTAAATAATGCTCAGTCACCATCACAGGTGTTAGGTGTTGAAGCTTCGCGTGAATCACTGCTGCCACTCAGGCTTTTAAGGGTCGCGTGATCGGCTCTGGTTCTACAAGGGCCGAGGTAAGAATCCTCCCACTCATAACATCACCAGGCGTGTTGCACCCGGATGTCATTCCCATGGCAGATCATCTCAACTGATGCTCTCAGTCTCTGCTCTCTTTTATTAAAGAACCACAGAACAGCCCACGCTGTACTGCGGTTGCTGATGAACCAGAAAGAACAATGACAATCATCAGTGAGTGAATGACTCTTCGGGGACTGAATGACTCATCGGTGAGTGAGTGAATGACTCATCAGTGAGTGAATGACTCATCAGTGAGTGAATGACTCATCAGTGAGTGAATGAGTGAATGACTCATCAGTGAGTGAATGACTCATCAGTGAGTGAGTGAATGACTCATAAGTGACTGAATGAGTGAATGACTCATCAGTGAGTGAATGACTCATCATAGAGTGAATGACTCATCAGTGAGTGAGTGAATGACTCATCAGGGACTGAATGAGTGAACGACTCATCAGAGAGTGAATGACTCATCAGTGAGTGAATGACTCATCAGGGACTGAATGACTCATCATGTTTGATCAACAACATCTGTTTTTGAATGAGGTATGGCTGTATCATTTGCTTGGAGGAATATGGCTGAATTAGAGCCTATGATCAACAACATGTGCCTTAAAAACTTGGATTAAGTTTATGGAGGGATATATGGCTTAATCAGGTCCTCCGCGCATGCTCGAGGGAACCAGATGAATAACGAGCTGTATGACATGATTCTCCTCACACAGGAGCCAGCCTCCATGTGTGTTCTCAGGAAATTATCTTCATCATCGACCCCTGATGTGCAGATATCCCTCCCAATTGCTACTATTTAAAAAAAAAATGTACCAAGCAAGTCAGTTAAGAACAAATTCTTATTTTACAATGACGGGCTAGGAACAGTGGGTTAACTGCCTTGTTCAGGGGCAGAACGACAGATTTGTACCTTGTCAGCTCAGGGATTTGATCTTGCAACCTTTCAGTTACTAGTCCAACGCTCTAACCACTAGGCTACGCTGCTGTCAATAGAAATAATAATCATGGGATTTAAAAATAAAACCCATTTTGGAGGGAAACGAGCTCAATACAGTTTAAAGGACTCAAACCAAATGGAAACGGTGTAGAAATTATACGGGACCTACATTCATAGTGTTTGACTGTTTCCAGCTAATAATCACTGAAATGAAAGCTAGACAGTTCGAGAGCATTGAAAATTCCCTAAACGATGGATAGAGGACAATGTTTATCAAATTTTGATGGCATGGAAATAAAACTAAGTTTCAGTGTGGCCCTTTGGACCTTGTTGGAAACCGAATGCAGCCTATGGGGCAAAAAGAGTTGGACACCCTTGGCCTACATCAAGACAGTATCTGTAACAAAGGAACACTGTACTAAAAATAGTTCAAATACACACTACCGCTCAAAAGTTTGGGGTCACTTAGAAATTTCCTGCTAATTTTTTGTCCATTAAAATAACATCAAATTGATCAGAAATACAGTGTATGTCATAGGCGTCGTAAGGATTGGACCAAGGCGCAGCGGGTGAAGTGCACATCTTCTTAATTTATTAGAAATAACACTTAATAACCTCTTGGGGCTAGGGGGCAGTATTTTCACTGCCGGATGAAAAACGTACCCAATTTCAACTGGTTACTACTCTTGCCCAGGAAATAGAATATACATATTATTAGTAGAGTTGGATAGAAAACACTCTGAAGTTTCTAAAACTGTTTGAATGGTGTCTGTGAGTATAACAGAACTCATATGGCAGGCCAAAACCTGAGAAGATTTCAACCAGGAAGTGTAAGGTCTGAGAACTGTAGTTCTACTTTTGAATCCCTAGAGAAACTACAAATACTTAGGGGTCATGTAGCACTTCCTAAGGCTTCCATTGGCTGTCAAAAGCCCTCCGAAAGTTGTTTCATACGTATCCAGTAACCGGGCAGAATATAGGAGCTCAGTTACTGAGTGGACTGCTGGAGGGCAAAGGGATTGGAAATGCGCGGTCACACGAGCACGCCTTTCCTTATTTTTCTTCTGAAATGAATACGCTATTGTCCGGTTGGAATATTATCGCATTTCTACGAGGAAAATACCGTAAAGATTGATTTTAAACAGCGTTTGACATGCTTCTAAGTATGGTAATGGAACATTTTGACTTTTCGTCTCTGGTTCCGCGCTCGCGCGTTACCCTTTCGATAGTGCTCTGAACGCACAAACAAAACGGAGGTATTTGGACATAAATATGGATTATTTGGAACAAAAACAACATTTCTTGTCGAAGTAGCAGTCCTGGGAGGTAATATAATATTTCTAATACTTATTCTGAGTTTAGCATGCCCTGAACATGGCGGGTGTCTGAATAGCTAGCCGTGATGGCTGAGCTATGTACTCAGAATATTGAAAAATGTGCTTTTGTCGAAAAGCTATTTTAAAATCTGACACAGCTGTTGCATAAAGGACTACTGTATCTATAATTCTTAAAATAATTGTTATGTATTTTGTCAACGTTTATGATGAGTATCTCTGTAATATGTGTGCTCATTGTGCTCATTCACCAATAGTTCTGGAGGCTAAACATTTTCTGAACGTCACGCGCCAATGTAAAATGCTATTTTTGGATATAAATATGAACTTTATCGAACAAAACATACATGTATTGTATAACATAATGTCCTAGGGTTGTCATCTGATGAAGATCGTAAAAGGTTAGTGCTTCATTTAGCTGTGTTTTCGGTTTCTGTGACATATATCCTTGCTTGGAAAATGTCTGGGTGATTATTTTGTCTATGGACTCTCCTAACATAATCTAATGTTTTGCTTTCGCTGTAAAGCCTTTTTGAAATCGGACAATGTGGTTGGATTAACGAGAAGTTTATCTTTAAAATGGTGTAAAATAGTTGTAGTTAAAAAATGTTTGAGAAATTGAAATTATTTGATTTTTGCTGTTTTGAATTACCGTACTTAGAAGCATGTCAAACGCTGTTTAAAATCAATCTTTATGGTATTTTTAACGTAGAAATGCAATAATATTCAAACTGGACAATAGCGTATTCATTCCAGGAGAAAAAGAAGGAGCAGCGTGCTCGCGCCAGGCAGTCCACTCAGTAACTGAGCTCCTATACTCTGCCCAGTGACAGGAGAAGGCTCAAACCACTTTCTGAAGGCTTTAGACAGCCAATGGAAGCCTTAGAAAGTGCAACGTAAGCCCACAGATACTGTAGTTTTGAAAGGGACTAGAAAGAAGAACTACATTTCTCAGATCCTCCCCTTCCTGGTTGACTTTTTCTCAGGTTTTTGCCTGCCATATGAGTTCTGTTATACTCACAGACACCATTCAAACAGTTTGAGAAACTTCAGAGTGTTTTCTATCCATATCTACTAATAATATGCATATTCTAGTTTCTGGGCCAGAGTAGTAACCTGTTTAAATTGGGTACGTTTTTCATCCGGCCATGAAAATACTGCCCCCTATACCCCAACAGGTTAAACCACCCACCACTGCGACCTGTATGCTCTCGTCGGCTGGCCCTCGCTACATATTCGTCGCCAGACCCACTGGCTCCAGGTCATCTATAAGTCTCTGCTAGGTAAAGCTCCGCCTTATCTCAGCTCACTGGTCACAATAACAACACCCACCCATGGCACGCGCTCCAGCAGGTATATCTCACTGGTCATCCCCAAAGCCAACACCTCGTTTGGCCGCCTTTCCTTCCAGTTCTCTGCTGCCAATGACTGGAACGAATTGCAAAAATCGCTGTTGTTGGAGACTTATATCTCCCTCACTAACTTTAAGCATCAGCTATCTGTGCAGTTTACCGATCGCTGCAGCTGTACACAGCCCATCTGTAAATAGCCCATCCAACTACCTACCTCATCCCCATATTGTTTTATTTACTTTTTTGCTCTTTTGCACACCAGTATCTCTACTTACACATCATCATCTGCTCATCTATCACTCCAGTGTTAATTTGCTAAATTGTAATTGCTTCGCTACTATGGCCTATTTACTGCCTTGCCTGCCTCCTTACGCCATTTGTACACACTGTATGTAGACTTGCCTATTGTGTTATTGACTGTACGTTTTTTTATACCATGTGTAACTCTGTGTTGTTGTTTGTGTCACACTGCTTTGCTTTATCTTGGCCAGGTCGCAGTTGTAAATGAGAACTTGTTCTCAACTGGCCTACCTGATTAAATAAAGGTGAAATAAATAAATAAATAAAAATTAGAGTGTCTAGTTTGAGAAACAAACGCCTCACAAGTCTTCAACTGGCAGCTTCATTAAATAGTACCCGCAAAACACCAGTCTCAACGTCAACAGTGAAGAGGCGACTCCGGGATGCTGGTCTTCTAGGCAGAGTTCCTCTGTCGAGTGTCTGTTCTTTTGCCCATCTTAATCTTTTCTTTTTATTGGCCAGTCTGAGATATGGCTTTTTCTTTGCATATCTGCCTAGAAGGCCAGCATCCCGGAGTCGCCTCTTCACTGTTGACGTTTAGCTTTCATTTCTCAGAACAAGAATAGACTGACGAGTTTCAGATGAAAGTTCTTTGTTTCTGGCCATTTTGAGCCATAATCAAACCCACAAACAAGGACATTTCTAAGTGACCCCAAATTGTTGAACGGTAGTGTAAGATCTCCGGTATACTCTTAAGAATTTGTTCTTAACTGACTTGCCTAGTTAAATAAAGGTTAAATAAAATAAATGCAAATAGAATGTACCTTGTCAGGTTCATCCTCATCAGCCACAGTGATGATATTAATGATGTGCTGGTGTTTCCTGAGCTGCTTCTTGAATGCTACTTCCAGCTGATCGTTGTACTTCATGAAGCAGACATAGGAGCTGTAGCCAGCCACCAGCATTATACTCTCATACCACATGATGGTGTTGTCCAGGAAGAAGATTATCAACATGATCAGGTCTGAAAACAATATAGATGTTAATTCATCATAAGTAAGGGGTTAGAGAACACAGTAAGGGGTTAGAGAACACAGTAAGGGGTTAGAGAACACAGTAAGGGGTTAGAGAACACAGTAAGGGGTTAGAGGTTAGAGAACACAGTAAGAGGTTAGAGAACACAGTAAGAGGTTAGAGGTTAGAGAACACAGCAAGAGGTTAGAGGTTAGAGGTTAGAGAACACAGCAAGAGGTTAGAGAACACAGTAAGAGGTTAGAGGTTAGAGGTTAGAGAACACAGCAAGAGGTTAGAGAACACAGTAAGAGGTTAGAGGTTAGAGGTTAGAGAACACAGCAAGAGGTTAGAGAACACAGTAAGAGGTTAGAGGTTAGAGGTTAGAGAACACAGTAAGAGGTTAGAGGTTAGAGGTTAGAGAACACAGCTAGAGGTTAGAGAACACAGCAAGAGGTTAGAGAACACAGTAAGGGGTTAGAGAACACAGCAAGAGGTTAGAGGTTAGAGAATACAGCAAGAGGTTAGAGAACACAGCAAGAGGTTAGAGGTTAGAGAACACAGTAAGGGGTTAGAGAACACAGCAAGAGGTTAGAGGTTAGAGAACACAGTAAGGGGTTAGAGAACACAGCAAGAGGTTAGAGGTTAGAGGTTAGAGAACACAGTAAGGGGTTAGAGAACACAGCAAGAGGTTAGAGGTTAGAGAACACAGCAAGAGGTTAGAGGTTAGAGGTTAGAGAACACAGTAAGGGGTTAGAGAACACAGCAAGAGGTTAGAGGTTAGAGGTTAGAGAACACAGCAAGAGGTTAGAGAACACAGTAAGAGGTTAGGTAAATTATCATGTTGTGAATAATAGTTGCGTCCCAAATAGCTTCAATTGCAATTATATGCAAGTGAGTGCTGGCCTTTATCCTTACATTTTTTTGTGATTGAGATTGACTGTTGGCTCCAAGCACACTATCATTTATTTATGAGTGGGGCCTCTTCTCCCCTGTCCTCTGGGCTCAGAAACTATCTGACCTTGATGGCCACATGTACTCTTAATCTCCACCTGGTACAGCCAGAGGATTATAACCCCTCTGGGCCAGGTTCCTCTCTACAGTAGGTTTCTTCCTTCTAGGCCGTTTCTCCTGGCCACTGTGCTCTCGCTTCTGCCTTTGCTCTCTGAGGCCTAGGCCGAGTTACTGTAATGCACTTTGACAACTGCTGATGTAAAAAAACGCTGAGGTGCAGCATCTGCCTTTACCTGTGATAGTATATTATTACCTATGGTATAGAAGGAGACGTCCCTGAACAGGGGCCACCAGGTGAGGTGCAGCATCTGCCTGTGATAGTATATTATTACCTATGGTATAGAAGGAGACGTCCCTGAACAGGGGCCACCAGGTGAGGTGCAGCATCTGCCTTTACCTGTGATAGTATATTATTACCTATGGTATAGAAGGAGACGTCCCTGAACAGGGGCCACCAGGTGAGGTGCAGCATCTCCCTATGATAGTATATTATTACCTATGGTGTAGAAGGAGACGTCCCTGAACAGGGGCCACCAGGTGAGGTGGAGCATCTGCCTTTACCTGTGATAGTATATTATTACCTATGGTATAGAAGGAGACGTCCCTGAACAGGGGCCACCAGGTGAGGTGCAGCATCTCCCTTTACCTGTGATAGTATATTATTACCTATGGTATAGAAGGAGACGTCCCTGAACAGGGGCCACCAGGTGAGGTGCAGCATCTCCCTTTACCTGTGATAGTATATTATTACCTATGGTATAGAAGGAGACGTCCCTGAACAGGGGCCACCAGGTGAGGTGGAGCATCTGCCTTTACCTGTGATAGTATATTATTACCTATGGTATAGAAGGAGACGTCCCTGAACAGGGGCCACCAGGTGAGGTGGAGCATCTGCCTTTACCTGTGATAGTATATTATTACCTATGGTGTAGAAGGAGACGTCCCTGAACAGGGGCCACCAGGTGAGGTGCAGCATCTGCCTTTACCTGTGATAGTATATTATTACCTATGGTGTAGAAGGAGACGTCCCTGAACAGGGGCCACCAGGTGAGGTGCAGCATCTCCCTGTGATAGTATATTATTACCTATGGTATAGAAGGAGACGTCCCTGAACAGGGGCCACCAGGTGAGGTGCAGCATCTGCCTGTGATAGTATATTATTACCTATGGTATAGAAGGAGACGTCCCTGAACAGGGGCCACCAGGTGAGGTGCAGCATCTGCCTTTACCTGTGATAGTATATTATTACCTATGGTATAGAAGGAGACGTCCCTGAACAGGGGCCACCAGGTGAGGTGCAGCATCTCCCTATGATAGTATATTATTACCTATGGTGTAGAAGGAGACGTCCCTGAACAGGGGCCACCAGGTGAGGTGGAGCATCTGCCTTTACCTGTGATAGTATATTATTACCTATGGTATAGAAGGAGACGTCCCTGAACAGGGGCCACCAGGTGAGGTGCAGCATCTCCCTTTACCTGTGATAGTATATTATTACCTATGGTATAGAAGGAGACGTCCCTGAACAGGGGCCACCAGGTGAGGTGCAGCATCTCCCTTTACCTGTGATAGTATATTATTACCTATGGTATAGAAGGAGACGTCCCTGAACAGGGGCCACCAGGTGAGGTGCAGCATCTGCCTTTACCTGTGATAGTATATTATTACCTATGGTATAGAAGGAGACGTCCCTGAACAGGGGCCACCAGGTGAGGTGCAGCATCTGCCTTTACCTGTGATAGTATATTATTACCTATGGTGTAGAAGGAGACGTCTCTGAACAGGGGCCACCAGGTGAGGTGCAGCATCTGCCTTTACCTGTGATAGTATATTATTACCTATGCTATAGAAGGAGACGTCCCTGAACAGGGGCCACCAGGTGAGGTGCAGCATCTGCCTGTGATAGTATATTATTACCTATGGTGTAGAAGGAGACGTCCCTGAACAGGGGCCACCAGGTGAGGTGCAGCATCTACCTGTGATAGTATATTATTACCTATGGTGTAGAAGGAGACGTCCCTGAACAGGGGCCACCAGGTGAGGTGCAGCATCTCCCTGTGATAGTATATTATTACCTATGGTGTAGAAGGAGACGTCCCTGAACAGGGGCCACCAGGTGAGGTGCAGCATCTGCCTTTACCTGTGATAGTATATTATTACCTATGGTGTAGAAGGAGACGTCTCTGAACAGGGGCCACCAGGTGAGGTGCAGCATCTGCCTTTACCTGTGATAGTATATTATTACCTATGCTATAGAAGGAGACGTCCCTGAACAGGGGCCACCAGGTGAGGTGCAGCATCTGCCTGTGATAGTATATTATTACCTATGGTGTAGAAGGAGACGTCCCTGAACAGGGGCCACCAGGTGAGGTGCAGCATCTACCTGTGATAGTATATTATTACCTATGGTGTAGAAGGAGACGTCCCTGAACAGGGGCCACCAGGTGAGGTGCAGCATCTCCCTGTGATAGTATATTATTACCTATGGTGTAGAAGGAGACGTCCCTGAACAGGGGCCACCAGGTGAGGTGCAGCATCTGCCTTTACCTGTGATAGTATATTATTACCTATGGTATAGAAGGAGACGTCCCTGAACAGGGGCCACCAGGTGAGGTGCAGCATCTGCCTTTACCTGTGATAGTATATTATTACCTATGGTGTAGAAGGAGACGTCCCTGAACAGGGGCCACCAGGTGAGGTGCAGCATCTCCCTGTGATAGTATATTATTACCTATGGTGTAGAAGGAGACGTCCCTGAACAGGGGCCACCAGGTGAGGTGGAGCATCTCCCTGTGATAGTATATTATTACCTATGGTGTAGAAGGAGACGTCCCTGAACAGGGGCCACCAGGTGAGGTGGAGCATCTCCCTGTGATAGTATATTATTACCTATGGTATAGAAGGAGACGTCCCTGAACAGGGGCCACCAGGTGAGGTGGAGCATCTGCCTTTACCTGTGATAGTATATTATTACCTATGGTGTAGAAGGAGACGTCTCTGAACAGGGGCCACCAGGTGAGGTGGAGCATCTCCCTGTGATAGTATATTATTACCTATGGTGTAGAAGGAGACGTCCCTGAACAGGGGCCACCAGGTGAGGTGCAGCATCTCCCTGTGATAGTATATTATTACCTATGGTATAGAAGGAGACGTCCCTGAACAGGGGCCACCAGGTGAGGTGCAGCATCTCCCTGTGATAGTATATTATTACCTATGGTATAGAAGGAGACGTCCCTGAACAGGGGCCACCAGGTGAGGTGGAGCATCTCCCTGTGATAGTATATTATTACCTATGGTGTAGAAGGAGACGTCCCTGAACAGGGGCCACCAGGTGAGGTGGAGCATCTCCCTGGAGAAGACGGCACACATCCCGATGACGAACAGGATGTTGAACACCGCCGACCCCACGATCGTTCCGATGCCCACGTTGCTATGAGAGATGAACACGCCAATCAGAGAGGTGAACAGCTCCGGAGCGGAGCCTCCTGCCGCCATGAAGGTTGCCCCGGCCACGTCGTCGGAGATGGCCAGCTGGTCTGTGATGACGCCGAGCGCAGGGACAAAAAATTCGTCGCACACAATGGCGAGTGAGACGAACATGTACATCATCCCGAAGATGTGAAGCGACACCCAGCCTCGTCTCCGGTCCTCCACGGAGAAGATATCAGTGGGGTATTCTCCTTTCTGATGAGGGGCGTCCCCCGGGTCGGCGGGGGAGGATTGGGTGGTGTTGGGGACTAGATGGGTGGGTGGTGGGTTGGGCAGGGTGGGGATCTGAATGGGAGGCTCCAGGTCTACATATATACAGTGAACGATAGTCCGGATTGTAGTCACTGATGATGATGATGATGATGATGATGAGACCTCAGTGGTAGTGGATGGTGTGACATCATCTGTAGTCGTCTCAGAGTAGTAATCGGACACTTCAGTTGTCACTAAATCTATAATTTCCTCCTCTTGTGTGTCAACACTGCGTTTCCCCTCCCTTAAGGTCTCCAATGCAACTTCCTCCAGGAGGGCCCCTGTCAGTCCCTCTCCATCCCCAGACCCCTCACCTATTTGGGGCAGGGCATGGGGCCAGGGTCCTGGGGAGAGCTTGGAGGTGATAGACAGCTGGTAGAGACAACACAGTAGAACACCAGACAGGAGGAATATGACTCGGCTCAGCTGCAGTCTCTTCCTTTGGGTACAATACATTTATGTAGAAATTGTGATATTGGTGTTATTTAATAGGTGTGGATTTGGTAACTCACTCCTCAGCCTGAGAAGTCGTTAATTGCACCACTGAATTGGATTCAGAATACAGGTCCCTGGCTGAGTGATTCAGAATACAGGTCCCTGGCAGAGTGATTCAGGTCCCTGGCAGAGTGATTCAGAATACAGGTCCCTGGCAGAGTGATTCAGAATACAGGTCCCTGGCAGAGTGATTCAGAATACAGGTTCCTGGCAGAGTGATTCAGAATACAGGTCCCTGGCAGAGTGATTCAGAATACAGGTTCCTGGCAGAGTGATTCAGAATACAGGTCCCTGGCAGAGTGATTCAGAATACAGGTTCCTGGCAGAGTGATTCAGAATACAGGTCCCTGGCAGAGTGATTCAGGTTCCTGGCAGAGTGATTCAGAATACAGGTCCCTGGCAGAGTGATTCAGAATACAGGTCCCTGGCAGAGTGATTCAGAATACAGGTTCCTGGCAGAGTGATTCAGAATACAGGTCCCTGGCAGAGTGATTCAGAATACAGGTTCCTGGCAGAGTGATTCAGAATACAGGTCCCTGGCAGAGTGATTCAGAATACAGGTTCCTGGCAGAGTGATTCAGAATACAGGTCCCTGGCAGAGTGATTCAGGTTCCTGGCAGAGTGATTCAGAATACAGGTCCCTGGCAGAGTGATTCAGAATACAGGTCCCTGGCAGAGTGATTCAGAATACAGGTCCCTGGCAGAGTGATTCAGGTTCCTGGCAGAGTGATTCAGAATACAGGTTCCTGGCAGAGTGATTCAGAATACAGGTCCCTGGCAGAGTGATTCAGGTCCCTGGCAGAGTGATTCAGGTTCCTGGCAGAGTGATTCAGAATACAGGTCCCTGGCAGAGTGATTCAGAATACAGGTTCCTGGCAGAGTGATTCAGAATACAGGTCCCTGGCAGAGTGATTCAGGTTCCTGGCAGAGTGATTCAGAATACAGGTCCCTGGCAGAGTGATTCAGAATACAGGTCCCTGGCAGAGTGATTCAGAATACAGGTCCCTGGCAGAGTGATTCAGGTTCCTGGCAGAGTGATTCAGGTTCCTGGCAGAGTGATTCAGGTTCCTGGCAGAGTGATTCAGAATACAGGTTCCTGGCAGAGTGATTCAGGTTCCTGGCAGAGTGATTCAGGTTCTTGGCAGAGTGATTCAGAATACAGGTTCCTGGCAGAGTGATTCAGGTTCCTGGCAGAGTGATTCAGGTCCCTGGCAGAGTGATTCAGAATACAGGTCCCTGGCAGAGTGATTCAGAATACAGGTCCCTGGCAGAGTGATTCAGGTTCCTGGCAGAGTGATTCAGGTTCCTGGCAGAGTGATTCAGGTCCCTGGCAGAGTGATTCAGGTCCCTGGCAGAGTGATTCAGAATACAGGTTCCTGGCAGAGTGATTCAGAATACAGGTCCCTGGCAGAGTGATTCAGGTCCCTGGCTGAGTGATTCAGAATACAGGTCCCTGGCAGAGTGATTCAGGTCCCTGGCTGAGTGATTCAGAATACAGGTCCCTGGCAGAGTGATTCAGAATACAGGTCCCTGGCAGAGTGATTCAGGTCCCTGGCTGAGTGATTCAGAATACAGGTCCCTGGCAGAGTGATTCAGAATACAGGTCCCTGGCAGAGTGATTCAGGTTCCTGGCAGAGTGATTCAGGTTCCTGGCAGAGTGATTCAGGTTCCTGGCAGAGTGATTCAGGTTCCTGGCAGAGTGATTCAGAATACAGGTTCCTGGCAGAGTGATTCAGGTTCCTGGCAGAGTGATTCAGGTTCCTGGCAGAGTGATTCAGAATACAGGTCCCTGGCAGAGTGATTCAGGTTCCTGGCAGAGTGATTCAGAATCAGAGTGATTCAGGGTAGAATCCAACTCCTCCCCAACCTGTTGTAAAGGGAAGGAAACACCACGTTTGAATGAATCAGGTTCCGTGTGCGTAAAGCGTCCATTGAATCTTATTTATTATGGTCTAGATGGCTAAACTGACCCCAGATCATCTCTCCTACTACTCTGAGACTGGTTTATGAATATGGGCCCAGACATGACAGGTTAAGCAACAGATGACAACAGGTGAACAGTCTTTTGAATAATAAATCCTCCGTCTCTTTAACGTCAGGATAATTATTAACACGTTGAGATATGAGTGTCTGGGGGGATAAGGAGCAGGCCATACATTTATATGATACTACGAGTCATTAGGCTATTGCCCCCTGTTGTATTCAATAAATATGTGGCTATAGCGATCTATAGAAAGAGAGTGAAAAGTAAAGATCACTACTAAGGACTGTGTGGGCTCTCCTTCTCCGTGGCCGACGTGAGTAAGACGTTTAAACGTGTTAACCCTCGCAAGGCTGCCGGCCCAGACGGCATCCCTAGCAGCGTCCACATGCTTCAAGATGGCCACCATTGTTCCTGTACCCAAGAAGGCAAAGGTAACTGAACTAAATGACTATCGCCCCGTAGCACTCACTTCTGTCATCATGAAGTGCTTTGAGAGGCTAGTCAAGGATCATATCACCTCCACCTTACCTGTCACCTTAGACCCACTTCAGTTTTCTTACCGCCCCAATAGGTCCACAGATGATGCAATCGCCATCACACTGCACACTGCCCTATTCCCATCTGGACAAGAGGAATACCTATGTAAGAATGCTGTTCATTGACTATAGCTCAGCATTCAACACCATAGTACCCTCCAAACTCATCATCAAGCTGGAGGCCCTGGGTCTCGACCCCACCCTGTGAAATGTTGTACTGGACTTCCTGATGGGCCGCCCCCAGGTGGTGAAGGTAGGAAAAAACAACTCCACTTTGCTGACCCTCAATACTGGGGCCCCACAAGGGTGTGTGCTCAGCCCCCTCCTGTACTCCATGTTCACCCATGACTGCGTGGCCATGCACGCCTCCAACTAAATCATCAAGTTTGCAGACGACACAACTGTGGTAGGCTTGATTACCAACAACGACGAGACAGCCTACAATGAGTTGGTGAGGTCCCTGGGAGAGTGGTGTCAGGAAAAAACCTCTCACTCAACGTCAACAAAACAAAGGAGATGATCGTGGACTTCAGGAAACAGCAGAGGGAGCAGCCCCCTATCCACATCGACAGGACAGCAGTGGAGAAGGTGGAACGTTTTAAAGTTCCTCGGCGTACACATCACTGGCAAACTGAAATGGTCCACCCACATAGACAGTGTGGTGAAGAAGGCACAACAGCACCTCTTCAACCTCAGGAGGCTGAAGAAATTTGGCTTGTCAACTAAAACCCTCACAAACATTTACAGATGCACAATTGATAGCCTCCGGTCGGGCTGTATCACCGCCTGGGACGGCAGCTGCTCCGCCCACAACCGTAAGGCTCTCCCTCCAGAGGGTGGTGAGGTCTGCACAACGCATCACCGGGGGCAAACTACCTGCCCTCCAGGACACCTACAGCACCTGATGTCACAGGAAGGCCTAAAAGATCATCAAGGACTACAACCACCCGAGTCACTGCCTGTTCACCCCGCTATCATCCAGAAGGCGAGGTCAGTACAGGTGCATTAAAGCTGGGACCGAGAGACTGAAAACAGCTTCTATCTCAAGGCCATCAGACTGTTAAACAGCCATCACTAACACAGAGAGGCTGCTGCAAACATACAGACCTGAAATCATTGGCCACTTTAATAAATGGATCACTAGTCACTTTAATAATGTTTACATATCTTGCATTACTCATCTCATATGTATATACTGTATTTTATACTATTTATTGCATCTTGCCCTATGCCGCTCGGTCATTGCTCATCCATATATCTATATGTATTTATTGTTATTCCATTCCTTACTTCAATTTGTGTGTATTAGGTAGTTGTGGAATATTACTTGTTAGATATTGCTGCACTGTTTGAACTAGAAGCACAAGCATTTCGCTACACTCGCATTAACATCTGCTAACCACGTGAGTATGACCAATAACATTTGATTTGATTTGGTTTATAAATTTTGACAAAACATTAATATATAGTCAAACAATGTTTTCACATATTATTTACAGTATTCTGTATCATTTTCTAAAATCACAAATGTTGCTATCATGCATAATATTTCCAATCTATTATCAAACTGTTATCATAAAATTGACAACTTTCTGAGTCTGAAAAAGGAAGTTGTGTAGAAGTACACTCAGTCCTACCTGAAGTTATCTAGATGTACACTCAGTCCTACCTGAAGTTATACACTCAGTCCTACCTGAAGTTATGTAGAAGTACACTCAGTCCTACCTGAAGTTATCTAGAAGTACACTCAGTCCTACCTGAAGTTATGTAGATGTACACTCAGTCCTACCTGAAGTTATACACTCAGTCCTACCTGATGAAAGGTTGTTTGGTGCCAGATGAGGAGGAGTAATTTCTCCACAGCCGGGGTGCATTGGCCAAACGGTGTAGAGGTTCCTCGTAGCGCTGTAGGGCACGGTTCACGGCGGGTTCACATAGGACGCACTGCGGGACAGATAGAGGTCTTCACAGTGGATCAGCATTATAACTAATACCCCTCTGTACCTAAAGACTTCTAATAGGATTATCCCTATTGTCACTCTTGTGTTGATTGTCACTCGCACTCTCAAGCCTATAGCTATATCAACCATTTCATTTTAATTGTTTTGATAGCCTAATGCAAATGTTTTAATTTGGTGGTATTTATTTGATTCCTATGGCATCTAGATCAATTGTCAATTTGACGTTTCATAATAATTTAAAGAGATTATTATGTAGCTTCAACTACTGATTGAAGATTGGAGCTAAGACAAGTTGAAATATAGCTACAAGCAGCAATGTAACGGGGAGCTGGCTGATGAGTAGGCTGATGAGCAGGCTGAGGAGCAGGCTGATGAGAAGGCTGATGAGTAGGCTGAGGAGCAGGCTGAGGAGCAGGCTGAGGAGCAGGCTGATGAGTAGGCTGATGAGTAGGCTGATGAGTAGGCTGATGAGCAGGCTGATGAGCAGGCTGATGAGCAGGCTGAGGAGCAGGCTGATGAGTAGGCTGATGAGCAGGCTGAGGAGCAGGCTGATGAGCAGGCTGAGGAGCAGGCTGAGGAGCAGGCTGATGAGTAGGCTGATGAGCAGGCTGATGAGTAGGCTGATGAGCAGGCTGATGAGTAGGCTGAGGAGCAGGCTGATGAGCAGGCTGAGGAGCAGGCTGATGAGTAGGCTGATGAGCAGGCTGAGGAGCAGGCTGATGAGCAGGCTGAGGAGCAGGCTGATGAGTAGGCTGATGAGCAGGCTGAGGAGCAGGCTGATGAGTAGGCTGATGAGCAGGCTGATGAGCAGGCTGATGAGTAGGCTGAGGAGCAGGCTGAGAAGAGAAGATGTTAGGGTTGGTAGCTCCATTAGGGTAACATTGTGGCACAAGCAGGAGTAGTAGGTACAGTGCATTCAGAAAGTATTCAGACCCCTTGTCTTTTTCCACATTTTGTTACGTTACAGCCTTATTCTAAAGTGGATTCAATAATTTTTTTCCCTCGTCAATCTACACACAATACCTCATAATGACATCACAATACCCCATAATGACATCACAATACCCCATAATGACATCACAATACCCCATAATGACATCACAATACCCCATAATGACATCACAATACCCCATAATGACATCACAATACCCCATGATGAAAAAAGCACAAACTGTTTTTTAGAAATGTTTGAAAATGTACAAAAATGTAATCTCACTTTTTGCA
This sequence comes from Salmo salar, assembly GCF_965601325.2. Lineage (NCBI taxonomy): Eukaryota > Metazoa > Chordata > Actinopteri > Salmoniformes > Salmonidae > Salmo > Salmo salar. The sequence goes on from NC_138300.1 coordinate 126,212,223, forward strand.
AAAATGGCAAAAAACTGTTTTTGCTTTGTCATTATAGGGTATTTTTTGTAGATTGATGAGGAAAAAATATATATAATCCATATTTAATCCTGCTCATTATAGAATAAGGATGTAATGTCACATAATGTGGAGAAAGGAAAGGAATATGTTGTAAATGCGGAGTTTCAGACATGGAGGCCAAAGATGCTCAAATTTAAGGTCGATAACTTTTAAAAATACGTAATAGTGATGTGATTAATAATTTTGCTTATAATGTAATTTCCTTCCATTTAAATTACGTTCACCAGGTGACACTGCAATCTTCTTTCTAATTTGCGGCTAAAAGGTTTTTTTTAAATATTTTTTTGCACGTTAAGTTATTGGAGGGAATGCTCAAGGGAATGTTTATCTTTGTAATAAGTGATTTTCAAGATGGTAACACCAATGAGGGACACATACAGTACCAGTCCAAGACCCTATGTAGCCAGGTCCATCTACTATCCTTCTGACCCTATGTAGCCAGGTCCATCTACTATCCTTCTGACCCTATGTAGCCAGGTCCATCTACTATCCTTCTGACCCTATGTAGCAAGGTCCATCTACTATCCTTCTGACCCTATGTAGCCAGGTCCATCTACTATCCTTCTGACCCTATGTAGCCAGGTCCATCTACTATCCTTCTGACCCTATGTAGCCAGGTCCATCTACTATCCTTCTGACCCTATGTAGCCAGGTCCATCTACTATCCTTCTGACCCTATGTAGCCAGGTCCATCTACTATCCTTCTGACCCTATGTAGCCAGGTCCATCTACTATCCTTCTGACCCTATGTAGCCAGGTCCATCTACTATCCTTCTGACCCTATGTAGCCAGGTCCATCTACTATCCTTCTGACCCTATGTAGCCAGGTCCCTATGTAGCCAGGTCCATCTACTATCCTTTTGACCCTATGTAGCCAGGTCCATCTGCTATCCTTCTGACCCTATGTAGCCAGGTCCATCTGCTATCCTTCTGACCCTATGTAGCCAGGTCCATCTACTATCCTTCTGACCCTATGTAGCCAGGTCCATCTGCTATCCTTCTGACCCTATGTAGCCAGGTCCATCTGCTATCCTTCTGACCCTATGTAGCCAGGTCCATCTACTATCCTTCTGACCCTATGTAGCCAGGTCCATCTACTGTCCTTATGTAGCCAGGTCCATCTACTATCCTTCTGACCCTATGTAGCCAGGTCCATCTACTATCCTTCTGACCCTATGTAGCCAGGTCCATCTACTATCCTTCTGACCCTATGTAGCCAGGTCCATCTACTATCCTTCTGACCCTATGTAGCCAGGTCCATCTGCTATCCTTCTGACCCTATGTAGCCAGGTCCATCTACTATCCTTCTGACCCTATGTAGCCAGGTCCATCTACTATCCTTCTGACCCTATGTAGCCAGGTCCATCTACTATCCTTCTGACCCTATGTAGCCATGTCCATCTACTATCCTTCTGACCCTATGTAGCCAGGTCCATCTACTATCCTTCTGACCCTATGTAGCCAGGTCCATCTACTATCCTTCTGACCCTATGTAGCCAGGTCCATCTACTATCCTTCTGACCCTATGTAGCCAGGTCCCTATGTAGCCAGGTCCATCTACTATCCTTTTGACCCTATGTAGCCAGGTCCATCTGCTATCCTTCTGACCCTATGTAGCCAGGTCCATCTGCTATCCTTCTGACCCTATGTAGCCAGGTCCATCTACTATCCTTCTGACCCTATGTAGCCAGGTCCATCTGCTATCCTTCTGACCCTATGTAGCCAGGTCCATCTGCTATCCTTCTGACCCTATGTAGCCAGGTCCATCTACTATCCTTCTGACCCTATGTAGCCAGGTCCATCTACTGTCCTTATGTAGCCAGGTCCATCTACTATCCTTCTGACCCTATGTAGCCAGGTCCATCTACTATCCTTCTGACCCTATGTAGCCAGGTCCATCTACTATCCTTCTGACCCTATGTAGCCAGGTCCATCTACTATCCTTCTGACCCTATGTAGCCAGGTCCATCTGCTATCCTTCTGACCCTATGTAGCCAGGTCCATCTACTATCCTTCTGACCCTATGTAGCCAGGTCCATCTACTATCCTTCTGACCCTATGTAGCCAGGTCCATCTACTATCCTTCTGACCCTATGTAGCCAGGTCCATCTACTATCCTTCTGACCCTATGTAGCCAGGTCCATCTGCTATCCTTCTGACCCTATGTAGCCAGGTCCATCTACTATCCTTCTGACCCTATGTAGCCAGGTCCATCTGCTATCCTTCTGACCCTATGTAGCCAGGTCCATCTACTATCCTTCTGACCCTATGTAGCCAGGTCCATCTACTATCCTTCTGACCCTATGTAGCCAGGTCCATCTACTATCCTTCTGACCCTATGTAGCCAGGTCCATCTACTATCCTTCTGACCCTATGTAGCCAGGTCCATCTACTATCCTTCTGACCCTATGTAGCCAGGTCCATCTACTATCCTTCTGACCCTATGTAGCCAGGTCCATCTACTATCCTTCTGACCCTATGTAGCCAGGTCCATCTACTATCCTTCTGACCCTATGTAGCCAGGTCCATCTACTATCCTTCTGACCCTATGTAGCCAGGTCCATCTACTATCCTTCTGACCCTATGTAGCCAGGTCCATCTACTATCCTTCTGACCCTATGTAGCCAGGTCCATCTACTATCCTTCTGACCCTATGTAGCCAGGTCCATCTACTATCCTTCTGACCCTATGTAGCCAGGTCCATCTACTATCCTTCTGACCCTATGTAGCCAGGTCCATCTACTATCCTTCTGACCCTATGTAGCCAGGTCCATCTACTATCCTTCTGACCCTATGTAGCCAGGTCCATCTACTATCCTTCTGACCCTATGTAGCCAGGTCCATCTACTATCCTTCTGACCCTATGTAGCCAGGTCCATCTACTATCCTTCTGACCCTATGTAGCCAGGTCCATCTACTATCCTTCTGACCCTATGTAGCCAGGTCCATCTACTATCCTTCTGACCCTATGTAGCCAGGTCCATCTACTATCCTTCTGACCCTATGTAGCCAGGTCCATCTACTATCCTTCTGACCCTATGTAGCCAGGTCCATCTACTATCCTTCTGACCCTATGTAGCCAGGTCCATCTACTATCCTTCTGACCCTATGTAGCCAGGTCCATCTACTATCCTTCTGACCCTATGTAGCCAAGTCCATCTACTATCCTTCTGACCCTATGTAGCCAGGTCCATCTGCTATCCTTCTGACCCTATGTAGCCAGGTCCATCTGCTATCCTTCTGACCCTATGTAGCCAGGTCCATCTACTATCCTTCTGACCCTATGTAGCCAGGTCCATCTACTATCCTTCTGACCCTATGTAGCCAGGTCCCTATGTAGCCAGGTCCATCTACTATCCTTCTGACCCTATGTAGCCAGGTCCCTATGTAGCCAGGTCCATCTACTATCCTTCTGACCCTATGTAGCCAGGTCCATCTACTATCCTTCTGACCCTATGTAGCCAGGTCCATCTACTATCCTTCTGACCCTATGTAGCCAGGTCCCTATGTAGCCAGGTCCATCTACTATCCTTCTGACCCTATGTAGCCAGGTCCATCTACTATCCTTCTGACCCTATGTAGCCAGGTCCATCTACTATCCTTCTGACCCTATGTAGCCAGGTCCATCTACTATCCTTCTGACCCTATGTAGCCAGGTCCATCTACTATCCTTCTGACCCTATGTAGCCAGGTCCATCTGCTATCCTTCTGACCCTATGTAGCCAGGTCCATCTACTATCCTTCTGACCCTATGTAGCCAGGTCCATCTACTATCCTTCTGACCCTATACAGCCAGGTCCATCTACTATCCTTCTGACCCTATGTAGCCAGGTCCATCTACTATCCTTCTGACCCTATGTAGCCAGGTCCATCTACTATCCTTCTGACCCTATGTAGCCAGGTCCATCTACTATCCTTCTGACCCTATGTAGCCAGGTCCATCTACTATCCTTCTGACCCTATGTAGCCAGGTCCATCTACTATCCTTCTGACCCTATGTAGCCAAGTCCATCTACTATCCTTCTGACCCTATGTAGCCAGGTCCATCTACTATCCTTTTGACCCTATGTAGCCAGGTCCATCTACTATCCTTCTGACCCTATGTAGCCAGGTCCATCTACTATCCTTCTGACCCTATGTAGCCAGGTCCATCTACTATCCTTCTGACCCTATGTAGCCAGGTCCATCTGCTATCCTTCTGACCCTATGTAGCCAGGTCCATCTGCTATCCTTCTGACCCTATGTAGCCAGGTCCATCTACTATCCTTCTGACCCTATGTAGCCAGGTCCATCTACTATCCTTCTGACCCTATGTAGCCAGGTCCATCTACTATCCTTCTGACCCTATGTAGCCAGGTCCCTATGTAGCCAGGTCCCTATGTAGCCAGGTCCCATCTACTGTCCTTCTTTTTAAACATTTTTAATTTCTCCTTTATTTAACCAGGTGGGCCAGTTGAGAACAAGTCCTTTATTTAACCAGGTAGGCCAGTTGAGAACAAGTCCTTTATTTAACCAGGTAGGCCAGTTGAGAACAAGTCCTTTATTTAACCAGGTAGGCCAGTTGAGAACAAGTCCTTTATTTAACCAGGTGGGCCAGTTGAGAACAAGTCCTTTATTTAACCAGGTGGGCCAGTTGAGAACAAGTCCTTTATTTAACCAGGTAGGCCAGGTGAGAACAAGTTCTCATTTACAACTGCGACCTGGACAAGATAAAGCAAAGCAGTGCGACAAAAACAACAAGACAGAGTTACACATGGGATAAACAAACGTACAGTCAATAACACAATAGAAAAAATCTATATACAGTGTGAGCAAATGTAGTAAGATTAGAGAGGTAAGGCAATAAATAGGCCATAGTGACAAAATAATTACAATTTAGCAAATTAACACGAGTGATAGATGTGCAGATGATGATGTGCAAGTAGAGATCCTGGGGTGCAACGAGCAAAAATAAATAACAATATGGGGATGAGGTAGTTGGGTGGGCTATTTACAGATGGGCTGTGTACAGGTGCAGTGATCGGTAATCTGCTCTGACAGCTGATGCTTAAAGTTAGTAGATATAAGTGTATAGTGAGGGAGATATAAGTCTCCAGCTTCAGTGATTTTTGCAATTCATTCCAGTCATTGGCAGCAGAGAACTGGAAGGAAAGGCGGCCGCTAGCGGAATGCCTAGCCCAAACAGGAAGTAGTTTGGAACCACCAAGACTCTTCCTGGAGCTGGCCGCCCGGCCAAATTGAGCAATCAGGGGAGAAGGGCCTTGGTCAGGGAGGTGAACAAGAACCCGATAGTCACTCTGACAGAGCTCCAGAGTTCTTCTGTGGAGATGGCAGAACCTTCCAGAAGGACAACCATCCCTGCAGCACTCCACCAATCAGGCCTTTATGGTTGAGTAGCCAGACAGAATCCACTCCTCAGTGAAAGGCACATGACAGCCGACTTGGAGTTTGCCAAAAGGCACCTAAAGGACTCTCAGACCATGAGAAACAAGATTCTCTGTTGTGATGAAACCAAGATTGAACTCTTTGGCTTGAATGCCAAGCGTCATATCTGGAGGAAACCTGGCACCATCCCTACGGTGAAGCATGGTGGTGGCGGCATCATGCTGTGGGGATGTTTTTCAGCAGCAGGGATTAGAAGACTGCTCGGGATCGAGGGAAAGATGAACGGAGCAAAGTACAGAGAGGTCCTTGATGAAAACCTACTGCAGAGCACACAGGAACTCAGACTGGGGAGAAGGCTCGCCTTCCAACAGGACAACAACCCTAAGCATGCAGCCAAGACAACACAGGAGTGGCTTTGGGACAAGTCTCTAAATGTCCTTGAGTGGCCCAGCCAGAGCCCAGACTGGGACCCAATCGAACATCTCTGGAGAGACCTGAAAATAGCTGTGCAGCGACGCTCCCCATCCAACCTGACAGAGCTTGAGAGGATCTGCAGAGAAGAATGGGAGAAACTCCCCAAATACAGGTGTGCCAAGCTTGCAGCATAATACCCAAGACTCAAGTCTGTAATCGCTACCAAAGGTGCCTCAAAAAAGTACTGAGTAAAGGGTCTGAATACTTATGTAAATCTTTATTCTGAATGCCAAGCATCACGTCTGGAAGAAGCCTTGCACCGTCCCTACAGTGAAGTACTGTGGTGGCAGCATCGTGCTGTGGCAATGTTTTTCAGCAGCAGGGACTGGGAGACTAGTCAGGATCGAGGGAAAGATGAACGAAGCAAAGTAGAAAGAGATCCTTGATGAAATCTTGCTCCAGAGCTCTCAGGACCTCAGACTGGTGTGAAGGTTCACCTTCCAAAAGGAAAACGACCCTAAGCATGACGCAACAACAATAAAAAACGTATGTTTATTTCCTTGTATTTTATTCTACCAGATCTATTGTGTTATATTCTCCTACATTCAATTCACATTTCCACAAACTTCAGAGTGTTTCCTTTCAAATGATACCAAGAAAATGCATATCCTTGCTTCTGGGCCTTAGCTACAGGCAGTTAGATTAGGGTATGTCTTCAGGCGGAAATTGAGAGAAGGGGGGGCTATCCCAAAAAGGTTATTAAGAATGATGGAGGCCACTGTGTTCTTGAGGGACATTCAATGATGCTGAAATGTTTTGGTACCCTTCCCCAGATCTGTGCCTCAACACAATCCTGTCTCGGAGCTCTACGGACAATTCCTTCGACCTCATCGCTTGGTTTTTGCTCTGACATGCACTGTCAAATGTGGGACCTTATATAGACAGATGTGTGCCTTTCCAAATCTTGTCCAATTAATTTCATTTACCACAGGTGGACTCCAAACAAGTTCCAGAAACATCTCAAGGATGATCAATGGAAACAGGATGCACCTGAGCTCAATTTCTAGTCTCATAGCAAAGGGTCTGAATAATAATGTAAATAGAGCATTTCAGTTTGAGTTTTTTTTAATTAATTTGCAAACATTTCGAAAAACCAGTTTTCGCTTCGTCATTATGGGGTATTGTGTGTAGATCGATGAGGGACACATTTTATTTAATATATTTTAGAATAAGGCTGTAACGTAACAAAATGTGGAAAAGGTGAAGGGGTCTGAATACATTCCAAATTCACTGTATAGTCTACAGTGCAATATCCTACATATAACCTTACAGGCTCTGAATGGCCAGAACCAAAGAACTTTCTTCTGAAACTCATCAGTCTATTCTTGTTCTGATTAATGAATGCTATACCATGCGAGAAATTGCCAAGAAGGTGAAGATCTTGAACACCGCTGTGTACTACTCCCTTCACAGAACACTGCAAACTTGCTCTAACCAGAATAGAAAGAGGGGTGGGAGGCCCCGGTGCACAACTGAGGAAGAGGACAAGTACATTAGAGTGTCTAGTTTGAGATACAGACGCCTCATAAGTCCGCAACTGGCAGCTTCATTAAATAGTACCCGCAAAACACCAGTCTCAACGTCAACAGTGAAGAGGCGACTACGGGATGCTGGCCTTCTAGGCAGAGTTGCAAAGAAAAAGCCATATCTCAGACTGGCCAATAAAAAGAAAAGATTAAGATGTGCAAAAGAACACTGACACTGGACAGAGGAACTCTGCCTAGAAAGCAGGAAGCCCCAGTGACTCTGTCTATAAAAAAGATGAAGCAGATGCTGGACAAAAGGAACACCTATGTGAGAATGCTATTCATTGACAACAGCTCAGCGTTCAACAAGATAGTGCCCTCAAAGGACCCTCGGACTAAACATCTCCCTCTGCAACTGGATCCTAGACTTCCTGACGGGTCACCCCCAGGTGGTAAGGGTAGGTAACAACATATCTGCCACGCTGATCCTCAACATGGGGGCCCCTCAGGGGTACATGCTTAGGCCTGCTCAGCAAGCTCGGTCTCCAGTTCGCCTCCATAGCCCGGTACGTCCTGTTCCTTCTCCCTGCACTCGTCCTGAGGTGCATGTTACCAGTCTGACGCCACCTAAGCCAGTTCCACATATCAGGCCTCCAGTGTGCCTGCCCAGTCCGGGGTGACCTGTTCCTGCTCCCTGCACTCGCCCTGAGGTGCGTGTTACTAGTCTGGCGCCTCCTATGCCAGCCACACGCATCAGGCCTCCAGTGCGCATCCCCAGTCCGGAGCCTCCAGCGATGCTCCCCAGTCCGGAGCCTCCAGTGACGCTCCCCAGTCCGGAGCCTCCAGCGATGCACCCCAGTCCAGAGCCTCCAGCCACACTCCTCAGTCCAGAGCCTCCAGCGACGCTCATCAGTCCGGAGCCTCCAACGATGCTCATCAGTCCGGAGCCTCCAGCGACGCTCCCCAGTCTGGAACCTTCAGCGACGGCCTGCAGCCCAGAGTCTTCAGCGGCGGCCTGCAGCCCAGAGTCTTCAGCGACGGCCTGCAGCCCAGAGTCTTCAGCGACGGCCTGCAGCCCAGAGTCTTCAGCGGCGGCCTGCAGCCCAGAGCCTTCAGCGACGGCCTGCAGCCCAGAGTCTTCAGTGACGGTCTGCAGCCCAGAACCTCCAGCGGCGGTCTGCAGCACAGAGCTTCCGGTAATGATCTACAGTCCGATTCCTCCGATAACGATCCACGGTCCAGGGTTACGGAAGCGGCGGGATCTGCGGGCGGAACGGGGGTTACGCCCTGAACTGGAGCCACCTCCGCTGCTGGAGGATGGGCGGGATAGTAAGGTTCTGGGTTTAGCACTAGAGCTGCCATAGACATTTTGTCACCCTCCCCACCCTCCCTTTGTGTTTTGTGGTTGTTGTTGTTGTTGTTGTTTTTTTGCATTCGGAGTCTGCACCTTTGGGGGGGGGGTACTGTCACATCCTGACCCTTGTAAGATATCATTTTCTATAGTAGAGTAGGTCAGGGCATGACAGGGGGTGTTTTTGGGTGGTTTTCTTGTTATCTGTTTCTATGTGGTTTTTCTAGGTTTCCATTTCTATGTTGGGGTTGTTGGATGATCTCCTCGTTGTCTCTAATTGGAGATCATATTTAAGTAGGGTTTTTTTCCACTTGTGTTTGTGGGTTGTTAATTTTTGAGTTGTCACGTCCTGACCAGCAGAGGGAGTAGTTGTTTAGTATTTGGTCAGGACGTGGCAGAAGTTGTGTGTTGTATGTAGTTTCTAGTTGTTCTGTTTCTGTGTTAGTCTTGTGACTCCTGATCAGGAACAGCTGGATATCGTTGTTCCTGATTGGGAGTCATATATTAGGAGTGTGTTTTTCACCTGGGGTTTGTGGGTTGTTGTTTTAGCACTGCTTTATGTTAGCCTGCTAACTGTTCCTGTCGGTCTATTGTTTCTTGTTTTTTGGTGATCATTTTATTCTAATTAAATAGAGAGATGAGCATTCACATCCCGTCTGCGTTTTGGTCATCCATTCACCACGACAGCCGTTACAGAACAACCCACCAAACAAAGACCAAGCAGCGGAGAAAGGAGCAGCAGACGGAATACATGGACTATAGTGAGAGATGGACTTGGGAGGAGATTCTGGACAGGGCACGACCTTGGCACCAGGCTGGGGAATACCGTCGCCCAAGGGAAGAGATAGAGGGGGCCAAGGCGGAGAGGCGTCGATATGAGGCTATGAACGCGCTGGCAAGGAAGCCGGAGAGGCACCCCCAATAATTTTTTGGGGGGGGGCACACGGGTAGTTTGGCTAGGCCAAGGAAGAGCCATAAGCCAGCTACCCGTGTTTATATGGAGGAGCGTATGGAGTGGAGGGCACCGTGTTTTGCTGAGGTGCGCACAATCTCACCCATACGCACGCTACATGAGTAGTGTTTATTTCTCTCTGCGTCACAGTTTTGTTGTTTTGTTGTTTCAAGTATTTGGTGTATTGCAACGTTTCACTGTAATAAATAATATGTGGAACTACAACCGTTCTGCGCTTTGGTCCGATCCTTTAATCCTTTAAACAGCCGTGACACCCTCATTAAAATGCAAATCAATTTATAACATTTTTGACATGCGTTTTTCTGGATATTTTTGTTGTTGTTATTCTGTCTCTCACTGTTCAAATAAACCTACCATTAAAATTATAGACTGATCATTACTTTGTCAGTGAGCAAACGTACAAAATCAGCAGGGGATCAAATACTTTTTTTCCCCCCACTGTTGTCCATTTGTGTGACAGGAGAAAATGTGAACGTGATCAAATTGTAAGGCTACCCATCATTATGACTAATTATATATTGAGTGACCAGAGGACATATTTCCCCTCCCTGTAAGAGCTGAAACAAACAGCCTGCTGAAACAAACACCAACTCTGAGTCACACCTTTTTTAATTTTTTTAATTTATTTTTTATCTACCCCCCTTTTCTCCCCAATCCTCTGGTCACTCAATGTATTAGTAGTCATAATGATGGGTAGCCATTTTGGCTCACATTTAATAGAGTTTCCCCTGAGACTCAGACTATAGAAGAGATTCCTTCAGGAAGAAGAGCTGGGCAAGAGGTTATTCCCCAATCCTGTGTGTGTGTGTGTGTGTGTGTGTGTGTGTGTGTGTGTGTGTGTGTGTGTGTGTGTGTGTGTGTGTGTGTGTGTGTGTGTGGACCCACTGCCTGGAGCATGTCTGTTTCAGACTGTTGTCACTCCCTCTTCCTGGCATCCATTAACACAAGCCATTATCATGTTAATCTGTACGGCAAGGTTCCCCAACTGGGCAGGGTTCTCCAACTGGGCAGGGTTCCCCAACTGGGCAGGGTTCCCCAACTGGCCAGGGTTCTCCAACTGGGCAGGGTTCTCCAACTGGCCAGGGTTCCCCAACTGGGCAAGGTTCCCCAACTGGGCAGGGTTCCCCAACTGGGCAGGGTTCCCCAACTGGCCAGGGTTCTCCAACTGGGCAGGGTTCCCCAACTGGCCAGGGTTCTCCAACTGGGCAGGGTTCCCCAACTGGGCAGGGTTCTCCAAGTGGGCAGGGTTCTCCAAGTGGGCAGGGTTCCCCAACTGGGCAGGGTTCCCCAACTGGGCAGGGTTCTCCAACTGGGCAGGGTTCCCCAACTGGGCAAGGTTCCCCAACTGGGCAGGGTTCCCCAACTGGGCAGGGTTCTCCAACTGGCCAGGGTTCTCCAACTGGGCAGGGTTCCCCAACTGGGCAGGGTTCTCCAACTGGGCAGGGTTCTCCAACTGGGCAGGGTTCTCCAACTCGATTTTCTATTTCTATGTTTGAGTTCTGGTTTTTCTATTTCGATGTTGGGGTTATTTGGGTTGATCTCCAATTGGAGGCAGTTGATCCTCGTTGTCTCTGATTGGAGATCGTATTTAAGTGGGTTTTTTTTCCTCCTGTGTTTGTGGGTAATTCATTTTGAGTAGTGTGTTTTCCTCTTTGCGTCACGGTTTGTTGTTTTTGTATTTCAAGTATTAGTGTATTGCATTTCAGTTTCAGGTTAAATAAAATATGTGGAACTACGAACACGCTGCATTTTGGTCCGAACCTTCAAACAGTCGTGACAGTTAGTGCGTTTGGCCCAGTACATCACCGGTGCCAAGCTTCCTGCCATCCAGAACCTCTATACCAGGCGGTGTCAGAGGAATGCCCTAAAAAGTGTCAAAGACTCCAGCCACCCTAGTCATAGACTGTTCTCTCTGCTACTGGACGGCAAGCGGTACCGGAGCGCCAAGTCTAGGTACAAAAGGCTTCTAAACAGCTTCTACCCCCAAGCCATATGACTCCTGAACAGCTAATCAAATGGCTACCCAGACTATTTGCATTGCCCCCCCCCCCCCCTTCTACGCTACTCTCTGTTATTATCTATGCATAGCAACTTTAATAACCCTACCTGCATGTACATATTACCTCAATTACCTCGACTAACCGGTGCCCCCCACATTGACTCTGTACCGGTACGCCCTGTATATAACCCCCCTATTGTTATTTACTGCTGCTCCTTAATTATTTGTTATTCTTATCTTATCTTACTTTTTTTGGGGGGGGGGGGGTATTTTCTTGAAACTGTGTTGTTGGTTAAGGGCTTGTAAGTCAGCACTTCACTATACCTGTTGTATTCGGTGTCTGTCTGTCTGTCTGTCTGTCTGTCTGTCTGTCTGTCTGTCTGTCTGTCTGTCTGTCTGTCTGTCTGTCTGTCTGTCTGTCTGTCTGTCTGTCTGTGTGTCTGTGTGTCTGTGTGTGTGTCTGTGTCTGTGTCTGTGTGAAGCTCAGCCTCCTCCTGGACCTGTCCTGCTGCTATTGGCTGAGCTGACTGTAGCCACACACACTGTAACTTCTATTAGGAGAGACTCGTGTGCGTCCCAAATGACACCCTATTCCGTATATAGGGCACTTATTTTGACCAGAGCCCATCGGTAGTAGTGCAACAGTAGTCCACCCTAAAGGGAATGGAGGGCCATTTGGGACACAGCCCAAGAGCATTACATCAGCCAGAGAGGAGTGACATCATAGCTCTGATAACTCTGTGTGTATGTGTAGGAGTGACATCATAGCTCTGATAACTGTGTGTATGTGTAGGAGTGACATCATAGCTCTGATAACTCTGTGTGTATGTGTAGGAGTGACATCATAGCTCTGATAACTCTGTGTGTATGTGTAGGAGTGACATCATAGCTCTGATAACTCTGTGTGTATGTGTAGGAGTGACATCATAGCTTTGATAACTGTGTGTATGTGTAGGAGTGACATCATAGCTCTGATAACTCTGTGTGTATGTGTAGGAGTGACATCATAGCTCTGATAACTCTGTGTGTATGTGTAGGAGTGACATCATAGCTCTGATAACTCTGTGTGTATGTGTAGGAGTGACATCATAGCTCTGATAACTGTGTGTATGTGTAGGAGTGACATCATAGCTCTGATAACTCTGTGTGTATGTGTAGGAGTGACATCATAGCTCTGATAACTCTGTGTGTATGTGTAGGAGTGACATCATAGCTCTGATAACTCTGTGTGTATGTGTAGGAGTGACATCATAGCTCTGATAACTCTGTGTGTATGTGTAGGAGTGACATCATAGCTCTGATAACTCTGTGTGTATGTGTAGGAGTGACATCATAGCTCTGATAACTCTGTGTGTATGTGTAGGAGTGACATCATGGAGTTTACTGTCTGTCCCTGGATTTGGTTAGTTGGAGTTTACTGTCTGTCCCTGGATTTGGTTAGTTGGAGTTTACTGTCTGTCCCTGGCTTTGGTTAGTTGGAGGTCATGTCAGATAACTTGTGTGCTTCTGGAAAGTGAGATGATGTGCGAGTATCAGGACTGTAGTGACTTAGAAAGACAACATTAGTCATTTCTTCTCAGCCAACCTTTATCGCAGACTTTTTGGGGTAAAAAATATCAATATTTTAGGAAAATAGAATAGATGGAAATGTAACAGTAGATCATGTTGAATGGGAAGATAATGCCAACAGTACTGTTGAATGGGAAGATAATGCCACCAGAACTGTTGAATGGAAGATAATGCCACCAGTACTGTTGAATGGGAAGATAATGCCACCAGAACTGTTGAATGGGAAGATAATGCCACCAGAACTGTTGAATGGAAGATAATGCCACCAGAACTGTTGAATGGGAAGATAATGCCAACAGTACTGTTGAATGGGAAGATAATGCCACCAGTGTTGTTGAATGGAAGATAATGCCACCAGTATTGTTGAATGGTAAGATAATGCCACCAGAACTGTTGAATGAGAAGATAATGCCACCAGAACTGTTGAATGGGAAGATAATGCCACCAGAACTGTTGAATGAGAAGATAATGCCACCAGAACTGTTGAATGAGAAGATAATGCCACCAGAACTGTTGAATGGGAAGATAATGCCAACAGTACTGTTGAATGGGAAGATAATGCCACCAGAACTGTTGAATGGGAAGATAATGCCAACAGTACTGTTGAATGGGAAGATAATGCCACCAGTACTGTTGAATGGGAAGATAATGCCACCAGTATTGTTGAATGGGAAGATAATGCCACCAGAACTGTTGAATGGCAAGATAATGCCAACAGTACTGTTGAATGGGAAGATAATGCCACCAGAACTGTTGAATGAGAAGATAATGCCACCAGAACTGTTGAATGGGAAGATAATGCCACCAGTACTGTTGAATGGGAAGATAATGCCACCAGTACTGTTGAATGGGAAGATAATGCCACCAGTACTGTTGAATGGGAAGATAATGCCAACAGTGTTGTTGAATGGGAAGATAATGCCACCAGTACTGTTGAATGGGAAGATAATGCCACCAGTACTGTTGAATGGGAAGATAATGCCACCAGAACTGTTGAATGGGAAGATAATGCCACCAGTATTGGTGAATGGTAAGATAATGCCACCAGAACTGTTGAATGAGAAGATAATGCCACCAGTATTGTTGAATGGGAAGATAATGCCAACAGTATTGTTGAATGGGAAGATAATGCCACCAGTACTGTTGAATTGGAAGATAATGCCACCAGAACTGTTGAATGGGAAGATAATGCCAACAGTACTGTTGAATGGGAAGATAATGCCACCAGAACTGTTGAATGGGAAGATAATGCCACCAGAACTGTTGAATGAGAAGATAATGCCACCAGAACTGTTGAATGGGAAGATAATGCCACCAGAACTGTTGAATGGGAAGATAATGCCACCAGTGTTGTTGAATGGGAAGATAATGCCACCAGTACTGTTGAATGAAGTCAAATTGCCAGCTGACCAACCACGCCTTAGGGATTAAGTGACAAATTGATAAACAAACATTCCAATGATTCTTCCAGTTTTCTGCCCAGCAGGCAGCACATGTAACGAAAGACACATCAATACCAGTAGATAAGGTTATCCAAGCAATAACAATAACACTCAAGCAGGAAAAAAATCTATCAATATATACACATTAAGATAACAAAAGACAAAATGGATATGAAGACAGGAAACGATATGATGGAAGGAGGATATCTCATAGGATGGCTAAACACAATTGACATCTCTAGGACTTCTCCATGGGGGTTACGTCTTACCCTAGTGCATGGAGGGAGGAAGGGAGGGAGGGTGTGTGTGTGTGTGTGTGTGTGTGTGTGTGTGTGTGTGTGTGTGTGTGTGTGTGTGTGTGTGTGTGTGTGTGTGTGTGTGTGTGTGTGTGTGAGTGATGGCTGATGTAACTCCCTAGTAGTGTGAGCTCACCTCCAGCTAACTGACTCTGGGTGCTTTCTACCTTGTTTCCGAACCTGCGGAGACACAACACAACACGCCAGCTGATCACCTCTTCTCCACAGCTAAGTAGTGAACAGATGGCGCTCCATCCATTCATCTTTGTTCTTGTCGGTTGTGATAAGCTGATAAGCATGAGCTGACTCACACTCTGAACAGTTGGTAGAGGTTCTGGCCAGTAAACTGTAGGACAAAAAAAAAAGGAGTCGCAGACTCAATTCATAAGCTCCTGGTAATTTATTGGCTAAACCACCTTTTCAGCATCGCTGTGTCTTCTTCAGGGTGAACGAATGCTTGAACCAGTTTACGTAGACAAAGCAATTAGTGCAACCAATAAGAATAGTGAGGGGGTGTGTCATAATTATTAGGGTGATGAGAATTAATGACCATATAGCAACAAGATTAGATGTTGTACATAGTATTAACATCCACTATTATTACCTATACAGTGCCTTCAGAAAGTATTCATGCCCTCTATTACGTTCCCCAGAAAGAACAGAAAGGGCAAATAACAAAGAGTCACCGTCAACAACCAAACAAAACAGGTTTTAGGAAGACAATGAGTTTGTCACATCCTGACCATAGTAAGATGTTATTTTCTATGGTAGAGTAGGTCAGGGCGTGACAGGGGGTGTTTTGGGTTTTTCTATGTTTTGTATATCTATGTTTAGAGTCTAGTTTTTCCATTTCTATGTTTTTTTTTTGGGGATGATCTCCAATTAGAGGCAGCCGGTCCTCGTTGTCTCTAATTGGAGATCATATTTAAGTAGTGGTTTTTTCCCACCTGTGTTTGTGGGTAGTTGTCTTCTGTTTAGTTCATGTACCTGACAGAACTGGGCGCTTTTGTTTTCTCTTTGTTATTTTGTCTTTAGTGTTTTGAGTTATAATAAATATTCATCATGATCAATCAACACGCTGCGCTTTGGTCCCCTCTCTACGACAGCCGTTACACTCATGGGGGGTGTCCACTGAAAGTTGCCTAGCAACATCAACTGGGACCTGAAAGACACTCACCGTGAGCTCGCCACATAAGAAAAACCCACACCAAACTTAAAGACAGGAAGCAAACCAAAGAGGTGGAGCATTACAAAGCCAGGGAAATCAGATAAAGGATTGTGTGTCTAGAGATCAAAATAGGGAAAGCCAACTAAAGGTGTTAACCCTCCACATCTCTCAAGGCAACTGGAGCACTGGGCCAGATACTCTTAAATAGCACCTCAACCAGCACAGGTGAAACACTTTCCCCACTAATGAGATGGAGAAGCCAGCACAGGTGTAAAACATACTGCTTAACGAGGTGACACCAATCGGTGCGCCCCATGCTCTAACGTCCAACCTCAATAAATGGAAAAAACAAAGCATCTAACAACTCCTGGACTTATTCCACATTTTGTTGTGTTACAGTCTGAATTCAAAATGGATTACTTTTTTTTTTTCCTCAACCATCTACACATAATACTGCATAATGACAAAGTGAATTTTAGCAAACGTATGGAAAATATATACAGAAAAGTGTAATTTAAATAAGTATTCACACCCCTAAGTCAATACTTTGTAGAAGCAACTTAGGCAGCAATTACAGCTGTGAGTCTTCCTTGGTGAGTCTCTAAGAGTGATTACAGCTGTGAGTCTTTTTGGGTGAGTCTCTAAGAGCGATTACAGCTGTGAGTCTTTTTGGGTGAGTCTCTAAGAGCTTTGCACACCTGGATTGTACAATATTTGCCCATTCATGCTTTCTAAATTCTTCAAGCTCTGTCAAGTTGATTGTTGATCCATTGCTAGACAGCCATTTTAATGTCATGCCATAGATTTTCATGCCGATTTTAAGTAAAAACTGTAACTAGGCCAGTCAGGAACATTCAATGTAATCTTGGTAAGCAACTCCAGTGTAGATTTGGCCTTGTATTTTAGGTTATTGTCCTCCTGAAAGGTGAATTTGTTTCCATATCTGTTGAAAAGCAGACAAGCAGGTTTTCCTCTAGGATTTTTCCTGTGCTCATTGCTGTATTCCATTTATTTTTGCCCTTAAAAAACTCCCTAGTCCTTGCCGCTGACGAGCATTCCCATAACATGATGCAGCCACCACCATGCTTGAAAATATGAAGAGTGGTACTCAGTGATGTGTTGTGTTGGATTTGCCCCCAAACGTAACACTTTCTATTCAGGACATGAAGTTAATTTCTTTGCCACATTTTTTTCAGTATTACTTAAGTGCCTTCTTGCAAACAGGATGCATTTTTTTGAGTATTTTTATTCTCTGAAGGCTTCCTTCTGTTCACTTTTGTTTATGTTAGTATTGTGGAGTAACTACACTGTTAGTATTGTGGAGTAACTACAATGTTGTTGATCCATCCTCAGTTTTCTCCTATTACAGCCATTAAACTCTGTAACTGTTTTAAAATCACCACTGGCCCCATGATGAAATCCCTGCACAGTTTCCTTCCTCTCCGGCAACTGAGTTAGGAAGGATGCCTGTATCTTTGTAGTGACTGGGTGTATTGATACACCATCCAAAGTGTAATTAATAACTTAACCATGCTCAAGGGATATTTATTTTTTTACACATCCACCAATCGGTGCCCTTCTTAGTGAGGCATTGAAATACTGTCCTGGTCTTTGTGGTTGATGAATTACTCTATTGAGGGACCTTACAGATAATTGTAAACTCGGCAAAAAAAGAAACATCCTCCACTGTCAACTGCGTTTATTTTCAGCAAACTTCACATGTGTAAATATTTGTATGAACATAACAAGATTCAACAACTGAGACATAAACTGAACAAGTTCCACAGACATGTGACTAACATAAATTGAATAATGTGTCCCTGAACAAAGGGGGGGTCAAAAGTAACAGTCAGTATCTGGTGTGGCCACCTGCTGCATTAAGTACTGCAGTGCATCTCCTCCTCATGGACTGCACCAGATTTGCCAGTTCTTGCTGTGAGATGTTACCTCACTCTTCCACCAAGGCACCTGAAAGTTCCCAGACATTTCTGGGGCGAATGGCCCTAGCCCTCACCCTCCGATCAAACAGGTCCCAGATGTGCTCAATGGGATTGAGATCCGGGCTCTTCGCTGGCCATACCTCCTTATTGGGTTATGCTCCATGCCTCTGTACATAGCCGCGGGAAGTAGAGGTTCTGAGGGTACTGCAGCACACCCTGATAAAAAAAATGATTCTCTCAACCAGCTTCATGAGGTAGTCACCTGGAATGCATTTCAATTGAAAGGTGTGCCTTGTTAATTTGTGGAATTTCTTCCCTTCTTAATGCGTTTGAGCCAATCAGTTGTGTTGTGACAAGGTAGGGGTGGTATACAGAAGATAGCCCTATTTGGTAAAAGACCAAGTCCATATTATGGCAAGAACAGCTCAAATAAGCAAAGAGAAACGACAGTCCATTATTACTTTAAGACATGAAGGTCAGTCAATCTGGAAAATTTCAAGAACTATGAAAGTTTCTTCAAGTACAGTCGTAAAAACCATCATGCGCTATGATGAAACTGTCTCTCATGAGGACCGCCACAGCAAAGCAGTTACCAGCCTCAGAAATTGCAGCCCAGGGCTATTTGACCAAGAAGGAGAGATGGTTTGTGATGAGTTGTCCCGCAGAGTGAAGGAAAAGCAGCCAGCATGTGCTCGGCATATGTGGCAACTCCTTCAAGACTTGGAAATATCATGGCAATATCGTTCGCTATTATCCTCAGTAAATTTTGGTTTGATAGACAACAATAATTTCACTTCTTCCACACTCACTTAACGGAATTCAAAATTACAGTAATTCATCATTTTCTTTCATAATTTGGTCAGATATACTTGGATGTGTGGTGTCTGCGTTTTTTGCTGGCATGTCATCCCTAAGTTTGCTAATCTTGCCAATGAAATAATCATTAAAGTAATCGGCAGTATCAGTGGGTTTAGTGATGAATGAGCATCTGATTCAATGAATGATGGAGCTGAGTTTGCCTTTTTTCCCAGAGTTGTATTGAAGGTGCTGCAAAGCTTTTCACTATAATTCTTCATGTCATTTATCTTCATAGTGCAGTTTCTTCTTCTTTTTACTCAGTTTAGTCACATGATTTCTTAATTTGCAGTACGTTTGACAATCGGTTGTCCAGCCAGACCTATTTGCCTCATCCCTCTCAACCTGTGGTGGAAAAAGGACCCAATTGTCATACTTGAGTGAAAGTGTAATGAGTACCTTTGGGTGTCAGGGAAAATGTATGAAGTAAAAAGTACATTATTGTCTTTAGGAATGTAGTGAAGTAAAAGTTGTCAAAAATATAAATAGTAAAGTAAAGTACAGATACCCCCAAAAACGACTTAAGTAGTACTTTTACTTAAGTACTTTACAACACTGCTCTTAACCATTCCATTTTTCAATTCCTCATCAATCCAAGGGGATTTAACAGTTTTAACAGTAATTTTCTTAATGGGTGCTTATTAGTAACTGTAAGCAATTTCATAAATGTGTCCAGTGCAGCGTCTGGTTGCTCATCATTACACACCACAGACCAACAAATATTACTTTCATCAACAACATATGAATCACTACAAAACTTATTGAATGACCTCTTATACACAATATTAGGCCCAGCCTTTGGAACTTTGGTTTTCCTAGATATGTTTCTTGCTTTATGGGAAAGCTTAGCAGAGGTAGACAAGCTCGGGTTATTTTTATTAGTACAGGTGGAGCTGCACACAGTGGACTTCCTACTAGTGCACAACATCTCAGTGCTAACAGTATTATTCTGGTTCATAGGCATATGATTACTGCATACAATAGCTGTAGGATCAGCAGAGGCATTCAGGGCAGTTAGAGGGAAATAAATTGGGTTACTTGCATTGTCTTCCAACGCCCCTGGGATAATGTACATTTGCTGAAGCATTATGACAACACAGCGCCACAATGGTAGGGATTAGCTGAGCTGGATTTGGGTGGATCCCATCCTCCTTATAAAACAATCTTTGTTTCCAGAAGGTATAAAAATGGTCAATGAATGTTACACCCACAGAGCTGCAATCGTATCGTGGCCAGTTATGGAGGGCTAAAAGTCTGCTGAACGGTTCAATGCCACGATTTAGGGAGGGCAGAGGGACAGATATTATGGGGCGTTTGATGGTGTCAAGTAGAGACCCAATCAGTTCTTTAAAATCCATCTTCAACCGTTCTGAGCTGCCACTCAAAATGTAATTTGACCCCACATAAACCATGACAGTGTTGGAGTCGTGCTTGGTCTTGCAGTCATGGGTGAACATGGAGTACAGGAGGGGACTGAGCACGCACCCCTGAGGGGCCCCAGTGTTGAGGATCAGCATGGCAGATGTGTTGTTACCTACCCTTACCACCTGGGAGTGGCCCGTCAGGAAGTCCAGGATCCAGTTGCAGAGGGATGTGTTTAGTCCTTAGCTTAGTGATGAGCTTTGAGAGCACTATGGTGTTGAACGCTGAGCTGCAGTCAGTGGTAGGTGTTAATAATAGTCACGTAGGTGTTCCTTGTGTCCAGGTGGGAAAGGGCAGTGTGGAGTGCGATTGAGATTGCGTCATCTGTGGATCTGTTGGGGCGGTATGCGAATTGGAGTGGGTCTAGGGTTTCTGGGATGACGGTGATGATGTGAGCCACAACCAGCCTTTCAAAGCACTTCATGGCTTCAGATGTGAGTGCTACGGGTCGATAGTCATTTAGGCAGGTTACCTTGGTGCTCTTGGGCACAAGGACTATGGTGGTCTGCTTGTAGCATGTTGGTATTACAGACTCAGACAGGGAGAGGTTGAAAATGTCAGTGAGGACACTTGGCAGTTGGTCAGCGCATGCTCGGAGTACATGTCCAGGTAATCCGTCTGGGCCTGAGGCTTGTGGATGTAATGGATCATTGATGGGGACATGATGGAGTAATGCTTAATTAATGGGGACATGTTGGTGTAACGCCTCATTAATGGGGACATGTTGGTGTAGGGCTACATACGAACCTATTCTACAGCTATCTATCAGTAGGACTACAGCTATCTATCAGTAGGTCTACAGCTATCTATCAGTAGGACTACAGCTATCTATCAGTAGGACTATATACACACCTATTCTACAGCTATCTATCAGTAGGTCTACAGCTATCTATCAGTAGGACTACAGCTATCTATCAGTAGGACTACAGCTATCTATCAGTAGGACTATATACACACCTATTCTACAGCTATCTATCAGTAGGTCTACAGCTATCTATCAGTAGGACTACAGCTATCTATCAGTAGGACTACAGCTATCTATCAGTAGGACTACAGCTATCTATCAGTAGGACTACAGCTATCTATCAGTAGGACTACAGCTATCTATCAGTAGGACTACAGCTATCTATCAGTAGGTCTACAGCTATCTATCAGTAGGACTACAGCTATCTATCAGTAGGACTACAGCTATCTATCAGTAGACATCAGCTATCTATCAGTAGGACTACAGCTATCTATCAGTAGGACTACAGCTATCTATCAGTAGGACTACAGCTATCTATCAGTAGGTCTACAGCTATCTATCAGTAGGACTACAGCTATCTATCAGTAGGACTACAGCTATCTATCAGTAGGACTACAGCTATCTATCAGTAGGACTACATACGAACCTATTCTACAGCTATCTATCAGTAGGACTACAGCTATCTATCAGTAGGTCTACAGCTATCTATCAGTAGGTCTACAGCTATCTATCAGTAGGTCTACAGCTATCTATCAGTAGGTCTACAGCTATCTATCAGTAGGACTACAGCTATCTATCAGTAGGTCTACAGCTATCTATCAGTAGGACTACAGCTATCTATCAGTAGGACTACATACGAACCTATTCTACAGCTATCTATCAGTAGGACTACAGCTATCTATCAGTAGGTCTATATACACACCTATTCTACATAGTTCTTCAACTACAATCACTCGATACGCCATCATATTTCTCTCCCCAAATAGTCGCCTAAAACATTCAAATCATCATTCAACTAAAATCAAACTTTATTCACACTGAACATTTTACAAAAGTAAATGGTGCATCTATTTATCTGAAACCCACAGCACGCTTGACTCAGTGTACTGTGGTAGGATCGCTGTGAAACCCACAGCACGCTTGACTCAGTGTACTGTGGTAGGATCGCTGTGAAACCCACAGCAGGCTTGACTCAGTGTACTGTGGTAGGATCGCTGTGAAACCCACAGCACGCTTGACTCAGTGTACTGTGGTAGGATCGCTGTGAAACCCACAGCAGGCTTGACTCAGTGTACTGTGGTAGGATCGCTGTGAAACCCACAGCACGCTTGACTCAGTGTACTGTGGTAGGATCGCTGTGAAACCCACAGCACGCTTGACTCAGTGTACTGTGGTAGGATCGCTGTGAAACCCACAGCACGCTTGACTCAGTGTACTGTGGTAGGATCGCTGTGAAACCCACAGCACGCTTGACTCAGTGTACTGTGGTAGGATCGCTGTGAAACCCACAGCACGCTTGACTCAGTGTACTGTGGTAGGATCGCTGTGAAACCCACAGCACGCTTGACTCAGTGTACTGTGGTAGGATCGCTGTGAAACCCACAGCACGCTTGACTCAGTGTACTGTGGTAGGATCGCTGTGAAACCCACGGCACGCTTGACTCAGTGTACTGTGGTAGGATCGCTGTGAAACCCACGGCACGCTTGACTCAGTGTACTGTGGTAGGATCGCTGTGAAACCCACAGCACGCTTGACTCAGTGTACTGTGGTAGGATCGCTGTGAAACCCACAGCACGCTTGACTGAGTGGCTTTGTTTTCCTGCGATCCTACCTTTTATTCCCATCTCCTGACAGAAGATCTCTTTGTCCTTTCTTTCTTCTATCAGTTTTCACAGGAAACAACTGTAGTTTAGACATTTTGGAGGATCTAAGAGCCCACAATCCAAAGTAATAATGTTGACATAGTAGTCTATCAAAGTAATCAGACCAATTATTTTACTACATTTAACTTTGACTGTACTGTATGTAACTTTACCACAAATGCTTTTAATGAGCTTTAGATAGCCCCACAGCGTTACTTGTCAAGTTACCATCTAGTTCTCTTTAATGATCCATAAGTCCAGATAGTTTATTTTTCTCTCATCAGCCTGCATTCACAGCTCTTATTCTGCAGACTTTGGATTTAATTCCTGCTGACTTCCTTCTCAGAGCACAGTTTAGGTCGTGCTGATTTCCTTCTCAGAGCACAAAGACATCATCTATCTACCTCTTCCATGATTGGTGAGGATGATTTAGACAGAAGGGGATGAAACGAGGCACAAGAACCGGCACCCCCAAGGTACATCACGTTATAGTTAGTTGTTAATACATTCTCTGTCCTATATAGTGCACTACTTTTGACCAGGACCCATCAGGAAAAAGCAGTGCGCTATATAGGGAGTTGGGTGTCATTTGGGACTCAAGTAAGCTCCATCTGAACCACCCTGGGGGTAATTATGGTATTATTGTCAAGATTTTGATTGACAGCGCTGCATTCCCTCTAGGGTGATGCCACCTCATGTCTGTTTACACACACACACACACACACACACACACACACACACACACACACACACACACACACACACACACACACACCTACACATCCAGCCTCCCCTCTCCCAAGCTATACCGATACCCTATTGCATAACTCTACCCTTGAACCTCATCAGAAGGGATGCACTTGAATAGAATGAATGTCGATTGATGCTCTGGATTGATGGAAGATGTGAAAAATCAATAAATACCCTATAAGGAAGCGGCGCTCCTAGTGGCCGGGGACTTTAATGCAGGCAAACTTAAATCAGTTTTACCATATTTCTACCAATATGTCACATGTGCAACCAGGGGAAAAAAAATCCTAGACCACCTTTACTCCACACACAGAGAAGCGTACAAAGCTCTTCCCCATCCTCCATTTGGCAAATCTGACCATCATTCTATTCTCCTGATTCCTGCTTACTAGCTAAAACTAAAGCAGGAAGTACCAGTGACTCAGTCAATACGGAAGTGGTCAGATGACGCGGATGCTACGCTACAGGACTGTTTTGCAGCACAGACAGGAATATGTTCCAGGATTCATCCAATGGCATTGAGGAGTACACCACCTCAGTCACCGGCTTCATCAATATGTGCATCGATGACGTCGTCCCCACAGTGACTGTACATATCCCAACCAGAAGCCATGGGTTACAGGCAACATCCGCATTGAGCTAAAGGCTAGAGCCACTCCCACTGGCTGTCTATGTTTCTATATGTCTAGCCTGCCACTCCCACTGGCTGTCTATGTTTCTATATGTCTAGCCTGCCACTCCCACTGGCTGTCTATGTTTCTATATGTCTAGCCTGCCACTCCCACTGGCTGTCTATGTTCTATATGTCTAGCCTGCCACTCCCACTGGCTGTCTATGTTTCTATATGTCTAGCCTGCCACTCCCACTGGCTGTCTATGTTTCTATATGTCTAGCCTGCCACTCCCACTGGCTGTCTATGTTCTATATGTCTAGCCTGCCACTCCCACTGGCTGTCTATGTTTCTATATGTCTAGCCTGCCACTCCCAGGCGCAACAGCGCCTCTTCAACCTTAGGAGGCTGAATAAATTTGGCTTGGCACCTAAAACCCTCACCAACTTTTACAGATGCACAATTGAGAGCATGCTGTCACGCTGTGTCAACCGCCTGGTACGGCAGCTGCACCACCCATAACCGCAGGGCTCTCCAGAGGGTGGTGCGGTCTGCACAATGCATCATCGGGGGCAAACTACCTGCCCTCCAGGACACCTACACCACCCGATGTCACAGGAAGGCCAAAAAGATCATCAAGGAAAACAACCACCCGAGCCACTGCCTGTTCACCCCGCTACCATCCAGAAGGCGAGGTCAGTACAGGTGCATCAAAGCTGGAACCGAGAGACTGAAAAACAGCTTCTATCTCAAGGCCATCAGACTGTTAAACAGCCATCACTAGGCGGCTTCCACTCGGTTACATAACCTTGCACCTTAGATGCTGCTGCCCTATATACATAGACTAGAAATCACTGGCCACTTTAATAATGGAACACTAGTCACTTTAATAATGTTTACATATTTTTGCTTTACTCATCTTATATATGTATATACTGTATTCTATTCTACTGTATTTTAGTCTATGCCACACTGACATTGCTCATCTTAATATTTATATATTCCTTAATTTCCTTATTTTACTTTTAGGTTGCGTGTATTGTGTGTATTTTTGTGAATTGTTAGATATTACTTGTAAAATATTACTGTATTTTTGGAGCTAGAAACACAAGAATTTCGCTACACCTGCAATGACATCTGCTAAAAATGTATATGTGACCAATAAAATTTGATTTAGTCTCAGCCATTATACATGTAAAAGAATCCTCTTGTTGTACTAACAGCACAGTAGAGCTTTACCCCCCCAGTAGAATTCAGGTATTACATTTACTGTAGAACTTCTCTATTGTTTTATAGAATGCACTCATACAGTATATACATGTTCCTACTGTATAAAGTATTTTGTTATATTTTGTGATAAATAAAATATATTTTATGTGTGCTACATTTGCATAAATGCAACAGGTATATTTGCATATATGAATAAATGTATGTTAAAGTGGAGGACCTGTCTACTGGCCTCCAGGCAGCCTCTCTACCTGATTTCTTTTCAGCGCATCGAATTTGTAAACATTTCTGTTTACAAAACTGTATATTTACTTTTTTCAATTCCACAAAAAACGAACACCCATCAAAATAAAGCTATTTCTTCTATTTCTTTTGACGTAAGTGTCGAAAAAAGTATTAAAATGTATTTAGTCGCTCTGGATAAAAACGCTAAATGACTGAAATGTTAAACAGAACAGCCAATGTGTCCCCATTGAGCTATTTCAACCATTACCGGGCTGTGTTTCACAGGACATTACAAACATTTCCACGGTCGTAACGTTAACGGGAAAAAAACAACAGACATAAGCAATAGTATGAAAGAGTTGCAGGAGTAAAAATAAAGCAATCAATCCAGCGAGATTTAAGTGACAAGTGGATTTCGCAGCCCTCAAACAGGAAATAGATGGCTGAAAAACAGCCCTCAAACAGGAAATAGATGGCTGAAAAAGACAGATCCCCAAGTGGGCGTGTGCGTGTTGCTAGAACCTCTATTGAGACTGAAACCGTAGTACTATTAGCTCCATGAAATGGATGGCTGAAAAACAGCCCTCAAACAGGAAATAGATGGCTGAAAAAGACAAGTGTTGCTAGAACCTCTATTGAGACTGAAACCGTAGTACTATTAGCTCCATGAAATGGATGGCTGAAAAACAGCCCTCAAACAGGAAATAGATGGCTGAAAAAGACAGATCCCCAAGTGGGCGTGTGCGTGTTGCTAGAACCTCTATTGAGACTGAAACCGTAGTACTATTAGCTCCATGAAATGGATGGCTGAAAAACAGCCCTCAAACAGGAAATAGATGGCTGAAAAAGACAGATCCCCAAGTGGGCGTGTGCGTGTTGCTAGAACCTCTATTGAGACTGAAACCGTAGTACTATTAGCTCCATGAAATGGATGGCTGAAAAACAGCCCTCAAACAGGAAATAGATGGCTGAAAAAGACAGATCCCCAAGTGGGTGTTGCTAGAACCTCTATTGAGACTGAAACCGTAGTACTATTAGCTCCATGAAATGGATGGCTGAAAAACAGCCCTCAAACAGGAAATAGATGGCTGAAAAAGACAAGTGTTGCTAGAACCTCTATTGAGACTGAAACCGTAGTACTATTAGCTCCATGAAATGGATGGCTGAAAAAGACAAGTGTTGCTAGAACCTCTATTGAGACTGAAACCGTAGTACTATTAGCTCCATGAAATGGATGGCTGAAAAGACAAGTGTTGCTAGAACCTCTATTGAGACTGAAACCGTAGTACTATTAGCTCCATGAAATGGATGGCTGAAAAAGACAAGTGTTGCTAGAACCTCTATTGAGACTGAAACCGTAGTACTATTAGCTCCATGAAATGGATGGCTGAAAAAGACAAGTGTTGCTAGAACCTCTATTGAGACTGAAACCGTAGTACTATTAGCTCCATGAAATGGATGGCTGAAAAAGACAAGTGTTGCTAGAACCTCTATTGAGACTGAAACCGTAGTACTATTAGCTCCATGAAATGGATGGCTGAAAAAGACAAGTGTTGCTAGAACCTCTATTGAGACTGAAACCGTAGTACTATTAGCTCCATGAAATGGATGGCTGAAAAAGACAAGTGTTGCTAGAACCTCTATTGAGACTGAAACCGTAGTACTATTAGCTCCATGAAATGAAACGCCTTCAAGATCACCAGTGTGCTTTTTATCCTAGTTTTCCTTTTGAAGAAGGTAGTGTCTGTTTCCCCAGCACATTTCAAACAAAAACAGACAGGGGTAGGCCGTCAATGTAAATAAGAATTTGTTCTTAACTGACTTGCCTAGTTAAATACAATAAAACGTATGACATGTTCTTGCTGGTGAATGAAGAGGGTAAGGTAATGAGGCTACCTCATAGATTTGTGTCCCAAATGGCACCCTATTCTCTATGGATCCTGGTCTAAAGTAGTGCACTATAAAAGGAACAGGGTTCCATTCGGAACACTCGCCAGGGTTCTCAGTGGGTCATGCATTGTGTTGGTTGGCCCTCAGTGTTTGGTACCATGGTAACTGGAGGTTGGCCCTCAGGGTTTGGTACCATGGTAACTGGAATTGGGCGAGATGCTAAAGAGTTCTCTGAAGGGACAGACAGCTTTCCTTCTCCTGGAGCTCACCCCCTATACTCAGGAGGCTAGGGGGACTGACGGAAGACACACACACACATTTTTCCCAAAGGGCTGACAGAAGACCAACTAGTCTAGACGACACTGGTACCATCCCTCAGGATAGACTGTGTGTGTGTGTGTCGTGTGTCCTGTGTGTCTGTGTGTGTCCTGTGTGTCTGTGTGTGTGTGTGTGTGTGTGTGTGTGTGTGTGTGTGTGTGTGTGTGTACTGTGACTAGTATGATGCAACTGTGTCAAGACATTAACTCAGTCGTTAGTCAAGGAACCATACTATGAGCTAAAGGGGGCTATCAAGAACATAGAGAAGAGTCACTGCACAATAATACATTCATTGACGTTACAAAATACCCATTTTAAACCACATTGCGGACTACTAAGATAGCTTTTTGAGACACTTTAGGCAAGAAAGTACAACGTACACTACCGGTTAGAACACCTACTCATTCAAGGGTTTTACTTTATTATTGTACTATTTTCTACCTTGTAGAATAATAAAATCAAAACTATGACATTTTATTTTACCACGTAAGTCAGTAAAGAACAAATTCTTATTTACAATGACAGCCTAGGAACAGTGGGTTAACTGCCTTGTTCAGGGGCAGAACGACAGGGTCAGTACCTTTCGGTTACTGGCCCAACGCTCTAACCACTAGACTACCTGCCTCCCCCAAATAACACATATGGAATCATGTAGTAACCAAAAAAGTGTTAAACAAATCAAAATATATTTTATATTTGAGATTCTTCAAATAGCCACCCTTTGCCTGGATGACCGCTTTGCACACTTTTGGAATTTTCTCAACCAGCTTCATGAGGTAGTCACCTGGAATGCATTGTAATTAACAGGTGTGCCTTGTTAAAAGTACATTTGTGGAATTTATTTCCTTCTTAATGCGTTTGAGCCAATCAGTTGTGTTGTGACAAGGTAGGGGTGGTATACAGAAGATAGCCCTATTTGGTAAAAGACCAAGTCCATATTATGGCAAGAACAGCTCAAATAAGCAAAGATAAACGACAGTCCATCATTACTTTAAGACATGAAGATCAGTCAATAAGGAAAATTTCAAGAACGTTGAACGTTTCTTCAAGTGCAGACACAAAAACCATGAAGCGCTATAATGAAACTGGTTCTCATGAGAACCGTCACAGGAAAGGAAGACCCAGAGTTACCTCTGCTGCAGAGTTCATTAAAGTTACCAGCCTCAGAAATTGCAGCCCAAATAAATGCTTCACAGAGTTCAAGTAACAGACACATCTTAACATCAACTGTTAAGAGAAGACTGTGTGAATCAGGCCTTCATGGTCAAATTGCTGCAAAAAAAACACTACTAAAGGACACCAATAAGAAGAGACTTGTTTGGGCCAAGAAACACGAGCAATGGACATTAGACCGGTGGAAATTTGTCCTTTGGTCTAGAGTCCAAATGTGAGATTTTTGGTTCCAACCGCCTTTTCTTTGTGAGACGCGATGTGGCTGAACGGATGATCTCCCCATGTGTATTTAACACTGTGAAGCATGGAGGAGGAGGTGTGATGGTGTGATGGTGTGGTGGTGCTTTGCTGGTGACACTGTCTATAATTTATTTAGAATTCAAGACACACTTAACCAGCATGTCTACCACAGCATTCTGCAGCGATACGCCATCCCATCTAGTTTGGGCTTAGTAGGACTATCATTTGTTTTTCAACAGGACAATGACCCTACACACCTCCAGGCTGTGTAAGGGCTATTTTACCAAGAAGGAGAGTGATGGAGTGCTGCATCAGATGACCTGGCCTCCACAATCCGCCGACCTCAACCAAATTGAGATGGTTTGGGATGAGTCGGACCGCAGTTAAGGAAAAGCAGCTAACAAGTGCTCAGCATATGTGGGAACTCCTTCAAGACTGTTAGAAAAGCATTCCAGGTGAAGCTGGTTAAGAGAATGCCAAGAGCGTGCAAAGCTGTCATCAAATATTGTTTGATTTGTTTACATTTTACATTTTAGTCATTTAGCAGACGCTCTTATCCAGAGCGACTTACAGTAGTGAATGCATACATTTCATTAAAAACATTCCGTACTGGTCCCCCGCGGGAATCGAACCCACAACCCTGGCGTTGCAAACACCATGCTCTACCAACTGAGCCACACTTTTTTTGTTACTAGTGATTCCATGTGTATTATTTCACAGTTTTGACGTCTTCACTATTTTGTTACAATGTAAAAAATAGTAAAAATGAAGAAAAATCCTTGAGTGAGTAGGTGTTCTAAAACTTTTGACCGGTAGTGTATATATGAAGAATGAGGTAACCCATTTCTTATAATTTACATTTTACATTTAAGTCATTTAGCAGACGCTCTTAACCAGAGCGACTTACAAATTGGTGCATTCACCTTATGATATCCAGTGGAACAACCACTTTACAATAGTGCATCTAAATCTTTTAAGGGGGGGGGGGGGGTTAGAAGGATTACTTTATCCTATCCTAGGTATTCCTTAAAGAGGTGGGGTTTCAGGTGTCTCCGGAAGGTGGTGATTGACTCCGCTGTCCTGGCGTCATGAGGGAGCATGTTCCACCATTGGGGTGCCAGAGCAGCGAACAGTTTTGACTGGGCTGAGCGGGAACTGTGCTTCCTCAGAGGTAGGGAGGCGAGCAGGCCAGAGGTGGATGAACGCAGTGCCCTTGTTTGGGTGTAGGGCCTGATCAGAGCCTGAAGGTATGGAGGTGCCGTTCCCTTCACAGCTCCGTAGGCATCAAGACAGTAGATATTGTTTTCATTCTTATTTCATTCTTTGGATAAAAATATTGGCATAAATATCTGTTACAGGTCATACTTACGGGTCACGTGATGTATTGTTGTCTCTACCTTCTTGCCCTTTGTGCTGTTGTCTGTTGCCCAATGTTTGTACCATGTTTTGTGTTGCTACCATGTTGTGCTGCTGCCATGTTGTGCTGCTGCCATGTTGTTCTGCTACCATGTTGTTCTGCTACCATGTTGTTCTGCTACCATGTTGTTCTGCTACCATGTTGTGCTTCTGCCATGTTGTTCTGCTACCATGTTGTGCTGCTGCCATGTTGTTGTCATGTTGTGCTTCTACCATGTTGTTCTGCTACCATGTTGTTGTCATGTTGTGCTGCTACCATGTTGTTGCCATGTTGTGTTGCTACCAAGTTGTTGCCATGTTGTGCTGCTGCCATGTTGTGCCTCTACCATGTTGTGCTTCTACCATGTTGTGCTGCAGCCATGTTGTTGTCATGTTGTGCTGCTACCATGTTGTGCTCCTGCCATGTTGTGCTTCTACCATGTTGTGCTGCTACCATGTTGTTCTCCTACCATGTTGTTGCCATGTTGTGCTGCTGCCATGTTGTGCTGCTACCAAATTGTTGCCATGTTGTGCTGCTACCATGTTGTGCTTCTGCCATGTTGTGCTGCTACCATGTTGTTGTCATGTTGTGTTGCTACCATGTTGTTGTCATGTTGTGTTGCTACCATGTTGTTGTCATGTTGTGTTTCTACCATGTTGTTGTCATGTTGTGTTTCTACCATGTTGTTCTCCTACCATGTTGTGTTTCTACCATGTTGTGCTGCTGCCATGTTGTGCTGCTGCCATGTTGTGCTGCTGCCATGTTGTGCTGCTGCCATGTTGTGTTGCTACCATGTTGTTGTCATGTTGTGTTGCTACCATGTTGTTGTCATGTTGTGTTGCTACCATGTTGTTGTCATGTTGTGTTTCTACCATGTTGTTGTCATGTTGTGTTTCTACCATGTTGTTGTCATGTTGTGTTGCTACCATGTTGTTGTCATGTTGTGTTGCTACCATGTTGTTGTCATGTTGTGTTTCTACCATGTTGTTGTCATGTTGTGTTGCTACCATGTTGTTGTCATGTTGTGCTACTACCATGTTGTGCTGTTGTCATGTTGTGCTTCTACCATGTTGTTCTGCTACCATGTTGTTGTCATGTTGTGTTGCTACCATGTTGTTGTCATGTTGTGTTTCTACCATGTTGTTGTCATGTTGTGTTGCTACCATGTTGTTGTCATGTTGTGTTTCTACCATGTTGTTGTCATGTTGTGTTTCTACCATGTTGTTTTCCTACCATGTTGTGTTTCTACCATGTTGTGCTGCTGCCATGTTGTGCTGCTGCCATGTTGTGTTGCTACCATGTTGTTGTCATGTTGTGTTGCTACCATGTTGTTGTCATGTTGTGTTGCTACCATGTTGTTGTCATGTTGTGTTGCTACCATGTTGTTGTCATGTTGTGTTTCTACCATGTTGTTGTCATGTTGTGTTGCTACCATGTTGTTGTCATGTTGTGTTGCTACCATGTTGTTGTCATGTTGTGTTTCTACCATGTTGTTGTCATGTTGTGTTGCTACCATGTTGTTGTCATGTTGTGCTACTACCATGTTGTGCTGTTGTCATGTTGTGCTTCTACCATGTTGTTCTGCTACCATGTTGTTGTCATGTTGTGCTGCTACCATGTTGTGCTGCAGCCATGTTGTTGTCATGTTGTACTGCTACCATGTTGTGCTCCTGCCATGTTGTGCCTCTACCATGTTGTGCTTCTACCATGTTGTGCTGCAGCCATGTTGTTGTCATGTTGTGCTGCTACCATGTTGTGCTCCTGCCATGTTGTGCCTCTACCATGTTGTGCTGCTACCATGTTGTTCTCCTACCATGTTGTTGCCATGTTGTGCTGCTGCCATGTTGTGCTGCTACCACATTGTTGCCATGTTGTGCTGCTACCATGTTGTGCTTCTGCCATGTTGTTCTGCTACCATGTTGTTGTCATGTTGTGTTGCTACCATGTTGTTGTCATGTTGTGTTGCTACCATGTTGTTGTCATGTTGTGTTTCTACCATGTTGTTGTCATGTTGTGTTGCTACCATGTTGTTGTCATGTTGTGTTTCTACCATGCTGTGTTTCTACCATGTTGTGTTGCTACCATGTTGTGTTTCTACCATGCTGTGTTTCTACCATGTTGTGTTTCTACCATGCTGTGTTTCTACCATGTTGTGTTGCTGCCATGTTGTCATGTTGTGCTGCTACCATGTTGTTGTTATGTTGTTCTCCTACCATGTTGTTGTCATGTTGTGATGCTACCATGTTGTTGTCATGTTGTGTTTCTACCATGCTGTGTTTCTACCATGTTGTGCTTCTACCATGTTGTGTTCCTACCATGTTGTGATCCTACCATGTTGTGTTTCTACCATGTTGTTGTTATGTTGTTCTCCTACCATGTTGTTGTCATGTTGTGATGCTACCATGTTGTGTTTCTACCATGTTGTGTTCCTACCATGTTGTGTTTCTGTAGTAGAGTGATGTTGTTCCCCTAGATTATGCACCAAGTTGCACGCAAGGACAGTTCAAGTAGGCCAGGTCAAGAGGGGATGTTAATAAGTTAATAACAATAATAATAATTCAATGTGTTTTCTTTATTTAATTACAGCAGCATAGTTAATGTTATTTTTCGGTGTACAAACATTTTTTTGATATCTATATTGTAAATACACCTAATTGTAAAAGTTTGTATATTTTGGTTTGGTCCATCGCGGGTTATCCGTACTTACGGACCCTTTTATCGTTCTCTTTTGCCGGACCTTCAACTAGCAAGGTGCCCGAGAGCTGTGACTGCACCGAGGGCTAACATATTGTGTGTTGTCTCTTCGTGTGCAGGTATGTCTTTTATTTTGTTCCGAATATGTTGTATATAATTTTAATTGTATTGTATAGTGTGCTGTTGGGCACTGAATGTATGTATGCAGTTCCCGCTCTTTTGGCCGGACCTTCAGCTAGCAAGGTGCCCGAGAGCTGTGACTGCACCGAGGGTTAACATATTGTGTGTTGTCTCTTCGTGTGCAGGTCGAATAAAAATGATTCTACCAACAGAATTCCAGTTGTGGCAGTGTCCTAAATAAAAATACACAACGCAGAACGAACCACGCTACAAACTGGTGCCGTGACCTGCCGACTGGTCAGCTCAAGCCGACCCCCGGGAGCTGTGCATGTGGCTGAGGCGCACGACCTGCGCATGTGCATTTGTTGATGGTTTGCTGTAAGCTACTATATACTGTGAACAGTGAATGTGAGTGTAGCATACTCATTAGATACAGGTATTCGTGCTTATTTGTATGTTTTTGATGAATTTGTTTATTGCAATTTTTTTTGTATTTGAATGCAGTAAATTACATTGTATTTTAGTGCTCTGTTGAGCCATGGAAGACTCTCAAGTCCACAAATTTAGTTATGCTGGGGATTTTGGCGTGGGTAGAGGGAGGGGTGTCCTTGCATTTACACCACTTGTACAGTCAGCTCCTGGGAGTAGAGCGTTTGCTAGTCCTGAGTTTGCAAGCGCTGGGAGGGGTAGGCTGTTTGTTCCACCTGACCAGGGTATCCCACCTCTGTCTTTTGATGTACCGTCATCCACAGTCCTCAGTGATAATGGGACGCCTCCGAGTCAGCTTAGTGACATTATTAAGCAGATTGGTTCAGAGATAGGTGAATCTATCAGAGCGAGTTTACTGCAGTCTGGGGTTTCAAGTCTTGCTCCTGCCTGTCCCCCTCACCAACCCCAGCAGTTTCCCTTGCCTGAGCAGTGTGGGTCAACCTTTATTGATGCGTCCAAGCTGAATCTGGTTGTGAAGTCCGATGTTAGTCCTCCACCTTTCTTTAGGGGTGATGGCTCAGATAAGTACTCTGTCCTGGAGTGGGAGGAGTTAATGGGAGTCTACTTAGAGAAGAGGGGTTACACTGGGTCTGAGAATGTTGGGGAGGTGATGTCTAGGC
The DNA here is from genome assembly GCF_965601325.2 of Salmo salar. Classification (NCBI taxonomy): domain Eukaryota; kingdom Metazoa; phylum Chordata; class Actinopteri; order Salmoniformes; family Salmonidae; genus Salmo; species Salmo salar. Next base: position 126,246,983 of record NC_138300.1, read on the forward strand.
TCATGGGGAGGGCACGGGATGTGACCAAAGTCTGGATGCGTAACAACCCTGTTGTCACAGATGTTAAGGCGGTGTTCAGTGTTCTCAAGCAACACTTTGGGGATACTGTCTGCTCAGGTATGCCATTAGCTGATTTCTATTCAATCAAACCATATGCTAATGAGGGTCCAATAGATTTCTGGATTAGGCTTAACAAAGCTGCAGAGGCAGCCAAACAGTACCTTGTGAGTGAGGGCAGGACCCTACCCAATGAGTGCTCAGAGTTGGCAGTCATGTTTGTACGCAACTGTCCTGATAAAGAGTTGGCCCAAGTGTTCAAGAGCAAACCCCTTCGTGACTGGACGGCCAGTGAGGTACAGAATCAGTTGGATGAACTGTTAAGGGAACGTAAAGCATGTAGAACACAACTTTCACAGCAGGTGGCTGCCGTCTTTGACTCCCCCCAGGAGGGAGTGGGTCCTGTGAACAGACCTACGGTGTCATCCTTTTCTCCATGTGGCCGTGAACCAGACCAGGCACCATCTATATCTGAGGGTGAGACATTAGAGAAGGTTTTGACTTTGTTAGAGAAGGCTCTGGTCAGCAATACTCAGTCTGTGAACAGAGGGCCCCGTAAACAGTTCCACAAACGTCAGCGTGAGTGCGCCGTCTGTGGAAGCACTAATCACTGGACCAAAGCTCACTGTCAGATGCACCAGCTGTGCTTCAAGTGCTTCTCTCCGGGCCACATGAGCTTTGACTGTAGTGAGGCTGGGCAGCGACAGAGCCCTGGATGTGGACAGACTGGCAGGTCTCAGGAAAACTAGAATGCCTCCATTCTGAGGAGGGCAATGTGGGGCAGTCTTATTTTTCCTCCACTGATGATGATATCCAATCTGTTTATTCTTACTTTTGTGAGTCAGTACCCAAGTACAACACAGTCATTTTTCAGAACACAATGAGAATTACGCAGAATGACAGTTTGTTTTACACCTCCGTGCTAGTACAGGATAAAGTTGAGCTGAAGGGGATGTTAGATAGTGGGTCCATGGCTACTACTCTGCGTGCAGATATTGTACCTCGGTTGAGGGAGGCAGGAGTGGTAGAGGGGAACTTTCTAGCTCCTTCAGACATCATCCTGGTGGGTTGTGGTGGGAAGCAAACTAGCCCAGTGGGCATGTGTGATTTAAAAATTCAGCTTTATGGTTTCAGCTATGTTGTCCCAGTGCTTATTGTAGATGGGCAGGTTGATGAACTCATTGTGGGCACTAATGTGTTGAAGTCTTTGATTAGACAGTTCAAATCAAATGACAGCTACTGGCGGGTGGTGGGTACACCAGGTTCCTCTAGCCAGTGCGATGACAGCCACTTCCTGCGTCTCCTGTCAAATCTGGAGAGATGGAGAGGAGACTCTATCTCAGATAAAGTAGGCACCATTAAGTTGAAGAGGGCAGTAACACTCCAACCCATGAGTGAGCATCTGGTGTGGGGCCGCCTACCCCCAAAGACAAAACTTTCTGTGGGCAGTACTGTTGTTGTCGAGCGCAGCACGTCTCGTTGTGTGAATCGACACATACTAGTGGGGAGAGTAGTTACGCCTCTGTGGGGGGATGGATGGCTACCTGTGAAGATAGTGAATCCAACAACATCACCAGTTACCCTGAGACGAAATGCTAAAGTGGCGGATGTGTATCCTTGCATTGCATTAGAGGATTTTGATGATGTCAAGCAGCAAGCAGCTTACCAGAACGTGGCTAAAGTTCAATGTGACAGCTCACACGGCAGTCTGACAGCTAAGAGTTCAGTTGGTGGCAGTGTAGTTCATGGCAACAGTACACTGAGCAATCTTGGACTTCAAGGCCTGTCTGTTGAGGAGTGTCCAGTTTCACAGTTCTGGAAGGATAAACTTGTCAATTTAATTGGGAAGTATGACACAGTGTTCTCTAGACATAGCCTAGATTGTGGTGAGGCAAAGGGGTTCTGCCATCGCATACGGCTGACTGATGACCGCCCATTTCGATTACCTTATCGTAGGCTTTCTCCAGCTCATTACCAAAAACTCAGGGAAACACTGGATGATATGGAGGAAAAGGAAATCGTCAGAAAATCCAGCAGTGAGTATGCCTCACCTTTGGTGCTGGTATGGAAAAAGAATGGGGACTTGCGCCTATGTACTGACTTTAGGTGGTTAAATGCACGCACTATAAAGGACGCTCATCGCCTGCCTCATCAGGCTGATGTACTGGCCGCGCTGGGAGGTAATGCCTTCTTCAGCACAATGGACTTGACGTCAGGGTATTATAACGTGCCACTGCATGAAGAGGATAAGAAATACACTGCCTTTTCCTCTCCTTTAGGTCTGCACGAGTACAATCGGTTGCCTCAGGGCCTATGCAACAGCCCGGCTACGTTTATGAGAATGATGCTGACCATCTTTGGTGACCAAAACTTTCTAAGTCTCCTTTGTTATTTGGATGATCTGATGGTTTTTGCTAAGACTGAGGAAGAGAGTCTGCAGAGACTTGAGATGGTTTTTCAGCGGTTGCAGGAGCACAATCTTAAACTGTCTCCGTCTAAGTGCAAGTTTTTGAGGAGGTCTGTTAAGTTTTTGGGTCACATCATTTGTCACGGCTGTTGTCGGTGAATGAGGACCAAAACGCAGCAGGTACGTGAATGCTCATCTTGATTTTTAATTATCTTTCAAAACGAACATACAAAATAACAAAAACACGAACGATCAACAAAAACAGTCTGGTAAGGCACAAGGCGAAACACAGAACAATCACCCACAAATCACACATACAAACACACCCTAATATATGGAACTCTCAATCAAAGGCAGATAGACAACACCTGCCTTCAACTGAGAGTCCCAACCCCAATCAACCAAACATAGAAACACACAACCTAGACTAACCATAGAATTACTAAACATAAACCAAAACCCGGAATTACTAAATCAAACACCCTTTACACAAAACACACCACCCCGAACCACAGAAAACAAATACCCCCTGCCACGCCCTGACCAAACTACAAAACAATTAACCTTATATACTGGCCAGGACGTGACAGTACCCCCCCCTTAAAGGTGCTACCCCAGAAGCACCTTAACAAAAAATAACCCCAAGCAACACCAACAAAAAGTCCCCTTTTCTAAAGGGAGGGAAGGGAGGGTGGCTGCCGTCAACGACGGCACTGTGCTACACCCCCCCTCCCCAACCCACCTATTTCTGGAGGTGGCTCTGGCTCCGGCCGTTCCAGGCTGTCGGGCCACTCTGGCTTCGCCGGGGGGCAGTCGGGGCAGTCTGGCAATTCGGGACAGTCTGGGCAGTCTGGCCACTCCGGCAGTTCAGGGCAGTCTGGCCACTCCGGCAGTTCAGGGCAGTCTGGCCACTCCGGCAGTTCAGGGCAGTCTGGCCACTCCGGCAGTTCAGGGCAGTCTGGCCACTCCGGCAGTTCAGGGCAGTCTGGCCACTCCGGCAGTTCAGGGCAGTCTGGCCACTCCGGCAGTTCAGGGCAGTCTGGCCACTCCGGCAGTTCAGGGCAGTCTGGCCACTCCGGCAGTTCAGCGCAGTCTGGCCACTCCGGCAGTTCAGCGCAGTCTGGCCACTCCGGCAGTTCAGCGCAGTCTGGCCACTCCGGCAGTTCAGCGCAGTCTGGCCACTCCGGCAGTTCAGCGCAGTCTGGCCACTCCGGCAGTTCAGCGCAGTCTGGCCACTCCGGCAGTTCAGCGCAGTCTGGCCACTCCGGCAGTTCAGCGCAGTCTGGCCACTCCGGCAGTTCAGCGCAGTCTGGCCACTCCGGCAGTTCAGCGCAGTCTGACCACTCCGGCAGTTCAGCGCAGTCTGACCACTCCGGCAGTTCAGCGCAGTCTGACCTCTCTGGCGACTGTTGACTGGCGGGCAGCTCTGACGATGACTGTTGACTGGCGGGCAGCTCTGACGATGACTGTTGACTGGCGGGCAGCTCTGACGATGACTGTTGACTGGCGGGCAGCTCTGACGATGACTGTTGACTGGCGGGCAGCTCTGACGATGACTGTTGACTGGCGGGCAGCTCTGACGATGACTGTTGACTGGCGGGCAGCTCTGACGATGACTGTTGACTGGCGGGCAGCTCTGACGATGACTGTTGACTGGCGGGCAGCTCTGACGATGACTGTTGACTGGCGGGCAGCTCTGACGATGACTGTTGACTGGCGGGCAGCTCTGACGATGACTGTTGACTGGCGGGCAGCTCTGACGATGACTGTTGACTGGCGGGCAGCTCTGACGATGACTGTTGACTGGCGGGCAGCTCTGATGATGACTGTTGACTGGCGGGCAGCTCTGATGATGACTGTTGACTGGTGGGCAGCTCTGATGAAGACTGTTGACTGGCGAGGCTGGGTTGACGCACTTGTAGCCTGGTGCGTGGTGCTGGTACTGGGATTACCAGATTATGTACACGCACCTCCAGGCTAGTGCGGGGAGCGGGAACAGGACGAGTCGGACTGGGTTGACGCACTTCCGGGTCCGCACGAGAGACAGGAGCTGGAAACCCAGGGCTATGGAGGCGCACAGACGGTCTAGATCTTACCTCCTGCACAACCCGCCTTGGCTGGATGGAACTAGTAGCCCTGTACGAGCGGGGTGCTCATACAGGGCAGACTGGGCTGTGCAGGGGCCTGATGGTAGCCGTGCGTAGAGCGGGAGTTGGGTAGCCTGGTCCTCGGAGGCGTACCGGCGACCAGATGCGCTGCGCAGGCATCCTCCTACCAGGCTGGATGCCCGCTCTAGCACGGCACCTGCGAGGGGCTGGAATAACGCGCACCGGACTGTGCGTGCGTATGGGTGAGATAGTGCGCTCCTCAGCGAAACATAGCGCTCTCCACCCCATACGCTCCTCCATATAACCACGAGTAGCTGGCTTCCGGCTCTTCTTACGCCTAGCCAAACTACCCGTGTGCCCCCCCAAAAAAATTTCTTGGGGGTGCCTCTCGTGCTTCTCCTTCAGCGCGTACTTGGCCTCGTACCACCGCCTCTCTGCCTTGGCTGCCTCAATTTCCCCCTGCGGGCGTCGATAATCCCCAGCCTGATGCCAGGGTCCGGCCCCGTCCAGAACTTCCTCCCAAGTCCACTTCTCCCGCCAGTCCAACTCGAACTCCGTCTGCTCCTTCCTCTGCTGCTTGGTCCTTTGGTGGTGGGTGATTCTGTCACGGCTGTTGTCGGTGAATGAGGACCAAAACGCAGCAGGTACGTGAATGCTCATCTTGATTTTTAATTATCTTTCAAAACGAACATACAAAATAACAAAAACACGAACGATCAACAAAAACAGTCTGGTAAGGCACAAGGCGAAACACAGAACAATCACCCACAAATCACACATACAAACACACCCTAATATATGGAACTCTCAATCAAAGGCAGATAGACAACACCTGCCTTCAACTGAGAGTCCCAACCCCAATCAACCAAACATAGAAACACACAACCGTGACATCATTTCTCAGGAGGGTGTAGCCACTGACCCTGCTAAAGTTCAAACTATTTTGAACGTGACTGAGAGCGAGATGATGGAAGCTGATGGTGTCACTCCGTCTCCTAGCAAAATCCGTTCTTTTCTTGGTATGGTAGTATACTATCAACACTACATTGAGAATTGTTCCATGGTTGCTAGGCCGTTGTTTCAGCTAACTACAGGTCAGAAGAAGCCTAGGAGAGGCAAGGGTAGGAGGAGGCCTGGTCCCTCTCGCAGGCTCACTGCTGCAGACTGGACTGCCGAATGTCAACTCGCTTTTGAAGCTTTGAAATCAGCACTAGTTGACCAGGCACTGCTGGCTCATCCAGATTTTTCTCAGCCATTTTTACTTTCTGTGGATGCATCTACTAGTGGTTTGGGAGCTGTACTATCCCAAGTGCAAGATGGGATGGCAATAGCCAGGCCAATAGCTTTTGCTAGTAAATCTCTTAATCATGCACAATCCAAGTATTCCGCTCACCGGCTGGAATTTCTAGCCATGAAATGGGCCATTCATGATAAATTCAGCCATTGGCTGCGAGGGCATAAGTTTACTGTGTGGACCGACAACAATCCACTCAAATATATTCTTACAAAGCCAAGACTTGATGCATGCGAGCAGAGATGGGTCGCAAAGCTGGCACCCTTTGACTTTGATATCCAGTACATACCAGGTCCCAAGAATGTCGTTGCTGATGCCTTGAGCAGAGAGCCATTTGTTCGCTCCACAGTTTTGCACCGACTGACAAGAATCCCATATGATGTCCTGCTGGAGGAAGCCAGAGGTCTTCGAGTGGGTGATGTTCAAGACATGTTCCGCCTCTCCTGTGAACAGCCCGAGGCTGGCTGTGGAACGTCTATGGCTCCTGGGAGTGAGTTAAGTAGAGCTGGAGACGATGTCAGTGGGTTGGTTTCCTGTGAAGAGGTGTCTGCTGTCCTCCATGCTCACCGCCGATGGGATGATGGTGCCACGGTGAGGGCCATTTCACATTTCACACCTTGAGAAGTTGATGTCCATGGGTCAGAGCCCTTTACCTGTCTTTACACACAAGGAGCTGTATGATAACCAGTCACTGGATCCTGTCATCAGCAGAGTCATGTTCTTTGTAGATAGAGGCCGGCGCCCATCTAGGAGAGAGCGAGTCCTTGAAGGTAATGAAACAGTTTATACTCTAAGACAGTGGGGAAAACTCACCACGCGGTTAGGGATTCTGTATCGTGTCTCAAAACACCCAGTGAGTAAGAAGAAAATATTCCAGTATGTTGTACCTGTGTCTTTGAGAGGCCTTGTGTTGAAGGGAGTTCATGATGATGCTGGTCATCAGGGTCAGCAGCGCACATTGTGGCTTACGAGACAGCGGTTTTACTGGGACTCTATGGAAAAGGATGTCAAGGAATACGTGGCCCACTGTAAGAGATGCGTGTTGAGTAAAGCACCTGAGCCTGAAGCAAGAGCTCCACTTGTCTCCATTGTGACAACGGCACCTTTGGAACTTGTGTGTATTGATTTCTGGACTGCAGAAGATTCAAACAACAAGTCTATTGATGTGTTAGTAGTGACTGATCACTTTACTAAGCTGGCATGTGCGTATCCGTGTCCAAACCAGTCTGCTAAGACTGTGGCTCGTGTTCTCTGGAATAATTTCTTCTGCGTTTATGGGTTCGCTGATTGTATCCATTCTGACAGGGGTGCTAACTTTGAAAGTTCACTTATTGCAGAATTACTTCAGTTATCTGGTGTTGGAAAGTCCCACACCACACCTTATCACCCCATGGGGAACGGTCAAGCAGAACGTCTAAATCGCACGCTGGGGGGGATGATTAGAGCTCTGCCAGCTAGGTCCAAGGCTAAATGGCCTCAGATGTTGAACACATTGACATTCTCCTATAACTGCACTGTTCACGAGACTACTGGGTTTCCGCCCTTCTTCTTGATGTTTGGACGCACCCCTAGGCTGCCAGTAGATGTTATGTTTGAAAGTGTGCTGTTGGATGGGGACACGGTCGATGTGGATAAGTATGTCCAGTCTTTGGGTGAGGATCTGAGGGAAGCCATGACATTGGCTCAGCAGCATGCAAGTAAGCAACAAAAGAGACAAGCCGAGGTCTACAACAGACGGTCGAAGGGTCATTCGGTAGAGAAGGGAGACAGAGTTCTACTTGCTAACAAGGGAGAGAGGGGCAAGAAGAAACTGGCTGATCGCTGGGACAGTGCGGTGTGCATAGTTGTTGCGAAGAACAGCTCATTGAACACATATCGTATACAGCACCCTACCACTGGACGCATCAAGACGGTGCATAGGAACCTGATTATGCCAGTCAACTTTCTGCCTTTGCCTTCTTGGGAGGAACCTGAGAGTCACGGATATCTATCGAGTGGTGACGTGTTCTCTGAGATGTCTGCAGCGTCCAGCAAAATGGATGGGAGTGACGCAAGGACTGTCCACTGGGTAGCAAGCCTTCCTGAGTCTTCTGGGAGGATATTCCAAGAGGATGGTGTAGTCCCAGTTGATGGAAGTGAAGTGGAACGGCCATATGACGTCCCCTTGAGTGAGGTGTGCTCAGTAGAAGTGGACCAGAGAGAGATCCCCAAAGCCTACAAGAGTTCTGATGGCGAAACTCCATTCAGTGGGGATGGTGCTGTAACAGATGTTGTTAACTTGGTTGAAGATGCTTTGTCAGTGTGGTCTGTGGCAATCTACCAGGATTCTGATCAGTCGTCTGACACTACTAGTGTTGAGTCTGTAACTGAAAGTGTGCTGGCTCCGGATAGGCCGAGTTGTAGTATTCCCCAACCTGAGGTTAGACCTCTGAGCACGGTTAGTGCTGTCCGTGACATTCCTGCTAGGTTTTTGGGTGAGGGTGTTCGGACTAGACTAGGTAGATTTATTAAGCCAGTGAATAGGTTAATCCAAACTATGTCTACACAGGAAATGAAACCGTTCTTGGTTTCTCAGTGACGGTAGGATATTGCCTACCTTTTCATTTTTTGGGGTGTATATGGTAATCTAACTGGGTCTTAGAGTGATGTGTGGGTTGGTCTAATATTTTTGACAATTCATGTAACTTTGGGTGTAGTTCATCAGCATAAAATGTATTTGGCATTTTTTTGTATACGGTTGAATAAGGGATTAGCTACCTCTTATTTTTCCTAATCCTTCGCGGGATAGCTTTCCAGCTGATCGACCATTTGTGGGTCTAGATTTAAGGGACTACACTGGGTTACTCCGTCGCTCTGTGGGTGTGAATTTTTTTTTTCTTTCTTTGCTTTGTTACCTTCGAGGTAATGTGTTTTGTTTTGTGCCTATAATCTAGTGTAAAACAGTGGGGGTGAATGTAGTAGAGTGATGTTGTTCCCCTAGATTATGCACCAAGTTGCGCGCAAGGACAGTTCAAGTAGGCCAGGTCAAGAGGGGATGTTAATAAGTTAATAACAATAATAATAATTCAATGTGTTTTCTTTATTTAATTACAGCAGCATAGTTAATGTTATTTTTCGGTGTACAAACATTTTTTTGATATCTATATTGTAAATACACCTAATTGTAAAAGTTTGGATATTTTGGTTTGGTCCATCGCGGGTTATCCGCACTTACGGACCCTTTTATCGTTCTCTTTTGGCCGGACCTTCAGCTAGCAAGGTGCCCGAGAGCTGTGACTGCACCGAGGGCTAACATATTGTGTGTTGTCTCTTCGTGTGCAGGTCGAATAAAAATGATTCTACCAACAGAATTCCAGTTGTGGCAGTGTCCTAAATAAAAATACACAACGCAGAACGAACCACGCTACATTTCTACCATGTTGTGTTTCTACCATGTTGTGCTTCTACCATGCTGTGTTTCTACCATGTTGTCCTGCTACCATGCTGTGCTGCTACCATGTTGTTGTCATGTTGTGTTGCTACCATGTTGTGCTGCTACCATGTTGTTGTCATGTTGTTCTGCTACCATGTTGTTGTCATGTTGTTCTGCTACCATGTTGTTGTCATGCTGTGTTGCTACCATGCTGTGTTGTTGTGGTGTCTCTATTGTCATGATGTAAGTTTTGTCCTATATTTTTATTTAAAAAAATATATTTTTAATCCCAGCCCTTTTATGCCTTTTGGTAGGCCGTCACTGTAAATACTTTGTCCTTTTACAACAAGTGAAATATAAAAATCCTGAATGCACGCACACACACACACACACACACACATACCCACACACACACACATACACCCACACACGCGCATGCACACGCGCATGGGCGTCTCCTGGATAGTAAACATTTTAACGTGCCATTACAGAAGGAAATCCTAAATCCACTGTTGTGGTATCTTATCTTAGATAGGACTGTAATACATGAAGTAAACAAGAGAGAATAATACCAGCTCTCTCCCTCCATGGCCAACCATTAACTATATTAGGATGAAAGATCTCTCCCTCCATGGCCAACCATTAACTATATTAGGATGAAAGAAGCTGATTAACTGAAGACTATGAACTGTCTGTTACACCGTGTGTCGGTGTGCGTGCTGGCGTGCGTGCGTGTGCGCCTTTTCAACTTTGACACTGTAATCCAAAGTTCTCCCCCGGCCAGTTCAGTCAACATGTCTGACACATATTATTGGATGGGACCCTGTCGTTCTCCACAAACATCAAAGCACTGACTTGATCCTGCAGGTTCATGCTCTACAACATCCGTAGAGTACAACCCTACCTTACACAGGAAGTGGAGCAGGTCCTAATCCAGGAAACCAACTTCCCGCTGAAGCTAGGACAGCAGAGACCCTGTCCATCTTCCCCCCTGAAGCTAGGACAGCAGAGTCACTGTCCATCTTCCCCCTGAAGCTAGGACAGCAGAGTCCCTGTCCATCTTCCCCTTGAAGCTAGGACAGCTGAGTCCCTGTCCATCTTCCCCCTTGAAGTTAGGACAGCAGAGTCCCTGCCCATCTTCCCCCTGAAGCTAGGACAGCAGAGTCCCTGTCCATCTTCCCCCTGAAGCTAGGACAGCAGAGTCCCTGTCCATCTTCCCCCTGAAGCTAGGACAGCAGAGTCCCTGTCCATCTTCCCCCCTGAAGCTAGGACAGCAGAGTCCCTGTCCATCTTCCCCCTGAAGCTAGGACAGCAGAGTCCCTGTCCATCTTCCCCCTGAAGCTAGGACAGCAGAGTCCCTGTCCATCTTCCCCCTGAAGCTAGGACAGCAGAGTCCCTGTCCATCTTCCCCCTGAAGCTAGGACAGCAGAGTCCCTGTCCATCTCCCCCCCTGAAGCTAGGACAGCAGAGCCCCTGTCCATCTTCCCCCTGAAGCTAGGACAGCACAGACCCTGTCCATCTTCCCCCTGAAGCTAGGACAGCAGAGACCCTGTCCATCTTCCCCCTGAAGCCAGGACAGCAGAGACCCTGCCCATCTTCCCCCTGAAGCTAGGACAGCAGAGTACCTGCCCATCTTCCCCCTGAAGCTTAGAGATCCTTTTTATTCTCTATTTTGGTTAGGTCAGGGTGTGACTAGGGTGGGTACTCTAGTTTTTGTATTTCTATGTTGGCCTGGTATGGTTCCCAATCAGAGACAGCTGCCTATCGTTGTCTCTGATTGGGGATCATATTTAGGCAGCATTTTCCCACCTGTTGTTTGTGGGATCTTGAGATTTTGTTTTGTAGCTTTAAGCCCTACAAAGCTGTACGTTTCGTTGGTTACTCTTTATTGTTTTGTTATCATTAATAAAAATGATGAACCTACCCCACGCTGCATCTTGGTCCAACCATCATTACAAAGACATTCGTTACAGTCAGGATGCTCTCGATGGTGCAGCGGTGGAACTTTTTGAGGATCTGAGGGCCCATGCCAAATCTTTTCAATCATTCAAATGTATTTATAAAGCCTTTTTTAATTCAGCAATTGTCACAAAGTGCTTATACAGAACCGAACTTAAAACCCCAGCAAGCCAGCAATGCAGACGTAGAAGCACGGTGGCTAGGAAACACAAACTGACATATTTTTGACAGATACGATCTAAACCAGGCAAGAACTTGTCCGTGTAGACCAATTAGGGTTTCCAATCTCTCCAAAAGAATGTGGTGATCTATGGTGTCAAAAGCAGCACTAAGGTCTAGAAGAACAGATGCAGAACCTTGGTCTGACGTCATTAAAAGGTCATTTACCACCTTCATGAGTGCAGTCTCAGTTCTAGGACGGGGTCTAAAACCAGACTGAAGCATTTTGTATACATTATTTGACTTTAGGAAGGCAGTAAGTTACTGAACAACAGCTGTTTCAAAACATCTTGAGAGGAATGGGAGATTCGATATAGGCCGATTAGTTTTTTATTTTGGGTCAAGGTTTGGCTTTTTCAGGAGAGGCTTTAATACTGCCACTTTTCAGCCTCCTGAAAGGGAAGAGGCGTTGTCGTGCCCTCTTCATGACTGTGTTGGTGTGTGTGGACCATGATAGATCCTTAGTGATGTGGACACCAAGGAACTTGAAGCTCACAACCTGCTCCACTTCAGCCCGTCAATGTGGATGGGGGCATACTCTGCCCTCCGTTTCCTGAAGTCCATGATCAGCTCCTTTTGTCTTGCTCATGTTGAAGGACAGGTTGTTGTCCTGGCACCACACTGTCAGGTCTCTGACCTCCTCTCTCTAGGATGTCTCATCATCATCAGTGACCAGGCCTACCACCGTTGTGTCGTCAACAAACGTATTTGTATTTATGTTTGCTAATCTTGCCAATGAAATAATCATTAAAGTAATCGGCAGTATCAGTTGGTTTGTGATGAATGAGCATCTGATTCAATGAATGATGGAGCTGAGTTTGCCTTTTTGCCCAACATTTTATTGAAGGTGCTGCAAAGCTTTTTACTATCATTCTTTATATAATTTATCTTTGTTTCATAGTGTAGTTTTTTCTTTTTATTCAGTTTAGTCACATGATTTCTTAATTTGCAGTGTGTCAAGTGCAGCGTCTGGTTGCTCCTCATTACACACCACGGACTAACAAATATTCTTTACATCAACAGCATATGAATCACCACAAAACCTCTTGTATGACCTCTTATACACTATATTAGGCCCAGCCTTTGGTTTTCCTAGATATGGCTATTATATTGTGATCACTACATCCTATGGATTTGGATACTGCTTTAAGCAAATTTCTGCAGTATTAGTAAATATGTGATCAATACATGTTGATTATTTAATTCCTGTGCTGTTTGTAACTACCCTGGTAGGTTGATTGATAACCTGAACCAGGTTGCAGGCACTGGTTACAGTTTGAAGCGTTTTCTTGAGTAGGCAGTTAATGAAAGTTAGTCAATATTTAAATCACCCAGAAAATATACCTCTCTGTTGGGTATATTTTTGTGCCCCCCCAACATTTTTTGGGGGGGCACACGGAGAGTTGGAGTAAGTCAGGCAATAGGCCTGAACCAACTGCTCGTGCTTATTATGGGGAGCGACGGATCAAGAAAGCACCGAGCTATGCGGACTGTATTGCCCAGACGCATTCAAAGGCCGGTGAAAGCTCCTCAGTATGGCCAGGCTATGTTGAGCACTCAGCCAGGAAGGGTTGTGCAGGCCGTATGCTCCAGACCTCCAGTGCGTCTCCAGGGTCCAGTTTACCCTGTTCCTGCTCCTCCCACTAGCCCTGCGGTGCGCGTCCTTAGTCTGGCGCCTCCAAAGCCAGCCCCACACATCAGGCATTCAGTGCGCAGTCCCCGTCTAGAGCTTCCGGCGACAGTGCCCCGTCCAGTGCTTCCGGCGACAGCCCACAGTCCGGAACCGACAGAGACGCCCCGCCAGTCCGGCGCAGCCAGAGTCGCCCCGCCAGTCCGGCGCAGCCAGAGTCGCCCCGCCAGTCCGGCGCAGCCAGAGTCGCCCCGCCAGTCCGGCGCAGCCAGAGTCGCCCCTCAGCCCAGAGCCTTCAGCAGGGGTGGACAGGTTAGAGTGGGGACTAAGGCCGGAACCAGAGCCACCTCCGCAGGGGGAGTATTGGGGAAGGGGGGGTGTTTGCACAGGAACCGTTGGTGACGGTGGCCACCCTCCCTTCCCTCCCTTTAGTTTTGGGTTTTTGTTGTAGGTTGTTGTTGCTGTCTTATGGATAAGGTGCATTCGGTGTCTGCACCTTTGGGGGGGGGGGGGGGGGGGGTACTGTCACGTCCTGACCAGTAAAGGGGTCATTGTAGTTGGTCAGGATGTGGCAGGGGTGTGTTAGTTTTGTGTTGGGTTTTTTAGGTTAGAAATACATAGTATTTCTATTTCTATGTGGTATTGTTTGGGATTGGTCTCTAATTGGAGGCAGCTGTATCTCATTGCCTCTGATTAGAGGCCATATTTAAGTAGGGGTTTTTGTCTTGTGTTTTGTGGGTGGTTGTTCCATGTATAGTCATTAGTACCTTTATAGGACTGTTTTTCGTCATTCTTTTGTTCAGTGTACATTTCTTTAATAAATTCAAGAAGATGATTCACATTCCCGCTGCAGTTTGGTCCGATCAATACGACGCTTATGACAAATTGTTTAAAACAGATGGATATATTTTGGTTTTGTGCTGTTGGTTTTGTCATACGAGCTGGGGATCGCAGCTATTGTTTTCTTTCTCAAACGGCAAGGATCATTTCTGTGCGGTTTTTCTATAAGAGTTGCTGACCGCACACCAACACAAGGATCATTTCTGGGCGGGTTTCTATGAGAGTTGCTGACCGCACACCAACACACGGATCATTTCTGGGCGGGTTTCTATGAGTTGCTGACCGTACACCAACACACGGATCATTTCTGGGCGGGTTTCTAAGAGTTGCTGACCGTACACCAACACAAGGATCATTTCTGGGCGGGTTTCTAAGAGTTGCTGACCGCACACCAACACAAGGATCATTTCTAGGCGGGTTTCTAAGAGTTGCTGACCGTACACCAACACACGGATCATTTCTGGGCGGGTTTCTATGAGTTGCTGACCGCACACCAACACACGGATCATTTCTGGGCGGGTTTCTATAAGAGTTGCTGACCGCACACCAACGCAAGGATCATTTCTGGGTGGGTTTCTATAAGAGTTGCTGACCGTACACCAACACAAGGATCATTTCTGGGCGGGTTTCTATAAGAGTTGCTGACCGCACACCAACACACAGATCATTTCTGGGCGGGTTTCTATAAGAGTTGCTGACCGCACACCAACACACGGATCTGAGAGTCAAACTGTCAACCAGTAAGATTTTTGCAACAATCCAAAATGCAGCTGGCTGTTTTCTACAACTTGCCCTCTAACCAGTGATATAAATACTATTCCCAGATTCTGTGTTTTTTAGTAAGATTAGTTTGAACAGGACGAGCAAACTGACCAGAGGAGGCTGGTGGGAGGAGATATAGGAGGACGGGCTCATTGTAATGGCTATAATGGAGTACATGAAACAGTATCAAACACAGTGAACTCAGTTCCATTCCAGCCATTACAATGAGCCTGTCCTCCTATAGGTTCCTCCCACCAGCCTCCTCTGAACCTCTCATTCTATTAAACGCAATGTGATATCAATATGAGTGATTGATAAATAAGTGTTGCGTTTCTCTTTCTGTTTTGACCCCAAATCAAAACGCATCACTCCAGGGTAGCTGACTGTCCTCTACAGGTTGTCCTCCAGGGTAGCTGACTGTCCTCTACAGGTTGTCCTCCAGTGTAGCTGACTGTCCTCTACAGGTTGTCCTCCAGGGTAGCTGACTGTCCTCTACAGGTTGTCCTCCAGGGTAGCTGACTGTCCTCTACAGGTTGTCCTCCAGGGTAGCTGACTGTCCTCTACAGGTTGTCCTCCAGGGTAGCTGACTGTCCTCTACAGGTTGTCCTCCAGGGTAGCTGACTGTCCTCTACAGGTTGTCCTCCAGGGTAGCTGACTGTCCTCTACAGGTTGTCCTCCAGGGTAGCTGACTGTCCTCTACAGGTTGTCCTCCAGGGTAGCTGACTGTCCTCTACAGGTTGTCCTCCAGGGTAGCTGACTGTCCTCTACAGGTTGTCCTCCAGGGTAGCTGACTGTCCTCTACAGGTTGTCCTCCAGGGTAGCTGACTGTCCTCTACAGGTTGTCCTCCAGGGTAGCTGACTGTCCTCTACAGGTTGTCCTCCAGGGTAGCTGACTGTCCTCTACAGGTTGTCCTCCAGGGTAGCTGACTGTCCTCTACAGGTTGTCCTCCAGGGTAGCTGACTGTCCTCTACAGGTTGTCCTCCAGGGTAGCTGACTGTCCTCTACAGGTTGTCCTCCAGGGTAGCTGACTGTCCTCTACAGGTTGTCCTCCAGGGTAGCTGACTGTCCTCTACAGGTTGTCCTCCAGGGTAGCTGACTGTCCTCTACAGGTTGTCCTCCAGGGTAGCTGACTGTCCTCTACAGGTTGTCCTCCAGGGTAGCTGACTGTCCTCTACAGGTTGTCCTCCAGGGTAGCTGACTGTCCTCTACAGGTTGTCCTCCAGGGTAGCTGACTGTCCTCTACAGGTTGTCCTCCAGGGTAGCTGACTGTCCTCTACAGGTTGTCCTCCAGGGTAGCTGACTGTCCTCTACAGGTTGTCCTCCAGGGTAGCTGACTGTCCTCTACAGGTTGTCCTCCAGGGTAGCTGACTGTCCTCTACAGGTTGTCCTCCAGGGTAGCTGACTGTCCTCTACAGGTTGTCCTCCAGGGTAGCTGACTGTCCTCTACAGGTTGTCCTCCAGGGTAGCTGACTGTCCTCTACAGGTTGTCCTCTGACCAGTAAAACGTATCTCCAGTTTCCATGTTTTATTTCTAGTTGTGTTTCTACAGAATGTTGGAGGCTGAGACAGGAGGGATCAGATGACTTGCCACTTGTCAAAATAAGTGTTTTTGGTGCGTGTGCATTTTATAAGGTGTTTCTTTATTGTTTTAAATACCAGTAATATGATTATTATTGTTTCACATGTATCGGTATTTAGGTTTTCAATATATCACAAACGGTTTCTGCATATTGGTTATTGATTTCAACATGTTAAAACTGTGTTTTGACATTGGGATTATTTATCCAAACGTCTTGTCAAACAGGACCCAGCGACAGCATCATTTTCAACTTAAGTTATACGAATATAAATTGAACTTTAAACATTAATTTCCAATGGTATTGTACTTAATCAGGTAAAAACTGCTGAATGAGTCCCAAAACGTGCTGCGGGTGATTGATTTAGATGAAAAAGAAATCAACGTGTTTGCTCTACTACACTACTACAATACTCTGACTCCGGGAAAATAATGCAATCCTTTTCGATTTTATTATTTTCGGTCAATCTTTGAACATTTTCCAGACAAATCGCTAACGATAAAATGCAGAATATGTCCAAACTGATGTGTAAAGGTACATAGCTTTCTATTAGAATGAGCAAGGCCATGATGTACAATATGATGTACAATACGTAGGACTCTTTGGGCTACTTTCAGATTGAGACTTTATTCCTTTATAAATCCATAGTATTTATTCCATTATAAAGCCATAGTATTTATTCCTTTATAGAGCCATAGTATTTATTATTTTATAAAGCCATAGTATTTATTCCTTTATAAATCCATAGTATTTATTCCTTTATGAAGACATAGTATTTATTCCTTTATAAAGCCATAGTATTTATTCCTTTATGAAGACATAGTATTTATTCCTTTATAAAGCCATAGTATTTATTCCTTTATAAAGCCATAGTATTTATTCCTTTATGAAGACATAGTATTTATTCCATTATAAAGCCATAGTATTTATTCCTTTATAGAGCCATAGTATTTATTCCTTTATGAAGACATAGTATTTATTCCTTTATAAAGCCATAGTATTTATTCCTTTATGAAGACATAGTATTTATTCCTTTATGAAGACATAGTATTTATTCCTTTATAAAGCCATAGTATTTATTCCTTTATAAAGCCATAGTATTTATTCCTTTATGAAGACATAGTATTTATTCCTTTATGAAGACATAGTATTTATTCCTTTATGAAGACATAGTATTTATTCCTTTATGAAGACATAGTATTTATTCCTTTATGAAGACATAGTATTTATTCCTTTATGAAGACATAGTATTTGCTTTACATGCGTCATCCTTTGCACTTTTTATCAATTGACGCTTTTATCCATTGTCATAATTTGACCTTGCATCTTGCTGTAGGTTATCATGTTAGAGGTCATTTTGGTATGCTAATTCTTCTTCAGACCTGCCTAAACACAATTCACGTAGGCCTACAAGCTGTTTTCAAAACAGGACGATATAATCTTTATTGTTACGGCTGTGGACATAGGATATCAGGACAGTAGACTATTATGCCCAGTCTCAAATCGTTGGATAACAAATATAGGCTGAGTTTAAAACGATTGACTATAAAAGTGTGCTGTTTTCTGTCGATGTACTGTACACAGCTTGTATAAGGGAGGTCCTGTCACGGTCGTCATATGAATGAGACCAAGGCGCAGCGTGTGTATCGTTCCACATCTTTATTTAACTGTGAAACTATGCAAGACATACAATAAACTAATAAACAACAAACCGTGATGAAGAGGTGCAACATACACTAACTCAAAAATAATCTCCCACAAAATAAAGGTGGGAAAAACAACTACTTAAATATGATCCCCAATTAGAGACAACGATGACCAGCTGCCTCTAATTGGGAATCATACCAAAACCCCAACATAGAAAAAAGGAACTAGAGCATAACATAGAAAAATAAACTAGATAAACCCCCTAGTCACGTCCTGACCATCTCTACCATAGAAAATAAGACCACTCTATGGTCAGGAAGGTGACAGGTCCTCGGCAGTTTGGATTCATTTGCATACATGGAGGGAGGAGGAATCTGGTCACAATACGGAGGCAGTGGACAGATAAAAGACACATTTTATTACCATGTGTAGACGCAACAAATACCGATCAAATAATGATGTAACCACGGCTACTGTCAAATATGGTACAGTATTTCAGGGCTCTGATCAAAAGCAGTGCACTATGTAGGGAATAAGGTTCTATTTGTAGTGCACTATGTAGGGAATAGGCTTCTATTGGGACGTAGACCTCATCCACTCCTGTATTCCACCTCAGAACATTTATTTTCCTGGTCTTGACGGATGGTGACCTTAGAATATATCCGTTCCTGCTCTTCCACGACGGTCCTTTGAACAGCAGGTTTCTCTGATTGTGTTCTCTGCATAATTGCAATGTCACTTGATCCTCACACACTACGGTGAGGGCTTTTCACATACCATGGTGAGGGCTTTTCACACACTACGGTGAGGGCTTTTCACATACCATGGTGAGGGCTTTTCACATACCATGGTGAGGGCTTTTCACATACTACGGTGAGGGCTTTTCACATACCATGGTGAGTGCTTTTCCTGTAATTAGTTAATAATCTAAACTAAATGTGTCTGTCATCTCTGAAAGGCTGAAATGTCACTGAAATTACATTCCATTACTGAAATGTCACTTTATGGCTCCCGAGTGGCGCGATGGTCTAAGACCCTCCAGCTCCGTGGTCTAAGACCCTCCAGCTCCGTGGTCTAAGACCCTCCAGCTCCGTGGTCTAAGACCCTCCAGCTCCGTGGTCTAAGACCCTCCAGCTCCGTGGTCTAAGACCCTCCAGCTCCGTGGTCTAAGACCCTCCAGCTCCGTGGTCTAAGACCCAGCAGCTCCGTGGTCCAGGACCCTCCAGCTCCGTGGTCTAGGACCCTCCAGCTCCGTGGTCTAAGACCCAGCAGCTCCGTGGTCCAGGACCCTCCAGCTCCGTGGTCTAGGACCCTCCAACTCCGTGGTCTAAGACCCTCTAAGACCCTCCAGCTCCGTGGTCTAAGACCCTGCAGCTCCGTGGTCTAAGACCCTCCAGCTCCGTGGTCTAGGACCCTCCAGCTCCGTGGTCTAAGACCCAGCAGCTCCGTGGTCTAAGACCCTCCAGCTCCGTGGTCTAAGACACCTCTAAGACCCTGCAGCTCCGTGGTCTAAGACCCTGCAGCTCCGTGGTCCAAGACCCAGCAGCTCCGTGGTCTAAGACCCAGCAGCTCCGTGGTCTAAGATCCAGCAGCTCCGTGGTCTAAGACCCTGCAGCTCCGTGGTCTAAGACCCAGCAGCTCCGTGGTCTAAGACCCAGCAGCTCCGTGGTCTAAGACCCTGCAGCTCCGTGGTCTAGGACCCTGCAGCTCCGTGGTCTAAGACCCAGCAGCTCCGTGGTCTAAGAACCTGCAGCTCCGTGGTCTAAGACCCAGCAGCTCCGTGGTCTAAGACCCTGCAGCTCCGTGGTCTAGGACCCTGCAGCTCCGTGGTCTAAGACCCAGCAGCTCCGTGGTCTAAGACCCAGCAGCTCCGTGGTCTAGGACCCTCCAGCTCCGTGGTCTAAGACCCTGCAGCTCCGTGGTCTAAGACCCTCCAGCTCCGTGGTCTAAGACCCTCCAACTCCGTGGTCTAAGACCCTCCAGCTCCGTGGCCTAAGACCCTCCAGCTCCGTGGTCTAAGACCCAGCAGCTCCGTGGTCTAAGACCCAGCAGCTCCGTGGCCTAAGACCCTCCAGCTCCGTGGTCTAAGACCCAGCAGCTCCGTGGTCTAAGACCCAGCAGCTCCGTGGTCTAAGACCCTCCAGCTCCGTGGTCTAAGACACCTCTAAGACCCTCCAGCTCCGTGGTCTAAGACCCTGCAGCTCCGTGGCCTAAGACCCTCCAGCTCCGTGGTCTAAGACCCAGCAGCTCCGTGGTCTAAGACCCAGCAGCTCCGTGGCCTAAGACCCTCCAGCTCCGTGGTATAAGACCCTGCAGCTCCGTGGCCTAAGACCCTCCAGCTCCGTGGTCTAAGACCCTCCAGCTCCGTGGTCTAAGACACCTCTAAGACCCTCCAGCTCCGTGGTCTAAGACCCTGCAGCTCCGTGGTCTAGGACCCTCCAGCTCCGTGGTCTAAGAGCCCGCAGCTCCGAGGTCTAAGACCCAGCAGCTCCGTGGTCTAAGACCCAGCAGCTCCGTGGTCTAAGACCCAGCAGCTCCGTGGTCTAAGACACCTCTAAGACCCTCCAGCTCCGTGGTCTAAGACCCTCCAGCTCCGTGGTCTAAGACCCTGCAGCTCCGTGGTCTAAGACCCAGCAGCTCCGTGGTCTAAGACCCTGCAGCTCCGTGGTCTAGGACCCTGCAGCTCCGTGGTCTAAGACCCAGCAGCTCCGTGGTCTAAGACCCAGCAGCTCCGTGGTCTAGGACCCTCCAGCTCCGTGGTCTAAGACCCTGCAGCTCCGTGGTCTAAGACCCTCCAGCTCCGTGGTCTAAGACCCTCCAACTCCGTGGTCTAAGACCCTCCAGCTCCGTGGCCTAAGACCCTCCAGCTCCGTGGTCTAAGACCCAGCAGCTCCGTGGTCTAAGACCCAGCAGCTCCGTGGCCTAAGACCCTCCAGCTCCGTGGTCTAAGAGCCCGCAGCTCCGAGGTCTAAGACCCAGCAGCTCCGTGGTCTAAGACCCAGCAGCTCCGTGGTCTAAGACCCAGCAGCTCAGTGGTCTAAGACACCTCTAAGACCCAGCAGCTCCGTGGTCTAAGACCCTGCAGCTCCGTGGTCTAAGACCCAGCAGCTCCGTGGTCTAAGACCCTGCAGCTCCGTGGTCTAGGACCCTGCAGCTCCGTGGTCTAAGACCCAGCAGCTCCGTGGTCTAAGACCCAGCAGCTCCGTGGTCTAGGACCCTCCAGCTCCGTGGTCTAAGACCCTGCAGCTCCGTGGTCTAAGACCCTCCAGCTCCGTGGTCTAAGACCCTCCAACTCCGTGGTCTAAGACCCTGCAGCTCCGTGGTCTAAGACCCTCCAACTCCGTGGTCTAAGACACCTCTAAGACCCTCCAGCTCCGTGGTCTAAGACCCTGCAGCTCCGTGGTCCAAGACCCAGCAGCTCCGTGGTCTAAGACCCAGCAGCTCCGTGGTCTAAGATCCAGCAGCTCCGTGGTCTAAGACCCTGCAGCTCCGTGGTCTAAGACCCTGCAGCTCCGAGGTCTAAGACATCTCTAAGACCCTCCAGCTCCGTGGTCTAAGACCCAGCAGCTCCGTGGTCTAAGACCCTGCAGCTCCGTGGTCTAAGAGCCCGCAGCTCCGAGGTCTAAGAGCCCGCAGCTCAGTGCAAGAGGTGTCACTACAGTTTTTACATTACACTCAGAAATACCTGTTGAGGGTCTTTCTCTAATAAGTTAATGATCTAAAAACTAACTACTGACAAAAGGTCAAGCTCTGATGTGCTAACCTAATATACCTTAGTCTTGTGAGGCCAGAACTGGTTAAATCACAGCTCCTGGGTAGTGTCTTGGCTTCTAATTACTTCACTGCACCTTTATTTACCCTTTTAAGTCCCATACGGCACCCTATAGACAGGGCTCTGGTTAACAGTAGTGCACTATATAGGGAATAGGGTTCTTAGTGCTCTGGTCTAAAGTAGTGCACTATATATAGAGAATAGGGTTCTTAGGGCTCTGGTCTAAAGTAGTGCACTATATAGGGAATGGGGTTCTATAGGGCTCTGGTCAACAGTAGTGCACTATATAGGGAATAGGATTCTATAGGGCTCTGGTCTAAAGTAGTGCACTATATATAGAGAATAGGGTTCTATAGGGCTCTGGTCTAAAGTAGTGTACTATATATAGGGAATAGGGTTCTATAGGGCTCTGGTCTAAAGTAATGTACTATATAGGGAATAGGGTTCTATAGGGCTCTGGTCTAAAGTAGTGCACTATATAGGGAATAGGGTTCTATAGGGCTCTGGTCTAAAGTAGTGCACTATCACATTGAGGTTGCTTAATTGTTACCCAGAAGTGATTTGATGTTGAGATAAAAAGGGCTGCATTGGACCTTTAACATTGTTCTATTGTGTAACTCCGCCTATAGACCCTTTAACCCCGCCTATAGACCCTTTAACCCCGCCTATAGGCCCTTTAACCCCGCCTATAGACCCTTTAACCCCGCCTATAGGCTAGATCACAGACCTTCCCTCCCTTGTCTTGTCTGTCGCTTATTGGCTGAATCCTTTCCCTCCGACTCCAGCGGACTTCGAGCAGTTAACAGCACTGATGATAAAAACATATCGGCATACTACAATGTATATACGGCATACAAGGCAATTTACATCGCGTTCCGGATTCCAATTCTTTAACCTGACATTTGAGTGAATGCCATAATTTGGTCCGGTAAACCCTGGCCGTGTAATCGGAAGCAGCATGTGAAGTTTCGATTAGTTTATCTGACTTCTGAGTGTTTCATGGATTCTTTGCGGGAACTTTGTTCAGTAGCCTACTCAGAATAAAGAGGTAAGTTGACGTTTTGTAACTGAAGTTAATTTCTTATTAGTCTGTTACCGATTTTGCACCGCTATTGATTATTTGAAGATGATTTGATCATGCCAATCACGATATTAGAATGTGGATTTTTTTTTTTTTTCTTCTCACAGATCACGATTGTTTAGGGAATATTTAGTTGAACTCCAGTGACCCATTGGTGCACGCAGCCACGTGAAAAGTAACGCTGATACTTTGTATCGATGGATGCGGTCATAAAACTGTCGCAACAACTGCCGCGTTCACAATAACTGGGGACTCGGGAAAACTCCGACTTCAGTTTTTTTTCAAGACAAAATGAGAAATGTAAAAAAACGAGCTCCCTTTGGGAAAATTCGTTTTGTACGGTCATCCAACTCGGAAATTCGAAGATGGGAACTCGGCATCTTTCTGTGGCTCTGACTTTCCGACATGAAGATCACTGACGTTATGATTTTTCCAGCGGTCTTGGAAGCGCCAAACGTCCACTAGAGCACGTTTTGCATGGCCTGGTGCCCGGGTGGATGGAGATTTCACTTAATGACCAATGGAATGGTCTAAATAATTTAATTCCGCCCATCCGGCGCACCGGGCCATGCAAAACGGATCCGCCCATTGTAGCGCGTTGAATCACCCAGCCAGATACTGTGTTCATATCATAGTTGGAACTACGAAACTCAGACGTTTCCGACTTGCTAATTGGTTGTAGTTATACACCTGCTGCGTTCAACCAGTTAGCAAGTCAGATATGTTGTGAATTTGTCAATGTCAACAACAAAAAATTAAGCAAATATTTGTTGCTCAATTGCATTGATTTAAATGTATTTCAAGTCCATCTCAGAAATGCATACTAGTTTCAGATTCTCCGAGCTGTGACACAGTAGGCTTACCCCATTACCACAATGATGTTATAGTTTTCCTGAAAATGTATGGGGGCTTCTAGTCCAATAATGGACTACAAGAGCCTAACGCTCTTCCTTATAGTACAAGGTTCTTACATGTTCTAGTTAAAGGCGAATTGGCTCCGGAAACCAAAACAGCTAAATACTCCATCTAAACATGAATCGATTGTCAAATGTGGTATGGTTCTAGACACACAACTCCCTCTACTTTCATATCACATCAAAAGAATGTCACGAATGTAAAATACATTTACTGCTCACTGTTTTAACAGCTGTAGCCGACAGTATTTGTCAGTGACAACACGTCTGTGGTGTCCGTCTTCCCTTTACGCACAGGTGTTCAGAGACGCAGATGGCTAATTAGCACAGGTAGTCAGTCCTCTGTCTTCCGTAAACAAGCGCTGTCAAATGGAAATATGCCCGTGTGGGAACCTTAACCCTATAAAGGTGTGTATCAATTTAACCTTTTTTTTGTTGTTGTATGATTTATCTCTAGCTGTTATGAAAGATAATGTCCGTATGCTTTCAAAACCACAAGCTTTGTCTGTTAATGTTTAGACTGAGCGTCGTGGCTCTTAACAAAACTCCCCTGTATAGAAAACTCCTTCATCCAAACACTTTGTAATGGAATGAAACTCAGAATCATGATCACGGGCTAGGGAGCTCCAGGATGGCTGCGTCAGTTGGTTGAACCTTATAAACCTGTGTATGGTTTTACATAGTGTCATTTGCATACTTTCCCTAAGAGGCTATTCATGCAAACAGCTATTAGCCTACTCTGTGTCAAAGGTAGCCTACGTATTTGCAAATGCATCAACTTAATTTGCTTTAGAAAGTTGAGCTTCTTTTCAAACATTTCTTTGTTGCAGAAGGAGGTATGACAATGACATGTCAGAGGCTAGACATGCAAATTCACTATCTAGACTCCATGGGCATGTCTAGCATATACAGTATATATATGTGTGTATATGTACAGTACCAGTCAAGTTTGGACACCCCTACTCATTCAAGGGTTTTTCTTTATTTTTACTATTTTCTACGTTGTAGAATTGTGAAGATGTCAAAACTATGAAATAATATACAGTTGAAGTCAGAAGTTTACATACACTTAGGTTGAAGTCATTAACTTGTTTTTCAATCACTCCACAAATTTCTTGTTAACAAACTATAGTTTTGGCAAGTCTGTTAGGACATCTACTTTGTGCATGACACAAGCAATTGTTTACAGACAGATTATTTCACTTATAATTCACTATCACAATTGCAGTGGGTCAGAAGTTTACATACACTAAGTTGACTGTGCCTTTAAACAGCTTGGAAAATTCCAGATAATTATGTAATGGCTTTAGAAGCTTCTGATAGGCTAATTGACATAATTTGAGTCAATTGGAGGTGTACCTGTGGATGTATTTCAAGTCCTACCTTCAAACTCAGTGCCTCTTTGCTTGACATCATGGGAAAATCAAAAGAAACCAGCCAAGACCTCAGAATAAAAATTGTAGACCTCCACAAGTTTGGTTCATCCTTGTGAGCAATTTCCAAACGCCTGAAGGTACCACGTTCATCTGTACAAACAATAGTACGCCTGTATAAATACCATGGGACCACGCAGCCGTCATACCGCTCTGGAAGGAGACGCGTTCTGTCTCCTAGAGATGAACGTACTTTGGTGCGAAAATCCCAGAACAACAGCAAAGGACCTTGTGAAGATGCTGGAGGAAACGGGTACAAAAGTATCTATATCCACAGTAAAACAAGTCCTATATTGACATAACCTGAAAGGCCGCTCAGCAAGGAAGAAGCCACTGCTCCAAAACCACCAGAAAAAAGCCAGACTACGGTTTGCAACTGCACATGGGGACAAAGATTGTACTTTTTGGAGAAATGTCCTCTGGTCTGATGAAACAAAAATATAATTATTTGGCCATAATGACCATCGTTATGGCCATCTGATGCAGCACTCAATCACTCTCCTTCTTGGTCAAATAGCCCTTACACAGCCTGGAGGTGTGTTTTTCATTGTCCCGTTGAAAAACAAATGATAGTCCCAGTAAGCACAAACCAGATGGGATGGCGGATTGCTGCAGAATGCTGTGGTAGCCATGCTGGTTAAGTGTGCCTTGAATTCTAAATAAGTCAGTGTCACCAGAAAAGCACCCCTACACCATCACACCTCCTCCTCCATGCTTCATGGTTGGAATCACACATGCTGAGGTCATCCATTCACCTACTCTGTGTTTCACAAAGACACGGTGGTTGGAACCAAAAATCTCACATTTTGTATTCGTCAGACCAAAGGACAGATTTCCACCGGTCTAATGTCCATTACTCATGTTTCTTGGCCCAAGCAAGTCTCTTCTTATTGGTGTCCTTTAGTAGTGGTTTCTTTGCAGCAATTTGACCATGAAGGCCTGATTCACACAGTCTTCTCTGAACAGTTGATGTTAAGATGTGTCTGTTACTTGAACTCTGTAGCATTTATTTGGGCTGCAATTTCTGAAGCTGGTAACTCTAATGAACTTATCCTCTGCAGCAGAGGTAACTCTGGGTCTTCTTTTCCATGAGAGCCAGTTTCATCATAGCGCTTGATTGTCTAAAAGTAATAATGGACTGTCGTTTCTCTTTGCTTATTTGAGCTTTTCTTGCCGTAATATGGACTTGGTCTTTTACCAAATAATCTTCTATATACCACCCCTACCTTGTCACAACACAACTGATTGGCTCAGACACGTTAATTTGTGGAATTTCTTTCCTTCTTAACTTTAACATCTACTTGATCTGTGTGCCCCCCTCAACTGCACTGTTCAATTTACAGTGAAATAATACCATGCAATTGTTTGAGGATAGTGCACAGTTATGAACTTAAATGTATTAATAAACCAATTAGGCACATTTGGGCAGTCTTGATACAACATTTTGAATAGATATGCAATGGTTCATTGGATCAGTCTAAAACTTTGCACATACAGTGCTGCCATCATGTGGCCAAAATCCAAATTGTGACTGGGCTGGCATAATACATTGTCTTTCCTCTTGCATTTCAAAGATGATACAAAAAAAATTCATGTTTTTTTTTCTTTGTATTATCTTTTACCAGATCTAATGTGTTATTCTCCTACATTAATTTCACATTTCCACAAACTTGTTTCCTTTTTCAAATGGTATCAAGAATATGCATATCCTTGCTTCAGGTCCTGAGATACAGGCAGTAAGATTTGGGTATGCCATTTTAGGCGAAAATTTGAAAAAAGGGTCAGCTCCATTTTAAACAAGGCACACCATTTTAATTTAAATTCATTCCAGGTGACTACCTCATGAAGCTGGTTGAGAGAATGCCAAGAGTGTGAAAAGATGTCAAGGCAAAAGGTGGCTACTTTGAAGAATCTCAAATATAAAATATATTTAACTGTTGTTGTTGGTTACTACATAATTCCATATGTTTTGTTTCATAGTTTTGACGTCTTCACTATTATTCTAAATAAAGAAAAATCCTGGAATGAGTAGGTGTGTCCAAACTTTTGACTGGTACTGTGTGTTTTTGTATGTATCCACACACACACTGAGTATAACAAACATCAGGAACACCTTCCTAATATTGAGTTGCACCCCCCCTTTGCCCTCAGAACAACCTCAATTGTCGGGGGCCTGGAGTCTACAAGGTCTCAAACGTTCCACAGGGATGCTGGCCCATGTTGACTCCAATGCTTCCCAGTTGTGTCAAGTTGGCTGAATTTCGTTTTTGGGTGGTGGACCATTCTTGATACACACGGGGAAACCTTTGAGCGTGGGAAAAACCCAGCAGCGTTACAGTTCTTGCATCTACTACCATACCCCGGTCAAAGGCATTTAAATATTTTGTATTGCCCATTTAGCCTCTGAATGGCACACATACACAATCCATGTCTCAAGGCTGAAAAATCTTTCTTTAACCTGTCTCCTCCCCTTCATCTACACTGCTTTGAAGTGGATTTAACAGGTGACATCAATAATGTAATGGAAAGAGCAGGCGTTCCTCATGTTTTGTTCACTTAGTGTATGGATAACGTCTAGTAAAATGACATTATCCTTGACCTGCTGGCCATCCAGTCCGTGGTCCTCTCTTCACTCCAGGCGTGGGGTGGGTTGGGCCGACTCCATGCTTGGGCGTGGGGGGGGGGGGGGGGGGGGGGGCGACTCCAGGCTTGGGTGTGGGGGGCAACTGCATGCTTGGGCGTGGGGGGGGCGACTCCATGCTTGGGCGTGGGGGGGGGGGGGGGCGACTGCATGCTTGGGCGTGGGGGGGCGACTCCAGGAGTCTGTGGGGTGGGGCCGACTGCATGCTTGGGCGTGGGGGGGCGACTCCAGGAGTCTGTGGGGTGGGGCCGACTCCATGCTTGGGCGTGGGGGGGGCGACTCCATGCTTGGGCGTGGGGGGCGACTCCAGGAGTCTGTGGGGTGGGGCCGACTCTATGCTTGGGCGTGGGGGGGGCGACTCCAGGAGTCTGTGGGGTGGGGCCGACTCCATGCTTGGGCGTGGGGGGGCGACTCCATGCTTGGGCGTGGGGGGGCGACTCCAGGAGTCTGTGGGGTGGGGCCGACTCCAGGGGTGAAAAAGCTGTGACTCAGAGTTGGTGTTTGTGTCAGCAGGCTGTTTGTTTCAGCTCTTACAGGGAGGGGAAATATGTCCTC
The DNA here is from genome assembly GCF_965601325.2 of Salmo salar. Lineage (NCBI taxonomy): Eukaryota > Metazoa > Chordata > Actinopteri > Salmoniformes > Salmonidae > Salmo > Salmo salar. The sequence goes on from NC_138300.1 coordinate 126,275,292, forward strand.
TGGTCACTCAATATATAATTAGTCATAATGATGGGTAGCCACGTTGTTTATATGGCTCTGGTCATGTCTAGTCTATCTAGACTCTATTCATTCCATGGCAGCTAGATATACTAGCTAAAGGGCTAACCAGAAAAACATCCAAAAAGGGCGTTGAGGCGAAGGGGAGACAAAGCTAAGGCTTTCTTCCATTGTCTAAATATTTTATTATTGTGACTAATGACACTACAGTGCATTCGGAAAGTATTCAGCCCCCTTCCATTTTTCCACATTTTGTTACATTACTGCCTTATTATAAAAATTGATTTAAAAGAGTTGTTTTTCCTCATCTACACACAATAGCCCATAATGGCAAAGTGAAAACAGGTGTTTGCAAATAAAATAAACATACCTTATTTACACAAGTATTCAGATCCTTTGTTATGAGACTTGAAATTGAGCTCAGGTGCATCCTGTTTCCATAAATCATCCTTGAGATGTTTCTACAACTTGGAGTCCAGCTGTCCCCCTTCTTTAATGGAAGAAGTTAGGATCCACCAACACTCTTCCTAGAGCTGGCCGCCCGGGCCAAACTGAGAAATTCGGGGAATAGGGCCTTGGTCAGGGAAGTGACCAAGAACACGATGGTTACTCTGACAGAGCTCCAGAGTTCCTCTGTGGAGATGGGAGAACCTTCCAGAAGGACAACCACCTCTGCAGCACTCTACCAATCAGGCCTTTTATGGTAGAGTGGCCAGACGGAAGCCACTCCTCAGTAAAAGCCATTTGACAGCCCACTTGGAGTGGAAGGACCCTCAGACCATCCCTACGGTGAAGCATGGTGGTGGCAGAATCATATCGTGGGGATGTTTTTCAGCGGCAGGGACTGGCAGACCAGTCAGGATCGAGGCCAAGATGAACGGAGCAAAATACAGAGAGATCCTTGATGAAGAGTGCTCAGGACCTCAGACTGGGGCGAAGGTTCACCTTCCAAAAGGAAAACAACCCTAAACAGACAGCCAAGACAACGCAGGAGTGGCTTCAGGACAAGTCTCTGAATGTACTTGAGTGGCCCAGCCAGACCTCGGACTTGAACCCGATCGAACATCTCTGGAGAGACCTGAAAATAGCTGTGCAGCGACGCTCCTCATCCAACCTGACTTGAGAGGATCTGCAAAGAAGAATGGGAGAAACTCTCCAAATACAGGTGTGCCAAGCTTGTAGTGTCATACCCAAGAAGACTCAAGGCTGTAATCGCTGCCATAGGTGCTACAAAAAAGTACTGAGTAAACTGTCTAAATACTTATGTAAATGTTCTTTTTCAGATTTTTATCATGCAGTATTGTGTGTAGATTGAGGGAAAAATAACAATTGAATCAGTTTTAGAATAAGGCTGTAACAATGTGGAAAAAGTCAAGGGGTCTGAATACTTTCCGAATGCACTGTGTGTGTGTGTGTGTGTGTGCGTGTGTGTGTATATATACAAAAGTATGGGGACACCCCTTCACCCGTTCACATTAGTGGATTCGGCTATTTCAGCTACACCCGTGTATAAAATCGAGCACACATCCATGCAATCTCCATAGACAAACACCGGCAGTAGAAAGACCTTACGGAAGAGCTCGGTGATTTTCAACGTGGCACCGTCATAGGATGCCACCTTTTCCAACAAGTCAGTTCGTCAAATTTCTGCCTTGCTAGAGCTACCCCCCGGTCAACTGTAAGTGCTGTTATTGTGAACTGGAAACCTCTAGGAGCAACAACGGCTCAGCCGTGAAGTGGTAGGTCACACAAGCTCACAGAACGGGACCGCCGAGGGATGTAGCGTGTAAAAATTGTCTGTCCTTTGTTGCAACACCCAGGAGAAGGCACTTTGCATTCGGGCAGGTAGCTAACTGTAAAGTTTGGTGGAGGAGGATTAATGGTTTGGGGTTGTTTTTCATGGTTCGGGCCCCGTAGTTCCAGTGAAGGGAAATCTTAACGCTACAGCATACAATGACATTCTAGACTATTCTGTGCTTCTAACATTGTTGCAACAGTTTGGGGAAGGCCCTTTCCTAGTTCAACATGACAGTGCCCCCGTGCACCAAGCGAGGTCCATACAGAAATAGCTTGTCGATCGGTGTGGAAGAACTTGACTGGCCTGCACAGAGCCCTGACCTCAACCCCATCAAACACCTTTGGGATGAATAGGAACGCAGACTACGAGCCAGGACTAATCACCCTAAATCAGCGCGTGACCTCACTAATAATCTAACATCTAGTGGAAAGCCTTTACCAGAAGTGTGAAGCTTGTTTTTATAGCAGCAAAGGGGAGACAACTCAATATTAATGCTTATGATTTTGGAATGAGATGTTTGACGAGCAAGTGTCCACATACTTTTGGTTGTGTAGTATATGTAACCTCACAATGTACTGTGTGGTCCATAGTTTTACTGCTTTCCGTGGTATAGGTCAATCAATGTGGCTCTTTACCTCCTGCGTTGTTTCCCTGATAACTGAATGGTGTATTGAAGAGAATGTAATGTGACAGCAGACACAATGAACTCTAAGGTCCAACCCTGACTGGAACTCACTGCAGGAAGGATAATTATTCTCCATCATAATGTTATTATTATTGGCTTTCTGACGGTGGTCACACTGGTCAGACTGACCCCGTACTACAACCTGCTTTTCTACGTGTGAATAAGTAATATGTCATGAATCATGAACATCTCTCTTCAGTTGAAGAGTGTGTGTGTGTGTGTGTGTGTATCTCTGCTCTATCCTCCTGACGTGTAGCTAGCTAACCACCAGTCCCTCCTGCCTGAGTTTCCACACAGAGGTGTCTCTCATCCAGATGGACTGACTACATAGAGAACAGCAGCACAGGCAGGGTGCAGGCAGGGTGCAGGCAGGGTAGTGTGCAGACCAGGCCAGGCTGTAACTTCTGAGAGCAGGGTGCAGGCAGGGTAGTGTGCAGACCAGGCCAGGCTGTAACTTCTGAGAGCAGGGTGCAGGCAGGGTAGTGTGCAGACCAGGCCAGGCTGTAACTTCTGAGAGCAGGGTGCAGGCAGGGTAGTGTGCAGTGCAGACCAGGCCAGGCTGTAACTTCTGAGAGCAGGGTGCAGGCAGGGTAGTGTGCAGTGCAGACCAGGCCAGGCTGTAACTTCTGAGAGCAGGGTGCAGGCAGGGTAGTGTGCAGACCAGGCCAGGCTGTAACTTCTGAGAGCAGGGTGCAGTCAGTCCCAGTGTGTAGGGAGTTCGATGTGTAGGCAGGGCTCTGTGCAGAGTGGTAAGACAGTAATGAGATGTAAACACGTGGCTTGTGTGTTTACATGCTTGTCTATAGTACACAGGAAATGGTAGCATGAGGCTGAGGCATACCTAACTGTGGGCTGTGGAGATCCTGGGCTGTGGAGCGCCCCGACTGTGGGCTGTGGAGATCCTCGGCTGTGGAGATCCTCGGCTGTGGGCTGTGGAGCGCCCCGACTGTGGGCTGTGGAGATCCTCGGCTGTGGAGATCCTCGGCTGTGGGCTGTGGAGCGCCCCGACTGTGGGCTGTGGAGATCCTCGGCTGTGGAGATCCTCGGCTGTGGGCTGTGGAGATCCTCGGCTGTGGAGATCCTCGGCTGTGGGCTGTGGAGATCCTCGGCTGTGGGCTGTAGAGATCCTCGGCTGTGGGCTGTAGAATACCCCTGTGCGCTAGATGGGGCGACCTGTCTACTTCTGTGTTTAGGTTGTGGCCCACATGAGCTAGGCTAAATGTAGGTGACTGTTTACTTCATCATGACGGTATTTCCATGTCCTCTGCAAAGAGGTTGATATCACATCTCAGTATTACTGAGAAAGCGTCGGTGGTGTTTCCTTGAAGGTTGAAATACAATCTTCACTTTAATCCCCCTCCAATATGTTCTCAGATTACAGTTCTGTGGTGAAGGGTGATTTTAATCACGTTTGTGAAGCAGAGATGATGGACGACAGAACACACACATATATAAAGTTTACATTCCAACCTCACCACAGTAAATGGCATGAGTCATACGTGTTGCCTATTTCCTTATATAGCAAAACACCAGATTGGAATGAACTGGAGACTTACAGCACTGTTTGGAGATGTAGAAGATGGTACTTTAAACAGAGGCTACTTTCAACTACTGTACTTTAGTGCTTGTCCAGCTATTTTGGAACAAATGCTATTTTATCGTGATGAGTTTGTTTTTCCTGACAAGGTCATAAGCTGGAAGTCACAAGCTCCCAAGACCTTTTGGTGTTGCACCGTCTTCTCTCTGAACAGGAAGCGGTGGATTTGTTTTTTTTCTTCTTGTATTTTCAACAAATGTACTTATTCTTGTTTTGGTATTTGACTGTGAGTTGAGATGTTTTGTTGTTGCTCATAAGTGAACAGAGGTAGCCTGGTTCCTAGTCTGTTTGTGATAATATTCCACTGCCGTTTGGCATATGACACGGAGTGGAATGTTAGCACAAAACAGGTCTGGATTTCAGGCTAGATCAGAACTAAAACGTTGAGCTTTTTGACCTGAGTGACCTCGTGTCTGAGACCCTGTTTTTAACAGAATCACTCTATATTATTGTGTTTGTTTGTATTTGAAAGACATGAACATTGATGCTCATCGTATTTGTAGCCATAGAGTTGATCAAATGGGGACAGAGGAACTAGGACCTGACTACAACTTGAACTTTTGGAATAATTTGAACCGAATGACCTCATATCTGTTAAGCATTTTGAACAGCATTTCTAGTATAAACATCTCTTCTCTCCTGTGTTTCAGATCCTGGTGTATTATCGGACCACCACAGAGTCAACACATGATGAGCAGCAGCAGTAAACGAGTCCAGCCAAGCTTCACTGTCGACCCGCTGGTCCAGAGCAAGATGCCCCGGCTGGAAGGGCCCATCATTGGTAGCGTGGTGTCTACAGAGGCGGGGGGGCTCTCTAAACCAGCCAGCCTGGCTCACTACCCCTCCGCTCCCCACCACACACCCCAGACCCAGGCTCTACAGAACAACAGGGCCTACTTCACCTATGACCTCAGGGGTCACGACCTCTCTGACCCTGACCTCCAACCTTCCTGGAGCCCCTCTAAGGGGTTGCTGCTGAACAGGAGGAATGTGGGGGTTTCCCCTCAGAGCGCAGAGGAGGGGTCATTACGAAACCATATAGTTTACAGCAGGGCAGAGAACATGACTTTTTCTACTGAGAGTGGTGGTGGTGGTGGTAACTCTGTCTCTGTTGCTGCTCAGGACACTCCAGCCAAGCAGGGTTTTACCTACTATACCAGGAGCCCAGGCGGGCTGAGGAGTCCCACCAGCAGCCCTGGGACCATCGCTATACCCATTGCTGTGAGGAAGCAGCTTCCTGTTGGAGGAGTTAGCCTCTCCCCTCAGTCTGAGAACTCTGTCTGTCTGGGTCTGGCTGTTCCCAAACCGTTCTACGGACACCCCTCCCCCTGCTGTTCTGAGCTGGGCTGTAGTGTAGGACAGAGGCACAGTCTGGAGCAGAGGGGGGGAGTACACAGGATCCATCCCCATCTGAATGTGTATGAGGGGTGGCTGTATAGGCCTAGCTCGCACCAACCCAGGGCTCTGCAGCTGGAGCATGGTGTTGAGACAGAGAGACGATCAGACAGACTGCCTGATGTCAAGGACCAACCCCACCACAGTGGAATCCCCAACAGAGCAGCATCAGCACAAAGGCTTCCTGTCTTCATGGAACCAACCTACAGCATTGGTTACCCATGTTCCCCGGCCCGTGCCATACTAGGCCCCTCCTCCTCATTTATATGTGACCCCCCCTCTTCACGGTTAAGCGCCTCCCCCTATGGGGCTGATCAACACCAACGTTTACAAATCCCCTCCAAACGTCCAACCTATCATAGCTTGGTCTCCTCCCATCCCTCTCACCCTTCCTCCTCCCATCCCTCTCACCCTTCCTCACATCCCTCTCACGACTCCTGCCCTTCCTCCTGCTCTTCCTCTCACCCTTCCTCCCATCCCTCTCATCCCTACTCTCACCCTTCCTCCCATCCCTCTCACCCCTCCTCCCATCCCTCTCACCCCTCCTCCCATCCCTCTCACCCCTCCTCCCACCCCTCCTGCCCTTCCTCCTGCTCTTCCTCTCACCCTTCCTCCCATCCCTACTCTCACCCTTCCTCCCATCCCTCTCACCCCTCCTCCCATCCCTCTCACCCCTCCTCCCATCCCTCCCACCCCTCCTGCCATCCCTCCCATCCCTCTCACCCCTCCTCCCACCCTACAACATACAAACCCATGACCCCTTCCTCCCATCCCTCCCCCCATCCCTCCCACCCTACAACATACAAACCCATGACCCCTTCGCACCATGGCGTTCCAGTGACGTTACAGGTTTATCAGGGCCGCTCTCCTCCCAACGTGGCCAAATACAGCCAGCTCCCAGTCGCACAGCCCATTTTCTACTACCATCCTCAGGCAAATGTGGAGGGAGAGAGTGAGAGTTGTGGAGCAGGGTTTAAAGATGCAGGAGGAGGAGGAGGAGGAAAGCACGGAGACAGAGACTGGGAGGATGTAATGGTTCCTAATGGTTCTAAACGACCTCCCAGTCCCACCCAGACAGGACCACACCTAGCTTCTCATCTTGCCACCACAGCAACCCCCTCCCACTACCTTGTCTCCCAGTCTGTGTACAGTACTGATGTCCCCATGTCTAGCCACATGGCTCCTAGTAGCCACCCATACCTCAGGAGTTTTGACCAGCCCTCCTATCATCAATTGTACAGGATGCCCCTGAATGCAGCAGGTCAGATGAGAACCACTGCTGTAGCCCTAGAGAGACCCTGTGCCTCGCCATCTCCTCCCAGCGGCCTACAGCGGACTGAGAGAGCCCTGGACTACTCCCTGTCTCAGTACAGATCTCCAGTAACCTCTCCTCAGGTGTCCTCCCCCAGGAGACGCCACCTATCTCGGGGACACTGTGAGTCCACACTCCCTGGAGCCCCACTGACTGTCTCCACCACACTGTCACGGGCTGACTATGGCCATCACAACCACCCAGCCAACCACCCAGCCAACCACCACCACCACAGCAAAAACCATGCTACTACAGCCATGTGTACCACTGCTGCAAACTATGGCAACCACAACCACCGACGCATAACTACACGTAACCATGACAACGCCACGTGTCAGGGAGCGGCTGGTTCTACTGTAGTGAGGCTTAGAGGCGGTCCGGTCCCTCAGTCTAATGGAGACATGAGCACTACTGGGACAGAAACCCTGAAGAGATGCGTCTCTGACTCAGACCGAACCATCAACATAGACTCTCCCTCCCCAAAACACACACAGGACAATGGGGATGACGTCATTGATGTGGAACTGTATCAGAAACGACAGAAGTTGAAGGCGAACGGAGAGAGAGGGAGCGCAGAGGAAAATGGAAGGAGAGCAGAGGCGAAGGGAGCGAGAGGGAGCGTAGAGGAAAATGGAAGGAGAGCAGAGGCGAACGGAGCGAGAGGGAGCGTAGAGGAGAATGGAAGGAGAGCAGAGGCGAAAAGAGAGGGAGGTGGACTAGATAGCTGTCAGTCTCCCTCTCCTCCCATGCCAGTCATCAACAGTGTTTTCAGCCTGGCTCCATACAAGGCTTACCTAGAGGCTGCTGGCATGCTGTCTCCACCTGTTAGAGGATCTCAGAGAACTGACCACCATCCTTCTGGATACTGTGTGTTTAAACCTGAGGCCCAGTCAGCCCCTCACAGACATCATCAACACAAACAGGAAACAGGCCTTACATCTGACCCACGCAGGCCTGAGAGAGACCCTAAACGAGAGGAAGAGAAGCCTGTATCAATCAATCACAGGATTGATAACCATGTAGTCCGACCAGCCTCAGAACAGCAGAGGCCTGTAGTCGAGCAGAGGATTCTGGGTACTGTAGTCAGATCAGACACTACACAGAAGAAGCCTGTAGTTCCTGTTTTTAGTGAACCACAGCAGGGACCCTCCCAGAGGATCGACATGGAGGAGATGGAACCAGAGAGGGAGGTGGAAGTGAAGACTGACGATTTGCAGATTAAAGTGGTTAAGGAAGAGGAGGAAGAGGAGGAACCACAGCAGGAACCAGAGAGGGAGGTGGAAGTGAAGACTGATGACGACATGCAGACTAAAGTGGTTAAGGAAGAGGAGGAGATGGAGGCGGCAGCAGCAACAGAGACGGCTGTGTTTGTACATGATCTCACCGTGGGTGTTATTAAGAAATGTGAATCTGACAAACTGGACAGTAAATTGTCAATAACGTCAGATGAATGTATTTCTATGTCGGCTACAGATGTGTCTAAATGCAAAGCAGAGACTTCAAATAGATGTGTGATGGAGGGATCTTTTACTTACAACGTGCACCACCATCAGCCCCAAACTCAGCACCAGCCCCAGTCCTACCACCACCAGCCCCAGTCCTACCACCATCCATCCCAGCCCCAGTCCGACCACTATTCACCCAATCCACCCCAGTCCGACCACCATCCGCCCCAGTCCGACCACCAACCTAACCATCATCCATCCCAGACCCAGTCCGACCACCAACCGCCCCAGTCCGACCACCATCCATCCCAGCCCCGGTCCGACCACTATTCACCCAATCCGCCCCAGTCTGACCACCATCCGTCCCAGTCCGACCACTATTCACCCAATCCGCCCCAGCCCAACCTACGTCCCAAATCAACAACTCCACCCCAACCCCTCTCAATAAGGCATAGGATGTTGGGCTCGTTCACCCATAATGTGCACCACCCGCCGCAGGCCCATCATAAGTCCTATGACCAGACTGCTACACCACACCCCAAATCATCCACCCCTCCCCAATCCACCAAACTGAACCTTAAAAACATCCCTCCTCAATGTCTTAAACTCTCCGCCTATAAGATCGTCCTACCAGATAACATGCTCCGGCCTGTTGCTCCCTGTCCCCGCTCTACAGAGGTCCCACACTCACCCACTGACCCTACCGCTGTAGCCAAGTCCAGCCCTCATGCCCTTTCAGACAGCATCAACAGCTCCCGACCAGCCAGACAGCACTTCCTAGAGCTGCACCTCTTACTTTGTAACCTGGTCTCCAGCTGTGTGTCCCACACCCCACCCACAGAGCTCCAAACCTGGCTGTCCCAGCTGGACATCTCCGTTATCTCCACCACCATTTCCCCACCCAAGGCCCAGAAGGTGACCTCTCTGCTGGGTTCTGAGGCCAGGGAGGTGTGGCTGAGGGGACCAGAGATCCAGGCTGCCCTCCAGAATGTGCTCCAGAGACTGGGGCAGTATGTAGCCCAGAAGCATTGTCCCTTCCCCCATGTGATGAGGACAGGCGCGGTGTTTGTTCCCATGCTGGTGGTCAAGGAGCTGCTCTTCCCTCAGGTCCAGGGGGCCTACATCGACCAGGTTCTCCAGGTACAGTTGTGACGTACTGGATCTAGATCTAATCTTAAATCAATACATTTTAGGACCACAGAAAATACATAACATCACTCATTTCATTACACGTGACACGTCACTCCATTTCATTCGGAAAGTATTCCGACCCCTTGGCTTTTTCCACATTTTGTTACGTTACAGCCTTATTCTAAAATGGATGAACTTGTTTTTTCCCCTCATCAATCTACACACAATACCCCATGATGACAAAGTAAAAACAGGTTTAGATATTTTTGCAAATTTATAAGAAATAAAAAACTGAAATATACCATTTACATAGTACTGAGTAAAGGGTCTGAATACTTTTGTTGAAGCACCTTTGACAGTGATTACAGCCTCGAGTTTTCTTGGGTATGACGCTTGGCACACCTGTATTTGGGGAGTTTCTCCCATTCTTCTCTGCAGATCCTCTCAAGCTCTGTCAGGTTGGATGGGGAGCGATGCTGCACAGCTATTTTCAGGTCTCTCCAGAGATGTTTGATCTGGTTCAAGTCCGGGCTCTGGCTGGGTCACTCAAGGACATTCAGAGACTTGTTCCGAAGCCACGCCTGCATTGTCTTGGCTGTGTGCTTAGGGTTGTTGTCCTATTAGTCTGGGGCGAAGGTTCACCTTCCGAGGTCCTGAGCGCTCTAGAGCAGGTTTTCATCAAGGATCTCTCTGTACTTTGCTCCGTTCATCTTTCCCTCGATCCTGACTAGTCTCTCAGTCCCTGCCGCTGAAAAACATCCCCACGGCATGATGCTGCCACCACCATGCTTCACCGTAGGGGTGGTGCCAGGTTTCCTCCAGATGTGACGCTTGGCATTCAGGCCAAAGAGTTCAATATTGTTTTCATCAGACCAGAGAATCTTGTTTCTCATGGTCTGAGAGTCATTTAGGTGCTTTTTGGCAAACTCCAAGCGGTCTGTCATGTGCCTTTTACTGAGGAGTGGCTTCAGTCTGGCCACTCTACCGTAAGGTCTGATTGGTGGAGTGCTGCAGAGATGGTTGTCCTTCTGGAAGGTTCCTCCATCTCCACAGAGGAACTCTGGAGCTCTGTCAGAATGACCATCGTGTTCTTGGTCAACTCCCTGACCAAGGCCCTGCTCCCCCGATTGCTCAGTTTGGCCGGGCGGTCAGCTCTAGGCAGAGTCTTGGTGGTTCCAAACTTCTTCCATTTAAGAAAGAGGCAGGCCACTGTGTTCTTGGGGACCTTCAATGCTGCAGACATCTTTTGGTACCCTTCCCCAGATCTGTGCCTCAACACAATCCCGTCTCAGAACTCTACGAACAATTCCTTCAACCTCATGGCTTGGTTTTTGCTCTGACATGCACTGTCAACTGTGGGACCTTATATAGACAGGTGTGTGCCTTTCCAAATCATGTCCAATCAATTGAATTTACCACAGGTGGACTCCAATCACGTTGGAGAGCTCATTTCCGAGCCTCATAGCAAAGGGTCTGAATACTTATGTAATTAAGGTATTTATGTAAGTTTTTTATACATTTGTAAAAATGTATAAAAACCTGTTTTTTGCTTTGTCATTTTGGGGTATTGTGTGTAGATCGATGAGATTTTTACATTTTCTTTACCCATTTATAGAATAAGCCCGTAACGCAACAAAATGTGGAAAAAGTCAAGGGTCTGAATACTTTCTGAATGCACTGTATAAAAAAGTATGTGGACACCCCTTCAAATTAGTGTATTCTGCTATTTTAGCCACACCCGTTGCTGAAGTGCGTTGTACATAAAATTTGTCTGTCCTCGGTTACAAGACCTGGGAAACTGGCCCAGCAACTCTGACTACCGAGCTCCAAACTGCCTCTGGAAGCAACGTCCGCACAATAACTGTTCATCTGGAGCTTCATGAAATGGGTTTCCGTGGCCGAGTAGCAGCACACAAGCATAAGATCACCATGCGCAATGCCAAGCGTCGGCTGGAGTGGTCTAAAGCTCACCGCCATTGGACTCTGGAGCAGTGGAAACGCATTCTCTGGAGTGATGAATCACGCTTCACCATCTGGCAGTCCGACAGATGAATCTGGGTTTGGCGGATGCCAGGAGAACGCTACCTGCCCGAATGCGTAGTTTCAATTTGGCTGGCCTGCACAGAGCCCTGACCTCAACCCCATCAAACACCTTTGGGATGAATTGGAACGCCGACTACGAGCTTGGCCTAATCGCCCAACATCAGTGCCCGACCTCACTAATGCCCTTTTGGCTGAATGGAAGCAAGTCCCCGCAGCAATGTTCCAACATCTAGTGGAAAGCCTTCCCAGAAGAGTGGAGGCTGTTATAGCAGCAAAGGGGGGACCAACTCCATATTAATGACCATGATTTTTGGAATGAGATGTTCGACGAGCAGGTGTCCACATACTTTTGATCATGTAGTCTATCACTCATTTCATGACACGTTTCATTCATTTCATTCCTTGTTTGTATGTCTGATGAATTACCCATGTCAAGTCTCTGCTTTTTCTGTACGTAAAGCACATTTCTGTCAACAGACTACAAACTAGCCTGGGTACCAGTTTATTTTGTGCTAACATTCCACTCCATCTACTTGTTGGCATATGACACATAGTATGAGGAGTGGAATGTTAGCACAAAACAGTTTTGTATTTCAGGCTTACAATAAAGTTGATCTAATGCAATGACAGGAGCACAAGGTGGAGTTGAGACCTACCACCCTGTCTGAGGAGAGACACCTGGTGACGCTGCAGAAACGACCATGTTCCTCCAAGCTCCGCAGGCTCCTGTCACTCAAACACCTGCCTAACATCTACCCCGACGTTCTCAACCTCTACTATCACAGCTGTGTCTGCAAGAGCCTGGGTGAGTTAGCCTGCTAGCCTGGCCCCTGATAGAGCATGGGTGAGTTAGCCTGCTAGCCTGGCCATTGATAAAGCCTGGGTGAGTTAGCCTGCTAGCCTGGCCCTTGATAGAGCCTGGGTGAGCTAGCCCTTAGCCTGCTAGCCTGGTCCTTGATAGAGCCTGGGTGAGTTAGCCGTTAGCCTGGCCCCTGATAAAGCCTGGGTGAGTTAGCCTGCTAGCCTGGACCTTGATAGAGCCTGGGTGAGTTAGCCGTTAGCCTGGCCCCTGATAAAGCCTGGGTGAGTTAGCCCTTAGCCTGCTAGCCTGGCCCTTGATAGAGCCTGGGTGAGTTAGCTGTTAGCCTGGCCCTTGATAGAGCCTGGGTGAGTTAGCCGTTAGCCTGGCCCTTGATAAAGCCTGGGTGAGTTAGCTGTTAGCCTGGCCCCAGAGGGTTAGATCACAGTTAGCCAGAGAGCTATACTACAAAGCAGGATCAATGAGTTAGCTAACTCTGATAAATAAACAGAAATAGCTGTTGAGTGTCTGGTTCATTTAAGAAAGCTAAACTTCTATCTGTTTTTGGTTGTTGAGTCCATGCCCATTTTAAGATTATTTCAGAATATTTAGATAAGTTAGCTGGCTAACTCTGTAGTATACCCCTCGGGAGCTTGTATCTCAATCACTGGTATACTTACACATTAGTAAAGATACATGTTCTAGATAGTGGAAATCTAATTTACTTATCATTGACATTCCATTGTCCATATCCTTGACATCCGTCACATTGTCGGCCAGTCATTTATTTATTTTGGTTCCCATTAGCTGTTAGTATCAGCTTTGCCTGGGGTCATGCCAAGCAGTATTGTTATGTTTAGACCATAATGGACTGTCTCTTTAGCAGAAAACTGCAATGTTGGATCTTATTTTTCCGATAACAAAAGTATAAATAATTTCAAATTCCTTATAATAAGCAAAACCGGCTGGCATGATTTTCTAGTTTTCAACAAATTAATTTATAGAAAAAATGAAGCAAGAGTATATTTTTTTTCTTCTCTCACTTACTTAGCTAGCAAATGCAGCTAGCTAGTTTAGTTACTCTAACAGAGAGATGCTATGACAACACAACACTGGAACTCTTCCAAATCAAGGTAAGCTTTTGGTTTTATTAATTTATTGCCACTGGGGCCCGCCGGTCTTAACTGCTTGCTGACTGTACACTGTAACGTTACTGCATGATTGTAGTGGGTTTACTAACGCATTAGTTCTATTAGCTATGTTGACTAAGACGTTACTTTAGCTAATATGGGGACAACGATGCAGGCTGTGTGTAGCGGTTATGATATGGTTTGGCTTGGAAAGGTTTTTTCGCCTGGTCACGTACAGCTGATGTGTTGTTCATTTGAAGTCCACAAACGAAGGGAAAAGGTGAGAGGAGGAGAGTGCATAGAGGTTAGAATAAATACAACGTGGCTGCTATGAAAGTGAACTGTGTTTTATGCATGATCAGGGGTGTATTCATTCCGCCGATTCTGTTGAAAAACATTTCTTAAACCATCAATCAAATGTATTTATAAAGCCCTTCTTACATCAGCTGATGTCACAAACTGCTGTACAGAAACCCAGCCTAAAACCCCAAACAGCAAGTAATGCAGGTGTAGAAGGGTGGCTAGGAAAAATTCCCTAGAAAGGCCAAAACCTAGGAAGAAACCTAGAGAGGAACCAGGCAATGAGGGGTGGCCAGTCCTCTTCTGGCGGTGCCGGGTGGAGATTATAACAGAACATGGCCAAGATTTTCAAATGTTCATAGATAACCAGCAGGGTCAAATAATAATAATCACAGTGGTTGTCGAGGGTGCAACAGGTCAGCACCTCAAGAGTAAATGTCAGTTGGCTTGTCATAGCCGATCATTGAGAGTATCTCTACCGCTCCTGCTGTCTCTAGAGAGTTGAAAACAGCAGGTCTGGGACAGGTAGCACGTCTGGTGAACAGGTCAGGGTTCCAGCAGGTCTGGGACAACAGGTCTGGGACAGGTAGCACGTCCGGTGAATAGGTCAGGGTTCCATAGCTACAGGCAGAACAGTTGAAACTGGAGCAGCAGCAGCACGGCCAGGTGGACTTGGGGGAGGGGAGAGAGAGAGGGAGAGAGAATCTCTCTCCCCCTCAATAGAAACTTGTTTGCGACTGTTGGATTAATGGTTACACCCTAGATCAGATGGATGCGGGCAAGAGTGTGCAATGTGCTATTGTGTAATTTTCTGTCATCTCAAATTTTTCTCTCGACATTGTAAACTTTCATTCATAGGCTAGGTTGTAGCAACCTCATGATGGGTACAGGAAAAATAGCCTAAATCCAATATGCTGTAATAGAAATAAGGCCATCTTCGTGAAAATCATTCTCCCTCATCATAAACGGCACTGACCGTGTGTGTGTGTGTGTGTGTGTGTGTGTGTGTGTGTGTGTGTGTGTGTGTATAGTGTGTGTGTGTGTGTGTGTGTCCGTCCATTGTGGCCTGACGGACGGCTGCCTGGCGTTTCAGTTTGGAATCTGGGTGAAAGCAGAAGCGAATTTCTTACATTGAGTATTACTGAGAGACTGAACAGACACACAGCTTACAGAAACATAGTCACAGGCCTGCTATCTGTGTGAACTGGAGATGTTGCATGGGGACCTTGAAGGGGAACTGGATAAAATGGGGACCTTGAATGAGAACTGGATGCAATGAAAGTAATAACAAAAGTAAAAACCATCTGGGCCAGTTTCCCATGTTTGGTTTTTATATGGGCCAGTTTCCCCGGGTCTGGTTATTATATGGGACAGTTTCCCAGGTCTGGTTATTATATGGGACAGTTTCCCATGTTTGGTTATTATATGGGACAGTTTCCCAGGTCTGGTTATTATATGGGACAGTTTCCCAGGTCTGGTTATTATATGGGCCAGTTTCCCAGGTCTGGTTATTATATGGGACAGTTTCCCATGTTTGGTTATTATATGGGACAGTTTCCCAGGTCTGGTTATTATATGGGACAGTTTCCCCAGGTCTGGTTATTATATGGGCCCAGTTTCCCATGTTTGGTTTTTATATGGGCCAGTTTCCCCGGGTCTGGTTATTATATGGGACAGTTTCCCAGGTCTGGTTATTATATGGGCCAGTTTCCCAGGTCTGGTTATTATATGGGACAGTTTCCCATGTTTGGTTATTATATGGGACAGTTTCCCAGGTCTGGTTATTATATGGGACAGTTTCCCAGGTCTGGTTATTATATGGGCCAGTTTCCCAGGTCTGGTTTTTATATGGGCCAGTTTCCCAGGTCTGGTTATTATATGGGCCAGTTTCCCAGGTCTGGTTATTATTTGGGACAGTTTCCCAGGTCTGGTTATTATATGGGCCAGTTTCCCAGGTCTGGTTATTATTTGGGACAGTTTCCCAGGTCTGGTTATTATATGGGCCAGTTTCCCAGGTCTGGTTATTATTTGGGACAGTTTCCCAGGTCTGGTTGTTATTTGGGACAGTTTCCCAGGTCTGGTTATTATATGGGACAGTTTCCCAGGTCTGGTTATTATATGGGACAGTTTCCCAGGTCTGGTTATTATATGGGACAGTTTCCCAGGTCTGGTTATTATTTGGGACAGTTTCCCAGGTCTGGTTGTTATTTGGGACAGTTTCCCAGGTCTGGTTATTATATGGGACAGTTTCCCAGGTCTGGTTATTATATGGGCCAGTTTCCCAGGTCTGGTTATTATTTGGGACAGTTTCCCAGGTCTGGTTGTTATTTGGGACAGTTTTCCAGGTCTGGTTATTATATGGGACAGTTTCCCAGGTCTGGTTATTATTTTGGACAGTTTCCCAGGTCTGGTTATTATTTGGGACAGTTTCCCAGGTCTGGTTATTATATGGGACAGTTTCCCAGGTCTGGTTATTATATGGGACAGTTTCCCAGGTCTGGTTATTATATGGGACAGTTTCCCAGGTCTGGTTATTATATGGGACAGTTTCCCAGGTCTGGTTGTTATATGGGACAGTTTCCCAGGTCTGGTTGTTATTTGGGACAGTTTCCCAGGTCTGGTTATTATTTGGGACAGTTTCCCAGGTCTGGTTATTATTTGGGACAGTTTCCCAGGTCTGGTTGGTGGTGTTCTGGAGTTTCCCCAGACAGAGGAAGCTTACTTAGCCTGGACTAAAAAGTTATTTCAATGGAGTTGAGACTCCTCTGTTATTCAGTTGGTCTCCTTTTTGTTATTGGCACACACACTGAGCTTTGTTGTTTTTATTACCCTTTATTCACTTAATTACTTTCCTATTGCTGAGAGGTGAACCTGCAAGTAAACATTTCATTGCACTGTGTGCTCCATATACTGTACAGTGAGGGGAAAAAAGTACTTGATCCCCTGCTGATTTTGTATGTTTGCCCACTGACAAAGAAATGATCAGTCTATAATTTTAATGGTAGGTTTATTTGAACAGTGAGAGACAGAATAACAACAAAAAAAATCCAGAAAAACGCATGTCAAAAATGTTATAAATTGATTTGCATTTACATTTGAGTCATTTAGCAGACGCGCTTATCCAGAGCGACTAACAGTAGTGAATGCATACATTTCAATTCATTTCATACATTTGAAATGACCAGGGTCCCGTGGGAATCGAACCCACAACCCTGGCGTTGCAAACACCATGCTCTACCAACTGAGCCACAGGGAGGCTCCCAATGAGGGAAATAAGTATTTGACTCCTCTGCAAAACATGACTTAGTACTTGGTGGCAAAACCCTTGTTGGCAATCAGAGGTCAGACGTTTCTTGTAGTTGGCCACCAGGTTTGCACACATCTCAGGAGGGATTTTGTCCCACTCCTCTTTGCAGATCTTCTCCAAGTCATTAAGGTTTCGAGGCTGACGTTTGGCAACTTGAACCTTCAGCTCCCTCCTGGCTGAGGGAAGGAGGTTCTCACCCAAGATTTGACGGTACATGGCCCCATCCATCGTCCCTTTGATGCAGTGAAGTTGTCCTGTCCCCTTATCAGAAAAACACCCCCAAAGCATAATGTTTCCACCTCCATGTTTGACGGTGGGGATGGTGTTCTTGGGGTCATAGGCAGCATTCCTCCTGCTCCAAACACAGCGAGTTGAGTTGATGCCAAAGAGCTCCATTTTGGTCTCATCTGACCACAACACTTTCACCCAGTTGTCCTCTGAATCATTCAGATGTTCATTGGCAAATTTCAGACGGGCATTTATATATGTATTCTTGAGCAGGGGGACCTTGCGGGCGCTGCAGGATTTCAGTCCTTCACAGCGTAGTGTGTTACCAATTGTTTTCTTGGTGACTATGGTCCCAGCTGCCTTGATCATTGACAAGATCCTCCCGTGTAGTTCTGGGCTGATTCCTCACCGTTCTCATGATCATTGCAACTCCACGAGGTGAGATCTTGCATGGAGCCCCAGGCTGAGGGAGATTGACGGTTCTTTTGTGTTACTTCCATTTGTGAATAATCGCACCAACTGTTGTCACCTTCTCACCAAGCTGCTTGGCGATGGTCTTGTGTTGGTCTACGATCTTGTCCCTGACATCCTTGGAGAGCTCTTTGGTCTTGGCCATGTGGAGAGTTTGAAATCTGATTGATTGATTGCTTCTGTGGACAGATGTCTTTTATACAGATAACAAACTGAGATTAGGAGCACTGCCTTTAAGAGTGTGCTCCTAATCTCAGCTCGTTACCTGTATAAAAGACACCTGGGAGCCAGAAATCTTTCTGATTGAGAGGGGCTCAAATACTTATTTCCCTCATTAAAATGCAAATCAATTTATAACATTTTTGAAATGCGTTTTTGCTGGATTTTTGTTGTTATTCTGTCTCACTGTTCAAATAAACCTACCATTAAAATTATAGACTGACAATTTCTTTGTCAGTGGGCAAATGTACAAAATCAGCAGGGGATAAAATACTTTTTTCCCCTCACTGTATAAGGCTCTACTGTTGACCAGGGTCTATATATATAGGGCTCTACTGTTGACCAGGGTCCAGATATATATAGGGCTCTACTGTTGACCAGGGTCTATATATATAGGACTCTACTGTTGACCAGGGTCCAGATATATAGGACTCTACTGTTGACCAGGGTCCAGATATATAGGACTCTACTGTTGACCAGGGTCCAGATATATAGGACTCTACTGTTGACCAGGGTCCAGATATATAGGACTCTACTGTTGACCAGGGTCCAGATATATAGGGCTCTACTGTTGACCAGGGTCCAGATATATAGGGCTCTACTGTTGACCAGGGTCCAGATATATATATAGGGCTCTACTGTTGGCCAGGGTCCAGATATATATATAGGGCTCTACTGTTGGCCAGGGTCCAGATATATATATAGGGCTCTACTGTTGACCAGGGTCCAGATATATAGGGCTCTACTGTTGGCCAGGGTCTATATATATAGGGCTCTACTGTTGACCAGGGCCCAGATATATATATATAGGGCTCTACTGTTGACCAGGGCCCAGATATATAGGGCTCTACTGTTGACCAGGGTCTATATATATATATATATAGGGCTCTACTGTTGACCAGGGTCCAGATATATATATATATATATATATATAGGGCTCTACTGTTGACCAGGGTCTATATATATATAGGGCTCTACTGTTGACCAGGGCCCATATATAGGACTCTACTGTTGACCAGGGTCCATATATAGGGCTCTACTGTTGACCAGGGTCCATATATAGGGCTCTACTGTTGACCAGGGTCCAGATATATATAGGGCTCTACTGTTGACCAGGGTCCAGATATATATATATATATATATAGGGCTCTACTGTTGACCAGGGTCCAGATATATATAGGGCTCTACTGTTGACCAGGGTCCAGATATATATATATATATAGGGCTCTACTGTTGACCAGGGTCCAGATATATATATATATAGGGCTCTACTGTTGACCAGGGTCCAGATATATATATATAGGGCTCTACTGTTGACCAGGGTCCAGATATATATATAGGGCTCTACTGTTGACCAGGGCCCATATATAGGACTCTACTGTTGACCAGGGTCCATATATAGGGCTCTACTGTTGACCAGGGTCCAGATATATATAGGGCTCTACTGTTGACCAGGGTCCAGATATATATAGGGCTCTACTGTTGACCAGGGTCCAGATATATATATATATATATATATATATATATATATATATATATATAGGGCTCTACTGTTGACCAGGGTCCAGATATATATATATATAGGGCTCTACTGTTGACCAGGGTCCAGATATATAGGGCTCTACTGTTGACCAGGGTCCAGATATATATAGGGCTCTACTGTTGACCAGGGTCTATATATATAGGGCTCTACTGTTGACCAGGGTCCAGATATATATATATAGGGCTCTACTGTTGACCAGGGTCCAGATATATAGGGCTCTACTGTTGACCAGGGTCCAGATATATATAGGGCTCTACTGTTGACCAGGGTCCAGATATATATAGGGCTCTACTGTTGACCAGGGTCCAGATATATACAGGACTCTACTGTTGACCAGGGTCTATATATATAGGGCTCTACTGTTGACCAGGGTCCAGATATATATAGGGCTCTACTGTTGACCAGGGTCATATGGAATAGGGGGCCATTTCAGATGCAGCCTGGAGTTTTTCCCATAATACTAGTGCTTCACTCCCAGCGAGGTCACTGTGGTAACAGGTGGCTTCTGGAAATCCCCCTCTACTGCGCTGTTATTTCCTTCCTTTAACAATGAGAGCGGAGTCTGTACTGGGTTGTTCCTCTGTATGCACAGTCACACTCCTGCACTGAGTCGTATAGTCACACTACTGCACTGAGTCGTATAGTCACACTACTGCACTGAGTCGTATAGTCACACTACTGCACTGAGTCGTATAGTCACACTACTGCACTGAGTCGTATAGTCACACTACTGCACTGAGTCGTATAGTCACACTACTGCACTGAGTCGTATAGTCACACTACTGCACTGAGTCGTATAGTCACACTACTGCACTGAGTCGTCCCTCTGGATGCATAGTCACACTACTGTACTGAGTCGTTCCTCTGGATGTATAGTCGGGGCAAATCACAACTTTCACTTAAGTCGTATTTTCACTTGCATCGATGTCAGTGGGAGACTGTGAACATTCATGGAGTGAGGATTCACTCCTTCATTCTTATAAAATGTTTAGTAGGCAAAAACGGTTCTCAGGTTTTATAAATGTAATTTCAGGGTCTTGAAAATAATTAGTAGTAATGGGAGATACTACTATAACTGTATTAATAAGCATGTTTTCCATCCCCTTTCCATTTTTGAATTGTTAACATTTTCATTTTCATTTCAAATCCATTTTATTTTTTTACAGAGTCGCCGTTACCTGATGCTCCCCAAAAGACAGCCCAGGTATCTGCTGCTTTCTGTTACCCCTCAGCTTACTACATCACTGACTACGTTTCCATGTACACTAACAATCTGATATTAAACTGATTTATGGCAGTATGTAAACACCTTTCTCTGCTTATCTTAAATCGGCGTAAGGTCAAAATCTAAGTAAGCATACGACGATGTTTGGAAAAAAAAAATATATATATATATATATTTTTTTTTTTCAATCTTTGTAATTATTAGGACATGTAATTATTAGGACATGTATTTATTAGGACATGTATTTATTAGGACATGTATTTATTAGGACATGTAATTATTAGGACATGTAATTATTAGGACATGTAATTATTAGGACATGTAATTATTAGGACATGTAAACAGCTTAATCAGAGTTCCAGTTAATGTTTGATCTGAGCATGCGGCAGCAGAGCGAGCCTCCTTCTTATGCGAGACTGAAGTTCAGAAAAACTGAAACTGCATCTTAGAAACTGTTTCCACGTAGAAACTTTTATATGTACGAACTCAGAATCAAATATGCTTCACAAAAATGACATTGTTGAAGGTTTATTTTGATTGCATTTATCACAGGACTATCATGTAGCCTGATTTCAGATTATCAAGGAACCGTTGTTTTTGCAACGCATGTAAACGTTTAAATCAAACTATATCGATCGGACTTCACAATAATCTAACCCTAACCCTAACCATACTCACATCTACAAACAGTCCAGTACCACACTAGTTCTAACCACACAACTCAAGTTGAAATGTCAACTAACTCGATCTATGATTACTGAATGAATAACCCTTACTGTTAATAACACAGCTGTTAACGTTCGACCATATTAACCACATGACAATCTTCTTCCTGTACATGAATCTGTATGTGCATTTTATATCATCATGATGTGGCGGCTAGTGACACTTTTGCTTCTTGAAAGTCCAATATCTTGAAAACTTGACTGCTGACATGCAAAACATTTTTGGGACTGTATCAACAGTGGACTAATGAAAAATTTGATTTTTCCCTTTTTTCTTCTGTAGGATTATTAATAGAACCGCTAGCCTGATCCCAGATCGTGTTTGGCACGACCACGGGAGTTGGCTTTACAGCCCAAACAGATCTGGGATCAGGGTATTGAACAGCACCATGTGATACAACAAAAGTCTGAGTTTTAGTTACTGTAAGGAAGGAAGTGGTGGACCAATTAGGAACCTGTATTCTGTACTCTCGGTTAGTGACCGGATGGAGGAGTTTCACGTGTCCATAATCAAGCTATTTACTTCTCTCATCTCTCTTTTGTTTTGTTTTGTTTCATTTCAAACCATTTTGGCTTTCCAAGTCCCCCCCCCCCACAAACAAATAAATTACTTTAAATTCGCCTTTCACCCTTTCATCTCAAACTTCCATTTGTCCCCTATAGAAATGTGTTTGGAAAAAACAACACTGACAAATCATTAGCATCTACAATTACTTAAAAAAAAAAAAAAAAAAAAGTATATATTTAAAGTTTGGTTAAAAACACACACTAGCCTTTGACATTATCTCAACAGTTGTGACTGATTTTAATCTCTGTCCGTGTAACTGATTTCACTAACTGAATCATCTAATCTAGCCAGATAGTTGGTTACTTCCTGTTCTCTGCTGAGTGCTGACTTTGTTAGTGGTCACATGGGGGTCACATGGGGGTCACATGGGAACTTGACTTCTATCTGACCCTTTTCTTCCTGTATTAGCAAAAAAAAAAAATATTCAGACCTGGGTTCAAATACTTACACTAGGCTGGATTGTGCTTTGCCTTGCTCAAAAGAACCAATGGAAGTTACAATTTACTAACGCCGCCCAAATGGAACTGTAGGCAGGCTAAAGCAAACACAAAGTATTTGAAAGATGTTGAATCCCAGGTGTGTTGGTTTATTCATGCTGATAGCTTCTGGAGCAGCAGACTGTGTTGTCATGTAGCCTGTATACTACAGCAGTAATAGTACTCTCATCTTTCACTCTGAGGCTGAGGTCAACACTGTTCACTCATGTGTGCCTCCCAAATGAGTCCTGGTCAAAAGTAGTGCACTATATAGGGAATAGGGTGCCATTTGGGATTATTGTTTGCTGTTTTTTAAATGGATGAACACTGTTTTAGACTTTCAGCTAAATATGAGCTGGGTGGTGGAGGGGCCTGTTTGGCTGGGCCTGGTGGAGTGGAGTGGCCTGGGGTGGAGTGGAGTGGCCTGGGGTGGAGTGGAGTGGCCTGGTTGGTTGTGGAGTGGAGTGGCCTGGTTGGTTGTGGAGTGGAGTGGCCTGGTTGGTTGTGGAGTGGAGTGGCCTGGTTGGTTGTGGAGTGGAGTGGCCTGGGGTGGAGTGGAGTGGCCTGGTTGGTTGTGGAGTGGAGTGGCCTGGGGTGGAGTGGAGTGGAGTGGCCTGGGGTGGAGTGGAGTGGCCTGGTTGGTTGTGGAGTGGAGTGGCCTGGTTGGTTGTGGAGTGGAGTGGCCTGGGGTGGAGTGGAGTGGAGTGGCCTGGGGTGGAGTGGAGTGGCCTGGTTGGTTGTGGAGTGGAGTGGCCTGGTTGGTTGTGGAGTGGAGTGGCCTGGTTGGTTGTGGAGTGGAGTGGCCTGGTTGGTTGTGGAGTGGAGTGGCCTGGTTGGTTGTGGAGTGGAGTGGCCTGGTGGGTTGTGGAGTGGAGTGGCCTGGTTGGTTGTGGAGTGGAGTGGAGTGGCCTGGTTGGTTGTGGAGTGGAGTGGCCTGGTTGGTTGTGGAGTGGCCTGGTTGGTTGTGGAGTGGCCTGGTTGGTTGTGGAGTGGCCTAGTGGAGTGGCCTAGTGGAGTGGCCTAGTGGAGTGGCCTAGTGGAGTGGCCTAGTGGAGTGGCCTGGTTGTGGAGTGGAGTGGCCTGGTGGGTTGTGGAGTGGCCTGGTGGGTTGTGGAGTGGAGTGGCCTGGTGGGTTGTGGAGTGGAGTGGCCTGGTGGGTTGTGGAGTGGAGTGGCCTGGTGGGTTGTGGAGTGGAGTGGCCTGGTGGGTTGTGGAGTGGAGTGGCCTGGTGGGTTGTGGAGTGGAGTGGCCTGGTGGGTTGTGGAGTGGAGTGGCCTGGTTGGTTGTGGAGTGGAGTGGCCTGGTTGGTTGTGGAGTGGCGTGGCCTGGTTGGTTGTGGAGTGGCGTGGCCTGGTGGGTTGTGGAGTGGCGTGGCCTGGTGGGTTGTGGAGTGGCGTGGCCTGGTGGGTTGTGGAGTGGCCTGGTTGGTTGTGGAGTGGAGTGGCCTGGTTGGTTGTGGAGTGGAGTGGCCTGGTGGGTTGTGGAGTGGAGTGGCCTGGTGGGTTGTGGAGTGGAGTGGCCTGGTGGGTTGTGGAGTGGAGTGGCCTGGTGGGTTGTGGAGTGGAGTGGCCTGGTGGGTTGTGGAGTGGAGTGGCCTGGTGGGTTGTGGAGTGGAGTGGCCTGGTTGGTTGTGGAGTGGCGTGGCGGGTTGTGGAGTGGAGTGGACTGGTTGGTTGGTTGTGGAGTGGCCTGGTTGGTTGGTTGTGGAGTGGCCTGGTTGGTTGGTTGTGGAGTGGAGTGGCCTGGTGGAGTGGAGTGGCCTGGTGGAGTGGAGTGGAGTGGCCTCTGTCATCCCGTATAACGTCTCTCTGTCATCCCGTATAACGTCTCTCTGTCATCCCGTATAACGCCTCTCTGTCATCCCGTATAACGCCTCTCTGTCATCCCGTATAACGCCTCTCTGTCATCCCGTATAACGCCTCTCTGTCATCCCGTATAACGTCCCTCTGTCATCCCGTATAACGTCCCTCTGTCATCCCGTATAACGTCCCTCTGTCATCCCGTATAACGTGTTTCACTCTTTTCTTCTTCATATCTCTGATTTCTTTTTGGTGAACTGCAATCAAAGAACAATGTGATTTATCCTCCTGTCATTTCAAGTTGACACATTAGGCTAATGTAAAGACATCCTAACGGCCATGTTGCCTGTGTTTCAGGTGTAGAGCCATGTGACGCGGCCAGGACACCAGAAGGAGCGCTGTGTTCAAAGGATCGTTGGAATAGCTCTGCCAGTGGGCTATGTTCACTGGCCACTAACACTGGACCATGTTCACTGGCCACCAGCCGCTGTGACATCGGAACACAGACCTCCGGCTCACCACAACACCTTGAGGATTGTATCAGTCTGTCTCCGTCTCAGACCCCGAGCTGCAGAGCCACAGCCAGCCTCTCCTCTCAGACCCGGAGCTGCAGAGCCACAGCCAGCCTCTCCTCTCAGACCCTGAGCTGCAGAGCCACAGCCAGCCTCTCCTCTCAGACCCCGAGCTGCAGAGCCACAGCCAGCCTCTCCTCTCAGACCCCGAGCTGCAGAGCCACAGCCAGCCTCTCCTCTCAGACCCCGAGCTGCAGAGCCACAGCCAGCCTCTCCTCTCAGACCCCGAGCTGCAGAGCCACAGCCAGCCTCTCCTCTCAGACCCCGAGCTGTAGAGCCACAGCCAGCCTCTCCTCTCAGACCCCGAGCTGCAGAGCCACAGCCAGCCTCTCCACTCAGACCCCGAGCAGCAGAGCCACAGCGAGCCTCTCCTCTCAGACCCCAAGATGCAGAGCCACAGCCAGCCTCTACTCTCAGACCCCGAGAGAGGACCCGAAGAGAGGATCATCATCATCATCCTCACACTTGAAGAAGCACAAGAGGAAAGAGGGGAAAGGCAAGAAGAAGAGCTTCACCAAATCTCTGTTCGTAGGGACGAGGAATCGCTCAGTGTTGGAGGGTGGTGGGAACACAGAACAGGCTAGAAGCATTCTGAAGAACACTGTTAATCAAGAGGAGGAGGAATGGGACGGGCGGCCGGTGGGGAGCAGTGACGATGCATGGAGTGACTCTGAAAGGAGGGATGGAAAGAGTGATGGAGAGAAGAGGGGGAAGGGCGATGGAGAGCGGAAGGGAGGCAATAAGCTGGAGGAAGAGGAAGAGGAGGAGCCACCAGCCACACCCCTGCTGGAGGAGGAGGAGTCTAACTCCTGGACGTGCCCTTTGACCTCAGACGAGCTGTCTTCATCTCCTCGCAACACGGATCGAGCCTCCACACTATTGTCCACTCCGTCCTACAAGACCCCATCCTCAGGTTCAGGGT
Source organism: Salmo salar (assembly GCF_965601325.2). Classification (NCBI taxonomy): domain Eukaryota; kingdom Metazoa; phylum Chordata; class Actinopteri; order Salmoniformes; family Salmonidae; genus Salmo; species Salmo salar. Next base: position 126,301,000 of record NC_138300.1, read on the forward strand.
CAGCCTGGTCCCAGGGCCTCAGGACTAAGAGCCAGTCAGGGATGATCCTCAAGCTGAGGAAGGTGTTGTTTCCTGAGGGACGTAAAGGACAACAGACGCGATACCAGGCTGTCTCTGTCTCAGACCCTGAACTGCGCCGACACAGTCAGCCTCCTCTCTCAGACAGCCAGCCTCTCCTCTCAGAGACCGAGGATGGGGAGGCCAGGAGAAAGAGGGACAGGGAGGGGGACAGAGCAGAGGCCAGGGAAAGAACCAGGGATGGATGTCTTTCCAGGAGGATGTCCTCCAAGCTCCCCCAGCGAGGGCTGCATTTCGGGGGCTTCTCTTCTACCCTTCGCCCCTTCTGTCATCTCACCACCTTCTCTTCCTTCAGCCGACTTCCCTCCTCTCTGTCCTCCTCCCTGCGCCGCTCTGTCATGAAGATCAAGTACTGCCCCTTCTTGTCTGCCTGCCACAGCTCTGACCACCGCCGACGCCGCTGGATCCTTCGCTCCGCCGTGCAGCGCGCCCGCTCCGTCATGAAGATGTACTACCCAGACCTGGTAGGGAGACGGATACAACACCTCTACGAGGAAGGGGATGGGACAGAGGTGTGGTACAGGGGTCTGGTGGTGCAGGTACATGAGCCACACCCTAACCCACTGAAGACTGTGTTCCAGGTGAAATATGACTCTGAACCAGAGTGGCAGTACTACCTGGAGCTGCTCATAGACTATAAGAAGGGTTGGCTCAAAATAGAAGACTGAGACAGGGCCGAGACAGGACTGAAGGCTAACCGGGTGTTTTTGTCTTGTTTTGTTTTTGAAGAATGGCGCTTGAAGAAGAGGAGTGAATCCTGGGAAACATTATTTTTCCTGTGTGTGTGTTTTGACTGGTTGATATGTGTATCGGTGCTTTTCTCTGGGCCACTTTGTTTTGCATCGCCTGGTGCCCCGGGTGGGTGGAGATTTCACTTTAGGACCAATGGAATGGTCTACAATATGGAACTTCCACCTTGTGCACCGGACGATGCAAAGCAAACTTGTCCAATGATCCTGGAGTTGGTCTTTGCTAGTTTGGTGTTGAAGTGCCAGCTGCTGGCTGCCTCCCAAAGGAATGCTGTTGGACAGACCGATTGGTTAAACTGTGCTCCTTGCAACATGGAAATATAAATCTACCACCCATTATGTTACATTGTTTGTATTGATTCATCCTACCAGTTAACTGTAATTGATTCATCCTACCAGTTAACTGTAATTGATTCATCCTACCAGTTAACTGTAATTGATTCATCCTACCAGTTAACTGTAATTGATTCATCCTACCAGTTAACTGTAATTGATTCATCCTACCAGTTAATTGTAATTGATTCATCCTACCAGTTAACGGTAATTGATTCATCCTACCAGTTAACGGTAATTGATTCATCCTACCAGTTAACGGTAATTGATTCATCCTACCAGTTAACGGTAATTGATTCATCCTACCAGTTAACTGTAATTGATTCATCCTACCAGTTAATTGTAATTGATTCATCCTACCAGTTAACGGTAATTGATTCATCCTACCAGTTAACGGTAATTGATTCATCCTACCAGTTAACGGTAATTGATTCATCCTACCAGTTAACTGTAATTGTCTCCAGTTCACAAAATAATCTCGTTAGACAAGATTCAGGCAGTTTCAATGAATTTTTCCTCCGGAAAAATGTCTATCAGTCTAAACATAAATTAAGCTAGTAAGCCCGTCACAGATTGCATCTCAAATGGCATCCTATTCCCTATATAGTGCACTACATTAGACCCAAATGGCACCCTATTCTCTATATAGTGCACTATAGACCCAAATGGCACCAGAGGGGCTCCTATTAAAAACAGAAAACTACATCAAGTTTGACAATGGCGTTGGTCTGAATCCAAAAAAGAAAGGAAGTTTAATTTATTTTACATTTTATTTAACCAGGCAAGTCAGTTAAGAACAAATTCTTATTTTCAATGACGGCCTAGGAACAGTGGGTTAACTGCCTTGTTCAGGGGCAGAACGACAGATTTGTACCTTGTCAGCTCAGGGATTCGAACTTGCAACCTTTCGGTTACTAGTCCAACGCTCTAACCACTAGGCTACCCTGCCACCCCTTGAGCACCACCCTGCCTATTTCCCCCACCCTGCCTATTCCCCCCACCCTGCCTATTTCCCCCACCCTGCCTATTCCCCCCACCCTGCCTATTCCCCCCCACCATGCCTATTCCCCCCACCCTGCCTATTCCCCCACCATGCTCTACCATGCCCCACCCTGCCTATTCCCCCCCACCCTGCCTATTCCCCCACCCTGCCTATTCCCCCACCCTGCCTATTCCCCCACCATGCCCTACCATGCCCCACCATGCTCTACCATGCCCCACCATGCCTATTCCCCCCCACCATGCCTATTCCCCCCCACCATGCCTATTCCCCCCCACCATGCCTATTCCCCCCCACCATGCCTATTCCTCCCCACCATGCCTATTCCCCCCCACCATGCCTATTCCTCCCCACCATGCCTATTCCTCCCCACCATGCCTATTCGCCCCACCATGCCTATTTCCCCCACCATGCCTATTTCCCCCACCCTGCCTATTTCCCCCACCCTGCCTATTCCCCCCACCCTGCCTATTCCCCCCATTCCCCCCACCCTGCCTATTCCCCCCACCCTGCCTATTCCCCCACCCTGCCTATTCCCCCACCCTGCCTATTCCCCCCACCATGCCTATTCCCCCCACCATGCCTATTCCCCCCCACCATGCCTATTCCTCCCCACCCTGCCTATTCCTCCCCACCATGCCTATTCCTCCCCACCCTGCCTATTCCTCCCCACCCTGCCTATTCCTCCCCCCCCACCCTGCCTATTCCTCCCCCCCCACCATGCCTATTCCTCCCCCCCCACCATGCCTATTCCCCCCCCCACCATGCCTATTTCCCCCCCCCCACCATGCCTATTTCCCCCCCCCACCATGCCTATTTCCCCCCCCACCATGCCTATTTCCCCCCCTACCATGCCTATTTCCCCCCCCACCATGCCCCACCCTGCCTATTTCCCCCACCATGCCTATTTCCCCCCCCACCATGCCTATTTCCCCCCCCACCATGCCTATTTCCCCCCCTACCATGCCTATTTCCCCCCCCACCATGCCTATTTCCCCCCCTACCATGCCTATTTCCCCCCCCACCATGCCCCACCATGCCCCACCCTGCCTATTTCCCCCACCATGCCTATTTCCCCCACCCTGCCTATTCCCCCCCTACCATGCCTATTTCCCCCTACCATGCCTATTTCCCCCACCCTGCCTATTCCCCCCCTACCATGCCTATTTCCCCCACCCTGCCTATTTCCCCCACCCTGCCTATTCCCCCCCCACCCTGCCTATTCCCCCCCCACCATGCCTATTCCCCCCCCCACCATGCCTATTTCCCCCACCATGCCTATTCCTCCCCACCATGCCTATTTCCCCCACCCTGCCTATTCCCCCCCTACCATGCCTATTTCCCCCTACCATGCCTATTTCCCCCTACCATGCCTATTTCCCCCACCCTGCCTATTCCCCCCCTACCATGCCTATTTCCCCCACCCTGCCTATTTCCCCCACCCTGCCTATTCCCCCCCCACCCTGCCTATTCCCCCCCACCATGCCTATTCCCCCCCCCACCATGCCTATTTCCCCCACCATGCCTATTCCTCCCCACCATGCCTATTTCCCCCACCCTGCCTATTCCCCCCCTACCATGCCTATTTCCCCCTACCATGCCTATTTCCCCCACCATGCCTATTCCTCCCCACCATGCCTATTCCTCCCCACCATGCCTATTTCCCCCCCCCACCATGCCTATTCCTCCCCACCACCATGCCTATTTCCCCCACCCTGCCTATTCCCCCCCTACCATGCCTATTTCCCCCTACCATGCCTATTTCCCCCACCATGCCTATTCCTCCCCACCATGCCTATTTCCCCCCCCCACCCTGCCTATTTCCCCCACCCTGCCTATTTCCCCCACCCTGCCTATTTCCCCCACCATGCCTATTCCTCCCCACCATGCCTATTTCCCCCCCCCACCATTCCTCCCCACCACCATGCCTATTTCCCCCACCCTGCCTATTCCCCCCCTACCATGCCTATTTCCCCCTACCATGCCTATTTCCCCCTACCATGCCTATTTCCCCCACCATGCCTATTCCCCTACCATGCCTATTTCCCCCTACCATGCCTATTTCCCCCTACCATGCCTATTTCCCCCACCATGCCTATTTCCCCCACCCTGCCTATTCCCCCCCTACCATGCCTATTTCCCCCACCCTGCCTATTCCCCCCCTACCATGCCTATTTCCCCCTACCATGCCTATTTCCCCCTACCATGCCTATTTCCCCCACCCTGCCTATTCCCCCCCTACCATGCCTATTTCCCCCCACCATGCCTATTTCCCCCACCCTGCCTATTCCCCCCCTACCATGCCTATTTCCCCCACCCTGCCTATTCCTCCCCACCATGCCTATTTCCCCCCCCCACCATTCCTCCCCACCACCATGCCTATTTCCCCCACCCTGCCTATTTCCCCCCCCACCATGCCCCACCATGCCCCACCCTGCCTATTTCCCCCACCCTGCCTATTTCCCCCACCCTGCCTATTTCCCCCTACCATGCCTATTCCCCCACCCTGCCTATTTCCCCCACCCTGCCTATTTCCCCCACCATGCCTATTCCTCCCCACCATGCCTATTTCCCCCCCCCACCATTCCTCCCCACCACCATGCCTATTTCCCCCACCCTGCCTATTCCCCCCCTACCATGCCTATTTCCCCCTACCATGCCTATTTCCCCCTACCATGCCTATTTCCCCCACCATGCCTATTCCCCTACCATGCCTATTTTCCCCTACCATGCCTATTTCCCCCTACCATGCCTATTTCCCCCTACCATGCCTATTTCCCCCACCATGCCTATTTCCCCCACCCTGCCTATTCCCCCCCTACCATGCCTATTTCCCCCACCCTGCCTATTCCCCCCCTACCATGCCTATTTCCCCCTACCATGCCTATTTCCCCCTACCATGCCTATTTCCCCCACCCTGCCTATTCCCCCCCTACCATGCCTATTTCCCCCCACCCTGCCTATTCCCCCCCTACCATGCCTATTTCCCCCCACCATGCCTATTTCCCCCACCCTGCCTATTCCCCCCCTACCATGCCTATTTCCCCCACCCTGCCTATTCCTCCCCACCATGCCTATTTCCCCCCCCCACCATTCCTCCCCACCACCATGCCTATTTCCCCCACCCTGCCTATTTCCCCCCCCACCATGCCCCACCATGCCCCACCCTGCCTATTTCCCCCACCCTGCCTATTTCCCCCACCCTGCCTATTTCCCCCTACCATGCCTATTCCCCCACCCTGCCTATTCCCCCCCTACCATGCCTATTTCCCCCACCCTGCCTATTCCTCCCCACCATGCCTATTTCCCCCCCCCACCATTCCTCCCCACCACCATGCCTATTTCCCCCACCCTGCCTATTTCCCCCCCCACCATGCCTATTTCCCCCCCCACCATGCCCCACCATGCCCCACCCTGCCTATTTCCCCCACCCTGCCTATTTCCCCCACCCTGCCTATTCCCCCCCACCATGCCTATTCCCCCCCTACCATGCCTATTTCCCCCACCCTGCCTATTCCCCCTCTACCATGAGTGGGTTTCCAGCACACAGCCTCGACCTACTACAGTACTTATGTTGGTATTATACTTCAGACTATGTAGGAAGTTTGATTTAGGATTCAAACCTTTTCAAACAGCCTGATTCATATTCTTAGAGGGGCTTCCACAATAATGTGATTTATACCACATACAAGGTAAAGTATTGGATTCTTCACACACCACAGTAAGACATCATCCCATTACGATACCTTTTCAAGGTTTTTATTAAAGGAAATCGAGCTTTGCTTTTATACTTACGGGACCGTCAGACTTGATTGAGTGAGATGTTTTGTCTTGTAGTAATGTGGTGGCTGCCTGTATTTCCTTAAACCTGTATTTTAGCTAAACATGAATCATAAGATCCTTTGTTGGTCAGTAGGCACCAACAAAACAGCAGGTGGTGATGTGTTGGGACACAGCAGCTCAGAGCCCGTCTGCATTCATGATTTCTATAACTGGTTGCTAACCTGTGTAATATTGAATTAAACTCAGAACCACTTGGTCCTGTTTTATCAAATGGACAGTTTATTACTTCCTGTCAAAATAATGTGTAGCTTAAAGTTAAGTTTGTACATCTACTGACTTTTTTTATAATTTTTTTTGCAATAAAGATGGTGACGGACCAATAATACACATTTACAAATGATTTATTTACATAATTTTAATAGCAGGACGCTGTAAAATCTATTATCCCTCTAAAGAGTATGAATCAGGCTGTTTGAGAAGGTTTGAATCCTTAGCAACCTGCCTAAACATTAGTTTGAAGTACAATACCAACATCATAATACGTTCGAAATGCACTGTATAGTTTAAAACCCCTTGACTTTTTCCACATGTAGGCACGTTACAGCATTTATTCTAAAAGGAAATCAATAAAACATGTTCCTCATCAATCTACACACAATAACCCCGTAAACCAGTCAGGATGAGGGAAAGATGAACAGAGCAAAGTACTGAGATCTTTGATGAAAACCTGTTCCAGAGCAAAGGGTCTGAATACTTATGTAAATGTGAATTATTATTTTTTTATGTTTTTATTATTATTATTATTTCTTATGTAAATGTTATTTTTTTGCCAACATTTCTCAACCTGTTTTTGCTTTGTCATTATGGGGTATTGTGTGTAGATTGAGGAATAAAAACAATTTAATCAGTTTTAGAATAAGGTTGTAACGTAACAAAATGTGGAAAAAGTCAAGGGGTCTGAATACTTTCCGAATGCACTTTATATACAAAAGTACGTGGACACCCCTTCAAATTAGTGGATGTGTCTATTTCAGCCACACCCGTTGCATAAAATCAAGCACACCGCCATGCAATCTCCATAGACAAACATTGGCAGTATAATGGCCTTACTGGAGAGATCAGTGACTCCGTGACGATGCCCATGTGCACAAAACGAGGTTCATACAGAAATGGTTTGTCGAGATCGGTGTGGAAGAACTTGACTGGCCTGCACAGTCAACCCCATCGAACACCTTTGGGATGAATTGAACCGCTGAACACAGGCCAGGCCTAATCGCTCAACATTAGTACCAGACCTTACTAATGCTCTTGTGGCTGAATGGAAGCAAGTCCCCGCAGCAATAATCCAACATCTAGTGGAAAGCCTTTCCAGAAGAGTGGAGGCTGTTATAGCAGCAAAGGGGGGACCAACTCCATATTAATGCCCATGATTTTGGAATGAGATGTAGTGTAGCTACTGTAATTGGTCAAAGCTGTGAGTTGGAAACCCTTGGTAGAGCATGGGTGGAGTAGGCAGGGTGGTGCTGTGAAACCCTTGGTAGAGCATGGGTGGAGTAGGCAGGGTGGTGCTGTGAAACCCTTTTTTTACACCGGAAGGTGATTATGCAGCTGTCATGCTGTATTAAATAAAAGTACAGAATAATGACATGGCAATAGAAATAATGTAGTTGTTAGTATTTATTTAATATTAACAACAGTCCATCATTACTTTAAGACATGAAGGCCAGTCAATCCGGAAAATGTCAAGAACTTTGAAAGTTTCTTCAAGTGCAGTCGCAAAAACCATCAAGCGCTCTGATGAAACTGGCTCTCATGAGGACCGCCACAGGAAAGGAAGACCCAGAGTTACCTCTGCTGCAGAGGATAAGTTAATTAAATTTGCCAGCCTCAGAAATTGCAGCCCAAATAAATGCTTCACAGAGTTCAAGTAACAGACACATCTCAACATCAACTGTTCAGAGGAGGCTGTGTGAATCAGGCCTTCATGGTTGAATTGCTGCAAAGAAACCACTACTAAAGGACACCAATAATAAGAAGAGACTTGCTTGGGCCAAGAAACACGAGCAATGGACATTAGACCGGTGGAAATCTGTCCTTTGGTCTGATGAGTCCAAATTTGAGATTTTTGGTTCCAACTGCCGTGTCTTTGTGAGACGCAGAGTAGGTGAACAGATGATCTCTGCATGTGTGGTTCCCACCGTGAAGCATGGAGGAGGAGGTGTGATGGTGCTTTGCTGGTGACACTGTGATTTATTTAGAATTCAAGGCACACTTAACCAGCATGGCTACCACATCATTCTGCAGCGATACGCCATCCTATCTGGTATGCGCTTAGTGGGACTATCATTTGTTTTTCAACAGGCAGGGATGCAAACTGGTGAGGGCCCAAAAAGGTGACACTTTTTGTTGTTGTTGATGCACTGAAACATGCAATAAATCCCTGCTAGGGTGAAATGCAGGTTAACTAACTAAACAACAAAGAATATGATTTATATGATCAGTCTCTGTGTGTAAAAATAAAAAGTGGTTAATGTGAACCTAACCTTACCTAAAAATGTAAAAGAAAGCAATCCAATGTTATTTGTTGCCTTGACTTTACTGCAAATGAGAAAGAACAGTACATTAATATTGCAGTTAGCCATGACAGCCTTTATAATAGAAGGCTTGTGACCACACACATATAAATATTGCATTTGGGGGAGAAAAAAAACATCTTAAAGAAGAAATAGAATGAAACAAACAGGCATTCTATTGTTGCTGTATTATAGTAGCCATTATAGTAGACACCAATCAGGCGCACAAGGCTACATGTGTTCAAAAATAACATTCACTGAGTAAAACCAATTATAATCCCCCCTCACAGGTGTTACTGTCAAGTTCAACACAACAAAAGAAATATCTTTGGGGCTACACTGAACATTATACACGTTCTGCCTGGGGACATCTGTTCTATAATGTGCCAGCAGAAGTGAGACAGAGGGAAAGTGTGTGTTGTTCCTTTCACCTCTATAGCGGCATCCAGTTTAAGCCAGGCCCAACTCCACCTACACTTGATCCCTGAATCCACTTGGTTAACAAGCAACGCCTCATTTTCACCTAATTCTCTCAATCTGAAAATTAACCACATACTGTAGAGGGAAAACATTAGTTAACAGATAGTGGTTAGTTTGTTAGCTAGTTAACATTTCACACAGGTCCAGTAAACAACTAACGCGTTACACCAGTTAATACTATAGCGAAATGGTTAGGTTACTAATGTTAGCTAGCTAACGTTACAACATCTGATGAGCTTTATTAGCCAGCTAATTTTCACACCATAAACTCAATTATTTGATCAGATGAGTAGGCTAATGTTGCTCAACATTTCTCTGGCTAGCTAAGGGAGAAATTCGATCCAGCTAGCAAGATACTTAACAATGCTAATACTTGTTCCACCACATTTTCTCCCTCACCTCAGACTTTCCAAATGCCAGTTGTTTTTCGGTTACAGCTCATGAAGTACTGCTTCATCACCTTCTCACCACCGTCTCCGTGGTCAGGCTTCTCACCTACCGTTACCTCTTCGTTATCGTTCAGGGGACGAGCTGCTGTAACTGCCTTTCCAGTCTTTCCAGAGGCGCAATGATGCTGTAACTAGCAAATTGGTTGTCTCTTCAGTCACTTGCTGCGCTGCACTCTGCATACAGCCAGTAGTGATCCTCCCCTCCCAAACTTTTCTCATCGGATCTACACGAATCACGTAGGTGACTAGTTTGCATCCCTGAACAGGGCAATGACCCAAAACACACCTCCAGGCTGTGTAAGGGCTATTTGACCAAGAAGGAGAGTGATGGAGTGCTGCATCAGATGACCTGGGCTCCACAATCACCTGACCTCAACCCAATTGAGATGGTTTGGTTTGAGTTGGACTCCTTCAAGACTGTTGGAAAAGTATTCCAGGTGAAGCTAGTTGAGAGAATGCCAAGAGTGTGCAAAGCTGTCATCAAGACAAATGGTGGCTACATAGAATAATCTCAAATATATTTTTTGATTTGTTTAACACTTTTTTTGGTTACTACATGATTCCATATGTGTTATTTTATAGTTTGTGTCTTCACTATTATTCTACAATGTAGAAAATAGTCAAAATAAAGAAAAACCCTTGAATGAGTAGGTGCGTCCAAACTTTTGACTGGTACTGTAAGTATTCAACCCTTTACTCAGTACTTTATTGTGGCGCCTTGGGCAGCGATTACAGCCTCGAGTCTTCTTGGGTATGATGCTACAAGCTTGGCACACCTGTATTTGGGGAGTTTCTCCCATTCTTCTCTGTAGATCCTCTCAAGCTCTGTCAGGTTGGATGGGGAGTGTTGGATGGGGAGCTATTTAAAGAAAAACCCTTGAATGAGTGGTTAGAAGATGTATTCAGGTTGAATGTCACAACTCATCTTTTCCACATTATATACTATGTAAATAAGAAATAAAGAAACAATATGTAGAAACTATTAAAGGGCCAATGTAGTCAAAAATGTGATAAAAAATGTGTTTTTATATGTTTTCACACTGAGGTAGGAATAATACTGTGAAAATGATAATGCCCCATTGAACAGTAAAGTACTTAATTGTTACCCAGAAAACCGCTCCATTGGACCTTTTAAATGTGTTTTTTTTTGGGGGGGGGGGGTGCTCTTCAACCAAATGAATATAACTGCTTTACTGTCACTGAATGTAAAGTTGAAATGTGTGGCATTGTGTTGCGTGACAAAACTGCACATTTTAGAGTGACCATTTATTGTCCCCAGCACAAGGTGCACCTGTGTAATGATCATTGCTGTTTAATCAGCTTCTTGCTATGCCACACCTGTCAGGTGGATGGATCATCTTGGTAAAGGAGAAATGATTACTAACAGGGATGTCAACTAATTAGTGCACAACACTTGAGAGAAAGAAGCTTTTTGTGCGCATGGATCTTTTATTCTAGCTCATGAGACCAATCAGGAGCAGGTTTCACATCTTCATATGCTACACTAGTATTCATTGATTTCTTAATTATCTCAACAAATAAGAAGCATTTTGGATTGAGGTCCTAACAACTCCAACTGTCTGGGGGAAGAAAAAAAAACATCCATTTTAAAGATGTCCACCAAAACATCACTTTGGTGTCTTCTGACTCTTGACTGAAGATGTTCTGGCTCTATGTGCAGCAGCTGATCTAGATGTTCTGGCTCTATGTGCAGCAGCTGATCTAGATGTTCTGGCTCTATGTGCAGCAGCTGATCTAGATGTTCTGGCTCTATGTGCAGCAGCTGATCTAGATGTTCTGGCTCTATGTGCAGCAGCTGATCTAGATGTTCTGGCTCTATGTGCAGCAGCTGATCTAGATGTTCTGGCTCTATGTGCAGCAGCTGATCTAGATGTTCTGGCTCTATGTGCAGCAGCTGATCTAGATGATCTGGCTCTATGTGCAGCAGCTGATTTAGATATTCTGGCCCTATGTGCAGCAGCTGATTTAGATATTCTGGCCCTATGTCACTGCAGATCACTGCACCTGTACATAGCCCATCAATAATTTAGCCCAAACTACTACCTCTTCCCCTACTGTATTTATTTATTTTGCTCCTTTGCACCATATTATTTATATTTTAACTTTGAACTTTCTTCAAATAACAAACCTACCATTCCATTGTTTTTCTTGCTATACTTTATTTACTTTGCCACCATGGCCTTTTTTGCCTTTACCTCCCTTATCTCACATCATTTGCTCACATTGTATATAGTCTTGTTTTTTTTCTACTGTATTATTGATTGTATGTTGTTTTACTCCATGTGTAACTCTGTGTTTTTGTATGTTGTCGAACTGCTTTGCTTTATCTTGGCCAGGTCGCAATTGTAAATGAGAACTTGTTCTCAACTAGCCTACCTGGTTAAATAAAGGACTTGTTCTCAACTGGCCTACCTGGTTAAATAAAGGACTTGTTCTCAACTAGCCTACCTGGTTAAATAAAGGACTTGTTCTCAACTAGACTACCTGGTTAAATAAAGGACTTGTTCTCAACTAGACTACCTGGTTAAATAAAGGACTTGTTCTCAACTAGCCTACCTGGTTAAATAAAGGACTTGTTCTCAACTAGACTACCTGGTTAAATAAAGGACTTGTTCTCAACTAGCCTACCTGGTTAAATAAAGGACTTGTTCTCAACTAGACTACCTGGTTAAATAAAGGACTTGTTCTCAACTAGCCACCTGGTTAAATAAAGGACTTGTTCTCAACTAGACTACCTGGTTAAATAAAGGACTTGTTCTCAACTAGCCTACCTGGTTAAATAAAGGACTTGTTCTCAACTAGCCTACCTGGTTAAATAAAGGTGAAATAAAAATAAATACAAATGTCTAGCAGCTGATTTAGGTGCTCTATGGCTCCAGTCAGTCAGTCAGTCAGACTGTCAGTCAGTCTTATGAAGGCTTCAGACTGTTGTGGTTCAGAAACGCAGGCCTAGGCTGGTCCATCAGTTTGTGATTTCTTGTGAACTCCTATGGTCATTGTCGTGTGCACAACCAGATCTTGCCACCAGGCTAACACAGGCCAGGGTTGACAAGCACCAGGCTAACAGGGGCCAGGGTTGACAAGCAGACAGCCACATCCAGGGCACCTACACAGGAATAAACAGTGCAAACTTTTGACCAGAGCCCTGTGGGGAACTGGGTACCATTTTTGGATGCGGACATGTAATCTCCTTTAGCCAGGGTGATGGTAATGCCCTGACCCTGTTGCACAGGAAGTGGTCTGTGCCGTCAGAACATTCTAAGGTGTTGAATTCAGGAGGACCACCAGATCCTCCAAGCCAAGTCAGGGAAGAGCAAGAAAACAAACCAAAACAAAGATGACAGTAGTGTCGTTAAACATCTCTAAAAACAACTAAGGGTCGGAGAGAGAGAGAGAACGTTTAAAAGGCAGTGTTCCTGTGTTGGCGGACACCATCTCCCCACAACTCACTAGAGTGTGTCTGCAGTGCAGGGGCGGTTCCTCCTGCAGGCAGAGGAGGGTCATTAGTGATTGGAGCCACCTGGGCTCAGGGTGTAAACTGCTCCACTAATATATATCTCTCTCTCTCTCTCTCTCTCTCTCTCTCTCTCTCTGTCTCTCTCTCTCTCTCTCTCTCTGTCTCTCTCTCTCTCTCTCTCTCTCTCTCTCTCTCTCTCTCTCTCTCTCTCTCTCTCTCTCTCTCTCTCTGCTCCTCCAGGTATGATCCTGTTTTGTTTGTTCCTTTGTAGTTTCCACTCAGTCATGTCCACACACACATCCATGCACCCTACATACACCTTACATTATGACATTTCCACTCCTTTTCCTTTGTTTAAAGTTAATAGTTTTGTTTTACAATAAAGAACTTTTTGAATTGGCCTATACCTGTTGTTGATGTCCTCTCATTTCCGCCCCTGGCTATGAGCCGGCCTGTGACAAGCAGTAGGGAACAACATATCACTCCAAATTCCCACCCGCCACTAGGGGGAGATTATATACAAATTGTTTTCTGTTCCATTTTTAGCCTACTTTGGCAAAATATTTTAACAAAAGAAAACTAATCACAATTCAGTCACTCTGCCAGGACAGTTAGAAGAATGTTGTTTTGAACAATGCTTTATCAAATATAACATAAAAGTCTGACTCAAAAGAAAACATCCAGATATAACAGGAAGGAAAATATCTGATGGGAGATAGTACAACACAAGACAATAAAATGCTTTACAGGGCATTCAGAAAGTATCGGACTCCTTGACTTTTTCCACATTTTGTTACGTTACAGCCTTATTCTAAAACTGATTAAATAATATTTTCTCTCACCAATCTACATACAATACCCCATAATGACAAAGAGAAAACAGGATTTTAGAAAGGTTTGCAAATTTATACAAAATTAAAAAGCCAAATACCCTATTTACATAAGTATTCAGACCCTTTGCTATGAGACTAGAACTTGAGCTCAGGTGCATCCTGTTTCCATTGATCATCCTTGAGATGTTTCTAGAACTTGATTGGAGTCCACCTGTGGTAAATTCAATTGATCGGACATGATTTGGAAAGGCACACAGTTGGCAGTGCATGCCAGAGCAAAAACCAAGCCAAGAGATCGAAGGAATTGTCTGAAGAGCTCCGAGACAGGATTGTGTCGAGGCACAGATCTGAGGAAGGGTACCAAAACATTTCTGCTGCATTAAAGGTCCCCAAGAACACAGTGGCCTCCATCATTCTTAAATGGAAGAAGTTTGGAACCACCAAGACAATCCGGGGAGAAGGGCATTGGTCAGGGAGGTGACCAAAAACCCGATGGTCACTCTGACAGAGCTCCAGAGTTCCTCTGTGGAGATGGAGGAACCTTCCAGAAGGACAACCACCTCTGCAGCACTCTACCAATCAGGTCTTTATGGTAGAGTGGCCAAACTGAAGCCACTCCTCAGTAAAAGGCACAACAGCCTGCTTGGAGTTTGCCAAATGGCACCTAAAGACTCTCAGACCATGAGAAACAAGATGTTCTGGTCTGATGAAACCAAGATTGAACTCTTTGGCCTCAATGCCAAGCGTCACTTCTGGAGGAAACCTGGCGTCACCCCTATGGGGAAGCATGCTGGTGGCAGCATCATGCTGTGCCGATGTTTTTAGTGACAGGGACTGGATGACTAGTCAGGATCGAGGGAAAGATAAATGGAACAAAGTACAGATAGATCCTTGATGAAAACTTGCTGCAGAGCACTCATGACCTCAGACTGGGGCGAAGGTTCACTTGAACCCGATCGAACATCTCTGGAGACCTGAAAATAGCTGTGCAGTGACGTTCCCCATCCAACCTGACAGAAATGGAGAGGATCTGCAGAGAAGAATGGAAGAAATTCCCCAAATACAGGTGTGCCAAGGTCGTAGCGTCATATCCAAGACTCAAGGCTGTAATCTCTGCCAAAGGTGCTTCAACAAAGTACTAAGTAAAGAGTCCGAATACTTATGTAAATGTCATATTTCAGTAAAAAAATTAAAATACATTTGTGGGTGGAACATTTTCAAAAAAACAGTTATCTTAGTCATTATGGGGTATGGGTGTAGATTTGATGAGGGGGAAAAAGCAATGTAATCCGTTTTAGAATAAGGCTGTAACATAACAAAATGTGGAATAAGTAAAGGGGTCTGAATACTTTCTGAAATCACTGTACGTATTTGTTGTTTTACATGGATTTTTTGGTTTGTTGTACCGTTAATATTCTACCTGCTGTATTGAAATAGGATTTAACTTTTGAAGTGAGGGATGAGAGGATGAAACAGTGGCTGGTGCCAGAGGGAGGCACCAAACTCCTGCTACCCTGTTCTAACTGTATCACCAGCTCTGTTCATTAGATAACAGAGATTCTCTAGACCAGTGGTTCTCAATCCTGGTCCTGGGGACCCCAAGGGGGGCACATTTTGTTTTTTTCCCTCGCACTAGACGGCTGATTCAAATGATCTGACTAAATTCTTGATAATGAGTTGGTGTGGCGACAGGCCAAATAACATTTTCTGCAGAGAAAAAGAGATTCTCTGATTCAGAGGAGGTGTGTCCACAACACTCTATGTACTCCTATTGGTCCTTCTTCTCTCACAGTATCTACATGTAGAAGAGAGAAGTGTATTGGGCCTGATGTCCAATTAGGGCTTCAGCAGCGAAGCTTGTAAAACCCTATTATATTTGGTTCAGCCAGGACCTGGTGTCAAACCCTATTGTATTTGGTTCAGCCAGGACCTGGTGTCAAACCCTATTATATTTGGTTCAGCCAGGACCTGGTGCCAAACCCTATTGTATTTGGTTCAGCCAGGACCAGGTGCCAAACCCTATTATATTTGGTTCAGCCAGGACCAGGTGCCAAACCCTATTATATTTGGTTCAGCCAGGATCTGGTGTCAAACCTTATTATATATGGTTCAGCCAGGATCTGGTGTCAAACCCTACTATATTTGGTTCAACCAGGATCTGGTGTCAAACCCTACTATATTTGGTTCAGCCAGAATCTGGTGTCAAACCCAATTATATTTGGTTCAGCCAGGGCCAGGTGTTCTAATCTGTTCCAGTATTATTACTCTTCGTTCAGAAGGAAACATTTAAATGCACATTCCTGTGAGATGGTAAGGCCTAGGAGGTTGCAACCTTGCATGATGGTAAAGGGCCAAGGGCCACACCCTCTCATGCAACGCCATGCTAATTAGCCACATGGTGGCGCTATAACACGTGATTGTAAACGCAAACTTTGAAGGCTCACACCCCTCACCCCCCTCACCCCTCTCACCCCCTTACCCCCCTCACCCCCCTCACCCCCTCACACCCCTCACCCCCCTCACCCCCTCACCCCCTCACCCCGTTTCAATGACCAATGTCTCCCAACGCAACATTTTATAGGCTAGTATGTTAATCAACAGAGCCGCTACTGACCAATAAACGTTCACATGGCCGTGGTTTGGCACATACATTCATGTAGATCAGACACGCATATTCGTATTGTAACAAAACTTGATGCACATGTTTTAAACACTGTCATGACTCAACATATGTAAGCATATGACCACACAGTGGCGCTATAACAGGCACATATACAGTACCGTGCAAAAGTTTTAGGCAGGTGTGAAAAAAAAAATGCTGTAAAGTAAGAATGCTTTAAAAAATAGACATGTTAATAGTTTATATTTATCAATTAACAAAATGCAAAGTGAGTGAACAGAAGAAAAATGTACATCAAATCAATATTTGGTGTGACATTTACATTTACATTTAAGTCATTTAGCAGACGCTCTTATCCAGAGCGACTTACAAAATGGTGCATTCACCTTATGATATCCAGTGGAACAACCACTTTACAATAGTGCATCTAAATCTTTTAAGGGGGGGGGGGGGGGGGGGGTTAGAAGGATTACTTTATCCTATCCTAGGTATTCCTTAAAGAGGTGGGGTTTCAGGTGTCTCCGGAAGGTGGTGATTGACTCCGCTGTCCTGGCGTCGTGAGGGAGCTTGTTCCACCATTGGGGTGCCAGAGCAGCGAACAGTTTTGACTGGGCTGAGCGGGAACTGTGCTTCCTCAGAGGTAGGGGGGCCAGCAGGCCAGTGGTGGATGAACGCAGTGCCCTTGTTTGGGTGTAGGGCCTGATCAGAGCCTGAAGGTATGGAGGTGCCGTTCCCTTCACAGCTCCGTAGGCAATCACCATGGTCTTGTAGCGGATGCGAGCTTCAACTGGAAGCCAGTGGAGAGAGCGGAGGAGCGGGGTGACGTGAGAGAACTTGGGAAGGTTGAACACCAGACGGGCTGCGGCGTTCTGGATGAGTTGTAGGGGTTTAATGGCACAGGCAGGGAGCCCAGCCAACAGCGAGTTGCAGTAATCCAGACGGGAGATGACAAGTGCCTGGATTAGGACCTGCGCCGCTTCCTGTGTGAGGCAGGGTCGTACTCTGCGAATGTTGTAGAGCATGAACCTACAGGATCGGGTCACCGCCTTGATGTTAGTGGAGAACGACAGGGTGTTGTCCAGGATCACGCCAAGGTTCTTAGCACTCTGGGAGGAGGACACAAGGGAGTTGTCAACCGTGATGGCGAGATCATGGAACGGGCAGTCCTTCCCCGGGAGGAAGAGCAGCTCCGTCTTGCCGAGGTTCAGCTTGAGCTGGTGATCCGTCATCTACACTGATATGTCTGACAGACATGCAGAGATGCGATTCGCCGCCTGGTAGGAGTGACCACCCTTTGTCTTCAAAACAGCATCAATTCTTCTAGGTACACTTGCTCAGTTTGAAGGAACTCAGCAGGTAGGTTGGCCCAAACATCTTGGAGAACTAACCACAGTTCTTCTGTGGATTTAGGCAGTCTCAGGTGCTTCTCTCTCTTCATGTGATCCCAGACAGACTCGATGATGTTGAGATCAGGGCTCTGTGGGGGGCCTTACCATCACCTCCAGGACTCCTTGTTCTTCTTTACGCTGAAGATAGTTCTTAATGACTTCGCTGTATGTTTGGGGTCATTGTCATGCTGCAGAATGCTGCCCCAAACTTGCAAGGAACCTCCACCATGTTTCACTGTTGCCTACAGACAGTCATTCGTGTACCGGCGAACAAACTGCCTTCAGCTACAGCCAAATATTTCACGTTCCGGGGTAGTAGTCGTGGAGCTATAGCGGCAGGACAGTGCATCTGGCTTGACATTCTTGGATCCCGGCCGGTATGACAGGGAGAAGTTGAACTGTGTGATCCACAGGGCCCATCTGACTTGCCTGGAGTTGAGGCACTTGGCGATGCAGAGATACTCCAGGTTCTTGTGGTCAGTCCACACGATGAACGGATGTTCCAGCCAGTGCCTCCATTCCTCCAACGCCATCTTCACTGCGAGAAGCTCATGATTCCCCACATCGTAGTTCCTTTCCGAGGTGATGGGAGAAGAAGGCGCACGGATGTAGCTTGAAGTCAAGGGCAGAACGCTGGGACAGGACAGCCCCCACTCCGACATCCGAAGCATCAGCCTCCACCACGAACTGACAAGATGGGTCAGGATGAACCAGGATGGGAGCTGTGGTGAAGCGATATTTGAGGTCCTGGAATGCCCGGTCAGCAGTTTGAGACCACGTGAACGGAACCTTCGGCAAGGTGAGTGCTGATAGGGGGGAAGCCAGGGTGCTGTAACCCCGGATAAAGCGGCGATAGACATTGGCAAACCCCAGGAAACATTGCAGCTGCACCGTGGACGTAGGCTGAGGCCAATCCATCACTGATCTCACCTTCCCGGGACCCATCTGGACACTCCCAGCAGAGAGGATATAACCCAGAAAGGCGATGGTGGAGCGTTGGAACTCGCACTTCTCCGCCTTCACAAACAGCTGATTCTCCAGGTGTTGAAGGACCTGCTGGACGTGGAGCAAGTGTTCTTGAGCGGAGCGGGTGAAGACGAGGATGTCATCAATGTAGACAAAGACGAACCGGTTCAAACATGTCACGGAGGACATCATTCACCAGAGCCTGGAACATGGCGTTACTGAGGCCAAAGGGCATGACCAGATACTCATAGTGGCCACTGGCTGTGTCGTCCCCCTCTTGTATCCACACCAGGTGGTAGGCATTCCGTAAATCCAGCTTGGAAAACACAGTGGCCCCCTGGAGCGGCTCGAAAGCCGAGATGAGTGGTAGCGGGTAAAGGTTCTTAACTGTAATGTCATTGAGTCCCCGGTAGTCAATGCACGGGTGCAGCGTCTTGTCCTTTCTCTCCATGAAGAAGAACCCTGTGCCGGCGGGAGAGGAAGAGGGACGGATAAATCCAGCAGCTAGGGAGTCCCCAATGTAGGTATCCATAGCCTTGGTCTCCTGTCCCGACAGAGAGTACAGACGTCACAGGGCAGTGTGGTGCTAGGGAGAAGGTCAATCCCGCAGTCGGTGCGGTGGAAGCAACGTGGCCCGGGCCTTGCTGAACACCTCCCGAAGGTCCTGGTACTCCGCGGGAATGGCGGAAATGTCCGGGGCACCTTCCGAGCCACAGGAAGACGTCCCGGGGCAGGTTGTTCTGACTTCAGGCAATGGGCATGGCAGAACGGGCCCCAGCCCATGATGGCACCAGCAGACCAGTTAATGAGGGGATTGTGTCGTTGGAGCTAGGAGAATCCCAATACCACAGGAATCAGAGGGGACTTGATGAGCAGGAACTGGATAACCTCGCTGTGTTTCCCCGACACCCGTAGGTTGAGTGGTGTTGTGGGTGACTCGGCTTATAGAGCGCCCGTCCAGCGCTCTAACGTCCATGGGAATGGAGAGGGGCTGAGTGGCGATGTTCAGTTCGGACTCCAGAGTAGCGTCCAAAAAGCTCTCATCGGCCCCAGAGTCAATGAGAACCTGGAGAGATTTGTACTGGTCTCCCCACAGCAGAATTGCATGAAAAGGGGTGCAAGCAGGGGAAGCAGGAACGTTCGGGCCATCTTCGGCAGCCCTCGGGGCAGGTCGGGAAACCTCGGGTTCTCTCGGCCACGAGACCTTCAGGAGCTTCTGGGATGACTCGGAGGCAAGGTGGGATCCCTGGGCGTGCGAGCGAAATTCTAAATTCCTCTCCCTCCGTAGTTCCCGTAATCGGCCATCGATACGGATGGTCAAAGCGACGAGGGAATCGAGCTCCGTAGGTAACTCAGACCTAGAGCTCTGAAACTTTATATACATGTAATTGAGCTTAAGTCGATAGTGCACAGTGAGTTGTGGCTCTAGAAGGTTTTCAGGCCGAGAAACAGCCTCGTACATTTGCAATGACTTCAATTCCATCTTGTTTCTGGGCTAAAAGCCCATTTGGCCAAACCTGTGCTCACCGAGTTTCATCTTCGAAGACTTTTCCGTTTAGGAGAAATGGCCATGTCACTTTGGTGATGTTTTGTCCATTTGCAATAAGCGGCCATTCGCCATCTGGTGGAACAGCGGGAAAATTACCTTTTTTTTTAAAGAATTATAAAACGTAAACCAAATGTCTGAGAGAATTTATTTAATGACTTCCCGGAAGATCCGGCCCTGGGGCACGACCTGAGTCCATCGGCCCATTTTAATAACACTCGCGGACGTCTAGTGAGGACCGTACGTTTGCAATATGGAGATCCTCATCAACCATACGGGAAATGGCAATGATGAGACAGCCTGTAGGGACATGGCAGTGTCAGAGACCTTCAAGCTCCTCGGCGTCGTTCACATCCCTAAGGACCTATCATGTTCCAAACACACCAACACGGACGTGGAGAGGACACGACAATGCCTCTTCCATCTCAGGAGGCTGAAAAGATTTGGCATGGACCCGCAGTTCCTCAAGTTCTACTGCTGCACCATCGAGAGCATCTGCTTGGCATCCGACTGCAAGGCACTACTGACATTGGGTTCTCCGAATCCTGAGAAGCGTGGGAGCGGGCAGATTTTCTCGTCCTTCTCACCAGCCGTGATTCTGGGCAGCTCCATGGTAAGAGATGTGACCATTCCAGGTATAAAAACAATGTCTTATCTCGGAGCTCGAGTAAATTACATTACTAAGCTGCTCCTGAATGAATTACGCCAGGACATGGAAATGGATTCTATCGTAGTCCATGTGGGTTTAACTGACATTATGAAGGGCAGCTCTGAACAGTTGAAACTGTATTGTAAAGAGCTGATTGACTCTCTGCTAAACACTAACAAAAGACCCATCATATCTGGTCCTGTGCCCTCTCTGAATCGAGGTATTGAACGCTTTAGCAGGATTCTTTTCATCTGGCTACGTGATTATTGCAGCTCCATGGGTGTAACTTTTGTTGACATTCAAGACCTTTTGTAAACAAAACAGGTTTTATAAGGAGGATGGGATCCACCCAAATCCGGTGGGATCCTGGATCCTTACACAGCATTATAAGGCTGCGTTGAGACAATGACTTATCAATGACTCAAGTCCAGCACAGCTAATCCCTACCATTGTGAAGCAGAGTTGTCATAATGCTTCAGCAAATGTACATTACACCAGTGGCATCAGTAGACACAATATAAATAACCTAATGTATGGCCCTTTAACTGCCATGAATGCCTCTTATGATCTTACAGCTATTGTACGCAGCAATCATGTGCCTATGAACAGGAGTTATACTGTTAGCACTAAGCCGGTGTGCCCTAGTAGGAAATCCACTGTGAGCAGCTCAGCCTGCACTAACATAAAGCACATGAACACATCTACTGCTGCTAAGCTTCCCAGTAAAGCAAGTAAGCATCCCAGAAGAAAAGTGCTAAAAATAGCCCATGTTAACATATGTTGCTTAAGAAACAAGGTTCATGAAATCAATAATTTGCTAGTAACAGATGACATTCATATTCTACCTCTCAGAAAATACAGAAATGCCAATGGTGGAGGTGTTGTTGTTTATATTCAGAACCACATTCCTGTAAAGATTAGAGAGGATCTCATGTTAAATACTGTTGAAGTAATATGGCTACAGGTTCATCTGCCTCACCTAAAGCCCATTCTGGTGGGAAGCTGCTATAGACCAAGTGCTAACAGTCACTATCTGGATAATATGTGTGAAATGCTTGATAATATATGTGATATCAACAGAGAAGTATATTTTCTGGGTGATTTAAATATTGACTGGACATCATCAAGCTGCCCACTCAGGAAAAAGGTTCAAACTGTAACCAGTGCCTGCAACCTGGTTCAGGTTATCAGTCAATCTACCAGGGTAGTTACAAACAGCACAGGAATGAAATCATCAATATGTATTGATCACATCTTTACTAATGCTGCAGAAATTTGCATGAAAGCAGTATCCAGATCCATAGGATGTAGTGATCACAACATAGTAGCCATATCTAGGAAAACCAAAGTTCCAAAGGATGGGCCTAATATAGTGTATAAGAGGTCATACAATACGTTTTGTAGTGATTCATATGTTGATGATGTAAAGAATATCTGTTGGTCCATGGTGTGTATTGAGGAGCAAACAGATGCTGCACTTTACACATTTATGAAATTGCATATTCCAGTTGCTAATAAGCACACACCCATTAAGAAAATGGCTAAAAACTGTTAAATCCCTGTGGATTGATGAGGAATTTAAAAATGGTATGGTTGAGAGGGATGATGCAAAAGGAATGGCAAATAAGTCTGGCTGCACAACCGATTGGCAAACTTATTGCAAATTGAGAAATCATGTGACTAAACTTAATAAAAAGAAGAAGAAACTGCACTATGAAACAAAGATAAATGACATAAAGAATGATAGTGAAAAGCTTTGGGGCACCTTCAATAAAATGTTGGGAAAAAAGGCAAACTCAGCTCCATCATTCATTGAATCAGATGCTCAATGATCACAAAACCCACTGATACTGCCGATTACTTTAATGATTATTTCATTGGTAAGATTAGCAAATTTAGGCATGACATGCCAACAACAAATGCTAACACTACACATCCAGGTATATCTGACCAAATTGTGAAAGACAAGCATTGTAATTTTCCACAAGTTATTGTGGAAGAGATTAAAAAATTGTCTATCAACAATGACAAGCCACCGGGGTCTGACAACTTGGATGGAAAATGACTGAGGATAATAGTGGACGATATTGCCACTCCTATTTAACACATCTTCAATTTAAGCCTACTAGAAAGTGTGTGCCCTCAGGCCTGGAGGGAAGCTAAAGTCATTCCGCTACCCAAGAATAGTAAAGCCCTCTTTACAGCCGACCAATCAGCCTGTTACCAACCCTTAGTAAACTTTTGGAAAACATTGTGTTTGACCAGATACAATGCTATTTTACAGTAAACAAATTGACAAACGTTCAGCATGCTTATAGAGAAGGACATTCAACAAGCACAGCACTTGCACAAATGACTGATGATTGGCTGAGAGAAAATGATAAGATTGTGGGGGCTGTTTTGTTAGACTTCAGTGCGGCTTTTGACATTATTGATCATAGTCTGCTGCTGGCAAAAATTGTGCTATGGCTTTACACCCCCCCCCCCCCGCTATGGATAAAGAGTTACCTGTCTAACAGAACACAGCGGGTGTTCTTTAATGGAAGACACTCGAACATAATCCAGGTAGGAATTCCCCAATGCAGCTGTCTAGGCCCATTTACTTTTTTCAATCTTTACTAATGACATGCCACTGGCTGTCTATGTACAATGAGGGAAAAAATTATTTGATCCCCTGCTGATTTTGTACGTTTGCTCACTGACAAAGAAATGATCAGACTATACTTTTAATGGTAGGTTTATTTGAACAGTGAGAAACAGACTAACAACAAAATTCCAGAAAAATGCATGTCAAAAATGTTATAAATTGATTTGCATTTTAATGAGGGAAATAAGTATTTGACCCCTCTGCAAAACATGACTTTGTACTTGGTGGCAAAACCCTTGTTGGCAATCACAGAGGTCAGATGTTTCTTGTAGTTGGCCACCAGGTTTGCACACATCTCAGGAGGGATTTTGTCCCACTCCTCTTTGCAGATCTTCTCCAAGTCATTAAGGTTTCGAGGCCGACTTTTGGCAACTCGAACCTTCAGCTCCCTCCATGACTGCAACACTTAACAAAGAGTTGATGTAAGTTCCAGAGTGCGTGGCAAGGAATAAGTTAGTCCTAAATATTTCAACAACTAAAAGCATTGTATTTGGGACAAATCATTCACTAAACCCTAAACCTCAACTAAATCTTGTAATAAATAATCTGGAAATTGAGCAAGTTGAGGTGACTAAACTGCTTGGATTGTAAACGGTCATGGTCAAAACATATTGATACAGTAGATAAGAGGGGGAGAAGTCTACTCACGATAAGGCTCTACCTTGACAGCAATGTCAACAAGGCAGGTCCTACAGGCCCTAGTGGCTTTATATGCGAACATAACAGTCCCTGACATCACACTTATACATTGTAACTTTCGATTTGCCTGATATAGTAGGATGGCTAACATGTCTGCGGATGCGTTGTCTTCTAGCCAAGATATGAAATGCAGTCATAATTGACCCCTCTGTCATAACTGACTGCGCCGCCCCCCCCCCGCCGCCGCGCCGCCGCCGCCGCACGCCCCCCCCCCCCCCACGCCCACGCACACCACACACACACACACACACACAACAGTTCCATGATGACTGAAAACACAACGGTGGGATGAACTACTGACACATTTGCGGGTAAGAGTTGTCCATTTAAAGTTCATTCATTCTTCCCTTGTTCTGCAAGAGTCAATTCGTCAGACGTTATCAGAAGGGAGAGGATGTCTTTTATGTGTTTGGAATGCAGCCTATGACCCTAGTTTACAAAACAACCTATATATATATATATATATAGATAGATGACACTGATTTTACTCCCAACCATATATTAACATTGTCTGTTTGTATACTTCTTGTATGTAGACTGTTTTTTTCTGTAATAAAAAATATGTAATTGGATACGTATTAAATATTATTTTTTCAATACATCATATGCAATTCAATTGATATATGCAATACAAATGTAATACAATAAAGTGAAAGTATTAAAAAATAAAATGATTTTAGTGTTGGGGCAAGTGGGAATGACACTGAAATTGGTTTAGTCTCGTAGTGAGGTGCTATAAAACGTAGCTGGGGTCACAGCTAAACATACATTTAAATTTAAATTGAAGTGTAATATATGAGTAAAGTATACAAGCAGCTAGCCAGATATAGGTGTCGTTACCTGACAGGAGTGCTAGCTACCTACGTTAGCTTGCTAGCTACATTCATACGTTCAGTATAGTTGTTTTTTTAAGCTCAAAGTCAACATTTCCACCGAGGACGTTGCCTCTCAGACCATCATTCCCCCCTTTCCTCCTCTCTCTCTTGGCCAAGGAACATTTTAATAAGGTAGACTTGGATCTGACGATGTAAAATGTAATTTTAGTCCTGAGGGTTTTAGGTTTGTTTACCGTTTGATTTGGGAGGGGAATTCACCCCTGATCACGTGATTAGTTTGAGTCTGACGCTTCCGCCGGTGTCACATGACTCTTCTCGGGTTCAGGTCCGTCTTCCTCATACCGCAGGACAGCACGGCGCACTGCACATGCGTTACAACACCGCTTTCACCTTCTAGACCCTCTTGATACAATGGAAGAGAAATGTATCTCCAACTCCAGGCGTTGTTATAAACAATGGTTTGGGTTCATGGTTTTGATCATGTCCTCCTGTGTATCCTACGTGGATGCGGTGTGGCCGATGCCTCAGATGATCAGCTCTTCCATGGCCCGGTACACACTAAATCCACGGGAGTTTCTTTTTCAGTACTCTAGTGGATCATCCGTTCAATCCGGTTGTTCTGTTCTGGACTCGGCTTTTAAGAGATACTTCCCGCTCATCTTCACGGATTATAGTGCAGGTAATAACAACACATTTGAAAATAAATGGATAAGAGTTTTAAAGTTATGTGAATCAGTCCTCATCATTCATTGGTCACGGTCAGTTGTAAGGAGTGTTTTTCAAAACCATGTTGCCAACCATTGTAGAGCGAAACAAAAGGTACCTTTGGTTTGGTGCCCATTCATTGTGGCATGTGACTTTTAGCTCAATGAGCACCGCAGAGCCCCAGCAACACTGCATAATACCTGTGATTTAAAAGTAATTCATTTAAGAATATGCCTGCTGATTTAAAAGTAATTCATTTAAGAATATGCCTGCTTCATGACCTAACCTTTATTAGAGGCAGAGTTTATTTGGTTATATTAGAGAGTAACGAATTTGCAAGACGTGCAAAGTTGTTTTCACATATTTTATGAATACCATTTTAGATTTTTGAGTTGTACAGGTGAGTTATTTCACATAATTCATCATGTTCACACTAGCAGTTCTGGACCCCCTTGTGCCCCCCCCCCTAAATGTGCACTATGAAATAATTTTTACATAACAAATTTTTGCTATCATTCTTTTTTTACATCCGTTATTAGACATTGTCAACGATGATGATTATGAACATGGTCTTTTGCCTGCTAATGCAGTGAAGAAAACGATATGACAACAATAACGTCTAATGTAACTGTAACCCCCCCCCCCCCCCCAGTTAAAATGGTCTAGAACCGCCACTGCATGTCCATTGATGTTTATGTTCATGTGTTTTGTGTTTGATTCAGCAAGACCCAGACAGCACGATGAGTGGTTTAGGTTCCCTTTCACCGTCGTGGTCCATGTGGACAGAGCAGAATGTGAGGACTATCCAGACGCAGACTCCTCAGAAAGCTGTAAGTGATGAGACTCTGCCCTGAAACTTCCTCTGTGTAGCCCCTGCTGAGTAAATACACGCAGTGGTCAAAGAGTACTGAAATATCCTTCTCCAGTAGAAGTAAAATTAACTGGTATAAAAAAAAATGACTCAAGTAAAAAGTAGCTAATGTAACAAAGTATTCAGAGTAATTTGGTTACTTTTAAAGGGTACTTACATAAATCAAATCACATTTTATTTGTCACATACACGTGGTTAGATGTTAATGCGAGTGTAGCGAAATGTTTGTGCTTCTAGTTCTGACAATGTAGTAATATCTAACAAATAATCTAACAATTCCCCAACAACTACCTAATACACACAAATCTAAAGGGGTGAATGAGAATATGTACATGTAAGTATATGGATGAGCGATGGCCCGAGCGGCATATGCAAGGTGCAATAGATGGTATAAAATACAGTATATACATGTTATATGAGTAATGTAAGATATGTAAACATTATTAAAGTGGCATTATTTAGAGTGCATTGTATAAAGTGACTAGTGATCCATTTATTAAAGTGGCCAGTGATTGGGTCTCAGTGTTGGCAGCAGCCTCTCTGTGTTAGTGATGGCTGTTTAACAGTCTGATGGCCTTGAGATAGAAGCTGTTTTTCAGTCTCTCGGTTCCAGCTTTGATGCACCTGTACTGACCTCACCTTCTGGATGATAGCGGGGTGAACAGGCAGTGGCTCGGGTGGTTGTTGTCCTTGATGATCTTTTTGGCCTTCCTGTGACATCGGGTGGTGTAGGTGTCCTGGAGGGCAGGTAGTTTGCTCCCAGTGATGCGTTGTGCAGACCTCACCACCCTCTGGAGAGCCCTGCGTTTAGGGGCGGTGCAGTTGCCGTACCAGGCGGTGAAACAGCCCAATAGGATGCTCTCGATTGTGCATCTGTAAATTTTGTCAGGGTTTTGGGTGACAAGACACATTTCTTCAGCCTCCTAAGGTTGAAGAGGTACTGTTGTGCCTTCTTCACCACACTGTCTGTGTGGGTGGACCATTTCAGTTTGTCAGTGATGTGTACGCCGAGGAACTTTAAACTTTCCACCTTCTCCACTGCTGTCCCGTCGATGTGGATAGGGGGGTGCTCCCTCTGCTGTTTCCTGAAGTCCACGATCACCTCCTTTGTTTTGTTGACGTTGAGTGAGAGGTTATTTTCCTGACACCACTCTCCCAGGGACCTCACCACCTCATTGTAGGCTGTCTTGTCGTTGTTGGTAATCAAGCCTACCACTGTAGTGTCGTCTGCAAACATGATGATTGAGTTGGCGGCGTGCATGGCCACTCAATCATGGATGAACAGGGAGTACAGGAGGGGGCTGAGCACACACCCTTGTGGGGCCCCAGTATTGAGGGTCAGCAAAGTGGAGTTGTTTTTTCCTACCTTCACCACCTGGGGGCGGCCCATCAGGAAGTCCAGTACAACATTTCACAGGGTGGGGTCGAGACCCAGGGCCTCCAGCTTGATGATGAGTTTGGAGGGTACTATGGTGTTGAATGCTGAGCTATAGTCAATGAACAGCATTCTTACATAGATATTCCTCTTGTCCAGATGGGTTAGGGCAGTGTGCAGTGTGGTTGCGATTGCATCATCTGTGGATCTATTGGGGTGGTAAGCAAATTGGAGTGGGTCTAGAGTGTCAGGTAGGGTGGATGTGATATGATCCTTGACTAGTCTCTCAAAGCACTTCATGATGACAGAAGTGAGTGCTACGGGGCGATAGTCATTTAGTTCAGTTACCTTTGCTTTCTTGGGTACAGGAACAATGGTGGACATCTTGAAGCATGTAGGGACAACAGACTGCGATGGGGAGCGATTGAATATGTCCGTAAACACACCAGCCAGCTGGTCTGCACATGCTTTGAGGACCCGGCTAGGGATGCCGTCTGTTCGGGTTAACACATTTAAATGTTTTACTCACGTCGGCCACGGAGAAGGAGGGGGGGGTCTGAGTCTTTGGTAGCGGGCCGCGACGGTGGCACTGTATTATCCTCAAAGTCCTTGTTAGCGAGCCGCGACGTTGGCACTGTATTATCCTCAAAGTCCTTGTTAGCGGGCCGCGACGGTGGCGCTGTATTATCCTCAAAGTCCTTGTTAGCGGGCCGCAACGGTGGCGCTGTATTATCCTCAAAGTCCTTGTTAGCGGGCCGCGACGGTGGCGCTGTATTATCCTCAAAGTCCTTGTTAGCGGGCCGCGGCGGTGGCGCTGTATTATCCTCAAAGTCCTTGTTAGCGGGCCACGACGGTGGCGCTGTATTATCCTCAAAGTCCTTGGTAGCGGGCCGCGACGGTGGCGCTGTATTATCCTCAAAGTCCTTCCTAGCGGGCCGCGACGGTGGCGCTGTATTATCCTCAAAGTCCTTGTTAGCGTGCCGCGACGGTGGCACTGTATTATCCTCAAAGTCCTTGTTAGCGGGCCGCGACAGTGGCGCTGTATTATCCTCAAAGTCCTTGTTAGCGGGCCGCGACGGTGGCGCTGTATTATCCTCAAAGTCCTTGTTAGCGGGCCGCGACGGTGGCGCTGTATTATCCTCAAAGTCCTTGTTAGCGGGCCGCGACGGTGGCGCTGTATTATCCTCAAAGTCCTTGTTAGCGGGCCGCGGCGGTGGCGCTGTATTATCCTCAAAGTCCTTGTTAGCGGGCCGCGACGGTGGCGCTGTATTATCCTCAAAGTCCTTGGTAGCGGGCCGCGACGGTGGCGCTGTATTATCCTCAAAGTCCTTCCTAGCGGGCCGCGACGGTGGCGCTGTATTATCCTCAAAGTCCTTCCTAGCGGGCCGCGACGGTGGCGCTGTATTATCCTCAAAGCAGACTCCTATGTTTGACGTAACCATGGATTTGTGTTAGTGTATATATCTAAAGTCCCAATGCAAAGTTATACCTCACTTTTCTGTTTTTCGACTTATTACATAAAACGGATCAGAATGCTGAAATAATGCCGGCAAGCCAGCCCAGAGGCGTCATGCCCATAGGGGCCACAGGAGTAAGAGCCCGCTCAGATTTGTCCTGAAAAACAATAAGTGATTTTAATGTTTTATTGTTGTTGTTTCTCTGTAATACTACTAGTCACGTAGCAATTGTATGAAGTTGTCTTTAGCCCTGATAGGTTCCCAACCTCTTAACTAGATACCAAGATGCCATTTCAGGTTATCAAATAAGTTAGAGTAGGAAGGTTGGTAGACTTTAGAAAAGAAAGCAATAACTAATTGCACCGAATAAGACTCACTTTCCTTTCAATATTTTACCCAGATTTTTGCAGAGAAGTACAGTACCAGTCAACAGTTTGGACACACCTACTCATTCCAGGGTTTTTCTTTATTTTTACCACATTCTATATTGCTGAAAAATTGTGAAGACATAAACTATGAAATAACACATATGGAATCGTGTAGTAACCAAAAAAGTGTTAATCAAATAAAAATATATTTGATATTCTTCAAAGTAGCCACCCTTTGCCTTGAGGACAGCTTTGCACACTCTTGGCATTCTCTCAACCAGCTTCACCTGGAATGCTTTTCCAACAGTCTTCAAGGAGTTCACACATATACTGAGCACTTGTTGGCTGCTTTTCCTTCACTCTGCGGTCCATCTCAATTTGGTTGTGGTCGGGTGATTGTGGAGGCCAGGTCATCTGATGCAGCACTCGATCACTCTCCTTCTTGGTCAAATAGCCCTTTCACAGCCTGGAGGTGTGTTGGGACATTGTCCTGTTAAAAAACAAATGATAGTCCCACTAAGCGCAAACCAGATGGGATGGCATATCGCCGCAGAATGTGTAGATGATATCCGGATATAAGTTTATAAATATGCAAAAAAAATATATGTTTTTGTATTTATAGGTAACCAGATTGTTACTACAACTAAGTTACTGAGTCTTTGACCACACTATGTTACTGTGGTGAGTAAAAAGTCATGCTTCTGAAGGATTAAAATAGATTTTGGGGGTCTTCTAAAGACGCCCACCATTGATAATGTTGTTATTAGTTTGCTTACATGCCATTGTACTTAAGCTCACTGTATAGCTGAATATTGAGGCCTCTGTCTGTGTCTAGCTCTCTGCCAAAACCCGCAGCCCCACGTCTGTGAGAGAAGGTGAGAAAAGGGACTGAGGGTGATACAGACAGTGTCTGTTTTTCTCTGAAACAAGGCCAGATTTGCATCCCACTGAGACAGGTTCTCAGAAACCTTGTGTTAAGAATAACTTGTTCTTTTAGCTGTACATGCAGGTTTTGGACATAGGAGGTCACACCATAAGGTGCGATCTTGTGTATATAAGATCCTGTCTTTCTATTGTTCGGGGCAGAACTCAGGAGAGACATCAGTTGTATGTTTGATCTTTGACTTCTGTCAACAGCTGTATTTTGATTAAAATTGTTATGATTTATAAGTGCACATTTTGAGTGTTCTTTATTTGTTAAGTAAATAATGGAGCCCAGAAAAGTGGAACCAACACTTCCTACCCTTTAAAACAGGGTTGGCAAACTCATTCCATGGAGAGCGGAGTGTTTGCGTGTTTTAGAACCTAGACAACCAGGTGTGGTGAGTTCCTTACTAATTAGTGACCATAATTAATCAATCAAGTACAAGGGTGGAGCGAAAACCCACAGACACTCAGCCCTCTGTGGAATGAGTTTGACACTTCTTTAAAATAAAAAAAACGTTATCTTGATAATTAGTGAATTGCGCTACGGTTACCTGAACGTTGTTAATCGTCACATTGAAAAAGGAAGAGAGGAAATGAATGAAGCTCACTCACTCACTCACTCACTCACTCACTCACTCACTCACTCACTCACTCACTCACTCACTCACTCACTCACTCACTCACTCACTCACTCACTCACTCACTCACTCACCCGCCCCTTGACTCACTCTCACCCCTTGACTCACTCTCACCCCTTGACTCACTCTCGCCCCTTGACTCACTCTCACCCCTTGACTCACTCTCACCCCTTGACTCACCCTCAACCCTTGACTCACTCTCAACCCTTGACTCACTCTCACCCCTTGACTCACCCTCAACCCTTGACTCACTCTCGCCCCTTGACTCACTCTCACCTTGACTCACTCACCCCCTCACTCAAACTCCCTTTTTCACTGAAATGAATGTAGGAGCTAAGTTCATTCACTCACCCCCTCACTCAAAGTCCCTCTCACTCACATTGTTCGGAAAGAGTACTGAAATATCCTACTTCAGTAGAAGTAGTGCTACTTTAATTACATTTTATTCCAGTAGTAAAATGACTGACTTTGAAAAAATACAAGTACTCTGAAAAGTTACTCAATTACAGTAACGTGAGTATTTGTAATGAGTTACTTTACACCTCTTTTAATACACGTATGGCTGATTTGAATCTTTCTTTCTTTCTTGTGTTATAGACAAGCTGAGTGTGCGTTCAGGCCAGGCAGCACTGAGGGCTGAGACGGTATGGGGAGCACTCAGAGGTAGAAACACAAGTGTTTTAGAAATCAGTGATCAATATGATCAATGGTGTCCTTTGATGATGTAACCGCATGTCCTCTGGTAAATAACAGGTTTGGAGTCATTCAGTCAGCTGGTCTACCAAGATGACTTTGGGGAGGTAAGTCATAACTGAACAGTTAACATTGTGTGTTTTATGTTACTTTTATTTAACTAGGCAGGATCAGTTAAGAACAAATTCTTATTTTCAATGACGGTCTAGGAACAGTGGGTTTAACTGCCTTGTTCAGAGGGCAGAACGACAGATTTTTGACCTTGTCAGCTCGGGGATTCGATCTTGCAACCTTTCGGTTACGTCCAACTTTCTAACCACTAGGCTACCTGCTGCCCCCAATGTCCGAGGCGCAATCGAGCAAAACACCACCGCTTCCTTCCTAATCTGACCTTTGAATCTTGGTCCACCGATCTTTCTTGGAGGGCATATAAATGCCGACCCTTGGGCTCCAAGTCCAATTTCTTCTGACACACATCTATCAAAATTGCTCTGATCTTACATTTGGCCTCACCTCTACCCATTAATATCAATTATATCTTGTTTTAAAGCTATTTTTGGCTAACTGGTCTACAATTTAATTCCCGAATACGCCGGGACCCAGCAGAATCAGAACCTGCCACCCAGGTAGCCTACTGTGTGTGTACTTGTACTACTGAATACCAGAAGTCCTCACACGTAGGAAAAAAACTCACTAGTGAGGACATTGTGGTCGGTCTTCAGTTTTAAAAAGGCTATTTTAGGGCTATAATTAGGTTCAGGGTTAGGGATTTTGGTGTTAAGGTTAGGGGTTATAGGATTTTCAATCTGAATCAATTTTTACTCACCAAAAGTTCTACAAGTGTTTGTGTGTGTGTGTGTGTGTGTGTGTGTGTGTGTGTGTGTGTGTGTGTGTGTGTGTGTGTGTGTGTGTGTGTGTGTGTGTGTGTGTGTGTGTGTGTGTGTGTGTGTGTGTGTGTGTGTGTGTGTGTGTGAGAACTGAACAGTGAACATGCTGCCAACAATATGATTTGCGAAAAAAGAGCAAACTTGATCTGATCATTTCAGTTCTCTATCAATCTGACGTTTATTGATTTATTTCCAGTATTTTGTGAATGAGACTGAGATAGAAGACTTTCCCCGCTTCCAGTTCCGAGGGATATTATTGGATACGTCACGTCACTACCTACCTTTACACGCTATTCTGAAGACCCTGGTAAAAATATATATATATCTATTTACACACACAGTACCAGTCAAAGGTTTGGACACGTCTACTCATTCCAGGGTTTTTCTTAATTGTTTTACTATTTTCTACATTGTAGAAAATAGTGAAGACATCAAAACTATGAAATAACACATATGGAATCATGTGCTAACCAAAAAAGTGTTAAACAAATCAAAATATATTTTATATTTGAGATTCCTCAAAGTAGCCACCCTTTGCCTTGATGACATCTCTGCACACTTGGCATTCTCTCAACCAGCTTCATGAGGTAGTCACCTGGAATACATTTTAATTAACAGGTGTGCCATGTTAAAAGTTAATTTGTGGAATTTATTTTCTCTCTTAATGCGTTTGACCAATCAGTTGTGTTGTGACAAGGTAGAGTTGATCTAGTCGGTTGGCCCTCGCTACATATTCGTCGCCAGACTCACTGGCTCCAGGTCATCTATAAGTCTCTGCTAGGTAAAGCTCCGCCTTACCTCAGCTCACTGGTCACGATAACAACACCCACCCGTAGCACGCGCTCCAGCAGGTATATCTCACTGGTCATCCCCAAAGCCAACACCTCCTTTGGCCACCTTTCCTTCCAGTCCTCTGCTGCCAGTGACTGGAACGAATTGCAAAAATCACTGAAGCTGGAGACTTACATTTCCCTCACTAACTTTAAACATCAGCTATCTGAGCAGCTAACCGATCGCTGCAGCTGTACATAGTCCATCTGTAAATAGCCCACCCAATTACCTACCTCATCCCCATATTGTTTTTATTTACTTTTATGCTCTTTTGTACACCAGTATCACTACTTGCACATCTATCACTCCAGTGTCAATCTGCTAAATTGTAATTACTTCACTACTATGGCCTATTTATTGCCTTACATCCTCACACCATTTGCACACACTGTATATAGACTTTCTTTTTTTCTATTGTGTTATTGACTGCACGCTTGTTTATTCCATGTAACTCTGTGTTGTTGTTTGTGTCGCACTGCTTTGATCTTGGCCAGGTCGCAGTTGTAAATGAGAACTTGTTCTCAACTGGCCTACCTGGTTAAATAAAGGTAAAATAAAAAATAGCCCTATTTGGTAAAAGACCAAGTCCATATTATGGCAAGAACAGCTCAAATAAGCAAAGATAAACGACAGTCCATCATTACTTTAAGACATGAAGGTCAGTCAATACAGAACATTTCAAGAACTTTGAAAGTTTCTTCAAGTGCAGTCGCAAAAACCATCAAGAGCTATGATGAAACTGGCTCTCATGAGGACCGCCACAGGAAAGGAAGACCCAGAGTTACCTCTGCTGCAGAGGATAAGTTCATTAGAGTTACCAGCCTCAGAAATTGCAGCCCAAATAAATTCTTCACAGAGTTCAAGTAACAGACACATCTTAACATCAACTGTTCAGAGGAGACTGCGTGAATCAGGCCTTTATGGTTGAATTGCTGCAAAGAAACCACTACTAAAGGACACCAATAATAAGAAGACTTGCTTGGGCCAAGAAACACGAGCAATGGACATTAGACCGGTGGAAATCTGTCCTTTTGGTCTGATGAGATTTTTGGTTCCAACCGCCTTGTCTTTGTGAGACGAAGAGTAGCCGCATGTGTGGTTCCCACCGTGAAGCATGGAGGAGGAGGTGTGATGGTGCTTTGCTGGTGACACTGTCAGTGATTTATTTAGAATTCAAGACACACTTAACCAGCATGGCTACCACAGCATTCTGCAGCGATACGCCATCTGGTTTGGGCTTAGTGGAACTATCATTTGTTTTTAAACAGGACAATGACCCAACACACCTCCAGGCTGTGTAAGGGCTATTTGACCAAGAAGGAGAGTGATGGAGTGCTGCATCAGATGACCTGGCCTCCACAATCACCTGACCTCAACCCAACTGAGATGGTTTGGGATGAGCTGGACCGCAGAGTGAAGGAAAAGCAGCCAAGTGCTCAGCATATGTGGGAACTCCTTCAATACTGTTGGAAAAGCATTCCTGATGAAACTGGTTGAGAGAATGCCAAGAGTGTACAAAGCTGTCATCAAGGCAAAGGGTGGCTACTTTGAAGAATCTAAAATATATTTTGATTTGTTTAACACTTTTTTTGGTTACTACATGATTCCATATGTGTTATTTCATAGTTTAGATGTCTTCACTATTATTCTACAATGTAGAAAATAGTAAAATAAAGAAAATCCCTTGAATGAGTAGGTGTTTCCAAACTTTTGACTGGTTCTGTACATACATACATTTGAGTTACAACACTGAGGTCCAGTTTCTCAGCTCACGTTAAGCGTACTCCTGGACTACAAAGCACTTTGAATGGTGAATTTCCATTGAGAATGGTTTTTAGTCCTGGACTAGGCTTATAATCTGTGTCAGGCCCTGGGTTACAATTTTGACTGACTCTGACAGGGTATATGTAAATGATGCTCACTTCAGATCCTTATTCTTGTTTTCTAGGATGCGATGTCGTACAACAAGTTCAATGTTTTCCACTGGCACATCGTGGACGACCCCTCCTTCCCCTACCAGAGTAGCACCTTCCCTGACCTCAGCAGCAAGGTAAGAGGAGAGGACCTGTATTGGAGCTAAACATTTATAATGCGTTATGATGCTGTTATTAAACATAATGGCTTATGCATGCTTATAACATGTTAAACCAGCAAGGTGAGAGGACTGGAACAGTAGCTCTCTGGCCTGGAATATGGTAGAGCATTAATAATGCATTATGATGTGGTTATAATACAAAATAAAGGCACATTATAAACATGCTTATAACAAGTA
Organism: Salmo salar; assembly: GCF_965601325.2. NCBI lineage: Eukaryota > Metazoa > Chordata > Actinopteri > Salmoniformes > Salmonidae > Salmo > Salmo salar. Next base: position 126,337,131 of record NC_138300.1, read on the forward strand.
ATAAAGCATTATAATGCATATAACTGCAGGACTTAAGTAAAGTGTTGAAGGAAAATGCAGAGTACAATGTTAAGCTGGAATACATAAAGCTGTCAGATCTCTTTATGTGTTTTATTTAACTTGGCAAGTGTGGTGGAAGAATCAGAATTAGTTGGGTAACATAGATAATGAAGATGTCTTATCTGCATAATATGCTTATGTGATATACTTGTTATTAGAGTGTATCCCTTTGGACTCTGGTGTTGGCAGTTGCACTTCTTCCCTCAGCTGGGGCTCAGTCACCCGGGGCCCAGAGAAGGGAGAGGTCAGGCTTGTCTTTTACACGTCCCTGCTGCTCTGCAGAATATCAGAAAGGGAAGAGGACAGGAGGGAACATTGTCTTCATAATGTGAATGTGTCTTTACCTATTCTTAAACCATGTGAAGGGATGGCGTGATTAATGGGGAACCAATTACTGGTTTCCACAATGTCTGCGCCAGTTACTCCCTCCTTTGGCCTTGGGGAAGATCAGGTTTGAGACAGATGTGTGGGGTAGTGTCTGGAACCATTGTATGTTATCTCTGATGTTGCACTTATCCTGGGATAGTGTATGACCTAGAGGCTCACTCCCCTCAGTGAGCTTGTCCAGGAGAGGAGTCAAGAGGGGGTTTTACTTGAGATGGAAGTATCTAGAGTTGACAATTGAATTATGCCATTGGATGAGTTGGTGTATTTGTGCTATGAAGTACCAGGAACGAGATTAGAACCTCGTCTTAGGGACCAAACTGAACGATAATTTATAGCGAATGCTATCTGGCTACGGGATACTCCTTTCTCATTTAAAAAGTCTCACCTTGTGACCCGTTCAAAACATCTGTGGTTTGTTATGTCGACTTCTTGGCTATAAAAGACCTTTGTACTTTTGTCTCGCCACTTTTCAACGAATCATCAGAGACGGTGATTCATCAGCAAGCCATTGCTATTGCAAAGCTCTCACTATTAAATATTTAGTTTAAGTATAACTCTGACTTGTGTGATAAGTTTGTCTCTCCTCATTTGATAGTAAAGAAATTAGCCACCACACAAGTCAGTTAGGAACAGTGGGGTTAACTGCCTTGTTCAGGGGCAGTACGACAGCTCGGGGATTTGATCTAGCAACCGTTCGCTTACTGGCCCAACGCTCTAACCACTAGGCTACCTGCCGCCACTGTAGTTTCCCTTCCACTTGAGGAAACTGGATAGACACCGGTGGTTCTGATAATGAGTTGCTGAAAGATGTTCTGCAGCTGAACTGCTTTGTTAACTGTAAGCCTGGTCACCAGTTCTGTTTCACAATTCTGTAAGGATTTGGCAGGTGAACAGAAACAGATAGGCTGTATGTTTTGTTCTGCTGATGTTGTGCTTGGCTCTTTGTCCCAGGGTGCTTTACTCCTACCTTACTTGCGCCTCTCAATGTCTGTGTGTGTAACATTTGGAGTCAGGAAGCCGGTGCAGAAGGTGAGTTTAATTAACCTGAACAAGGCAACAAAACAGGAGACGCGTACTGAACGTGAACAAAACCAATACTGCCTGATGACTGAGGCTACTGAGGGCTAAATAAAGGGAAGGTAATCAAGGTGATGATGAAGTCCAGGTGTGCATAAGGTCCAATAACAGGTCCAATAACAGGTCTAATAACAGGTCCAATAACAGGTCTAATAATAAACTAATAATGGTATATCATACACCTGAGGGCTAAATAAAGGGAAGGTAATCAAGGTGATGATGAAGTCCAGGTGTGCATAAGGTCCAATAACAGGTCCAATAACAGGTCTAATAACAGGTCCAATAACAGGTCTAATAACAGGTCTAATAACAGGTCTAATAATAAACTAATAATGGTATATCATACACCTGAGGGCTAAATAAAGGGAAGGTAATCAAGGTGATGATGAAGTCCAGGTGTGCATAATGATTGGGAGCAGACGTGTGACCGGCCGTCTCAAAACGGTCTTGTAGCAACATTTGAAATTGTGTCTTTTTTACCTCGGATAAAACTAGAGACTCAGAGCTACAAAATGGTATATCATACACCGCATCTTTGAGGAACAATGGGAAAGTCATTCTGCTTTGAAAGTTGATGAACTTGTTAACTTACTTTTGAGAAAATGGCCTTTGAATGTTTTGGTACCTACTGGAGAGCCCCCGCACAACCATTCAACACTGTTCACACCCTCTTAAGGCGGCCCCACCCATCTCTTTAAGGATTCCAATGTGAGGTCATGTGCTAAACAGTGAGTAGTGTAGTAAAGATTAAGACTAAAAGTGGTAGTAGCTACAATAAGGAACAATTCCAGGTACATTAGATTATGTTAGGAGAGAACCCAGCCAGAAATAATCACACAGCCATTTTCAAAGCAACTAGATGCATCACAAATACCCAAAACACAGCTAAATGCAGCACTAACCTTTGACAATCTTCATCAGATGACAATCTTAGGACATCATGTTACACAATACATGCCTTTTTTGTTCGATAAAGTTCATATTTATATATAAAAACAGCATTTTACATCGGCGCGTGACATTCAGAAAATCTTTTCCCTCAAATGCTTCCGATGAATCAGCGCTACAATTTACAAAATTACTATTCGAAAACATTGTTAAAATGTAATATTGTCATTCAAAGACTTATAGATTAACATGTCTTGAATGCCACTGCTTTGCCAGATTTAAAAATAACTTTACTGGGAAATCACACTTTGCAATAAACGACGTGGTATACCCAGCAAAATAGGCTAGGCTATACATGTTGGAGCCATCTTGGAACGATCAACCATCAAAAATACTATTGTAAATAAAACCTTACCTTTGATTATCTTTATCAGAAAGCACTTCCAGGAATCCCAGGTCCATAACAAATGTAGTTTTGTTCGAAAAAGTTAATCATTTATGTCCCAATTGTTAGCGCGCTCCGAAGGCTACTGAAAATGTACCGTGCTGAGTAGGACTTGTCGTCACGAATGTACAAAAAATATATATTTAAGTTCGTTCAAACATGTCAAATGTTGTATAACATAAATCTTTAGGGCCTTTTTCAACCAGAGCTTCAATAATATTCCATGGGGACGTTTGCATTGTCTTTCAAAACGTTTCGAAAGGGGAGGGTAGCCATGGGCGGCCGCGTCATAATGGTAAATGGCCCTCCACCTGTGACCACTTTCCACAGCCTCTCTTTCAGTCAGTTTTGATAGTAGGAGACTCAAACCACTTTGTAAAGACTGGGGACATCTAGTGGAAGCTTTAGAAAGTGCTAAATGATTCATAAGCCCCTGTGTGTTTCAATGGCACATGTTTGAAGTGATATCCACACATCAGATTTCAGTTTCCTGTCAGGATTTGTCTCAGGGTTTTGACTGCCATATGAGTTCTGTTATACTCACAGACCCCATTCAAACAGTTTTAGAAACTTTAGGGTGTTTTCTATCCAAATCAAACAATTATATGCATATTCTAGTTACTGGGCAGGAGTAGTAACCAGATTAAATCGGGTACGTTTTTTATCCGGCCGTGCAAATACTGCCCCCTAGCCATAACAGGTTAAGGCACATGAAAGGCACATGTAAGGCACATGTTCGAGAAGGCATTTCTGCCTCAAAAAACTACTTTTGATTAAAAAAAATACTTCCACGTTCAAACGGCTCTACTGTGAGGTGGTGACCAGCGACATAAGCATCGTTTCCTGAAACGGGTCACAGATGTGCGTAATGATGGGGAGCAGATGCTAGGCTTCCTGCTGCCCTCTTGGCTGATATTCTGCTTGGCTCTGTTTGTCCTAGGGGGCGTTCCATCCGTCGACCCATGTGTACACCCAGATAGACGTGAAGAGGGTTATCGCCCACGCCAGACTCAGAGGCATCAGGGTCCTGGCTGAATTTGACTCCCCGGGACACACCCAGTCATGGGGCGAAGGTAACACACGCACACCCTCAGTCATGGGGCAAAGGTCACACACATGCACACCCTCAGTCATGGGGCAAAGGTCACACACATGCACACCCTCAGTCATGGGACAAAGGTCACACACACACACACACACACACACCACACACACACACACACACACACCCTCAGTCATGGGGCAAAGGTAACACACACACACCCTCAGTCATGGGGCAAAGGTAACACACACACACACAGTCATGGGGCAAAGGTAACACACACACCCACAGTCGGGGGGCAAAGGTAACACACACCACACACACACACACACACACACACACACACACACACACACACCCCACACACACACACACACACACACACACCCTCAGTCATGGGGCAAAGGTAACACACACACACACACCCTCTGTCATGGGGCAAAGGTAACACACACACACACACACACACACACACACACACACACACACACACACCCTCTGTCATGGGGCAAAGGTAACACACACACACACACACACACACACACACACAGTCATGGGGCAAAGGTAACACACACCCAGTCATGGATTCTGCTTCTGACTGCTAACTAGATTCATAACATCTTAGGTTCTATGACAGAGGTTATAATGTCTTATATAGCCGTTATAAAGGCTTTATGACCGCACTCCCCAGGACAGCCCGGTCTCCTGATCCCCTGCTATAAGGGCACAGTTACCTCTGGGACTTTCGGACCAGTGAACCCAGCCAACTCCTCCAGCTGCTACAGTAATTCTAACCAGTGGTGTAAAGTAATTACCGTAAATTCCGGACTATTGAGCGCACCTGAATATAAGCCGCACCCACTGAATTAAAAAAAAAATCTTATTTTGAACATAAATAAGCCGCACATGTCTATAAGCCTCAGGTGCCTACCGGTACATTGAAACAAATGAACTTTACACAGGCTTTAACGAAACACGGCTTGTAACAAAAAATAAAGAAATAGCAGTAAGCTTTAGTTGTCTTTTTGCACTGAGTCAATTCCTCACGCTGCTGTTTCCAACGTCTTATCATCGACTCATTAAGACCAAGCTCCCGTGCAGCAGCTCTATTTCCTTTTCCAACAGCCAGATCAATCGCCTTCAACTTGAAAGCTGCATCATATGCATTTCTCTGTGTCTTTGCCATGATGAGGGTGACAAAATGACTACCGTAATCAGAATGATGGGAAGTTTGAGAGCGCTCGATTTAATCTAAACAGTAAACAAAAAAGTTGTTTGACCTTAACCCGTTCGGCAATTTCATTGGTCTAATGAAAGCTTCATGCCGCCAAAAAACTGAGCACGTCACAGAATGTGATTTTTTGGAGAAAAAAAAATTGAAAGCGGGAAAAATCCATATATCATTGTTTAAGCCGCGAGGTTCAAAGCCTGGGAAAAAAGTAGCGGCTTATAGTCCGGAAATTACTGTAAGTAAAAATACCCCAAAAAATGACTTAAGTAGTACTTTAAAGTATCTGTACTTTACTATTTATATTTTTGACAACTTTTACTTTTGCTTCACTACATTCCTAAAGAATATAATTTACTTTTTAATCCATACATTTACCCTGACACCCAAAAGTACTCGTTACATTTTGAATGCTTAGCAGGACAGGAAAATGGTCCAATTCACACACTTATCAAGAGAACATCCCTGGTCATCCCTACTGCCTCTGATCTGGAGGACTCACTAAACAGAGAACATCCCTGGTCATCCCTACTGCCTCTGATCTGGAGGACTCACTAAACAGAGAACATCCCTGGTCATCCCTACTGCCTCTGATCTGGAGGACTCACTAAACAGAGAACATCCCTGGTCATCCCTACTGCCTCTGATCCGGAGGACTCACTAAACACACATGCTTCGTTTGTAAATTATGTCTTGAGTGTTGGAGTGTGCCCTTGGCTTTCTGTAAATTAAAAAACACAATAATATGGAGCCATCTTGTTTTGCTTAATATAAGGAATTTGAAATGATTTGTACTTTTGATTTAACCTTTTATTTATTTAACTAGGCAAGTCAGTTAAGAACAAATTCTTATTTATAATGACGGCTTACCAAAAGGCAAAAGGCCTCCTGCATGGACGGGAGTTGGGATAATTATTATTAAATCTTTTTAACTGAAAGTATATTTTAGCAATTACATTTACTTTTGATACTGAAGTATATGTTGTTTGGATTTAATCCTCAGAGTAAAACACTCAAAGGACACAATGAAAGCTTAACCAAGTTTATTCTGCCCAGAGGATCGATACAGCTGCATTAAACAAAACATGTTTCCACCACAATGATACATACTCCAATTTAGGCACTCCGCCTCCTCTCCAATCCTTACATCTATTATGGTTCGACAGGAAGAGGAAGTAATAGGGTAATAAACCATAATTTCTCCCTTAAGGGGATCTGACCTCAACCCCTCCTTCGCCTAATCCACAGATGTCCATCCGTATCCCCCATAGTGGTCCTGTGACTTCCTCCCATCCACCCAACACATTCCAAAGCCATCTGGCTTCAACAGATCACCATTAACTAATGATGTAACAGCCAGTCTCTATCAGTCCTCAGAGACTATAGTCTATCATCTGATATCTCTATCACTCCTCAGAGACTATTGTATATCATCTGATGTCTATATCACTCCTCAGAGACTATAGTCTATCATCTGATGTAACAACCAGTCTCCAGTCTCTATCACTCCTCAGAGACTATAGTCTATCATCTGATCTAACAACCAGTGTCACTCCTCAGAGACTATAGTCTATCATCTGATGTTTCTATCACTCCTCAGAGACTATAGTCTATCATCTGATGTCTATATCACTCCTCAGAGACTATAGTCTATCATCTGATGTATCAACCAGTCTCTGTCACTCCTCAGAGACTATAGTCTATCATCTGATGTTTCTATCACTCCTCAGAGACTATAGTCTATCATCTGATGTCTATATCACTCCTCAGAGACTATAGTCTATCATCTGATGTAACAACCAGTCTATATCACTCCTCAGAGACTATAGTCTATCATCTGATGTATCAACCAGTCTCTGTCACTCCTCAGAGACTATAGTCTATCATCTGATGTTTCTATCACTCCTCAGAGACTATAGTCTATCATCTGATGTCTATATCACTCCTCAGAGACTATAGTCTATCATCTGATGTAACAACCAGTCTATATCACTCCTCAGAGACTATAGTCTATCATCTGATGTATCAACCAGTCTATATCACTCCTCAGAGACTATAGTCTATCATCTGATGTCTATATCACTCCTCAGAGACTATAGTCTATCATCTGATGTATCAACCAGTCTCTATCACTCCTCAGACTATAGTCTATCATCTGATGTATCAACCAGTCTCTATCACTCCTCAGAGACTATAGTCTATCATCTGATGTTTCTATCACTCCTCAGACTATAGTCTATCATCTGATGTCTATATCACTCCTCAGAGACTATAGTCTATCATCTGATGTATCAACCAGTCTCTATCACTCCTCAGAGACTATAGTCTATCATCTGATGTTTCTATCACTCCTCAGAGACTATAGTCTATCATCTGATGTTTCTATCACTCCTCAGAGACCATAGTCTATCATCTGATGTATCATATCTCTAGGATAGCAATGGTCCAAGTTTAACCCAGAATCCAACAATTTAAAACCAAATACTTTAAGACTTTTACTCAAGTAGTATTTTACTGGGTGACTTTCACTTTTACTTGAGTCATTTTCTATGAAGGTATCTTTACTTTTACTCAAGTATGATAACAGGGTACTTTTTTTCCACCACTTGTTCTAACTAACCATAACCCTAACCCACCCATCTCTCCCCGCCCTTAACCCCATCTCTCCTCAGGACAGCCCGGTCTCCTGACCCCCTGCTATAAGGGCACAGTTCCCTCTGGGACGTTCGGTCCAGTGAACCCAGCCAACTTCTCCAGCTACCAGTTCATGAGCCGCCTGTTTAAAGAGGTCACCTCAGTGTTTCCTGACTCTTACATCCACCTGGGAGGTGACGAGGTAGACTTCACCTGCTGGTAGGTTGATTTGATGTTAATCAAGTTTGTATAGCTTTAACTGTTGACATTTTTTTAAATAGTGAAGAAAGTATATATACCACCCTCATGGAGTCTGTTTCTATATATATATATATATATATATATATATATATATATATATATATATATCAAAAAGTAGTGTATCTCTTGATGCTGAGAGGACATAATTATTGCTACTGTTCAGTTTGTTTTGTTGAGAAATGTGAAGAGGGCTGTCCGTTACAATACATCTACTCACTATACAAAACATTTGTATTGGTATTGATTAGGGATCATCATTAGTTCATGCCAAGGCAGCAGCTACTCTTCCTGTGGTCCAAACACATTGAGGCACTTTCTTTACACATAACACAAAATATACTGCTCAAAAAAATAAAGGGAACACTTAAACAACACATCCTAGATCTGAATGAAATAAATAATCTTATTAAATACTTTTTTCTTTACATAGTTGAATGTGCTGACAACAAAATCACACAAAAATAATCAATGGAAATCCAATTTATCAACCCATGGAGGTCTGGATTTGGAGTCACACTCAAAATTAAAGTGTAAAACCACACTACAGGCTGATCCAACATTGATGTAATGTCCTTAAAACAAGTCAAAATGAGGCTCAGTAGTGTGTGGCCTCCACGTGCCTGTATGACCTCCCTACAACGCCTGGGCATGCTCCTGATGAGGTGGCGGATGGTCTCCTGACGGATCTCCTCCCAGACCTGGACTAAAGCATCTGCCAACTCCTGGACAGTCTGTGGTGCAACGTGGCGTTGGTGGATGGAGCGAGACATGATGTCCCAGATGTGCTCAATTGGATTCAGGTCTGGGGAACGGGCGGGCCAGTCCATAGCATCAATGCTACTGCTGACACACTCCAGCCACATGAGGTCTAGCATTGTCTTGCATTAGGAGGAACCCAGGGCCAACCGCACCAGCATATTGTCTCACAAGGGGTCTGAGGATCTCATCTCGGTACCTAATGGCAGTCAGGCTACCTCTGGCGAGCACATGGAGGGCTGTGCGGGCCCCCAAAGAAATGCCATCCCACACCATGACTGACCCACCGCCAAACCGGTCATGCTGGAGGATGTTGCAGGCAGCAGAACGTTCTCCACGGCGTCTCCAGACTCTGTCACGTCTGTCACATGTGCTCAGTGTGAACCTGCTTTCATCTGTGAAGAGCACAGGGCGCCAGTGGCGAATTTGCCAATCTTGGTGTTCTCTGGCAAATGCCAAACGTCCTGCACGGTGTTGGGCTGTAAGCACAACCCCCACCTGTGGACGTCGGGCCCTCATACCACCCTCATGGAGTCTGTTTCTGACCATTTGAGCAGACACATGCACATTTGTGGCCTGCTGGAGGTCATTTTGCAGGGCTCTGGCAGTGCTTCTCCTGCTCCTCCTTGCACAAAGGCGGAGGTAGCGGTCCTGCTGCTGGGTTGTTGCCCTCCTACGGCCGCCTCCACGTCTCCTGATGTACTGGCCTGTCTCCTGGTAGCGCCTCCATGCTCTGGACACTACGCTGACAGACACAGCAAACCTTCTTGCCACAGCTCGCATTGATGTGCCATCCTGGATGAGCTGCACTACCTGAGCCACTTGTGTGGGTTGTAGACTCCGTCTCATGCTACCACTAGAGTGAAAGCACCGCCAGCATTCAAAAGTGACCAAAACATCAGCCAGGAAGCATAGGAACTGAGAAGTGGTCTGTGGTCCCCACCTGCAGAACCACTCCTTTATTGGGGGTGTCTTGCTAATTGCCTATAATTTCCACCTGTTTTCTATTCCATTTGCACAACAGCATGTGAAATTTATTGTCAATCAGTGTTGCTTCCTAAGTGGACAGTTTGATTTCACAGAAGTGTGATTGACTTGGAGTTACATTGTGTTGTTTAAGTGTTCCCTTTATTTTTTGGAGCAGTGTATAAAACAGTACATCATATGACATTATTACACCACTACATATCTACAATACTAAATGTATTGTACCACTATACAACAATATCAGAATGTACGTGTATGTGTGCTAACGCTTAAGAGCCCCTGCTCTTTCCATGACAGACTGACCAGGTGAAAGCTACGATCCCTTATTGATGTCACCTGTTAAATCCATTTGTCAGTGTAGTTGAAGGGGAGGAGACAGGTTAAAGAAGGATATTTAAGCCTTGTTACAATTGAGACATGGATTGTGTGTGTGTGTCATTCAGAGGGTGAATGGGCAAGACAAGATATTTCAGTGCCTTTGAACGGGGTATGGTAGTAGGTGCCAAGCGCACCGGTTTGAGTGTCAAGAACTTGATTTGCTGGGTTTTTCACGCTCAACAGTTTCCCGTCTGTATTCATTTTAAGAATGGTCCACCACCCAAAGGACACCCAGCCAACTTGACACAACTGTGGGAAGCATTGGAGTCAACATGGGCCAGCATCCCTGTGGAATGATTTCGACACCTTGCTGAGTCCATGCCCCGACGAATTGAGGCTGTTCTGAGGGCAGGAAGGGGGGGTGTTGGTATTCTCGGTGTATGTCCATATAATAAAGCGGCACATTGAATACATAACCATCAGATGTATTGTACTTTAGCATGAATACATAACCGTCAGTTGTACTTTAGCTTGAATACATAACCATCAGATGTATTGTACTTTAGCATGAATACATAACCGTCAGTTGTACTTTAGCTTGAATACATAACCATCAGATGTACTTTAGCTTGAATACATAACCTTCAGATGTACTTTAGCTTGAATACATAACCATCAGATGTACTTTAGCTTGAATACATAACTGTCAGATGTACTTTAGCTTGAATACATAACCATCAGATGTACTTTAGCTTGAATACATAACCATCAGATGTACTTTAGCTTGAATACATAACTGTCAGATGTATTGTACTTTAGCTTGAATACATAACCATCAGATGTACTTTAGCTTGAATACATAACCATCAGATGTACTTTAGCTTGAATACATAACCATCAGATGTACTTTAGCTTGAATACATAACCATCAGATGTACTTTAGCTTGAATACATAACCATCAGATGTACTTTAGCTTGAATACATAACTGTCAGATGTATTGTACTTTAGCTTGAATACATAACCGTCAGTTGTACTTTAGCTTGAATACATAACCTTTCTGATGTACTTTAGCATGAATACATAACCGTCAGATGTACGTTGTTGGGGCTGTGTTTCTGGACCTAAGGAAGGCTTTTGATACTGTTAATCATGAGATTCTCATCACAAAATTGTCCAAACCCTTTTCCCCCGATGCCTTGAGATGAAATCATACCTTGAAGGCAGAACTCAGTGTGTCAGAGTGAGCAATGAGCTGTCGCCCACTCTTAGCTATGATGTGGGCGTTCCCCATGGGTCAATACTGGGGCCCCTCCTGTTCAGCCTGTACATTAATGACCTGCCTCCTGTCTGTCCTGGGTCTGAGGTTCAGATGTTTTCAGATGATACAGTGATCTATGTGCATGCAAAGAGCAAACAACAAGCTGCACAATAACTCACTACTGTAATGGTCCAGGTTACAAAGTGGCTCAGTGACTCGTATTTGCATCTCAATGTGAAAAAAACTGTCTGCATGTTCTTCACAATAAGGACAACAGATGCTACTGAACCAGATGTCTGTGTATCAAGGGAGAAGCTCCAGGTGGTATCTGATGCTACTGAACCAGATGTCTGTGTATCAGGGGAGAAGCTCCAGGTGGTATCTGATGCTACTGAACCAGATGTCTGTGTATCAGGGGAGAAGCTCCAGGTGGTATCTGATGCTACTGAACCAGATGTCTGTGTATCAGGGGAGAAGCTCCAGGTGGTATCTGATGCTACTGAACCAGATGTCTGTGTATCAGGGGAGAAGCTCCAGGTGGTATCTGATGCTACTGAGCCAGATGTCTGTGTATCAAGGGAGAAGCTCCAGGTGGTATCTGATGCTACTGAACCAGATGTCTGTGTATCAGGGGAGAAGCTCCAGGTGGTATCTGATGCTACTGAACCAGATGTCTGTGTATCAAGGGAGAAGCTCCAGGTGGTATCTGATGCTACTGAACCAGATGTCTGTGTATCAGGGGAGAAGCTCCAGGTGGAATCTGATGCTACTGAACCAGATGTCTGTGTATCAGGGGAGAAGCTCCAGGTGGTATCTGATGCTACTGAACCAGATGTCTGTGTATCAAGGGAGAAGCTCCAGGTGGTATCTGATGCTACTGAACCAGATGTCTGTGTATCAGGGAGAAGCTCCAGGTGGTATCTGATTTTAAGTACCTTGGCATTAAACTTGATTCCAACCTCTCTTTTAAAAAGCAGGTGAAAAAGGTAATTCTAATAACCAAATTCAACCTCGCTAATTTCCGATTTATACCAAATTGTTTGACTAGCAAAACTGTACTTCAAATCTATGATAGTCCCCCACTTAACATACTGCTTGTCTAGTTGGGCCCAACTTGCTGTACAACATTAAAACCTATTCAGTCTGTCTACAAACAGGCTCTCAAAGTGCTTGATAGGAAGCCCAATAGCCATCATCACTGTTACATCCTCAGAAAGCATGAGCTCCTGAGTTGGGAAAATCTTGTGCAATACACCGATGCATGTCTTGTATTCCAGATCCTAAATGGCCTGGCTCCCCCTCCACTCAGTACTTTAGTTAAACAGAAAACCCAAACATATGGCAGCAGATCCACAAGGTCTGCCATGAGAGGTGACTGTATAGTTCCCTTAAGGAAAAGCACCTTTAGTAAATCCACTTTCTCTGTGAGAGCTTCCCATGTCTGGAATACACTGCCATCAGACACACATACCTGCACCACCTATCACACTTTCACAAAAACCATGAAGACATGGCTAAAGGTCAATCAGATTTGTGAACATAATCCCTAGCTGTGTATTGCTGCTTTCCATGTTGTCTGGTGTCTGTAGCTTGTGAAGTGTGGAAACACTTTGTAGCTTTTATGGATTTAAGCTTGTTGCTTTTTGTTCTATGTTGCTCTGTCTGTATGCTATGTCTTGCTTGTCCTATGTTGCTCTGTCTGTATGCTACATCTTGCTTGTTCTATGTTTCTCTGTCTGCATGCTATGTCTTGCTTGTCCTATGTTGCTCTGTCTGCATGCTACATCTTGCTTGTCCTATGTTGCTCTGTCTGTATGCTATGTCTTGCTTGTCCTATGTTACTCTGCGTGTGCTCACTGCTCAGTGATTGTCTGTATTGTAATTGTTTTTAATAACCTGCCCAGGGACTGCGGTTGAAAATTAGCCGGCTGGCTAAAACCGGCACTTTTACTGAAACGTTGATTAATGTGCACTGTCCCTGTAAAAAATAAAATAAACTCAAACTCTAGCTTGAATACATAACCAAATACATAACCGGTAGATGTATTGTACTTTAGCTTGCACACATTTCCAGGGGTGTATTCATTCTGCCGTGTCTGTTGCAAAATGTTTTGTGAAAACGGAAGGCAAACGGAACGAAACAGGGAGGGACTTACCTGAATTTGTCCAATAGAAACTCTTGTTTTAGTTCCGTTTGCAACAGAATCGGCAGAAGAAATACACCCCAGTTCTTGACCCGAGAATGATCAGATTGTAATGTGTTGTTTCTCACAGGAAGTCCAACCCTGATGTCCGAGGCTTCATGCTGAAGATGGGGTTCGGAACCGACTACACAAAACTGGAATCCTACTACATGGAAAAGTTAGTGGACAAAAAAAGGACCAAAATGGAGACCTGTATGGTTCAGAAATACACCTAAAAAAAATGGACACGATTTATTTCCAAGATAATGAAATGAAAGTAGGATGTAGTGGTGGGCTGCTCTGGGACTGTGGGACTGGCTTGGTTTAAGTTGCGGATGCTACAGAGGCCTGTGTGTTTGTATCTTCCAGTATGGTGAACATTACTAAGGGACTCAACAAGACAGCCATAGTCTGGCAGGATGTGTTTGACTACCATGAAAAAGTAAGTAAACACTCAGATCATACCTGTATCGCCCTAATGTAAAAACCCAGACACTTTCCAGGTCTAATTACACATGATTAGACTAGGGTCCTCTGGGCCGGGACCTCTGGGGCCGGGACCTCTGGGCCGGGACCTCTGGGCCGGGACCTCTGGGCCGGGTCCTCTGGGCCGGGTCCTCTGGTCCGGGACCTCTGGGCCGGGTCCTCTGGGCCGGGTCCTCTCATGTTAGTGAGTGATATTGCCTAGATCCTTCTATTTTGATAAAACATCAAAGGCTGTCTCTAGACTGAGGGTGGTCTTCATGCAGTTGGCTGTTTCCCCTGATGAGCTAGAGTTTCCCAAAGTGGTTGTGTTTCAGCTGTGTTGCAGCTCTCTGTCAGTGGTGGAGGTGTGGAAGGGAGGATGCTACCTGTGTGAGGTCCGCAGGGTGACCAAGGCAGGCCTCCGGGTCGTCCTGGCCTCTCCTTGGTACCTAGACCAGCCTGGACCTACTCATGACTGGGCTAGATACTATACCATCTGGCCCCTTGCTTTCAAGGGTTAGAACCTCTTAACTAGAGTGGAGTGGATAGAGTGGAGTGGATAGAGTGGAGTGAATAGAGTGGAGTGGGACAGTGTGGAGTGAATAGTGAATAGAGTGGAGTGGGACAGTGTGGAGTGGATAGTGGATAGAGTGGAGTGGATAGAGTGGAGTGGATAGAGTGCAGTGGAGTGGATAGATTGGAGTGGATAGAGTGGAGTGGATAGAGTGGAGTGGATAGAGTGGAGTGGGACAGTGTGGAGTGAATAGTGAATAGAGTGGAGTGGGACAGTGTGGAGTGGAGTGGGACAGTGTGGGGTGGAGTGGGACAGTGTGGGGTGAATAGTGGATAGAGTGGAGTGGATAGAGTGGAGTGGATAGAGTGCAGTGGATAGAGTGGAGTGGAGTGGATAGAGGAGTGGAGTGGATAGAGTGGAGTGGAGTGGATAGAGTGGAGTGGAGTGGATAGAGTGGAGTGGAGTGGATAGAGTGGAGTGGAATGGATAGAGTGGAGTGGAGTGGATAGAGTGGAGTGGATGGAGTGGAGTGGGACAGTGTGGAGTGAATAGTGGATAGAGTGGAGTGGGACAGTGTGGAGTGGAGTGGATAGAGTGGAGTGGATAGAGTGGAGTGGATAGAGTGGAGTGGATAGAGTGGAGTGGATAGAGTGGAGTGGATAGAGTGGAGTGGATAGAGTGGAGTGGATAGAGTGGAGTGGATAGAGTGGAGTGGGAGTGGGACAGTGTGGAGTGCAGTGGATAGAGTGGAGTGGAGTGGATAGAGTGGAGTGGAGTGGATAGAGTGGAGTGGAGTGGATAGAGTGGAGTGGAATGGATAGAGTGGAGTGGAGTGGATAGAGTGGAGTGGAATGGATAGAGTGGAGTGGAGTGGATAGAGTGGAGTGGATAGAGTGGAGTGGATAGAGTGGAGTGGATAGAGTGGGACAGTGTAAAAAACATACAAGGATCATAAAAACAACATGTCACTGGCCTTCTAGGCAGAGTTGCAAAGAAGAAGCCATATCTCAGACAGGCCAATAAAAAGAAAAGATTAAGATGGGCAAAAGAACACAGACACTGGACAGAGGAACTCTGCCTAGAAGGGCAGCATCCCGGAGTCACCTCTTCACTGTTGACGTTGAGACTGGTGTTTTGCGGGTACTATTTAATGAAGCTGCCAGTTGAGGACTTGTAAGGCGTCTGTTTCTCAAACTAGACACTCTAATGTTCTTGTCCTCTTGCTCAGTTGTGCACCGGGGCCTCCCACTCCTCTTTCTATTCTGGTAAGAGACAGTTTGTGCTGTTCTGTGAAGGGAGTAGGACACAGCGTTGTATGAGATCTTCAGTTGGAACACAGGAGTGATGGTTGCTGATAATGGGCCTCTGTACGCCTATGTAGATATTCCATTAAAAATCTGCCGTTTCCAGCTACAATAGTCATTTACAACATTAACAATGTCTACACTGTATTCCTGATCAATTTGATGTCATTTTAATGGACAAAAAAAATGTGCTTTTCTTTCAAAAACAAGGACATTTCTAAGTGACCCCAAACTGACCCCAAACTGTTGAACAATAGTGTACATGGCACTTTTTTTCTACCTCAGATCCCAGTGGACACGGTGCTCCACATCTGGAAGGGTAGTCCAGGTCAGATACAGCAGGAGCTGAGTAGCATCACCCTGGCTGGGTACAGGGTCATACTGGCTGCCCCCTGGTACATCAACCACATCAACTACGGACAGGACTGGAAAACGTACTACACCATACAGCCACTCAACTTCACTGGTGTGTGCAGAAGCTCGTTTCACTTAAAAAATCGGTGAAACAGGTTTAATGTAATGGTGGGAATGAGATGAATGGTACGGTATCAAATCGATGTGTTCAAAAGGTATCAAATAAATTAACAACGGGTAACACATTGATACCTTTCCATTTATTCAATTTCAGCCAATGGGCTCGTCCTCTGATTTGTTCCTCCACTACTGCAGCGTACTGGGACTGGGGCAGGGCTGCCCTGGGACTGGGGTAGGGCTGCCCTGGGACTGGGGCAGGGCTGCCCTGGGACTGTATAGAGTCTAGGACTATAGTTATTATTATAGTAGGAGACTGGTCTATGGATAATATAATATAGCGCAAGTACGCTTTTGGTCATGTAGTATGTGGACACCTGCTTGTCGAACATCTCATTCCAAAATCATGGACATTAATATGGAGTTGGTCCCCCCTTTGCTGCTATAACAGCCTCCACTCTTCTGGGAAGGCTTTCCACTAGATGTTGGAACATTGCTGCGGGGAATTGCTTCCATTCAGCCACAAGAGCATTAGTGAGGTCGGGCACTGATGTTGGGCGATTAGGCCTGGCTCGCAGTCGACGTTCCAATTCATCCCAAAGGTTTTCGACGGGGTTCTTTCACACCGATCTCGACAAACCATTTCTGTATGGACCTGGCTTTGTGCACGGGGGCGTTGTCATGCTGAAACAGGAAAGGACCTTCCCCAAACTGTTGCCATAATGTTGGAAGCACAGAACCGTCTAGAATGTCATTGTATGTTGTAGCGTTAAGATTTGACTTCACTGGAACTAAAGGGCCTGAACCTCCTCCCAACAAACTTTAGAGTCGGCATTATGCATTCCAGCAGGTAACGTTCTCCTGGCATCCGCCAAACCAAGATTCATCTGTCGGACTGCCAGATGGTGAAGCGTGATTCATTACTCTAGAGAACGCATTTCCACCGCTCTCATGCCGGCGAGCTTTACACCACTTCAGCCGACGCTTGGCATTGCGCATGGGGATCTTAGGCTTGTGTGCGGCTGCTCGGCCATGGAAACCCATTTCATGAAGCTCCAGATGAACAGTTATTGTGCGGACGTTGCTTCCAGAGGCAGTTTGGAACTTGGTAGTGAGTGTTGTAAGGATAGATGCTTTTTACACACATTTTTATGTACTACACGCTTCAGTACTCAGCATTCCCGTTCTGTGAGCTTGTGTGCCCTACCATTTCATGGCTGAGCCGTTGTTGCTCCTAGACGTTTCTACTTCACAATAACAACATTTACGTTTTGACCGGGGGCAGCTCTAGCAAGGCAGAAATTTGATGAACTGACTTGTTGGAAAGGTGGCATCCTATGACGGTGCCACGTTGAAAGTCACTTAGCTCTTCAGTAAGGCCATTCTACTGCCAATGTTTGTCTATGGAGATTGCATGGCAGTGTGCTCGATATTGTACACCTGTCAGCAATGGCTGTGGCTGAAATAGAATCCACTAATCCACTAATTTGATGTCTGTCTGTCTGTCTGTCTGTCTGTCTGTCTGTCTGTCTGTCTGTCTGCCGTGCCGTGATGCGTCGTGCCATGTTGTGTTGTGCCGTGTTGTTGTGTTTTGTTGTGTTGTGTTGTTGTGTTGTGCCATATTGTTGTGTTGTTGTGTTGTGCCGTGTTGTTGTGTCGTGTTGTTGTGCCGTGTTGTGTTGTGCCGTGTTGTTGTGCCGTGTTGTTGTGTTTTGTTGTGTTGTGTTGTTGTGTTGTGCCATATTGTTGTGTTGTGCCGTGTTGTTGTGCCGTGTTGTATTGTGTTGTGCCGTGTTGTGTTGTGTTGTGCCGTGTTGTGTTGTGTTGTGTTTTGTTGTGCCGTGCCGTGTTGTTGTGCTGTGCCGTGTTGTGCCGTGTTGTTGTGCCGTATTGTTGTGTTGTGCTGTGCCGTGTTGTTGTGTTGTGCCGTGTTGTTGTGTTGTGCCATGTTGTTGTGTTGTGCCGTGTTGTTGTGTTGTGCCGTGTTGTTGTGTTGTGCCGTGTTGTTGTGTTGTGCCGTGTTGTTGTGTTGTGCCGTGTTGTTGTGTTGTTGTGTCGTGCCGTGTTGTTGTGTCGTGTTGTTGTGTCGTGCCGTGTTGTGGGCAGGTGCAGTATGTACTATCCTATGTACTTTACCTCCACAGGTACAGAGCAGCAGAAGAAACTGGTGATTGGTGGAGAGGTGTGCATGTGGGGAGAGTATGTTGATGCTACCAACCTCTCTCCTCGTCTCTGGTAAATAGAAAATAGGCCCAAATAGCACCCTATTCCCTATATAGTACACTACTTTAGACCAGAGCCCTATAGAACCCTATTCCCTATATAGTACACTGCTTTAGACCAGAGCCCTATAGAACCCTATTCCCTATATAGTGCACTACTTTAGACCAGGCCCTATGGAACCCTATTCCCTATATAGTGCACTACTTTAGACCAGAGCCCTATAGAACCCTATTCCCTATATAGTGCACTACTTTAGACCAGAGCCCTATAGAACCCTATTCCCTATATAGTGCACTACTTTAGACCAGAGCCCTATAGAACCCTATTCCCTATATAGTGCACTACTTTAGACCAGAGCCCTATAGAACCCTATTCCCTATATAGTACACTACTTTAGACCAGAGCCCTATAGAACCCTATTCCCTATATAGTACACTACTTTAGACCAGAGCCCTATAGAACCTTATTCCCTATATAGTACACTACTTTAGACCAGAACCCTATAGAACCCTATTCCCTATATAGTGCACTACTTTAGACCAGGGCCCCTAGGGACATTTTTCAATCAGAAATAATAACAGGCCAGAATCTAAATACAGTAACACAAGGTGTGTGTGTGTGTGTGTGTGTGTGTGTGTGTGTGTGTGTGTGTGTGTGTGTGTGTGTGTGTGTGTGTGTGTGTGTGTGTGTGTATGTGTGTGCAGGCCGAGGGCGAGTGCTGCTGCAGAGCGGTTGTGGAGTGATGAGAGGATGACCTCCAGTGTGATCGACGCCTACCCTCGCCTCGTGGACTTCCGCTGCAGGCTACTAAGGTACAGGGTTATGATAACTCTCCTCTCTAGCCCAGTTAGCCTGTATTCGTTTCCCCATTAGACAGCTCTGCAAGATGCCAAACTACTTTGGTTACTCACCAATTATAGAGTTTTGGTGAGTAACTAGCTTTTTTTTACTGCTGTTACTTAATAAAAATCTATACTGAACAAAAATATAAACGCAACATGTAAAGTGTTGGTCCCATGTTTCATGAGCTGAAATAAAAGATCCCAGAAATGTTCCATCCGCACAAAAAGCTTATTTCTCTCAAATGTTGTGCACAAATGTGTTTACATCCCTGTTAGTGAGCATTTCTCCTTTGCCAAGACAATCCATCCACCTGACAGGTGTGGCATATCAAGAAGATTATTAAACAGCATGCTCATTACACAGGTGCACCTTGTGCTGGGGACAATAAAAGGTCACTCTAAAATGTGCAGTTTTGTCAAACAACACAATGCCACAAATGTCTCAAGTTTTGAGGGAGCAGTGCAATTGCTGACTGTAGGAATGTCCACCAGAGCTGTTGCTATATAAATTCATGTTATTTTCTCTACCATAACCTGCCTCCAACACCATTTTAGAGAATTTGGCACTATGTCCAACCAGCCTCACAGACCACGTGTAACCACGTCAGCCCAGGACCTCCACATCCGGCTTCTTCACCTGTGGGACCGTCTGTAATTAAGCTCTTTTGTGGGGAAAAACTTATTCTGATTGGATGGGCCTGGCTCCCCAATAGGTAGGCCTACCCATGGCTGCGCCCCTGCCCAGTCATGTAAAATGAACGCGCCAAATACTCTTAGACACCTCCAGAGGCATAATTCCTATAGGGGGCACATGCCCCCTCATATTTGTCCTGTTTAAAAATGTATTTCAATGTTTTTTTCTGTAATACTACTATCCACCTAGTAATTTTATGAAGTTGTCTTTAGCTAGCCCAGATAGGTTCCCAACCTCATAACTAGATACCAAGATGCCATTTCAGGTTATCAAATAAGTTAGAGTAGGAAGGTTGGTAGACTTTAGAAAAGAAAGCAATAACTAATGCACCGAATAAGACTTCTATTCTTTTCAATCCTTTACACATATTTTAGCATCGATGACGAGAAGTATATTTAGTTTCTTTACAAAATTACCACCAGTCAGGAGGATACAGTCAGCTCAAGGGGTATGGTTAGATATATATATTATAATATCTTTTTTATATCAGATTAAGCATAATGATTACAGCTATAGATTGCTGGAAAAAGCTGTTTCAGATGTTTGAAAATGCTAAAATCTCCAATTTATGGACGGGGGGGGGGGGCCTTGCAACCCTGTAGACCACCCCTCAGCCATCCTCACATACTTTCTGTCCCCTGATATGTTTGGGTACATGACGTCCCTAGAACGTCCAATAAAAATCACTTATTACTGCCGCTGCCAGGTGCAGAAGAGGTGGATTTGGCGCATGCGCACTTATTCAAAACAATAAATTATTTCCAAACAAAACATTTTAGGGGTTGCGTGTCCATTTTCATTTAGCCCTCTTTTGGAAGTCTATCCCGGGCGTGACGGCATTAAAGAGGTTTTTGCGCAACGAAACTCCATATTTGGTGACTAACCAACGTATTTTGACAATATAATCCTTGCAGAGCTAATGGGGAAATGCATGCTAGCTCCCAGTTAGCTCTCCAGAGAGGAGAGTCATTATTCATCATGCTAGCTAACTGGGCCAGAGAGGAGAGTCGTTATTCATCATTACATTTACGTCATTTAGCAGACGCTCTTATCCAGAGCGACTTACAAATTGGTATCCAGTGGAACAACCACTTTACAATAGTACATCTATATCTTTTTTTTGGGGGGGGGGGGGTTAGAAGGATTACTTAATCCTATCCCAGGTATTCCTTAAAGAGGTGGGGTTTCAGGTGTCTCCGGAAGGTGGTGATTGACTCCGCTGTCCTGGCGTCGTGAGGGAGCTTGTTCCACCATTGGGGTGCCAGAGCAGCGAACAGTTTTGACTGGGCTGAGCGGGAACTGTGCTTCCACAGAGGTAGGGAGGCGAGCAGGCCAGAGGTGGATGAACGCAGTGCCCTTGTTTGGGTGTAGGGCCTGATCAGAGCCTGAAGGTACGGAGGTGCCGTTCCCCTCACAGCTCCATAGGCAAGCATCATGGTCTTGTAGCAGATACGAGCTTCAACTGGAAGCCAGTGGAGTGTGCTGAGGAGCGGGGTGACGTGAGAGAATTTGGGAAGGTTGAACACCAGACGGGCTGCGGCGTTCTGGATGAGTTGTAGGGGTTTAATGGCACAGGCAGGGAGCCCCGCCAGCAGCGAGTTGCAGTAATCCAGACGGGAGATGACAAGTGCCTGGATTAGGACCTGCGCCGCTTCCTGTGTAAGGCAGGGTCGTACTCTGCGAATGTTGTAGAGCATGAACCTACAGGATCGGGTCACCGCCTTGATGTTAGCGGAGAAGGACAGGATGATGTCCAGATTCACGCCACTCTGGGAGGAGGAAAAAATGAGTTGTCAACTGTGATGGCGAGATCATGGAACGGGCAGTCCTTCCCCGGGAGGAAAAGCAGCTCCGTCTTGCCGGGGTTCAGCTTGAGGTGGTGATCCGTCATCCACACTAATATGTCTGCCAGACATGCAGAGATGCGATTCGCCACCTGGTTATCAGAAGGGGAAAAGGAGAAGATTAATTGTGTGTCGTCTGCATAGCAATGATAGGAGAGACCATGTGAGGATATGACAGAGCCAAGTGACTTGGTGTATAGCGAGAATAGGAGAGGGCCTAAAACTGAGCCCTGGGGGACACCAGTGGTGAGAGCACGTGGTGCGAAGACGGATTCTCGCCACGCCACCTGGTAGGAGCGACCTGTCAGGTAGGACGCAATCCAAGAGTGAGCAGCGCCGGAGATGCCCAGCTCTGAGAGGGTGGAGAGGAGGATCTGATGGTTCACAGTATCATGCTAGCTAACTGGGCTAGAGAGGAGAGTCGTTATTCATCATGCTAACTAACTGGGCTAGAGAGGAGAGTCGTTATTCATCATGCTAGCTAACTGGGCTAGAGAGGAGAGTCGTTATTCATCATGCTAGCTAACTGGGCCAGAGAGGAGAATCGTTATTCATCATGCTAGCTAACTGGGCCAGAGAGGAGAGTCGTTATTCATCATGCTAGCTAACTGGGCCAGAGAGGAGAGTCGTTATTCATCATGCTAGCTAACTGGGCCAGAGAGGAGAGTCGTTGATTCATCATGCTAGCTAACTGGGCAGAGAGGAGAGTCGGCTGCAGTCATCGGCTGCAGTCCAAACACGTTCATTTTAAATCAAATTGTATTTGTCACATGCGCCGAATACAACAGGTGCGCCAAATACAACAGGTGTAGACCTTACAGTGAAGTGCTTACTTTCAAGCCCTTAACTAACAATGCAGTTTTAAGAAAATACCCCCCAAAAAAGTAAGAGATAAGAATAACAAATAATTAAAGAACAGCCGTAAATAACAATAGCAAGGCTATATACAGGGGATACCGGTACAGAGTCAATGTGGAGGCTATATACAGGGGGTACAGGTACAGAGTCAATGTGGAGGCTATATACAGGAGGTACCGGTACAGAGTCAATGTGGAGGCTATATACAGGGGGTACTGGTACAGAGTCAATGTGGAGGCTATATACAGGGGGTACCGGTACAGAGTCAATGTGGAGGCTATATACAGGGGGTACCGGTACAGAGTCAATGTGGAGGCTATATACAGGGGGTACCGGTACAGAGTCAATGTGGAGGCTATATACAGGGGGTACCGGTACAGAGTCAATGTGCGGGGGCACCGGTTAGTCGAGGTAATTGAGGTAATATGTACGGGGGGGGGGGTAGATGCTAATAGCCTGGGTAGCCATTTGATTAGGTGTTCAGGAGTCTTATGGCTTGGGGGAAGAAGCTGTTTAGAAGCCTCATGGACCTAGACTTGGCGCTCCGGTACTGCTTGCCGTGCAGTAGCAGAGAGAACAGTCTATGACTAGCCTGCTATGGGTAACTGTATCTAGCTACGTGACAGGAGTGCTAGCTAGCTACATTAGCCTGCTAGGTACATTAATAGCTTTAGGTTGCTTGTTTTTAAGCTCAACTTCAAGATTTTTGCATCTCTGATCAGCGTTCTCCCTCGCTTGGGAAAGGGCCATTTCCAGGTACACTCGGATGTGATGATTTAAAACGTCGTTGAAGGGCTGAGGGTTTAGGGCCGTCTACTTTGAGTTGTCTGCAGCCGTAGTCTCCTCAGCCCAGATACTGTTTCAGGGTTACGCTACTTTAAGTAAAGTAAGATGTTAATCAAAGTAGGCTACACAAGATGTTTATCAAATGTGTTTAGCCATGCACACACAATACAGTTGTTTTATAATAGTCATTAAGGAAACTAAATCTCCCTTACCATCTCTCTTCTCTCTCCCTCCCTCCTCTCTCTCTCCCTCCTCTCTCTCTCCCTCCTCTCTCCCTCCCTCCTCTCTCTCTCCCTCCTCTCTCCCTCCCTCCTCTCTCCCTCCCTCCTCTCTCTCTCCCTCCTCTCTCCCTCCCTCCTCTCTCCCTCCCTCCTCTCTCTCTCCCTCCTCTCTCCCTCCCTCCTCTCTCTCTCCCTCCTCTCTCCCTCCCTCCCTCCTCTCTCCCTCCCTCCTCTCTCTCTCCCTCCTCTCTCCCTCCCTCCTCTCTCCCTCCCTCCTCTCTCTCTCCCTCCTCTCTCCCTCCCTCCTCTCTCCCTTTCTCCTCTCCCTTTCAATCTCTTCTCCCTCTCTCCCCAGGCGCGGTATCCAGGCAGAGCCTCTGTTTGTGGGTCACTGCAGACATGAGTATCAGGGTATCTGAAACATGGCTGGTTGTGTGTCACTGCAGACCTGTCAGGGCTTTAAATTAACTTTTCTTCATTGGTAGCACTGGTGCTCCTAACTTCAGAAAGTAAGGAGCACAAGACAGAATTTTGGAGCAGCAGATTATATATATTTTTTACTGCGGTAATGAATAACAGTTCTGCAGTTGTATTTTTAAATAAAATAAGGGTTGTTTTAATCACCTGTATACATATGTTTGCTGTTGCACTTTTGAATACAATCATTGTTCTGTTTTGTATATCACATTTGTTTGTCCAAAACAAATTACCTATATAAATACTGTATGTTTACCGTTGCATGTCTGACCCACTCTCTAGTTATGTGTTCTACATCATCAAGGAAACAACAGGATGGTAATTAACAATGATAGGACAGCCATTTGCATTCAGCTAACAGACAATAGGAATGTAACCAGGCAACAGGATGGTAATTAACAATGATAGGACAGCCATTAGCTAACAGACAATAGGAATGTAACCAGGCAACAGGATGGTAATTAACAATGATAGGACAGCCATTAGCTAACAGACAATAATAATGTAACCAGGCAACAGGATGGTAATTAACAATGATAGGACAGCCATTAGCTAACAGACAATAATAATGTAACCAGGCAACAGGATGGTAATTAACAATGGTAGGAGAGCCATCAGCCATTATACATTTTAGTCATTTAGCAGACGCTCTTATCCAGAGCGACTTACAGTAGTGAATGCATACATCTCATACATTTTTTTCTTCCGTACTGGTCCCCCGTGGGAATCGAACCCACAACCCTGGCGTTACAAACACCATGCTCTACCAACTGAGCCACACGGGACAGACTGATAAATGAT
Source organism: Salmo salar (assembly GCF_965601325.2). Classification (NCBI taxonomy): domain Eukaryota; kingdom Metazoa; phylum Chordata; class Actinopteri; order Salmoniformes; family Salmonidae; genus Salmo; species Salmo salar. Next base: position 126,362,157 of record NC_138300.1, read on the forward strand.
AGGACAGCCATCAGCTAACAGACAATAGGCTGCCTGTCAAATGATACGTGGATTATGTAATACATGTTTAGTCTCCTCTCACAACTACTAATCCATTTCTTAATCGACAATCTCGCTAATAAATCAACTTGCTTTTAGGGGAGGGACATCCCAAGGATCCCTTATAGCACTGTCTTCCTGATACTATCCGCGATGGTGCCAAAAAGGTTTGCACAGGACACAACATTTCCATGTCGGGTTGATTTGTAATCCATTCTTTTTCTGGGTGAGTAAAATGGGTGTGAATTTGGTAAAAGCCATCTCCTCGTTGGCAATGCAGTAAGTGGTGTTGGATTTCATCTGTAGGTCAATTAGCTCTGCCTATTGACCAGCTGGGGCTGCCACCTGTTGCCTGTCTAATACGTCTGGTAGTCAGTGGGTCTAGTGGTGTTGCTGTAGTCAGTGGGTCTAGTGGTGTTGCTGTAGTCAGTGGGTCTAGTGGTGTTGCTGTAGTCAGTAGGTCTAGTGGTGTTGCTGTAGTCAGTAGGTCTAGTGGTGTTGCTGTAGTCAGTAGGTCTAGTGGTGTTGCTGTAGTCAGTGGGTCTAGTGGTGTTGCTGTAGTCAGTAGGTCTAGTGGTGTTGCTGTAGTCCTAGTGGTGTTCCTGTAGTCAGTAGGTCTAGTGGTGTTGCTGTAGTCAGTAGGTCTAGTGGTGTTGCTGTAGTCAGTAGGTCTAGTGGTGTTGCTGTAGGTCTAGTGGTGTTGCTGTAGGTCTAGTGGTGTTGCTGTAGTCAGTGGGTCTAGTGGTGTTGCTGTAGTCAGTAGGTCTAGTGGTGTTGCTGTAGTCAGTAGGTCTAGTGGTGTTGCTGTAGTCAGTAGGTCTAGTGGTGTTGCTGTAGTCAGTAGGTCTAGTGGTGTTGCTGTAGTCAGTAGGTCTAGTGGTGTTGCTGTAGTCAGTGGGTCTAGTGGTGTTGCTGTAGTCAGTAGGTCTAGTGGTGTTGCTGTAGTCAGTAGGTCTAGTGGTGTTGCTGTAGTCAGTGGGTCTAGTGGTGTTGCTGTAGTCCTAGTGGTGTTGCTGTAGTCAGTAGGTCTAGTGGTGTTGCTGTAGTCAGTGGGTCTAGTGGTGTTGCTGTAGTCAGTGGGTCTAGTGGTGTTGCTGTAGTCAGTAGGTCTAGTGGTGTTGCTGTAGTCAGTAGGTCTAGTGGTGTTGCTGTAGTCAGTAGGTCTAGTGGTGTTGCTGTAGTCAGTAGGTCTAGTGGTGTTGCTGTAGTCAGTAGGTCTAGTGGTGTTGCTGTAGTCAGTGGGTCTAGTGGTGTTGCTGTAGTCAGTGGGTCTAGTGGTGTTGCTGTAGTCAGTACGTCTAGTGGTGTTGCTGTAGTCAGTAGGTCTAGTGGTGTTGCTGTAGTCAGTAGGTCTAGTGGTGTTGCTGTAGTCAGTAGGTCTAGTGGTGTTGCTGTAGTCAGTAGGTCTAGTGGTGTTGCTGTAGTCAGCAGGTCTAGTGGTGTTGCTGTAGTCAGTGGGTCTAGTGGTGTTGCTGTAGTCCTAGTGGTGTTGCTGTAGTCAGTAGGTCTAGTGGTGTTGCTGTAGTCAGTAGGTCTAGTGGTGTTGCTGTAGTCAGTAGGTCTAGTGGTGTTGCTGTAGTCAGTAGGTCTAGTGGTGTTGCTGTAGTTAGTGGGTCTAGTGGTGTTGCTGTAGTCAGTAGGTCTAGTGGTGTTTCTGTAGTCCTAGTGGTGTTGCTGTAGTCAGTAGGTCTAGTGGTGTTGCTGTAGTCAGTAGGTCTAGTGGTGTTGCTGTAGTCAGTAGGTCTAGTGGTGTTGCTGTAGTCAGTAGGTCTAGTGGTGTTGCTGTAGTCAGTAGGCCTAGTGGTGTTGCTGTAGTCAGTAGGTCTAGTGGTGTTGCTGTAGTCAGTAGGTCTAGTGGTGTTGCTGTAGTCAGTGGGTCTAGTGGTGTTGCTGCAGTCAGTAGGTCTAGTGGTGTTGCTGTAGTCCTAGTGGTGTTGCCGTAGTCAGTAGGTCTAGTGGTGTTGCTGAAGTCAGTAGGTCTAGTGGTGTTGCTGTAGTCAGTAGGTCTAGTGGTGTTGCTGTAGTCAGTGGGTCTAGTGGTGTTGCTGTAGTCAGTGGGTCTAGTGGTGTTGCTGTAGTCAGTAGGTCTAGTGGTGTTGCTGTAGTCAGTAGGTCTAGTGGTGTTGCTGTAGTCAGTAGGTCTAGTGGTGTTGCTGTAGTCCTAGTGGTGTTGCTGTAGTCAGTGGGTCTAGCGGTGTTGCTGTAGTCAGTAGTCCTGGTGGTGTTGCTGTAGTCAGTAGGTCTAGTGGTGTTGCTGTAGTCAGTAGGTCTAGTGGTGTTGCTGTAGTCAGTAGGTCTAGTGGTGTTGCTGTAGTCAGTAGGTCTAGTGGTGTTGCTGTAGTCAGTAGGTCGAGTGGTGTTGCTGTAGTCAGTAGGTCTAGTGGTGTTGCTGTAGTCAGTAGGTCTAGTGGTGTTGCTGTAGTCAGTAGGTCTAGTGGTGTTGCTGTAGTCAGTAGGTCTAGTGGTGTTGCTGTAGTTAGTGGGTCTAGTGGTGTTGCTGTAGTCAGTAGGTCTAGTGGTGTTGCTGTAGTCCTAGTGGTGTTGCTGTAGTCAGTAGGTCTAGTGGTGTTGCTGTAGTCAGTGGGTCTAGTGGTGTTGCTGTAGTCAGTAGGTCTATTGGTGTTGCTGTAGTCAGTAGGTCTAGTGGTGTTGCTGTAGTCAGTAGGTCTAGTGGTGTTGCTGTAGTCAGTGGGTTTAGTTGTGTTGCTGTAGTCAGTGGGTCTAGTGCTGTTGCTGTAGTCAGTAGGTCTAGTGGTGTTGCTGTAGTCAGTAGGTCTAGTGGTGTTGCTGTAGTCAGTGGGTCTAGTGGTGTTGCTGTAGGTCTAGTGGTGTTGCTGTAGTCAGTAGTCCTGGTGGTGTTGCTGTAGTCAGTAGGTCTAGTGGTGTTGCTGTAGTCAGTGGGTCTAGTGGTGTTGCTGTAGTCAGTAGGTCTAGTGGTGTTGCTGTAGTCAGTAGGTCTAGTGGTGTTGCAGTAGTTAGTAGGTCTAGTGGTGTTGCTGTAGTCAGTAGGTCTAGTGGTGTTGCTGTAGTCAGTAGGTCTAGTGGTGTTGCTGTAGTCAGTAGGTCTAGTGGTGTTGCTGTAGTCAGTAGGTCTAGTGGTGTTGCTGTAGTCCTAGTGGTGTTGCTGTAGTCAGTGGGTCTAGTGGTGTTGCTATAGTCAGTAGGTCTAGTGGTGTTGCTGTAGTCAGTAGGCCTAGTGGTGTTGCTGTAGTCAGTAGGTCTAGTGGTGTTGCTGTAGTCAGTTGGTCTAGTGGTGTTGCTGTAGTCAGTGGATCTAGTGGTGTTGCTGTAGTCAGTAGGTCTAGTGGTGTTGCTGTAGTCAGTAGGTCTAGTGGTGTTGCTGTAGTCAGTAGGTCTAGTGGGGTTGCTGTAGTCAGTAGGTCTAGTGGTGTTGCTGTAGTCAGTAGGTCTAGTGGTGTTGCTGTAGTCAGTAGGTCTAGTGGTGTTGCTGTAGTCAGTGGGTCTAGTGGTGTTGCTGTAGTCAGTAGGTCTAGTGGTGTTGCTGTAGTCCTAGTGGTGTTGCTGTAGTCAGTAGGTCTAGTGGTGTTGCTGTAGTCCTAGTGGTGTTGCTGTAGTCAGTAGGTCTAGTGGTGTTGCTGTAGTCAGTAGGTCTAGTGGTGTTGCTGTAGTCAGTAGGTCTAGTGGTGTTGCTGTAGTCAGTAGGTCTAGTGGTGTTGCTGTAGTCAGTAGGTCTAGTGGTGTTGCTGTAGTCAGTGGGTCTAGTGGTGTTGCTGTAGTCAGTAGGTCTAGTGGGGTTGCTGTAGTCCTAGTGGTTTTGCTGTAGTCAGTAGGTCTAGTGGTGTTGCTGTAGTCCTAGTGGTGTTGCTGTAGTCAGTAGGTCTAGTGGTGTTGCTGTAGTCAGTAGGTCTAGTGGTGTTGTTGTAGTCAGTAGGTCTAGTGGTGTTGCTGTAGTCAGTAGACCTAGTGGTGTTGCTGTAGTCAGTGGGTCTAGTGGTGTTGCTGTAGTCAGTGGGTCTAGTGGTGTTGCTGTAGTCCTAGTGGTGTTGCTGTAGTCAGTAGGTCTAGTGGTGTTGCTGTAGTCAGTAGGTCTAGTGGTGTTGCTGTAGTCAGCAGGTCTAGTGGTGTTGCTGTAGTCAGCAGGTCTAGTGGTGTTGCTGTAGTCAGTGGGTCTAGTGGTGTTACTGTCGTCAGTGGGTCTAGTGGTGTTGCTGTAGTCCTAGTGGTGTTGCTGTAGTCAGTAGGTCTAGTGGTGTTGCTGTAGTCAGTGGGTCTAGTGGTGTTGCTGTAGTCAGTAGGTCTAGTGGTGTTGCTGTAGTCAGTGGGTCTAGTGGTGTTGCTGTAGTCAGTAGGTCTAGTGGTGTTGCTGTAGTCAGTAGGTCTAGTGGTGTTGCTGTAGTCAGTAGGTCTAGTGGTGTTGCTGTAGTCAGTAGGTCTATTGGTGTTGCTGTAGTCAGTAGGTCTAGTGGTGTTGATGTAGTCAGTAGGTCTAGTGGTGTTGCTGTAGTCCTAGTGTTGTTGCTGTAGTCAGTAGGTCTAGTGGTCTTGCTGTAGTCAGTAGGTCTAGTGGTGTTGCTGTAGTCAGTAGGTCTAGTGGTGTTGCTGTAGTCAGCAGGTCTAGTGGTGTTGCTGTAGTCAGTAGGTCTAGTGGTGTTGCTGTAGTCAGCAAGTCTAGTGGTGTTGCTGTAGTCGGCAGGTCTAGTGGTGTTGCTGTAGTCAGTAGGTCTAGTGGTGTTGCTGTAGTCAGTAGGTCTAGTGGTGTTGATGTAGTCAGTAGGTCTAGTGGTGTTGCTGTAGTCAGTAGGTCTAGTGGTGTTGCTGTAGTCAGTAGGTCTAGTGGTGTTGCTGTAGTCAGTAGGTCTAGTGGTGTTGCTGTAGTCAGTAGGTCTAGTGGTATTGCTGTAGTCAGTGGGTCTAGTGGTGTTGCTGTAGTCAGTAGGTCTAGTGGTGTTGCTGTAGTCAGTAGTCCTGGTGGTGTTGCTGTAGTCAGTAGGTCTAGTGGTGTTGCTGTAGTCAGTAGGTCTAGGGGTGTTGCTGTAGTCAGTAGGTCTAGTGGTGTTGCTGTAGTCAGTAGGTCTAGTGGTGTTGAAGCAGTCAGTAGGTCTAGTGGTGTTGCTGTAGTCAGTAGGTCTAGTGGTGTTGCTGTAGTCAGTAGGTCTAGTGGTGTTGCTGTAGTCAGTAGGTCTAGTGGTGTTGCTGTAGTCAGTAGGTCTAGTGGTGTTGCTGTAGTCAGTAGGTCTAGTGGTGTTGCTGTAGTCAGTAGGTCTAGTGGTGTTGCTGTAGTCAGTAGGTCTAGTGGTGTTGCTGTAGTCAGTAGGTCTAGTGGTGTTGCTGTAGTCAGTAGGTCTAGTGGTGTTGCTGTAGTCAGTAGGTCTAGTGGTGTTGCTGTAGTTAGTGGGTCTAGTGGTGTTGCTGTAGTCAGTAGGTCTAGTGGTGTTGCTGTAGTCCTAGTGGTGTTGCTGTAGTCAGTAGGTCTAGTGGTGTTGCTGTAGTCAGTGGGTCTAGTGGTGTTGCTGTAGTCAGTAGGTCTATTAGTGTTGCTGTAGTCAGTAGGTCTAGTGGTGTTGCTGTAGTCAGTAGGTCTAGTGGTGTTGCTGTAGTCAGTGGGTTTAGTTGTGTTGCTGTAGTCAGTGGGTCTAGTAGTGTTGCTGTAGTCAGTAGGTCTAGTGGTGTTGCTGTAGTCAGTAGGTCTAGTGGTGTTGCTGTAGTCAGTGGGTCTAGTGGTGTTGCTGTAGTCCTAGTGTTGTTGCTGTAGTCAGTAGGTCTAGTGGTGTTGCTGTAGTCAGTGGGTCTAGTGGTGTTGCTGTAGTCAGTAGGTCTAGTGGTGTTGCTGTACTCAGTGGGTCTAGTGGTGTTGCTGTAGTCAGTAGGTCTAGTGGTGTTGCTGTAGTCAGTAGGTCTAGTGGTGTTGCTGTAGTCAGTTGGTCTAGTGGTGTTGCTGTAGTCAGTAGGTCTAGTGGTGTTGCTGTAGTCAGTAGGTCTAGTGGTGTTGATGTAGTCAGTAGGTCTAGTGGTGTTGCTGTAGTCCTAGTGTTGTTGCTGTAGTCAGTAGGTCTAGTGGTGTTGATGTAGTCAGTAGGTCTAGTGGTGTTGCTGTAGTCCTAGTGTTGTTGCTGTAGTCAGTAGGTCTAGTGGTGTTGCTGTAGTCAGTAGGTCTAGTGGTGTTGCTGTAGTCAGCAGGTCTAGTGGTGTTGCTGTAGTCAGTAGGTCTAGTGGTGTTGCTGTAGTCAGCAGGTCTAGTGGTGTTGCTGTAGTCAGTAGATCTAGTTGTGTTGCTGTAGTCAGCAGGTCTAGTGGTGTTGCTGTAGTCAGCAGGTCTAGTGGTGTTGCTGTAGTCAGTAGGTCTAGTGGTGTTGCTGTAGTCAGTAGGTCTAGTGGTGTTGCTGTAGTCAGTAGGTCTAGTGGTGTTGCTGTAGTCAGTAGGTCTAGTGGTGTTGCTGTAGTCAGTAGGTCTAGTGGTGTTGCTGTAGTCAGTAGGTCTAGTGGTGTTGCTGTAGTCAGTAGGTCTAGTGGTGTTGCTGTAGTCAGTAGGTCTAGTGGTGTTGCTGTAGTCAGTAGGTCTAGTGGTGTTGCTGTAGTCCTAGTGTTGTTGCTGTAGTCAGTAGGTCTAGTGGTGTTGATGTAGTCAGTAGGTCTAGTGGTGTTGCTGTAGTCCTAGTGTTGTTGCTGTAGTCAGTAGGTCTAGTGGTGTTGCTGTAGTCAGTAGGTCTAGTGGTGTTGCTGTAGTCAGCAGGTCTAGTGGTGTTGCTGTAGTCAGTAGGTCTAGTGGTGTTGCTGTAGTCAGTAGGTCTAGTGGTGTTGCTGTAGTCAGCAGGTCTAGTGGTGTTGCTGTAGTCAGTAGATCTAGTTGTGTTGCTGTAGTCAGCAGGTCTAGTGGTGTTGCTGTAGTCAGCAGGTCTAGTGGTGTTGCTGTAGTCAGTAGGTCTAGTGGTGTTGCTGTAGTCAGTAGGTCTAGTGGTGTTGCTGTAGTCAGTAGGTCTAGTGGTGTTGCTGTAGTCAGTAGGTCTAGTGGTGTTGCTGTAGTCAGTAGGTCTAGTGGTGTTGCTGTAGTCAGTAGGTCTAGTGGTGTTGCTGTAGTCAGTAGGTCTAGTGGTGTTGCTGTACTCAGTAGGTCTAGTGGTGTTGCTGTAGTCAGTAGGTCTAGTGGTGTTGCTGTAGTCAGTAGGTCTAGTGGTGTTGCTGTAGTCAGTAGGTCTAGTGGTGTTGCTGTAGTCAGTAGGTCTAGTTGTGTTGCTGTACTCAGTAGGTCTAGTGGTGTTGCTGTAGTCAGCAGGTCTAGTGGTGTTGCTGTAGTCAGTAGGTCTAGTGGTGTTGCTGTAGGTCTAGTGGTGTTGCTGTAGGTCTAGTGGTGTTGCTGTAGGTCTAGTGGTGTTGCTGTAGTCAGTAGGTCTAGTGGTGTTGCTGTAGTCAGTAGGTCTAGTGGTGTTGCTGTAGTCAGTAGGTCTAGTGGTGTTGCTGTAGTCAGTAGGTCTAGTGGTGTTGCTGTAGTCAGTAGGTCTAGTGGTGTTGCTGTAGTCAGTAGGTTTAGTGGTGTTGCTGTAGTCAGCAGGTCTAGTGGTGTTGCTGTAGTCAGCAGGTCTAGTGGTGTTGCTGTAGTCAGTAGGTGTGGTGTTGCTGTAGTCAGTAGGTCTAGTGGTGTTGCTGTAGTCAGTAGGTGTAGTGGTGTTGCTGTAGTCAGTGGGTCTAGTGGTGTTGCTGTAGTCAGTAGGTCTAGTGGTGTTGCTGTAGTCAGTAGGTCTAGTGGTGTTGCTGTAGTCAGTAGGCCTAGTGGTGTTGCTGTAGGCCTAGTGGTGTTGCTGTAGTCAGTAGGTCTAGTGGTGTTGCTGTAGTCAGTAGGTCTAGTGGTGTTGCTGTAGTCAGTAGGTCTAGTGGTGTTGCTGTAGTCAGCAGGTCTAGTGGTGTTGCTGTAGTCAGCAGGTCTAGTGGTGTTGCTGTAGTCAGTAGGTCTAGTGGTGTTGCTGTAGTCAGTAGGTCTAGTGGTGTTGCTGTAGTCAGTAGGTCTAGTGGTGTTGCTGTAGTCAGTAGGTCTAGTGGTGTTGCTGTACTCAGTAGGTCTAGTGGTGTTGCTGTAGTCAGTGGGTCTAGTGGTGTTGCTGTAGTCAGTAGGTCTAGTGGTGTTGCTGTAGTCAGTAGGTCTAGTGGTGTTGCTGTAGTCAGTAGGTCTAGTGGTGTTGCTGTAGTCAGTAGGTTTAGTGGTGTTGCTGTAGTCAGCAGGTCTAGTGGTGTTGCTGTAGTCAGCAGGTCTAGTGGTGTTGCTGTAGTCAGTAGGTGTGGTGTTGCTGTAGTCAGTAGGTCTAGTGGTGTTGCTGTAGTCAGTAGGTGTAGTGGTGTTGCTGTAGTCAGTGGGTCTAGTGGTGTTGCTGTAGTCAGTAGGTCTAGTGGTGTTGCTGTAGTCAGTAGGTCTAGTGGTGTTGCTGTAGTCAGTAGGCCTAGTGGTGTTGCTGTAGGCCTAGTGGTGTTGCTGTAGTCAGTAGGTCTAGTGGTGTTGCTGTAGTCAGTAGGTCTAGTGGTGTTGCTGTAGTCAGTAGGTCTAGTGGTGTTGCTGTAGTCAGCAGGTCTAGTGGTGTTGCTGTAGTCAGCAGGTCTAGTGGTGTTGCTGTAGTCAGCAGGTCTAGTGGTGTTGCTGTAGTCAGCAGGTCTAGTGGTGTTGCTGTAGTCAGCAGGTCTAGTGGTGTTGCTGTAGTCAGCAGGTCTAGTGGTGTTGCTGTAGTCAGTGAACTATGTTCTATTCAAGCGTTGATTGACATGGTAATAGAACGATAGTATTGGAGAAAAGCTGAAAAAACGGACCCCTCCAACGCTGTATGTTAAATTGTGACGTGTCATGCCGTAATGTACAGCACCCATAATGCAACTCATTCTGTGTTGTGCAGCCTCTCTCCACCAGGTGTAGCACCTCTCTCTCTCTCTCTCTCTCTCTCTCTCTCTCTCTCAAAACAAGAAAGGGACAGGGTAAGGGGGGTGTCTAGTCAATTGTAGAACTGAATGCATTCATTTTTTGCATCATCACTACAAGCCATCATGACTTTCAAAATCTGCGACAGCCGCTGTTTACTTCTGAAGATAACTTTGGAGCCGCCCTAAAAACCTGATTCAAATCCGACACAAACCTTTAAATAGGAATGTAATAGGTATGTAATGACACATAAACTCTTTATAGTGTTTTATTTACATTTTAGAGGTGATAAGTTGGACAGATCGGGTGAAAAAAGCCATTTCCCCACATGACATATCTCTCCCTTTCACGTCGTAGGTTTCGCTTCCCCACCCGCCATTTTGAAAAAGACCCGACGGAGCTCATTGCCGCCTTCCATCATGCAGAGACAGGCAGCACGAAGGTCTCCTCATTGATTTTGCTGGAAAGGGGAGAAATTGTGCTTTACAATGGTATTCATATTACAGGTGACCTGGAAGTATTACTTTTTTGGGGCACTAAAATAAGGTCAATTGTATGTTACAACGCGATGTACAAAAGTGTGTTTTGAAAAACTGGTAAAATGTACATTTCTAAAACTCTCATCCCCCTGGAACGAGCGCAACCAAAACAAAACGAATCTGCAAAAAGACCAAATAAGTTGAGTCTGGGCTACACACAAAAGTTAGACTGTCCACCCTTGAAAACAATCGGCATCCAAGTTTTCCGTACCATGTCTGATTTCAAGAGGAAACTCCTGCAATATCCGTAGTAATGCTGAGTTTTCCGTACCATGTCTGATTTCAAGAGGAAACTCCTGCAATATCCGTAGTAATGCTGAGCTGTAGTCAATGACTCTACAGGCATCAAAACTATTAAATAACATATATGGACTTTCCTCACATCTGAGAAATGTATTTAGAATGTAAACCAGTCAGGGTTTAGTCCTGGACATAGTACTATTACAATAACCAAATCAGTTGTTAATGATCTTGTCAATGCTTTAGACACTAAAATGAAATGTGCTGCTTTGTTTGTGGACCTGTCAAAAGCTTGTGATACTGTTGATCAGACTATTTTATTGAATAAGTTGTCCTCGATTGGTCTGAGCTCAGACACATGTTTGTGGTTTCATGATTATCTTAGTGACAGAACTCAGGCCAACGTGATTGATGGGGTTAAGTCTGAATTTCTTGAAGTACTAAAGTTGCACAACGGGGGGTGATTTTGGGATCTGTTCTCTTCACTATTTACAGTTGAACTCGGAAGCTTTCATACACTTAGGTTGGAGTCATTAAAACTTGTTTTTCAACCACTCCACAAATATATTGTTAACAAACTATAGTTTTGGAAAGTCGGTTAGGACATCTACTTTGTGCATGACACAAGTAATTTTTCAAACAATTCTTTACAGACAGATTATTTCACTTATAATTCATTGTATCACAATTCCAATGGGTCAGAAGTTTACACACACTAAGTTGACTGGTGCCTTTAAACAGCTTGGAAAATTCCAGAAAGTTATGTCATGGCTTTAGAAGCTTCTGATAGGCTAATTGACATCATTTGAGTCAATTGGAGGTGTACCTGTGGATGTATTTCAAGGCCTACCTTCCAACTCAGTGCCTCTTTGCTTGACATCATGGGAAAATCAAAAGAAATCAGCCAAGACCTCAGAATAAAAAATTGTAGACCTCCACGTGTCTGGTTCATCCTTGGGAGCAATTTCCAAACGCCTGAAGGTACCACGTTCATCGGTACAAACAATAGTACGCAAGTATAAACACCATGGGTCCATGCAGCCGTCATACCGCTCAGGAAGGCAGTACAGTTAAATAGTTGAAACACACACACACCAAAAAGTTATTTTGTTGACATTTACGTATGTTCCCATGACCAGTAAAACATAATCAGAACCTATTTCTTTCACTTACTTGCTGTGCTGTTTCATTGTTCTTTTGTTCAGTCTCAACAAGGATTTCTTCAAGTCAAGTAGTGAAGTTTCAGCTCTGTCTGTCCGTGGCCTCTCTTCCTCGGTACGCACTGTCACTGTGTCTGTTTCCATCTTGTCCAGCTGTGTCTGTAACATTTCAATGTAAACCCGGTTTCTTGTCTGCATCGAAGTAGAGGTCCTTGTACCTAGCATCGAGCATGGTGGCGATACAGTAAAGAGAGAATGCCCCCAAATCACTTGTTCACAGCCTCTTGTAAAGTACTTTTGTAAGTTTTAACCCCACGGTCTGTGTTATAGAGCAGGTGTTTCAATGCCATGACAGGGGATCACATCTGCTGCTGACACAGTTGATGAGCTTATTTCTCCAGTCAGTTGTTCGAATGGCGCTAGGAGTGTGTTCATGTTTCCAAGTTTCAAACATGTTCTCAAATGCCATTGAAATGGCAGCAGTGGTATGAGAACCAGCACATTCTTCAACATGCAATACGGATTTCCTCAGTACGAAATCCTCGTCGACCCACTGTACTGTCAGACTCAGCATGCTCATGGGGCTGACATCGCTGGCCCAAATGTCAGTCGTGAAGCTAATAGCAGTGACGCCCATAACAAGGATGTGGATGTGCGTTTCAACAATACTGTGTAACTCTGGTAGGGCAACATCTGAAAAATAGCGCCTACTTGGTAGTGTGTACCGGGGCTCGAGGTGCTCGACCAGTCGGCGAAAGCCAACGTCATCCACGACAGAGAACGGTTGATTGTCAAGGCCAATGAATTCCATTATCTTGTCGTTAATTGTCTCTCTGAAATGTTCTTACTCTTTCAAATGACTGCTCGACTTGAACTTGTTTAGTTGTTGGAAAGTGTGCGCTTAGTATTTTTCTGCTTTTGTTCTGTGTAGCGCTCAATTTTTTGTGGCATCATTACGTCATCTACCTCCGTTATAGAGGTATGGACCTCATCTACCTCCGTTATAGAGGTATGGACCTCATCTACCTCCGTTATAGAGGTATGGACCTCATCTACCTCCGTTATAGAGGTATGGACCTCATCTACCTCCGTTATAGAGGTATGGACCTCATCTACCTACGTTATAGAGGTATGGACCTCATCTACCTCCGTTATAGAGGTATGGACCTCATCTACCTCCGTTATAGAGGTATGGACCTCATCTACCGCCGTTATAGAGGTATGGACCTCATCTACCGCCGTTATAGAGGTACGGACCTCATCTACCTACGTTATAGAGGTATGGACCTCATCTACCTCCGTTATAGAGGTATGGACCTCATCTACCTTACCCCACCTCTTTAAGGAATACCTGGGATAGGATAAAGAAATCCTTCTAACCCCCCCTTAAAAGATTTAGATGCACTATTGTAAAGTGGTTGTTCCACTGGATATTATAAGGTGAATGCACCAATTTGTAAGTCGCTCTGGATAAGAGCGTCTGCTAAATGACTTAAATGTAAATGTAATGTAAATGTAAATGTAAATCTACCTCAGTTATAGGGGTATGGACCTCATCTAGCTACATTATATAGGTACGTTATAGAGGTATGGACCTCATCTACCTCCGTTATAGAGGTATGGACCTCATCTACCTCCGTTATAGAGGTATGGACCTCATCTACCTCCGTTATAGAGGTATGGACCTCATCTACCTACGTTATAGAGGTATGGACCTCATCTACCTCCGTTATAGAGGTATGGACCTCATCTACCTCCGTTATAGAGGTATGGACCTCATCTACCTCCGTTATAGAGGTATGGACCTCATCTACCTACGTTATAGAGGTATGGACCTCATCTACCTCCGTTATAGAGGTATGGACCTCATCTACCTCCGTTATAGAGGTATGGACCTCATCTACCTCCGTTATAGAGGTATGGACGTCATCTACCTCCGTTATAGAGGTATGGACCTCATCTACCTCCGTTATAGAGGTATGGACCTCATCTACCTCCGTTATAGAGGTATGGACCTCATCTACCTCCGTTATAGAGGTATGGACCTCATCTACCTCCGTTATAGAGGTATGGACCTCATCTACCTCCGTTATAGAGGTATGGACCTCATCTACCTCCGTTATAGAGGTATGGACCTCATCTACCTCCGTTATAGAGGTATGGACCTCATCTACCTCCGTTATAGAGGTATGGACCTCATCTACCTCCGTTATAGAGGTATGGACCTCATCTACCTCCGTTATAGAGGTATGGACCTCATCTACCTCCGTTATAGAGGTATGGACCTCATCTACCTTACCCCACCTCTTTAAGGAATACCTGGGATAGGATAAAGTAATCCTTCTAACCCCCCCTTAAAAGATTTAGATGCACTATTGTAAAGTGGTTGTTCCACTGGATATTATAAGGTGAATGCACCAATTTGTAAGTCGCTCTGGATAAGAGCGTCTGCTAAATGACTTAAATGTAAATGTAATGTAAATGTAAATGTAAATCTACCTCAGTTATAGGGGTATGGACCTCATCTAGCTACATTATATAGGTACGTTATAGAGGTATGGACCTCATCTACCTCCGTTATAGAGGTATGGACCTCACCTACCTCCGTTATAGAGGTATGGACCTCATCTACCTCCGTTATAGAGGTATGGACCTCATCTACCTCCGTTATAGAGGTATGGACCTCATCTACCTCCGTTATAGAGGTATGGACCTCATCTACCTCCGTTATAGAGGTATGGACCTCATCTACCTCCGTTATAGAGGTATGGATCTCATCTACCTCCGCTATAGAGGTATGGACCTCATCTACCTCCGTTATAGAGGTATGGACCTCATCTACCTCCGTTATAGAGGTATGGACCTCACCTACCTCCGTTATAGAGGTATGGACCTCACCTACCTCCGTTATAGAGGTATGGACCTCATCTACCTCCGTTATAGAGGTATGGACCTCATCTACCTCCGTTATAGAGGTATGGACCTCATCTACCTCCGTTATAGAGGTATGGACCTCATCTACCTCCGTTATAGAGGTATGGACCTCATCTACCTCCGTTATAGAGGTATGGACCTCATCTACCTCCGTTATAGAGGTATGGACCTCATCTACCTCCGTTATAGAGGTATGGACCTCATCTACCTACTAGAGGAATGGACCTCATCTACCTCCGTTATAGAGGTATGGACCTCATCTACCTCCGTTATAGAGGTATGGACCTCATCTACCTCCGTTATAGAGGTATGGACCTCATCTACCTCCGTTATAGAGGTATGGACCTCATCTACCTCCGTTATAGAGGTATGGACCTCATCTACCTCCGTTATAGAGGTATGGACCCCATCTACCTCCGTTATAGAGGTACGGACCTCATCTACCTCCGTTATAGAGGTACGGACCTCATCTACCTCCGTTATAGAGGTATGGACCTCATCTACCTCCGTTATAGAGGTATGGACCTCATCTACCTCCGTTATAGAGGTATGGACCTCATCTACCTCCGTTATAGAGGTGGACCTCATCTACCTACGTTATAGAGGTATGGACCTCATCTACCTACGTTATAGACGTACGCACGGCAGCTTTGACATCGGTTTTGCACATCAGCGTTAAACTAGACATCAGGCCGATGCTGATGTTGGCATTTTTATCTAATATCGGCCGATTCCGATATACTTAACGATATCGTGCATCCCTAAAAACGACCTTCATTTTACTGGACCAAATGAACAGTAGCTGCTGCCGTGTAGCTGCTGCTAATGGGGATCCATAATAAATACAAATACTCATACATTCAATTTGTGTTCAATTAAGACCTAGACAACCAGGTGAGGGGAATTCCTAACTAACCAATTAAGACCTAGACAACCAGGTGAGAGGAGTTCCTAGCTAACCAATTAAGACCTAGACAACCAGGTGAGGGGAGTTCCTAACTAACCAATTAAGACCTAGACAACCAGGTGAGGGGAGTTCCTGGCTAACCAATTAAGATTTAGACAACCAGGTGAGGGGAGTTCCTGGCTAACCAATTAAGATTTAGACAACCAGGTGAGGGGAGTTCCTGGCTAACCAATTAAGATTTAGACAACCAGGTGAGGGGAGTTCCTGGCTAACCAATTAAGTCCTAGACAACCAGGTGAGGGGAGTTCCTGGCTAACCAATTAAGACCTAGACAACCAGGTGAGGGGAGTTCTTAAAACTAATCAGTGACCTTAATTATTCAATCAAGTAAAAGGGAGGAGCGAAAACCGGCATGCACTCATGGAATGAGTTTGAAAGCTGATCCTGCCTTCCATTGACACATGACACAAGGCCAAGCTCATCCTGCCTTCCACTGTTTTGTACGTTTAATTTATATCAGTCCAACAGTGACTATGATGTGGTCTGTTTTATGTTGACATTTCAACTATTTATTGATGTGTTGTGAATGTTTTATGATATAAAAGTAACATTTCTGGATTATAATCATGTAGAATGTATTGAATGTTGACATGTTCTTCTTAAAAGTTAATAGATTTTTTTGCAATTTGTGTTGTAAGTTTTGTTTAGCTTAGTGATTATGTGAGAACGAAGTGTTCCTGTAGCCTGCCTCCTCTACATCTGTTTAGAGAGAAATCACTCCCAAGGTCTCAGGGCTAGGACACGAGGATCTAACAATGGAATCATCTTAAAGATTACACTCAGATGAGATGTAGAGCAATGTGAGAATTCAAACATTTTTGACTTGGCATTTGGGTTATTCTTGAATTGCGTTTGTAAATGTTGTCTCTTGACATTGGCACCATATAAAAAATATTAAAATGACAACAACATGACAAATAATACATTTTCTATTTTATTGAACTATTATTTAACACGAAAACATATGAGAATCCTTTATACTGCATCTGTATGCATTGCAGAAACTACTGGGGGCAAATTGCATTGTCCCACTGGTGATGCTAAGAGGTGTACTGAGGGGGTATCTATATAGAAATATCTATTTATTATTTTTAATGCTAGATGGTGAACAAAAGTATTTAATATATTGCATCGGTCAATAAAAACAAGGAAGGGTATTAAAATACAATTTGGTTTTAACAGTATAATGTGTGACCCTCAGTTTGTCATTGGTGTTACCACCTTGAAAAATCACTGATTACAAAGATACACAAGGACCTTGAGCATTCTGTCCAGTGGCTAACTTTTATCTGGGGAGAGATCTTATATTACACAACATTATTAGCTAATAACAACCTTTTAGTAGGTCATACATTCAAGGATTTATTGTTCATTTGGTGTGTCTAAATTCAAAATGTCACTTAGTGTTAGACATTTACATTTTAGTCATTTAGCAGACGCTCTTATCCAGAGCGACTTACAGTAGTGAATGCATACATTTCATACAATTTCATACATTTTTTTCTGTGCTGGCCCCCCGTGGGAATCGAACCCACAACCCTGGCATTGCAAACACCATGCTCTACCAACTGAGCTACAGGAAATAACATTGTAAGCACTTTTTCAATGATTGATGACCTTAGATTTGAGAATCTGTGGTCTCCATTTCAAAAACTCCTCATTTACCTAAAATGTGTCATTGGTGTAAACATCATTAATGTTACTACTTCTACTGATGGCTCGCTACTTTCATAATGGTAAAAAAGATTTAAAGTCATTAAGCTACCATATTATTTACAATGGGAAGATATACCCACATCCATTTCAATCAATACAAATCTCGAAATGTTAAGACGTGTGTGTAGGTGGCAGGGAAGTCAAGCGCAGGAGGAACAAGCTCGGTGGAACTGGAGGAGTTTATTAAGTAAAACAAACTCCAAAAACCAAAGTACAATAAAAAAGGAAACATAGATAAACAAAACCCTGTTGCGCAGCAAAAATGACAACACGCGCAAAACAACAAACAATCTCTGACAAGGACATGAGGGGAAACAAAGGGTTAAATACACAACATGTAACGAATAGGAATTGGAACCAGGTGTGTAGGAAGACAAGACAAAACCAATGGAAAATGGATCAATGGTGGCTAGAAGACCGGTGACGTCGACCGCCGAGCACCGCCCGAACATGGAGGGGCATCGACTTCGGCAGAAGTCGTGACAAGAAAAGTGATACATTTTTTTCTCCAAAATGCTATGCCCAAATGCCATTCAAGAACAACCAACTTAGTATTTTGTGGGTATTTTCTCAGAAACGAGATTAAACAGAGTATTAAACTAACACACAGTCCAACAATTAAATCCCCAGCTGTAGCATCTTATGTTAGGAGGATGGATATTTCAGCACTCTAAGAAAGTCCCACAGTAAACAGAAGACTAACCCAAAGTGTGTGTCTGGATGAAGGGGGCCTTGACTTGCAATAGGCTGACACCATCACAACACACAAGCTGTCCCTGAAAGAAACATTCAAGGATACGGGGGAGGAGAGACACAGTGGACAGATAGACAGAGAGAGCATAGAGCCGGATGAGAAACAGAAACAGACAGAAGAAGAGTTAGAAGAAGTGAGGGTGGAGAGAGACGCTGCTATGATGGTGAAGTGGAGTGTGTGTCGCATTTCTCTGGGTCTGCCAGCATGTGGACTACCCAGTGCCCGCCACAACTCCAGTATGCCGGTGGTGCGCCAGGCTCTGTCCCCAGACAACAGCAGCACGGTCCAGGCCTTCGGTGAGATCCCAGGTCTCTGGAGAAACGGACTTGCCAACCTCTACAGTTTCTGGAAACTAGACGGATTCAGGAACATCCACAGAGTCATGGTGCACAACTTCAACACCTTCGGACCAATATACAGGTATGATACAGTCAGATCCATTCACCAGTAAGACACAGTACCACTTCAACACCATCAGACCCATAGATGGGTATAAGACAGTACCACTTCAACACCGTCAGTCACAGTCAGACCGCAGACAGATTAGTAGGTTAGTAATGATATGATCTACAACTGTATTAGCATTTTGTATTTAACGAGGCTAGTCAGTTAAGAACAAATTCTTATTTACAATGACAGCCTACCGGGGACCAGTGTGTTAACGGCCATGTTCAGGGGAAGAACGACAGATTGTTACATTGTCAGCTCAGGGACCTGTCGGTTACTGGAACAACGCTCTAACCACAAAGATACCTGCCGCCCCATTATTATAGGTGGCCAATCAGTGCATGGTTCTCTGTAGATCAGTTAGTAGAACATGGTCCTCTGTAGAACATGGTCCTCTGTAGTTCAGTTAGTAGAACATGGTCCTCTGTAGATCAGTTAGTAGAACATGGCTCCAGGTCCTCTGTAGTTCAGTTAGTAGAACATGGTTCTCTGTAGATCAGTTAGTAGAACATGGTTCTCTGTAGTTCAGTTAGTAGAACATGGTCCTCTGTAGTTCAGTTAGTAGAACATGGTCCTCTGTAGTTAGTAGAACATGGTCCTCTGTAGTTAGTAGAACATGGTCCTCTGTAGTTCAGTTAGTAGAACATGGTCCTCTGTAGTTCAGTTAGTAGAACATGGTCCTCTGTAGCTCAGTTAGTAGAACATGGTCCTCTGTAGATCAGTTAGTAGAACATGTTTCTCTGTAGTTCAGTTAGTAGAACATGGTCCTCTGCAGTTCAGTTAGTAGAACATGGTCCTCTGTAGAACATGGTCCTCTGTAGCTCAGTTAGTAGAACATGGTCCTCTGTAGATCAGTTAGTAGAACATGGTTCTCTGTAGTTCAGTTAGTAGAACATGGTCATCTGTAGAACATGGTCCTCTGTAGCTCAGTTAGTAGAACATGGCCCTCTGTAGTTCAGTTAGTAGAACATGGTTCTCTGTACTTCAGTTAGTAGAACATGGTCCTCTGTAGTTCAGTTAGTAGAACATGGTCCTCTGTAGCTCAGTTAGTAGAACATGGTCCTCTGTAGATCAGTTAGTAGAACATGTTTCTCTGTAGTTCAGTTAGTAGAACATGGTCCTCTGTAGTTCAGTTAGTAGAACATGGTCCTCTGTAGATCAGTTAGTAGAACATGGTCCTCTATAGAACATGGTCCTCTGTAGTTCAGTTAGTAGAACATGGTCCTCTGTAGTTCAGTTAGTAGAACATGGTCCTCTGTAGATCAGTTAGTAGAACATGGTCCTCTATAGAACATGGTCCTCTGTAGATCAGTTAGTAGAACATGGTCCTCTGTAGAACATGGTCCTCTGTAGTTCATTTAGTAGAACATGGTCCTCTGTAGAACATGGTCCTCTGTAGTTCAGTTAGTAGAACATGGTCCTCTGTAGATCAGTCAGTAGAACATGGTCCTCTGTAGTTCAGTTAGTAGAACATGGTCCTCTGCAGATCAGTTAGTAGAACATGGTCCTCTGTAGTTAGTAGAACATGGTCCTCTGTAGATCAGTTAGTAGAACATGGTCCTCTGTAGTTCAGTTAGTAGAACATGGTCCTCTGTAGTTAGTAGAACATGGTCCTCTGTAGTTCAGTTAGTAGAACATGGTCCTCTGTAGTTCAGTTAGTAGAACATGGTCCTCTGTAGTTCAGTTAGTAGAACATGGTCCTCTGTAGTTCAGTTTGTAGAACATGGTCCTCTGTAGATCAGTTAGTAGAACATGGTCCTCTGTAGTTCAGTTAGTAGAACATGGTCCTCTGTAGATCAGTTAGTAGAAGATGGTCCTCTGTAGAACATGTTCCTCTGTAGTTCAGTTAGTAGAACATGGCTCCAGGTCCTCTGTAGTTCAGTTAGTAGAACATGGTCCTCTGTAGTTAGTAGAACGTGGTCCTCTGTAGAACATGGTCCTCTGTAGATCAGTTAGTAGAACATGGTCCTCCGTAGAACTTGGACCTCTGTAGTTCAGTTAGTAGAACATGGCTCCAGGTCCTCTGTAGTTCAGTTAGTAGAACATGGTCCTTTATAGAACATGGTCCTCTGTAGTTCAGTCAGTAGAACATGGTCCTCTGTAGTTCAGTTAGTAGAACATGGTCCTCTGTAGTTCAGTTAGTAGAACATGGTCCTCTGTAGAACATGGTCCTCTGTACTTCATTTAGTAGAACATGGTCCTCTGTAGAACATGGTCCTCTGTAGTTCAGGTATTAGAACATGGTCCTCTGTAGATCAGTTAGTAGAACATGGTCCTCTGTAGAACATGGTCCTCTGTAGTTCAGTTAGTAGAACATGGTCCTCTGTAGAACATGGTCCTCTGTAGCTCAGTTAGTAGAACATGGTCCTCTGTAGATCAGTTAGTAGAACATGGTTCTCTGTAGTTCAGTTAGTAGAACATGGTCATCTGTAGAACATGGTCCTCTGTAGCTCAGTTAGTAGAACATGGCCCTCTGTAGTTCAGTTAGTAGAACATGGTTCTCTGTACTTCAGTTAGTAGAACATGGTCCTCTGTAGTTCAGTTAGTAGAACATGGTCCTCTGTAGCTCAGTTAGTAGAACATGGTCCTCTGTAGATCAGTTAGTAGAACATGTTTCTCTGTAGTTCAGTTAGTAGAACATGGTCCTCTGTAGTTCAGTTAGTAGAACATGGTCCTCTGTAGATCAGTTAGTAGAACATGGTCCTCTGTAGTTCAGTTAGTAGAACATGGTCCTTTGTAGAACATGGTCCTCTGTAGTTCAGTTAGTAGAACATGGTCCTCTATAGAACATGGTCCTCTGTAGTTCAGTCAGTAGAACATGGTCCTCTGTAGTTCAGTTAGTAGAACATGGTCCTCTGTAGTTCAGTTAGTAGAACATGGTCCTTTGTAGAACATGGTCCTCTGTAGTTCAGGTATTAGAACATGGTCCTCTGTAGATCAGTTAGTAGAACATGGTCCTCTGTAGATCAGTTAGTAGAACATGGTCCTCTGTAGAACATGGTCCTCTGTAGTTCAGTTAGTAGAACATGGTCCTCTGTAGATCAGTTAGTAGAACATGGTCCTCTGTAGTTCAGTTAGTAGAACATGGTCCTCTGCAGATCAGTTAGTAGAACATGGTCCTCTGTAGTTAGTAGAACATGGTCCTCTGTAGATCAGTTAGTAGAACATGGTCCTCTGTAGTTCAGTTAGTAGAACATGGTCCTCTGTAGTTAGTAGAACATGGTCCTCTGTAGTTCAGTTAGTAGAACATGGTCCTCTGGAGTTCAGTTAGTAGAACATGGTCCTCTGTAGTTCAGTTAGTAGAACATGGTCCTCTGTAGTTCAATTAGTAGAACATGGTCCTCTGTAGAACATGGTCCTCTGTAGTTCAGTTAGTAGAACATGGTCCTCTGTAGTTAGTAGAACATGGTCCTCTGTAGTTCAGTTAGTAGAACATGGTCCTCTGTAGTTCAGTTAGTAGAACATGGTCCTCTGTAGTTCAGTTAGTAGAACATGGTCCTCTGTAGTTCAGTTTGTAGAACATGGTCATCTGTAGATCAGTTAGTAGAACATGGTCCTCTGTCGTTCAGTTAGTAGAACATGGTCCTCTGTAGATCAGTTAGTAGAAGATGGTCCTCTGTAGAACATGTTCCTCTGTAGTTCAGTTAGTAGAACATGGCTCCAGGTCCTCTGTAGTTCAGTTAGTAGAACATGGTCCTCTGTAGTTAGTAGAACGTGGTCCTCTGTAGAACATGGTCCTCTGTAGATCAGTTAGTAGAACATGGTCAACTGTAGAACATGGTCCTCTGTAGTTCAGTTAGTAGAACATGGCTCCAGGTCCTCTGTAGTTCAGTTAGTAGAACATGGTCCTTTATAGAACATGGTCCTCTGTAGTTCAGTCAGTAGAACATGGTCCTCTGTAGTTCAGTTAGTAGAACATGGTCCTCTGTAGTTCAGTTAGTAGAACATGGTCCTCTGTAGAACATGGTCCTCTGTAGTTCAGTTAGTAGAACATGGTCCTCTGTAGAACATGGTCCTCTGTAGTTCAGGTATTAGAACATGGTCCTCTGTAGATCAGTTAGTAGAACATGGTCCTCTGTAGATCAGTTAGTAGAACATGGTCCTCTGTAGAACATGGTCCTCTGTAGTTCAGTTAGTAGAACATGGTCCTCTGTAGAACATGGTCCTCTGTAGCTCAATTAGTAGAACATGGTCCTCTGTAGATCAGTTAGTAGAACATGGTTCTCTGTAGTTCAGTTAGTAGAACATGGTCATCTGTAGAACATGGTCCTCTGTAGCTCAGTTAGTAGAACATGGCCCTCTGTAGTTCAGTTAGTAGAACATGGTTCTCTGTAGTTCAGTTAGTAGAACATGGTCCTCTGTAGTTCAGTTAGTAGAACATGGTCCTCTGTAGCTCAGTTAGTAGAACATGGTCCTCTGTAGATCAGTTAGTAGAACATGTTTCTCTGTAGTTTAGTTAGTAGAACATGGTCCTCTGTAGTTCAGTTAGTAGAACATGGTCCTCTGTAGAACATGGTCCTCTGTAGTTCAGTCAGTAGAACATGGTCCTCTGTAGTTCAGTTAGTAGAACATGGTCCTCTTTAGATCAGTTAGTAGAACATGGTCCTCTATAGAACATGGTCCTCTGTAGTTCAGTTAGTAGAACATGGTCCTCTGTAGTTCAGTTAGTAGAACATGGTCCTCTGTAGTTCAGTTAGTAGAACATGGTCCTCTGTAGTTCAGTTTGTAGAACATGGTTCTCTGTAGATCAGTTAGTAGAACATGGTCCTCTGTAGTTCAGTTAGTAGGACATGGTCCTCTGTAGATCAGTTAGTAGAAGATGGTCCTCTGTAGAACATGGTCCTCTGTAGTTCAGTTAGTAGAACATGGTCCTCTGTAGTTAGTAGAACATGGTCCTCTGTAGTTCAGTTAGTAGAACATGGTCCTCTGTAGTTCAGTTAGTAGAACATGGTCCTCTGTAGTTCAGTTAGTAGAACATGGTCCTCTGTAGTTCAGTTTGTAGAACATGGTCATCTGTAGATCAGTTAGTAGAACATGGTCCTCTGTAGTTCAGTTAGTAGAACATGGTCCTCTGTAGATCAGTTAGTAGAAGATGGTCCTCTGTAGAACATGTTCCTCTGTAGTTCAGTTAGTAGAACATGGTCCTCTGTAGTTAGTATAACGTGGTCCTCTGTAGAACATGGTCCTCTGTAGATCAGTTAGTAGAACATGGTCCTCTGTAGAACTTGGTCCTCTGTAGTTCAGTTAGTAGAACATGGCTCCAGGTCCTCTGTAGTTCAGTTAGTAGAACATGGTCCTTTATAGAACATGGTCCTCTGTAGTTCAGTCAGTAGAACATGGTCCTCTGTAGTTCAGTTAGTAGAACATGGTCCTCTGTAGATCAGTTAGTAGAACATGGTCCTCTGTAGTTCAGTTAGTAGAATATGGTCCTCTGTAGTTCAGTTAGTAGAACATGGTCCTCTGTAGAACATGGTCCTCTGTAGTTCAGTTAGTAGAACATGGTCCTCTGTAGAACATGGTCCTCTGTAGCTCAGTTAGTAGAACATGGTCCTCTGTAGTTCAGTTAGTAGAACATGGTTCTCTGTAGTTCAGTTAGTTGAACATGGCCCTCTGTAGTTCAGTTAGTAGAACATGGTTCTCTGTAGATCAGTTAGTAGAACATGGTTCTCTGTAGTTCAGTTAGTAGAACATGGTCATCTGTAGAACATGGTCCTCTGTAGCTCAGTTAGTAGAACATGGCCCTCTGTAGTTCAGTTAGTAGAACATGGTTCTCTGTAGTTCAGTTAGTTGAACATGGCCCTCTGTAGTTCAGTTAGTAGAACATGGTTCTCTGTAGTTCAGTTAGTAGAACATGGTCCTCTGTAGAACATGGTCCTCTGTAGTTCAGTCAGTAGAACATGGTCCTCTGTAGTTCAGTTAGTAGAACATGGTCCTCTGTAGATCAGTTAGTAGAACATGGTCCTCTATAGAACATGGTCCTCTGTAGTTCAGTTAGTAGAACATGGTCCTCTGTAGTTCAGTTAGTAGAACATGGCTCCAGGTCCTCTGTAGTTCAGTTAGTAGAACATGGTCCTCTGTAGCTCAGTCAGTAGAACATGGTCCTCTGTAGATCAGTTAGTAGAACATGTTTCTCTGAAGTTCAGTTAGTAGAACATGGTCCTCTGTAGTTCAGTTAGTAGAACATGGTCCTCTGTAGATCAGTTAGTAGAACATGGTTCTCTGTAGATCAGTTAGTAGAACATGGTCCTCTGTAGTTCAGTTAGTAGAACATGGCCCTCTGTAGAACATGGTCCTCTGTAGCTCAGTTAGTAGAACATGGTCCTCTGTAGATCAGTTAGTAGAACATGGTTCTCTGTAGTTCAGTTAGTAGAACATTGTCATCTGTAGTTCAGTTAGTAGAACATGGTTCTCTGTAGTTCAGTTAGTAGAACATGGTCCTCTGTAGTTCAGTTAGTAGAACATGGTCCTCTGTAGATCAGTTTGTAGAACCTGGTCCTCTGTAGTTCAGGTAGTAGAACATGGTCCTCTGTAGCTCAGTTAGTAGAACATGGTCCTCTCTAGATCAGTTAGTATAACATGGTCCTCTGTAGAACATGGTCCTCTGTAGTTCAGGTATTAGAACATGGTCCTCTGTAGATCAGTTAGTAGAACATGGTCCCCTGTAGAACATGGTCCTCTGTAGTTCAGTTAGTAGAAAATGGTCCTCTGTAGTTCAGTTAGTAGAACATGGTCCTCTGCAGATCAGTTAGTAGAACATGGTCCTCTGTAGTTAGTAGAACATGGTCCTCTGTAGATCAGTTAGTAGAACATGGTCCTCTGCAGTTCAGTTAGTAGAACATGGTCCTCTGAAGTTCAGTTAGTAGAACATGGTCCTCTGTAGTTCAGTTAGTAGAACATGGTCCTCTGTAGTTCAGTTAGTAGAATATGGTCCTCTGTAGTTCAGTTAGTAGAATATGGTCCTCTGTAGTTCAGTTAGTAGAACATGGTCCTCTGTAGAACATGGTCCTCTGTAGTTCAGTTAGTAGAACATGGTCCTCTGTAGTTAGTAGAACATGGTCTTCTGTAGTTCACTTAGTAGAACATGGTCCTCTGTAGTTCAGTTAGTAGAACATGGTCCTCTGTAGTTCAGTTAGTAGAATATGGTCCTCTGTAGTTCAGTTAGTAGAACATGGTCCTCTGTAGAACATGGTCCTCTGTAGTTCAGTTAGTAGAACATGGTCCTCTGTAGTTAGTAGAACATGGTCCTCTGTAGTTCAATTAGTAGAACATGGTCCTCTGTAGTTCAGTTAGTAGAACATGGTCCTCTGTAGTTCAGTTTGTAGAACATGGTCCTCTGTAGATCAGTTAGTAGAACATGGACCTCTGTAGTTCAGTTAGTAGAACATGGTCCTCTGCAGATCAGTTAGTAGAACATGGTCCTCTGTAGATCAGTTAGTAGAACATGGTCCTCTGTAGTTCAGTTAGTAGAACATTGTCCTCTGTAGTTCAGTTAGTAGAACATGGTCCTCTGTAGATCAGTTAGTAGAACATGGTCCTCTGTAGTTCAGTTAGTAGAAAATGGTCCTCTGTAGATCAGTTAGTAGATCATGGTCCTCTGTAGATCAGTTAGTAGAACATGGTCCTCTGTAGTTCAGTTAGTAGAACATGGTCCTCTGTAGTTCAGTTAGTAGAACATGGTCCTCTGTAGATCAGTTAGTAGAACATGGTCCTCTGTAGAACATGGTCCTCTGTAGTTCAGTTAGTAGAACATGGTCCTCTGTAGAACATGGTCCTCTGTAGTTCAGTTAGTAGAACATGGCTCCAGGTCCTCTGTAGTTCAGTTAGTAGAACATGGTCCTCTGTAGTTAGTAGAACGTGGTCCTCTGTAGAACATGGTCCTCTGTAGTTCAGTTAGTAGAACATGGTCCTTTGTAGCTCAGTTAGTAGAACATGGTCCTCTGTAGATCAGTTAGTAGAACATGGTCCTCTGTAGAACATGGTCCTCTGTAGCTCAGTTAGTAGAAGATGGTCCTCTGTAGATCAGTTAGTAGAACATGGTTCTCTGTAGTTCAGTTAGTAGAACATGGTCCCCTGTAGAACATGGTCCTCTGTAGTTCAGTTAGTAGAAAATGGTCCTCTGTAGTTCAGTTAGTAGAACATGGTCCTCTGCAGATCAGTTAGTAGAACATGGTCCTCTGTAGTTAGTAGAACATGGTCCTCTGTAGATCAGTTAGTAGAACATGGTCCTCTGCAGTTCAGTTAGTAGAACATGGTCCTCTGCAGATCAGTTAGTAGAACATGGTCCTCTGTAGTTAGTAGAACATGGTCCTCTGCAGATCAGTTAGTAGAACATGGTCCTCTGTAGTTAGTAGAAAATGGTCCTCTGTAGATCAGTTAGTAGAACATGGTCCTCTTCAGTTCAGTTAGTAGAACATGGTCCTCTGAAGTTCAGTTAGTAGAACATGGTCCTCTGTAGTTCAGTTAGTAGAACATGGTCCTCTGTAGTTCAGTTAGTAGAATATGGTCCTCTGTAGTTCAGTTAGTAGAATATGGTCCTCTGTAGTTCAGTTAGTAGAACATGGTCCTCTGTAGAACATGGTCCTCTGTAGTTCAGTTAGTAGAACATGGTCCTCTGTAGTTAGTAGAACATGGTCCTCTGTAGTTCAGTTAGTAGAACATGGTCCTCTGTAGTTCAGTTAGTAGAACATGGTCCTCTGTAGTTCAGTTAGTAGAATATGGTCCTCTGTAGAACATGGTCCTCTGTAGTTCAGTTAGTAGAACATGGTCCTCTGTAGTTCAGTTAGTAGAACATGGTCCTCTGTAGTTCAATTAGTAGAACATGGTCCTCTGTAGTTCAGTTAGTAGAACATGGTCCTCTGTAGTTCAGTTTGTAGAACATGGTCCTCTGTAGATCAGTTAGTAGAACATGGACCTCTGTAGTTCAGTTAGTAGAACATGGTCCTCTGCAGATCAGTTAGTAGAACATGGTCCTCTGTAGATCAGTTAGTAGAACATGGTCCTCTGTAGTTCAGTTAGTAGAACATTGTCCTCTGTAGTTCAGTTAGTAGAACATGGTCCTCTGTAGTTCAGTTAGTAGAACATTGTCCTCTGTAGTTCAGTTAGTAGAACATGGTCCTCTGTAGATCAGTTAGTAGAACATGGTCCTCTGTAGATCAGTTAGTAGAACATGGTCCTCTGTAGTTCAGTTAGTAGAACATGGTCCTCTGTAGTTCAGTTAGTAGAACATGGTCCTCTGTAGATCAGTTAGTAGAACATGGTCCTCTGTAGAACATGGTCCTCTGTAGTTCAGTTAGTAGAACATGGCTCCAGGTCCTCTGTAGTTCAGTTAGTAGAACATGGTCCTCTGTAGTTAGTAGAACGTGGTCCTCTGTAGAACATGGTCCTCTGTAGTTCAGTTAGTAGAACATGGTCCTCTGTAGATCAATTAGTAGAACATGGTTCTCTGTAGATCAGTTAGTAGAACATGGTCCTCTGTAGAACATGGTCCTCTGTAGCTCAGTTAGTAGAAGATGGTCCTCTGTAGATCAGTTAGTAGAACATGGTTCTCTGTAGTTCAGTTAGTAGAACATGGTCATCTGTAGAACATGGTCCTCTGTAGCTCAGTTAGTAGAACATGGCCCTCTGTAGTTCAGTTAGTAGAACATGGTTCTCTGTAGTTCAGTTAGTAGAACATGGTCCTCTGTAGATCAGTTAGTAGAACATGGTCCTCTGTAGTTCAGTTAGTAGAACATGGTCCTCTGTAGTTCAGTTAGTAGAACATGGTTCTCTGTAGTTCAGTTAGTAGAACATGGTCATCTGTAGAACATGGTCCTCTGTAGCTCAGTTAGTAGAACATGGCCCTCTGTAGTTCAGTTAGTAGAACATGGTCCTCTGTAGATCAGTTAGTAGAACATGTTTCTCTGTAGTTCAGTTAGTAGAACATGGTCCTCTGTAGTTCAGTTAGTAGAACATGGTCCTCTGTAGTTCAGTTAGTAGAACATGGTCCTCTGTAGTTCAGTTAGTAGAACATGGTCCTCTGTAGTTCAGTTAGTAGAACATGGTCCTCTGTAGTTCAGTTAGTAGAACATGGTCCTCTGTAGTTCAGTTAGTAGAACATGGTCCTCTGTAGCTCAGTTAGTAGAACATGTTCCTCTGTAGATCAGTTAGTAGAACATGTTTCTCTGTAGTTCAGTTAGTAGAACATGGTCCTCTGTAGTTCAGTTAGTAGAACATGGTCCTCTGTAGATCAGTTAGTAGAACATGGTCCTCTATAGAACATGGTCCTCTGTAGTTCAGTCAGTAGAACATGGTCCTCTGTAGTTCAGTTAGTAGAACATGGTCCTCTGTAGTTCAGTTAGTAGAACATGGTCCTCTGTAGAACATGGTCCTCTGTAGTTCATTTAGTAGAACATGGTCCTCTGTAGGACATGGTCCTCTGTAGTTCAGGTATTAGAACATGGTCCTCTGTAGATCAGTTAGTAGAACATGGTCCTCTGTAGAACATGGTCCTCTTTAGTTCAGTTAGTAGAACATGGTCCTCTGTAGATCAGTTAGTAGAACATGGTCCTCTGTAGTTCAGTTAGTAGAACATGTTCCTCTGCAGATC
Source organism: Salmo salar (assembly GCF_965601325.2). Classification (NCBI taxonomy): domain Eukaryota; kingdom Metazoa; phylum Chordata; class Actinopteri; order Salmoniformes; family Salmonidae; genus Salmo; species Salmo salar. The sequence goes on from NC_138300.1 coordinate 126,390,392, forward strand.
AGTTAGTAGAACATGGTCCTCTGTAGTTAGTAGAACATGGTCCTCTGTAGATCAGTTAGTAGAACATGGTCCTCTGTAGTTCAGTTAGTAGAACATGGTCCTCTGTAGTTCAGTTTGTAGAACATGGTCCTCTGTAGATCAGTTAGTAGAACATGGACCTCTGTAGTTCAGTTAGTAGAACATGGTCCTCTGCAGATCAGTTAGTAGAACATGGTCCTCTGTAGATCAGTTAGTAGAACATTGTCCTCTGTAGTTCAGTTAGTAGAACATGGTCCTCTGTAGATCAGTTAGTAGAACATGGTCCTCTGTAGTTCAGTTAGTAGAACATGGTCCTCTGTAGATCAGTTAGTAGAACATGGTCCTCTGTAGAACATGGTCCTTTGTAGTTCAGTTAGTAGAACATGGCTCCAGGTCCTCTGTAGTTCAGTTAGTAGAACATGGTCCTCTGTAGTTCAGTTAGTAGAACATGGTCCTCTGTAGTTCAGTTTGTAGAACATGGTCCTCTGTAGTTCAGTTAGTAGAACATGGTCCTCTGTAGATCAGTTAGTAGAACATGGTCCTCTGTAGAACATGGTCCTCTGTAGATCAGTTAGTAGAACATGGTCCTCTGTAGTTAGTAGAACATGGTCCTCTGTAGTTCAGTTAGTAGAACATGGTCCTCTGTAGTTCAGTTAGTAGAACATGGTCCTCTGTAGTTCAGTTAGTAGAACATGGTCCTCTGTAGTTCAGTCAGTAGAACATGGTCCTCTGTAGTTCAGTTAGTAGAACATGGTCCTCTGTAGTTAGTAGAACGTGGTCCTCTGTAGAACATGGTCCTCTGTAGATCAGTTAGTAGAACATGGTCCTCTGTAGAACATGGTCCTCTGTAGTTCAGTTAGTAGAACATGGTCCTCTGTAGTTCAGTTAGTAGAACATGGTCCTCTGTAGTTCAGTTAGTAGAACATGGTCCTCTGTAGAACATGGTCCTCTGTAGATCAGTTAATAGAACATGGTTCTCTGTAGTTCAGTTAGTTGAACATGGGCCTTGCAACGCCAGGATAGTGGGTTCAATACTCGGGACCACATATATGTAAACATGTATGCACTAATGACTATGTGGCTTTGGCTAAAAGCATCTGTCAAATTACATAAAATAGGATAGGCCTTCAGTAAGAAACAAAATGTCATTCAGTTATGATGTCAAAGGAGACAAAGTTATAATATAGTATTAACCATTGTCTACCCCAGGACGAGTAGCTGCTGCTTTTGCAACAGCTACTAGGGATCCTAATAAAATACCAAATACCAAAGTACTGAAGCAGTGAATACAAGTTCTGTATTACTATTATTCACAACTAAAAGTTTCAGCTATGCAGTGAACAATAGTTATAGCTAGAGCCCACTTCAACATATTGCTACAACACGGTTTGTGTTGTTGCTGCAGACAAAACACTAAATTCTGGAATTAGCTTTGTTGAGAGGAGCAATCTTTTCTATCAGACAAATACAATATGAAACTAGCCATATATAAATATTAAAACAATTTAGAAGGGGATTTCTACTAGCAAAATATGTTTGATTGTAACAAAGGTACAGTCTGCTATATTTACTGCTGCCCATGTGGTTCAAACATGCTTCATTGTCCTGCAGGGAGAAGATGGACTATTATGAGTGTGAACAAAACAAAAATAAGTGCATTTTACCAACAAAACCTTTGAACATAAATTACATGATCTGCTGTCCTCTGTCATTGTACCTGACAGGGAGAAGATAGGCTACTATGATAGTGTAAACATTATAAAGCCGGAGGATGCGGCCATCCTGTTCAAGGCAGAAGGACATTACCCCAAGAGGTTAACGGTGGAGGCATGGACCTCATACAGAGACTACAGGAACAGGAAATATGGAGTCCTGCTCAAGTACGTACACTGTTCTGTTATATCGGTCAAACAGTCGTTTAAAAATAAGGACTTTCAAATCAACGTCATCATAAGCTTTCCTTTTTGTGATGTTTTGACTATTCACACCACAGTATTGTAGCCTGGGAAACAGTCTCTTTACCCATCATTCCACTCCTTGCCACTCCTTGTCATGCATTTGGCAATGACAAGAAGTGAAATGTTAGCTAAAGAGACAGGTACCCTGGCTAACAGTTTAGGGTTTACCCAAACTCGACTCTGTTATCTCAGATATCTTTTCACATTGCCATATCTACAGGCCAGCCCAGTACAGCTTGGCTTGGTATGGCCCTATAGCGTGGTAGATGGTAACCAGGCCAGGTATGGCCCTATAGTACGGTAGATGGTAACCAGGCCAGGTGTAGTCCTATAGTGTGGTAGATGGTAACCAGGCCAGGTGTGGCCCTATAGCATGGTAGATGGTAACCAGGCCAGGTGTGGCCCTGTAGCGTGGTAGATGGTAACCAGGCCAGGTGTAGCCCTGTAGCGTGGTAGATGGTAACCAGGCCAGGTGTAGCCCTGTAGCTTGGTAGATGGTAACCAGGCCAGGTGTAGCCCTGTAGCGTGGTAGATGGTAACCAGGCCAGGTGTGGCCCTATAGCGTGGTAGATGGTAACCAGGCCAGGTGTAGCCCTGTAGCGTGGTAGATGGTAACCAGGCCAGGTGTGGCCCTGTAGTGTGAATCAGGCATTATTGACAGACTTTGTTATTGAGATTTAGTTATTGAGATTTAGTTATTGACACTTAGTTATTGACACTTAGTTAATGAAATTTAGTTTTGCTGGTTCTGTGACATTCCAAAACAATTCACAAGGTTTGGTCTTTTTCTCTCCCTGTAGGAATGGCGAGGACTGGCGTTCCAACAGGGTGATTCTGAATAGAGAGGTGATCTCTCCCAAGGTGTTGGGGAACTTTGTTCCTCTGTTGGATGAAGTTGGACAGGACTTTGTGGCCCGGGTACATAAGAAGATAGAAAGGAGTGGACAGGGCAAATGGACCACCGATCTTTCTCAAGAACTCTTCAAATACGCTCTGGAATGTAAGTCCGTTTCACCTAATATTTACTTGTGGCTGTCTTGAAACCTGTGATGACCATGTTTTATACACTGACTCATACCAGTACAGTGCCTTGCAAAAGTATTCATCTCCCTTGGCATTTTTCCTATTTTGTTGCATTATAACCTGTAAATTAAATAGATTTTTTATTTGGATTTCATGTAATGGACATACACAAAATAGTCCAAATTGGTGAAGTGAAATGAACAAAAATTATTTGTTTCAAAGGATTTAAAAAGAATTACATCGGAAAAGTGGTGAGTGCATATATATTCACCCCCTTTGCTATGAAGCCCTTAAATAAGATCTGGTGCAGCCAATTACCTTCAGAAGTCACATAATTAGTCAAATAAAGTCCACCTGTGTGAAATCTAAGTGTCACATGATATGTCACATGATCTCGGTATATATACACCTGTTCTGAAAGGCCCTAGAGTCTGCAACACCACTAAGCAAGAGGCACCACCAAGCAAGTGGCACAATGAAGACAAAATAGCTCTCCAAACAGGTCAAGGACAAAGTTGTGGAGAAGTACAGATCAGGGTTGGGTTATAAAAAATATCCAAAACTTTGAACATCCCATGGAGCACCATTATTAAAAAATTGTAAGAATATGGCACCGCAACAAACCTGCCAAGAGAGGGCCGCCCACCAAAACTCACGGACTAGGCAAAGAGGGCATTAATCAGAAAGGCAACAAAGAGACCAAAGATAACCCTGAAGGAGCTGCAAAGCTCCACATTGGAGTTTGGAGTATCTGTCCATAGGACCACTTTAAGCCGTTCACTCCACAGAGCTGGGCTTTATGGAAGAGTGGCCAGAAAGAGCCATTGCTTAAAGAAAAAAATAAGAAAATACATTTGGTGTTCGCCAAAAGGTATGTGGGAGACTCCCCAAGTATATGGAAGAAGGAACTCTGGTCAGATGATACTAAAATTGAGCATTTTGGCCATCAAGGAAAATGTCTGGCGCAAACCCAACACCTCTCATCACCCCATGAATATCATCCCCATAGTGAAGCATGGTGGTGGCAGCATCATGCTGTGGGGATGTTTTTCCATCGGCGGAGACTGGGAAATTGAAGGAATGATGGATGTCACTAAATACAGGAAAATCCTTGAGGAAACCTTTTTCAGTCTTCCAGAGATTTGAGACTGGGACGTAGGTTCACCTTCCAGCAGGACAATGACCCTAAGCATACTGCTAAAGCAACACTCGAGTGGTTTAAGGGGAAACATTTAAATGTCTTGGAATGGCCTAGTCAAAGCCCAGACCTCAATCCAATTGAGCATCTGTGGTATAACTTAAAGATTTCTGTACACCAGCGGAACCCATCCAACTTGAAGGAGCTGGAGCAGTTTTGCCTTGAAGAATGGGCAAAAATCCCAGTGTCTAGATGTGCCAAGTTTATAGAGATGTATCCCAAGAGACTTGCAGCTGTAATTGCTGCCAAAGGTGAGTCTACAAAGTATTGACTTTGAGGGGGTGAATAGTTATGCATGCTCAAGTTTTCTGTTTTTTTGTGTTATTTCTTGTTTGTTTCACAATAAAAAATATTTTTGCATCTTCAGAGTGGTAGGCATGTTGTGTAAATCAAATGATACAACCCCCCCAAAAATCCATTTTAATTCCAGGTTGTAAGGCAATAAAATAGGAAAAATGCCAAAGGGGGGGTGACTACTTTCGCAAGCCACTGTACCAGATTGTCTCAAATACTGTAAGGTTAACATCTTATATTTCTGCTAATATCTTACTTAGGTCCATCGCTCCTTAGGGGTCATAGGACATCGACGATGACAACTAATATCTTACTTACTTAGGCCCATCATTCCTTAGGGGTCATAGGACATCGACGATGACAACTAATAGTGTCTTACTTACTTAGGTCCTTAGGGGTCATAGGCCATTTACGATGACAGCTAATATCTTACTTACTTAGGCCCATCACTCCTTAGGGGTCATAGGCCATCGACGATGGCAACTAATATCTTACTTACTTACTTAGGCTCATCACTCCTTCGAGGTCATAGTACATCGACAACTGGTGTCTTAGGCTGGCGGAATATACTGTCCTCTACTGTATATTATACTATATATACCTGATATTGTTGTATGTACACTAAGTTCAGTATGGTACAATGTCTCACATGTGCTGTGCTGTAATGCGGTAGGTTCTGTTCTGTATGGAAGCCGTCTGTGTCTCACTTGTGTTCTCTCCTCTACAGCAGTGGGTTCGATGCTGTATGTGAATGTTTGTGTCTAACCTGTGTTCTCTTCTCTCCAGCGGTGGGTTCAGTTCTGTATGGGGAGCGTCTGGGCCTGATGTTGGACTACATCAACCCTGAGGCCCAACACTTCATTGACTGCATCTCTCTGATGTTCAAGACTACCTCTCCCATGCTGTACATCCCCCCGGCCATGCTGAGGAGGGTAGGAGCCAAGATCTGGAGAGATCACGTAGAGGCCTGGGATGGCATCTTCAACCAGGGTAGGACAATGCTCATAGCATATCCCTGTGATATCTGCAAACATTGAAGGATCAGGGCCAGGGGGGGAGGATCAGGGCCAAGGAGAAGGGTCAGGGCCAGGGGGAAGGATCAGGGCCAGGGGGGAAGGATCAGGGCCAAGGGGAAGGGTCAGGGCCAGGGCCAGGGGGAAGGATCAGGGCCACGGGGAAGGATCAGGGCCAAGGAGAAGGATCAGGGCCAAGGGGAAGGATCAGGGCCAGGGGGAAGGATCAGGGCCAGGGGGAAGGATCAGGGCCAAGGGGAAGGGTCAGGGCCAGGGGGAAGGATCAGGGCCACGGGGAAGGGTCAGGGCCAAGGGGAAGGATCAGGGTCAGGGCCAGGGGGAAGGACCAGGGCCACGGGGAAGGATCAGGGCCAAGGGGAAGGGTCAGGGCCAGGGGGAAGGATCAGGGCCAGGGGGAAGGATCAGGGCCACGGGGAAGGATCAGGGCCACGGGGAAGGATCAGGGCCAAGGGGAAGGATCAGGGCCAAGGGGAAGGGTCAGGGCCAGGGGGGGAGGATCAGGGCCAAGGAGAAGGGTCAGGGCCAGGGGGAAGGATCAGGGCCACGGGGAAGGGTCAGGGCCAAGGGGAAGGATCAGGGTCAGGGCCAGGGGGAAGGACCAGGGCCACGGGGAAGGATCAGGGCCAAGGGGAAGGGTCAGGGCCAGGGGGAAGGATCAGGGCCAGGGGGAAGGATCAGGGCCACGGGGAAGGATCAGGGCCAAAGATCAGGGCCAAGGGGAAGGATCAGGGCCACGGGGAAGGATCAGGGCCAAAGATCAGGGCCAAGGGGAAGGATCAGGGCCACGGGATGGGATAGGGTCAAGGGGAAGACTTAAGATCAAGGGGAAGGGCCACAGGGAAGGGTTTGGGCCAAGGGAAGGGTTAGGAACAAGGGGAAGGGATGGGGCCAAAGGGAAGGGATAAAGCCAAGGGGAATGGTTAGGGAGGAAACATTGAAAGTTTAGGGCCAAGGGGTAGTGCCAAACATTGAAGGATTAGGGCAAAAGGGAAGGATTAGGGCCAAACATGGAATGTTTAGGGCTGAGGGGAAGAGTTAGGGAGCAAACACTGAAGGGTTAAGGACAAGGGTTAGGGCCAGTGGGAAGTGTTAGGGCTGTAATCTATTTAAGGAAACAAAAAAAAGTAAAGCCAGGAAAAAGACAGTTGTCTGTGATCCGTATGATGCATTTAAGATCACAAATAACACTGTGCTGGTGCTGTGTCTGTATCAGTAGCTATGTTGGTTCACTGTTAAACTGTCCTGATTACATGTTCTCCCAGCGGACCGCTGCATCCAGAACATCTACAGGACGATGCGTCAGGACACCAACACCCACGGGAAGTATCCAGGAGTCCTGGCCAGCCTTCTGATGTTAGACAAGCTGTCTATAGAGGATATCAAGGCCAGCGTCACTGAACTGATGGCTGGAGGGGTAGACACGGTAATAACTTGTATATAACCTCTCTAGAAAACATCTATAACAAGCTGTCTTTAGAGGACATCAAGGCCAGCGTCGCCGAACTGTAAGGCTGAAGGGGTAGACACTATAACAAAGTTGATAATGACTTCCAACAGTAATCACCTTATCCTGTTGTTTAGACCTGGTTCTGTGAGGCTGTACGAGAGATATCCAAGTCAACTGATTAGTTAACTACCAGATAGGGTAGACAACCAGCCGTATTTCAGCCCTCTGGAATCAGTTCATGAACCGTTGTCTCTAGTAGTTAGCATTCTACTCTGTAATGTATTTCAGACGTCTATCACCCTGCTGTGGACTCTATATGAGCTGGCCAGACACCCTGACCTCCAGGAGGAGTTGAGGGCTGAGGTGGCTGTAGCCAGACAGTCTACCCAGGGAGACATGCTACAGATGCTGAAGATGATACCGCTGGTCAAAGGAGCGCTGAAGGAAACTCTGAGGTCGGACAGACAGACAAGATGATTGACCAACGATAGCTGATGTTAACTACAATGACTACCTAAACAAGACAATAACTACAATACCAATTATTATAAACCCACAACAACAGTATACCATTTAAAAAAAAATTATTTCAACTTTATTTAACCAGGTAGGCTAGTTGAGAACAAGTTCTCATTTATAACTGTGACCTGGCCAAGATAAAGGAAAGCAGTTCGACACATACAACAACACAGAGTTACAAATGGAATAAACAAACATACAGTCAATAATACAGTAGGATAAAAAGTCTATATACAGTGTGCGCAAATGAGATGAGATAAAGGAGGTAAGGCAAATAGGCCATAGTTGCGAAATAATTACAATATACCAATTTAACACTGGAGTGATTGATGTGCAGAAGATGAATGTGCAAGTAGAGATACTGGGGTGCAAAGGTGCAAGATACATGAATAAATACAGTATGGGATGAGGTAGTTGGATGGGCTATTTACAGATGGGATATGTACAGGTGCAGTGATCTGTGAGCTGCTCTGACAGCTGGTGCTTAAAGCTAGTGAGGGAGATATGAGTCTCCAGCTTCAGTCATTTTTGCAGTTCGTTCCAGTCATTGGCAGCAGAGAACTGGAAGGAAAGGTGGCCAAAGGAGGAATTAGCTTTGGGGGTGACCAGTGAAATATACCTGCTGGAGCGCGTGCTATGGGTGGGTGCTGCTATGGTGACCAGTGAGCTGAGATCAGGTGGGGCTTTACCTAGCAAACACTTATAGATGACCTGGAGCCAGTGGGTTTGGCGACGAGTATGAAGCGAGGGCCAGCCAACGAGAACATACAGGTCGCAGTGGTGGGCAGTATATGGGGCTTTGGTGACAAAACGGATGGCACTGTGATAGACTGCATCCAGTTTGCTGAGTAGAGTGTTGGAGGCTATTTTGTAGATGACATTGCCGAAGTCAAGGATTGGTAGGATAGTCAGTTTTACGAGGGTATGTTTGGCAGCATGAGTGAAGGATGCTTTGTTGCGAAATAGGAAGCCGATTCTATATTTCATTTTGGATTGGAGATGCTTAATGTGAGTCTGGAAAGAGAGTTTACAGTCTAACCAGACACGTAGGTATTTGTAGTTGTCCACATATTCTAAGTCAGAACCGTCTAGAGTAGTGATGCTGAACGGGCGGGCAGGTGCGGACAGCGATCGGTTGAAGAGCATGCATTTAGTTTTACTTGCATTAAAGAGCAGCTGGAGGCCACGGAAGGAGAGTTGTATGGCATTGAAGCTCATCTGGAGGTTAGTTAACACAGTGTCCAAAGAAGGGCCAGAGGTATACAGAATGGTGTCGTCTGCGTAGAGGTGTATCAGAAAATCACCAGCAGCAAGAGCGACATCATTGATGTATACAGAGAAGAGAGTCGGCCCAAGAATTGAACCTTGTGGCACCCCCATAGACTGCCAGCGGTCCAGACAACAGGCCCTCAGATTTGACACACTGAACTCTCTCTGAGAAGTAGTTGGTGAACCAGGCGAGGCAGTCATTTGAGAAGCCAAGGCTGTTGAGTCTGCCAATAGGAATGTGGTGATTGAGAGAGTCGAAAGCCTTGGCCAGGTTGATGAATACAGCTGCACAGTAATGTCTCTTATCGATGGCGGTTATGATATTGTTTATGACCTTGAGCGTGGCTGAGGTGCATCCATGACCAGCTCGGAAACCAGATTGCATAGCGGAGAAGGTACGGAGGGATTTGAAATGGTCGGTGATCTGTTTGTGATATGATCTGCTTGGCTTTCGAAGCCCTTAGAAAGGCAGGGTAGGATAGATATAGGTCTGTAGCAGTTTGGGTCTAGAGTGTCTCCCCCTTTGAAGAGGGGGATGACCGCGGCATCTCTTTTGTATCATCTTTTGTATCAGATGATACAAAAGAGAGATTGCACAGGCTAGTAATAGGGGTTGCAACAATTTCAGCGGATATTTTTAGGAAGTGAGGGTCCAGATTTTTTAGCCCTGCCGATTTGTAGGGGTCCAGATTTTGCAGCTCTTTCAGAACATCAGCTATCTGAATTTGGGTGAAGAAGAAATGGGGAAGGCTTGGTCAAGTTGCTGTGGGGGGTGCAGGGCTGTTGACCGGGGTAGTGGTAGCCAGGTGGAAAACATGGCCAGCCGTAGAAAAATGCTTATTGAAATTCTCAATTATCGTGGATTTATCGGTGGTGACAGTGTTTTCTAGCCTCAGTGCAGTGGGCAGCTGGGAGGAAGTGCTCTTATTCTCCATGGACTTTAGAGTGTCCCAGAACTTTTTGGAGTTTGTGCTACAGGATGCAAATTTCTCTTTGAAAAAGCTAGCCTTTGCTTTCTTAACTGCCTGCGTATATTGGTTCCTATCTTCCCTGAAAAGTTGCATATCGCGGGTCTATTCGATGCTAATGCAGAACGCCACAGGATGTTTTTGTGCTGGTCAAGGGCAGTCAGGTCTGGAGTGAACCAGGACTATATCTGTTCCTGGTTCCAATTTTTTTTGGAATGGGGCAAACTTATTTAAGATGGCAAGGGAAGCACTTTTAAACAATAACCAGGCATCCTCTACTGACAGAATGAGGTCAATATCCTTCCAGGATACCCGGGCCAGGTCGATTAGAAAGGCCTGCTCACTGAAGTGTTTTAGGGAGAGTTTGACAGTGATGAGGGGTGGTCGTTTGACCGCAGAACCATTACGGACGCAGGCAATGAGGCTGAGATCCTGGTTGAAAACAGCAGAAGTGTATTTGGAGGGTAGGTTGGTTATGTTGACATCTATGAGAGTGCCCGTGTTTACGAATTTGGGGTTGTACCTGGAAGGTTCATTGATCATTTGTGTGAGATTGAGGGCATCAAGCATAGATTGTAGGATGGCCGGGGTGTTAAGCATGTCCCAGTTTAGGTCACCCAACAGAACAAACTCTGAAGATAGATGGGGGGCAATCAATTCACATATGGTATCCAGGGCACAGCTGGGGGCAGAGGGTGGTCTTTAGCAAGCGGCAACGGTGAGAGACTTGTTTCTGGAAAGGTGGATTTTTAAAGTAGAAGCTCAAATTGTTTGGGCACAGACCTGGATAGTAGGACAGAACTCTGCAGGTTCTCTCTGCAATAGATTGCAACTCCGCCCCCTTTGGCAGTTCTATCTTGTAAGAAAATGTTATAGTTAGGGATGGAAATTTCAGGGTTTTTGGTGGTCTTCCTAAGCCAGGATTCAGACACGGCTAGGACATCCGGGTTGGCGGAGTGTGCTAAAGCAGTGAATAAAACAAACTTAGGGAGGCTTCTAATGTTAACATGCATGAAACCAAGGCTTTTACGGTTACAGAAGTCAACAAATGAGAGCGCCTGGGGAATGGGAGTGGAGCTAGGCACTGCAGGGCCTGGGTTAACCTCTACATCACCAGAGGAACAGAGGAGGAGCAGGATAAGGGTACGGCTAAAGGCTATAAGAACTGGTCGTCTAGTACGTTCGGAACAGAGAGTAAAAGGAGCAGGTTTCTGGGCACAATAGAATAGATTCAAGGCATAATGTACAGACAAAAGTATGGTAGGATGTGAATACAGTGGAGGTAAACCTAGGCATTGAGTGACGATGAGAGAGATATTGTCTCTAGAAACATAATTTAAACCATGTGAGGTCGCCGCATGTGTGGGAGGTGGAACTAAAGGTTTAGCTAAGGCGTGTTGAGCAGGGCTAGAGGCTCTACAGTGAAACAAGGCAATAATCACTAACCAAAACAGCAATGGACAAGGCATATTGACGTTAGTCAAAGTATATATCATGTCATTACTGAATATGTTTTTACGTCATTGCAATGGTGCAACCACCTAATGGTGGTTAGACAGAAGTCAAGTAACAATGATCACTTTTAGAGATACATTTCAGATATCGCTTAAACATCTATACTCTTCGTCTGTTGAGATGCCTGGGCCACCTACTGGTTAAGCATTAAGAATGTCAAGTCACCATCTTCTTCTGTCCGTCAGGCTTCATCCGGTTGCAGTCAGCTTACAGAGATACATTACAGAGGACATCGTCATTCAGAACTATCACATACCTTGTGGGGTAAGAGGAGACAACCTATGACATACAGTAGCTACTGTATTTACATTTGATCAGAGACTTTGGTTTGGGAGGGCAGTATGTTATGTGGTGTGTTCTCACTCTCTCTAGACTCTGGTCCAGTTGGGTCTCTATGCGATGGGTAGAGACCCAGATGTGTTCCCCAGACCTGAGAAGTACCTCCCGTCCCGCTGGCTGCGGACAGAGAACCAGTACTTCAGGAGCTTGGGCTTCGGGTTTGGACCCAGACAGTGTCTCGGACGGCGCATTGCTGAGACGGAAATGCAGCTCTTCCTTATACATGTGAGGATCACAGCTCAACGTTTGAATGACTGATTAAAATCCTTAAGAGTCAATCTAAGTAACATATTAAAAATAATTATATCAAAGTCTGTCAGTTTAAGCTAGAGAAATCAGTTTTTTTTGCATGGGCTGCATCTCAATCCATGTCGGCCTTCCGCATCTGCGGTGGAAGGTGGCCGAGCTACAGCGATGTTTGTCAGACCATGAGACATCCCGAAAATCTGTCTTCTCACGAAAATGTTTGTAGTGTCCGAATACTAATATGACCCATCTATGGAAAGGGGAGACTCTCACAAACACAGTTGTGCTCTCTACGACCCCCACAAGTGTCAGGGGACTCGTCTGAAGATCATACAAACACATGGAAATATGGAGGTCATTTTGAAACAACAGAAGTAAGGGGTTAAATATGTAACTGGCCACCTGGATTTGGTCTTATGTAGCACAATTGGAAATTGTGTTTTTTTTCATTGGATAAAAGTAGAGACTCAGAGCTAGAAAATGGTATATCATACACTACAGTTGAAGTACAATGGGAAAGTAATTCTGCTTTGAAAGTTGATAAACTTGTAACCCCACTTTTGAGAAAATGGCCCTTGAATGTTTAGGTACCTACTGGAGAGCCTTACTTTGTCTACACCCATTCAGCATCATTCACACCCTCTTAAACCTTAGCCCCACCCATTTCTTTAAGATATTTGCAAAACAGAGTGATTAGTTTAGTAATCAACCAAAGATTTCAAGACTAAAAGTGGTAAGAGTAGTAGCCTACAATAAGGAAAAACTCCAGGTAAATATAAACTTTATCTTGGCCTATATCCTAATCTGACTTTTGGTGCAGGTCATGTTGTTCTTCACATTACCGTCTCTGGTAAACACACACAATACCAAATAAAATAAAAAGTTGATTTGTCACATGCACAGGATACAGAAGATGTAAACAGTACAGTGAAATTGTTACTATAGTAGCAATATCAAAAGCAGAAAATGTCCAGTTAAACATATGTTATAAATATTAGATGACACTTACCAGACACACTTGTCTAAATTGATGGGTCATGTGAAAGAAATGCTAAAACCACCCCAACATCCACATCTAGCTAAGTGGATGGGTCACTATTATCTAGACCTGTTCACATGTTCATGAAATACAATAGATGGCTGTAATCACCCCCAGATACACCTGGCTAACTTGATGGGTCATGTCGTCATCTGGGAAAGTGTTTTGTTTAGACATGTAGCTAGCTAGCTAAACAATGAAATGGCATAGTCCCAACTCATACTACTACCAACCAATACAAACATTGTCATAGCTGTAGTCTAAATGTCCAGGTAGCTAAAGCTAATCTACCAGGTTCAATGTTAGCTAGATAACATTAGGCTATAATGAAGAATGCAAATTAATATCCGATTTGAATAATATTACTACACAGATCAAACACGTAACGTTAGCTAGCGAGCTGGCAAGCTAACGTTCGCTAGCTAGCTAACAGTACACTCTAACTTGCAATGAAAAACGATTTTCTGACAAACTTAGAAATATTTAATATCTGAAAATGTAGCTGGACTACGGATAAATGCTTCACTACAGACTGGAACCATTTAAATCTGTTCTGATTGTAGCTGCATCTTGTTCCGCCAGCGTTGTCTCAAGTCACTCCGGTTCACACTGACCGTGGCGTGTGCAGAAAGAAGCAAATCACTTTTTTCAACTGATCTGTCGACAGCACCTGCTAAATTCAGGACATAAATGTTGTTTAGAAAAGTATCAAAACTTTTGTAGTTCTGATTGGCTGACGTTATATCTTTCAAAAATGGTGCGGTAGAAAGAACTATCAACACACACTGAACAGCTGAGGTTATAGAGAGAAGCGTTCTACCTGGCAGACCAATCCAAACTCATCTCTCGGCATGTCCAGCCCATCCATTATCTCAGCCAATCCAGGCTAGCGGGAAGTTTCCTGCCTTTTTCCAAAATAGGCTCGTAATTTAACCATTTTATTTGTATTTACAGACGGAATACAAGTTTACTATTAAAACATATATAAAAATGTCTTATGAACCACAAACTTGGTTAGACACGTGTCCTCACAAAAAAAGTGCTAAAATATTAATAAGCTGAACTATTTACAAATGGCATTGGTGTTCTTTTTACATCCCAGGTGTAGATGATTAGATTGCAATTTCACCATAGCTTGTGCATGTTGTAATAGTCTTTGAAGCAGCCCCTCTCTGCCAGGAAACAAAAAGTGAACTGTTATACTCACAGACACCATTCAAACAGTTTTAGAAACTTTAGGGTGTTTTCTATCCATATATAATAAGTATATGCATATTCTAGTTACTGGGTAGGATTAGTAACCAGATTAAATCGGGTACGTTTTTTTATCCAGCCGTGAAAATACTGCCCCCTAGCCCCAACAGGTTAAGAGCATCGAGGGGGCGCCGAGAGGCAGGGGCTGGGACAGGCGGTAGCTCGCCTCGCGGCGGACCGCCAGCTCAATCCCGAGATCAAACTACGAGCTTTTTAACTGCAGCAACTTTAAGATACGCTATTGGAGCTGGAATTACCGCGGCTGCTGGCACCAGACTTGCCCTCCAATGGATCCTCGTTAAAGGATTTAAAGTGTACTCATTCCAATTACAGGGCCTCGAAAGAGTCCTGTATTGTTATTTTTCGTCACTACCTCCCCGAGAAGATCTGTCATTTCACCCTTTTGTCCCCCCGTGTTTTGTGCAATGCTTGCAGTTCTTCCTTTTGTCTTTTGGCATGTGTGTTGGATAGTGACGCTCACCTTGAATGGGGGAGTCTTGTGATGGTTGTGAGGTTGCATTGGGGCCCCAATTCAGTCATTTCCAACACCAGCTGCTCTCAGAAGGCTAACTGGGAGAGAGGGGTTTGTCCTTTTGCTTTGGCCATCTACTTGTTGAGAATGAAAGCATTTACTGTGGCAATGACCACAAAATGGTAAAAATAAGTCTTATACCACTTCCTGGTCTTGTGGAGGACCTGGTAGAAGCCTATCAGAGCATCAGACTGCTCGACAACCCCCATGCTGGCATTGTAGTCTCTAACAGAAACAGGAATGGGGACATTCTTTCTCACCCATGCCACATTGGCATTTTTCACCCTCCTTGAGACATAGTCGCTATTGAATGCCTTATGCTGTGTGGTGAGCATGCTTACTTCCCTCAAACCGATAGAGTGGGGACTTGCTCCAGTTGTCAACAAGTCTTGATACCGTCACCAGTCCCATGTAAATCACCAAGGACAGGTAGTAGAGCATGTCACCATGGTGACAGGTTTCCATCTTCCTTCCCCCCTGCTGATTCTTGTCCCCATACCTGCTGGTATTACTAATTAGTGTTCCCAGTACAGAGGTGGCAAAGTAGAGCTGAAACAGCTGTAAGGGGTTGTGTGTTTCATCACTAACCAACTGTGGGCCTTCAGGTCGTTTGGTTTAAACCTACATTTTTCTGGCTCCTCGTCATCTTCAAGGACCGTATGCCAGTTTCAGCACAGACCTGCCCTTTTATAAATTCATATGCCCATATATGGTAGTAAGTCACACCAAATAGTTGAAGGCACCGATCAATAGCCAAGATACTCAGCTTTCTGCAGACACCCTGCTTTTGCAGATAGGGGCTACCGTTCTCATAGAAGACTGAATTAAATAAATGCAAATCTAAAAGGGTCCCCAAATAATATTAAGAGGTTAAGGCAGATGAAAGTTGACATGTTCCAGAAGTAATTTCTGCCAAAAAATGCATTTTGATAAAAAAATGTATGTTTACGTTCAAATGCCTCTCCTGTGAAGTGATGTGCGACATAGTCCTAGTTTCCTGAAACGAGTCACATAGGTAGGACAGACACCTAAAAAACCTTATTCCTTATGATGTATATTTTATTACGTCTTTTTTGACATTTATGAATGTGTTATTCAATGCGTTTCTATGGGCTATAGTAGTAAAAGACAAATTCTATATTTTATCAAATAATTGTTTACATTTTTTATACTTAAAGGGGTCCTAAAATTCAAAATCAAATAGCTAAATGATCCATGGTATGACCATCTTAAAACAATTTTAAAAAAACATTTTAGCTTGAAGACTTGGGACTACTTTAGTTCAAACAACTTATTTCGTTTTGATTTAACTTTCATTTAGTTTAAACAACTTTTTTTATTCAGCTAGAATTTTTCCTTCCAATAGAACAATGTCACAGGAAGACAGAACAGGCATATGGTTGTAACACTGTACCTTTTTCTCTGTCACTGCAGATGCTGGAGAACTTCAGAGTAGATAAACAGCGTCAGGTGGAGGTGCACAGTACCTTTGAGTTGATCTTGTTGCCAGAGAAGCCCATTCTTCTGACCCTGAAGCCTCTAAAGAGCAGCCAGTGAAATCATGAAGCCTCTACACAGCAGCCGGTGACATCATGAAGCCTCTACACAGCAGCCGGTGACATCATGAAGCCTCTACACAGCAGCTGGTGACATCATGAAGTCTCTAGACAGCAGCCGGTGACATCATGAAGCCTCTACACAGCAGCCGGTGACTTTCATAAAATCACAAGTGTTATTCATCAAAATAAAGCTTAACTTCTTGTTAATCCAGCCGCTGTGTCAGATTTCAAAAAGGCTTTACGGCGAAAGCATACCATGCAATTATCTGAGGACAGCGCCCCGCATACAAACACATGAAAAACATATTTCAACCAGGCAGGTGCGCACGAAAGTCAGAAATAGCGATATAATAAATGCCTTACCTTTGATGATCTTCTTCTGTTGGCACTCCAAAAGGTCCCAGTTACATCACAAATGGTCCTTTTTTTTTCGAAAATGTCCTTCTTTATATCCATAAAAACTCAGTTTACCTGGTGCGCTTCAGTCAATAATCCACCCAGTTTCCCTCCATCAAAATATATACAAAATTAATCCCAAACATTACTAATAAACTTTTCCAAAGAAGTCAAACAACGTTTATAATCAAACCTTAGGTACCCTAATACGTAAATAAATGATACAATTTAAGACGGAGAATTGTTATTGTCTTTAACAGAGAAAAATACCAAAGAACGCGCTCTCTTCCATGCGCTTGGAAACACTAGAGCCAAAATGGGAGCCACCTAGAAAAACGACCATTTCTGGCTCATTTTTCCAAAAACCAGCCTGAAACTCTTTCTAAAGACTGTTGACATCTAGTGGAAGCCCTAGGAACTGCAATCTGGGAGGACTTGGTCTTATAATAAAAGTGATAGCCATTGAAAATAGTCGTAGGCTGATGTCAGTGGCGGTCTCGTAGCAAAAGTAATATTATTTTCATCAAACTATGTTTTCTCTCATAGTCCAAGAGAATCTGGTCATTGCGGTGGTGGCACAGGTCTACTCATTTCTCCTAAGTGGAGATTTTGTATTTTATCCCTCTCGCTCGCCTGTCCATCTTCTCATTTGAATTCCATGCTTTCACTGTCACTTGACCACTCAAGCTTAACATTATTGTCATCTATCACCCCCAAGTGTCCTTAGAGAGATCCTCAATGAGCTTGACACCTTGATAATCTAATTCCCTGGCAATAGCTCACTGCTCTTCGTACTTGGTGACTTCAACCTCCCAATGTCTGCCTTCGATTAATTTATTTCCAACTCTATCTTTTCCCTCCTAGCCCTTTCCCAGTCCAATCCCACTCACAAGGCAGGCAATATGCTTTACCTCATCTTTACTGGAGACTGTTCTCCTACTAATCCTACTGTAACCCCCCTCCAGGTCTCTGTTCTCCTACTAATCTCACTGTAACCCCCCTCCAGATCTCTGTTCTCCTACTAATCTCACTGTAACCCCCCTCCAGGTCTGTTCTCCTACTAATCTCACTGTAACCCCCCTCCAGGTCTGTTCTCCTACTAATCCTACTGTAACCCCCCTCCAGGTCTGTTCTCCTACTAATCCTACTGTAACCCCCCTCCAGGTCTCTGTTCTCCTACTAATCTCACTGTAACCCCCCTCCAGGTCTCTGTTCTCCTACTAATCTCACTGTAACCCCCCTCTTTCCTTTTCTGTCTCCCTTTCCTCCATCTCTAACCACTCAGCCCCTACCCAGATGGTCTCTCTCTTTCTCTAACCACTCAGCCCCTACCCAGATGGTCTCTCCTTCTAACCACTCAGCCCCTACCCAGATGGTCTCTCTCTCTCTCTAACCACTCAGCCCCTACCCAGATGGTCTCTCTCTCTAACCACTCAGGCCCTACCCAGATGGTCTCTCTCTCTAACCACTCAGCCCCTACCCAGATGGTCTCTCTCTCTAACCGCTCAGCCCCTACCCAGATGGTCTCTCTAACCACTCAGCCCCTACCCAGATGGTCTCTCTCTCTCTAACCACTCAGCCCCTACCCAGATGGTCTCTCTCTCTAACCACTCAGCCCCTACCCAGATGGTCTCCCTCTCTAACCACTCAGCCCCTACCCAGATGGTCTCTCTCTCTCTAACCACTCAGCCCCTACCCAGATGGTCTCTCTCTCTCTCTAACCACTCAGCCCCTACCCAGATGGTCTCTCTCTCTCTAACCACTCAGCCCCTACCCAGATGGTCTCTCTCTAACCACTCAGCCCCTACCCAGATGGTCTCTCTCTCTAACCACTCAGCCCCTACCCAGATGGTCTCTCTCTCTAACCACTCAGCCCCTACCCAGATGGTCTCTCTCTCTAACCACTCAGCCCCTACCCAGATGGTCTCTCTCTCTAACCGCTCAGCCCCTACCCAGATGGTCTCTCTCTCTCTCTAACCACTCAGCCCCTACCCAGATGGTCTCTCTCTCTAACCACTCAGCCCCTACCCAGATGGTCTCTCTCTCTCTAACCACTCAGTCCCTACCCAGATGGTCTCTCTCTCTCCCACTACTCTCTCCTCTTCTATCCTATCATCTCTAACCCCTCAGCCACTACCCAGATGGTCTCTCTAACCACTCAGTCCCTACCCAGATGGTCTCTCTCTCTCCCACTACTCTCTCCTCTTCTATCCTATCATCTCTAACCACTCAGCCCCTACCCAGATGGTCTCTCTCTCTCTCTCTCTAACCACTCAGTCCCTACCCAGATGGTCTCTCTCTCTCTAACCACTCAGCCCCTACCCAGATGGTCTCTCTCTCTCTAACCACTCAGCCACTACCCAGATGGTCTCTCTCTCTCTCTAACCACTCAGCCCCTACCCAGATGGTCTCTCTCTCTCTAACCCCTCAGCCACTACCCAGATGGTCATGTGCCTTCACAATCTTCACTCTCTCTCTCCCACTATTCTCCCTTCTGCTAAATCCTTCTCCTTCCTATCTCCTGATTCTGCCTCATTGACCGGAGTCTCCTCTCTCTCCGCACTGTACCCTTTCCTGCCTGCTGGCTCAGCCCTCCCCTCCTGTTGAGTGACTCTGTGCAAGATTACACAACAGGGCTGCTGGTATAAAAACTAAAGTTCTGGAGGACCTTATCCAGTGTCCTTATCTTCATCATTCTAATCATTCTAATGCTGTTATTTATAGCGGGGAAAGGGAGTGGTTTTGGGCTGGAAATCTCTGTAACTGGGTTCCCTCCATTCAACCCTACTTTCTACACATGGACTGTACATTATTTGCCAATTTTTCATAAAATAAAAATCTTCAAGTTCTGTCATCTTGGTTGTTGATCATTGCTAGACAGACATTTTCAAGTCTTGCCACAGACTTTCAAGCCAATTTAAGTCAAAACTGTAACTAGGCCACTCAGGAACATTCAATGTCATCTCGGTAAGCAACTCCATTGTCTATTTGGCCTTGTGTTTTAGGTAATTGCCCTGCTGAAAGGTGAATTTGTCACCCAGTGTCTGTTGGAAAGCAGACTGAACCAGGTTTTCCTCTAGGATTTTGCTCATGCTTAGCTCCATTCCATTAGTTTTTTATCCTTACAAAACTCCCTAGTCCTCGCCAATGACAAGCATACCCATAACATGATGCAGCCACCACCATGCTTGAAAATATGGGGAGTGGTCCTCGGTATCAAATCAAATTTTATTTGTCACATGCGCCGAATACAACAGGTTTAGACCTTACAGTGAAATGCTTACTACAAGCCCTTAACCAACAATGCAGTTTTAAGAAAATACCCCCAAAAGATATATTAAAAACACTAAGAGATAAGAAAAACAAATAATTAAAGAGCAGCAATAAATAACAATAGCGTGGCTATATACAGGGGGTACCGGTACAGAGTCAATGTGACATGTGTTGTATTGGATTTGCCCCAAACATAACGCTTTGCATTCAAGACAAAAAGTTAATTTCTTTGCCCCCAAAAAAGTCTGGAATATTTTTTATCCTGTACAGGCTTCCTTCTTTTCACTCTGTCATTTATGTTAATGTTGTGTAGTAACTACAATGTTGTTGATCCATCCTCAGTTAAATCATCATTGGCCTCATGGTGAAATCCCTGAGCGGTTTCCTTCTTCTCCGGCAACTGAGTTGGGTAGGGCGCCTGTATCTTTGTAGTGACTGGGTGTATTGATACACCATCCAAAGTGTAATTAATAACTTCACCATCCAAAAAGGGATATTAAATGTCTGTTTTTTTTTACCAATCTACCAATAGGTGCCCTTCTTTTCAAACCCTTTCAAAACCTCCCTGGTCTTTGTGGTTGAATCTGTGCATGAAATGCACTACTCGATTGTGGGACCTTAAAGATAATTGATAATTGTATGTGTGGGGTACAGAGATGGTGTAGTCATTAGAAAATCATATTAAAAACTATTATTGCACACAAAGTGAGTCCATGCAACTTATTATGTGACTTGCTAAGCACATTTTTACTCCTGAACTTATTTAGGCTTGCCATAACAACGGGGTTGAATAGTTAATAAGTCAAGACATTTCACCTTTTCATTCTGTATTCATTTGTAAACATTTGTAAAAACATAATTCCACTTTGACATTATGGGGTAGTGTGTGTAGGCCAATGACCAAAAAAAAAATATTTAAACAAGTGTCGCTGGTCAAAACCACGTCATTCAATTTATACTCTGGTGGAATGTCTGTAGACTGTTGCTGCGACTGTCAGTTTCCATGTTGCACAGACATAACAATTAACAAAAATTCAGGAGAAAGGACCAGACTTGAATGTAACACTTAACTAGTTGCCTTGAACAACAGCTCCCTCTCAATTCAACAAGCACCAGCTGCTAAATCAAATCAAACTGTATTTGTCACATGTGCCGAATACAAGAAGTGTAGACCTCACCGTGAAATTCTTACTTACAAGCCCTTAACCAACATTGCAGTTCAAGAAGAGCTAAGAAAATATTTACCACTAAAGTAAAAAAGTAATAATAAAAAGTAACATAATAACAATAACAAGGCTATATACAGGGGGCAGTTAGTTGAGGTAATTTGTACCGTGAAATTCTTATTTACAGTTGAAGTCGGAAGTTTACATACACCTTAGCCAAATACATTTAAACTCAGCTTTTCACAATTCCTGACATTTAATCCTAATAGAGATTTCCTGTCTTAGGTCAGTTTGGATCACCACTTATTTTAAGAATGTGAAATGTCAGAATAATAGTAGAGAGAATGATTTATTTCAGCTTTTATTTCTTTCATCACATTCCCAGTTGGTCAGAAGTTTACATACACTCAATTAGTATTTGGTAGCATTGCCTTTAAATTGGTTAACTTGTGTCAAACGTTTCGGGTAGCCTTCCACAAGCTTCCCACAGTTAGTTGGGTGAATTTTGTCCCATTCCTCCTGACAGAGCTGGTGTAATTGAGTCAGGTTGGTAGGCCTCCTTGCTCGCACACGCTTTTTCAGTTCTGCCGTTTTGCCACAACTTTCGAAGTATACTTGAGGTCATTGTCCATTTGGAAGACCCATTTCCGACCATGATTTATCTTCCTGACTGATGTCTTGAGATGCTGCTTCAATATATCCACAGAATTTTCTTCCCTCATGATTACCATCTATTTTGTGAAGTGCACCAGTCCCTCCTGCAGCAAAGCACCCCCACAACATGATGCTGCCACCCCCGTGCTTCACTGTTTGGATGGTGATCTTTGGCTTGCAAGCCTCCCTTTTTCCTCCAAACATAACGATGTTCATTATGGCCAAACAGTTCTATTTTTGTTTACATTTACATTTACATTTTAGTCATTTAGCAGACGCTCTTATCCAGAGCGACTTACAGTAGTGAATGAATACATTTTATACATTTCATTTCATGCATTTTTTTATATATATATATATATCTCCAGTGTCTCCAGTGTCACTGTTCTCCAGCCTGACCACTTACAATCTCTGCTGTTGTACTTTGCCCAGAGACAGCAGACACCCCATTCCACTTTCTGGCGGCTTTAGAGAGCCAATGGAAGCCTTAGAAAGTGTTACGTTACAGCACAGATGCTGTAATGTCGATAGAGATGCAACAGAAGGACAACAAATTGTCAGACAGCGCACTTCCTGTATGGAATCTTCTCAGGTTTTGGCCTGCCATATGAGTTCTGTTATACTCAGACACCATTCAAACAGTTTTAGAAACTTTAGAGTGTTTTCTATCCAAATCTACTATTTATATGCATATTCTCATTTCTGGGCAGGAGTAGTAACCAGATTAAATTGGATACGTTTTTTATCCGGCCGTGAAAATACTGCCCCCTATCCCAAAGAAGTTAAATACTCAGTCAGGGAGAGGTTGAAAATGTCAGTGAAGACACTTGACAGTTGGTCCACGCATGCATCGTCTACAGAGAGCGTTATCACACAGTCATCCAGAACAGCTGGTGCTCTCGTGCATGCTTCAGTGTTGCTTGCCACGAAGCGAGCATGAAAGGCATTTAGCTCGTCTGGGCAGCTCGCATCTTGGTTTCCCTTTGTAGTCCATAATAGAGAGCCGGTGTAGTAGGATTCAATCTTAATCCTGTATTGGCGCTTTGCTTGTTTTATGGTTCGTCTGAGGGCATTGTGGGATTTCTTATAAGCGTCAGGATAGTCTCCCGCTCGGTAGGTTGTCCCTGGTGATGCGTTGGGCAGAACGCACCACCCTCTGGAGAGCCCTGCGGTTGTTTTGTTGACGTTGAGTGACAGGTTATTTTCCTGGCACCACACTCCCAGAGCCCTCACCTCCTCCCTGTAGGCTGTCTCGTCATTGTTGATAATCAAGCCTACTACCGTGTCGTTATTTGGCCATGAAGTCATGGGTGAACAGGGAGTACAGGAGGGGGCTGAGCACGCACCCTTGTGGGGGCCCAGTGTTGAGGATTAGCGAAGTGGAGGTGTTGTTACGTACCTTCACCACCTGGTCAGGACACAGTTGCACAGGGCATGGTTCAGACCCAGGGCCTCAAGCTTAATGATGAGCTTGGAGGGTACTATGGCGATAGCATCGTCTGTGGATCTATTGGGGTGGTAAGCAAATTGAAGTGAGTCTAGGGTGACAGGTAAGGTGGAGGTGATATGATCCTTAAATAGTCTCTCAAAGCACTTCATGATGACAGAGGTGAGTGCTACGGGGCGATAGTCATTTAGTTCAGATACATTTGCTTTCTTGGGTACAGGAACAATGATGGCCATCTTGAAGCATGTGGGGACAGCAGACTGGGATAGGGAGAGATTGAATATGTCCGTAAACACTCCAGCCAGCTGGTCTGCGCATGCTCTGTGTTATTCTCAAAGTGGGCAAAGAAGGTGTTTAGCTTGTCCGGGAGCAAGATGTCGGTGTCTACAACATGGCTGGTTTACCTTTTGTAGTCCATGATTGTCTGTAGACCCTGCCACATACGTCCCATGTCTGAGCCGCTGAAATGCAACTCCACTTTGTCTATACTGATGTTTTGCCTGTTTGATTGCTTTGCGGTGGGAATGGCTACTCTGTTTGTATTCTGCCATATTCCCAGTTACCTTTCCATGGTTAAATGCGGTAGTTCGCGCTTTCAGATTTGGCGAATGCTGCCATCTATCCACGGTTTCTGGTTGGGGTGGGTTTTAATAGTCACAGTGGGAACAACATCTCCTAAACACTTCCTGATTAACTCACCGTATCAGTATATTCGTCCATATTATTCTGCGAACAAAGGATCTGCTTCGGGAAAGTCATATTCCTGGTCGTAATGCTGGTAGTGCTGGTGAGTTACCGCCACTCTGATCTCCAATAGTTCTTTCCAGCTGTATGTAATAACACAAAACAGATTATGGGCTTGCAATGTAAGAAATAATACATAAAAAAATAAAAATACTGTGCAGTTAACCTCTTGGGGCTAGGTGGGACGCTAGCGTGCCACCTGTGGTGCACTCCATCAACAGCAGGTGCATTTCAAGAGCGGCAAATTTGAATCCAAATAAATGTCAAAATTCAAATTTTTCAAAAATACAACTATGTTACACCATTTGAAAGATAAACATCTCCTTAATCTAACCACGTTTTACGATTTCAAAAAGGTTTTACGGCGAAAGCATAAATTTAGAGTATGTTAGGACAGTACATTTACAAGAGTTGTGTGTAATGTTTTGTCAAGTCAAAGACAGGGTCACCAAAACCATAAAACCAGCTAAAATGATACACTAACCTTTTACAATCTCCATCAGATGACACTCCTAGGACATTATGTTAGACAATGCATGCATTTTTAGTTCTATCAAGTTCATATTTATATACAAAAACAGCGTTTTACTATGGCATTGATGTTGAGGAAATCGTTTCCCTCCAATAACCGGCAGTCAAGTCAGCGTCACAAATTAAATAATTAAAATTAGAAAACATTGGTAAAATATTATATTGTCATTTAAAGAATTATAGATTTACATCTTTTGAACGCAATCAACTTGCCAGATTTAAAAATAACCTTACTGGGAAATCACACTTTGCAATAATCTGAGCACTGTGCCCAGAAAAATACGCGTTGCGATACAGACTAGACGTCATGTTGGGGAGATCTAAAATCGAAAATACTATGTAAATAATCCATTACCTTTGATTCTCTTCATCAGATGTCACTTCCAGGTATCACAGGTCCATAACGAATGTAGTTTTGTTCAAAAAAGCTCATCATTTATGTCCAAAAATCTCCGTCTCGTTAGCACATGATGTAAGCCAGCCGGACTTCTCGTCATGAACGAGGGGAAAAAATATATTTCCGTTCGTTCAAACATGTCAAACGTTGTATAGCATAAATCATTAGGGCCTTTTTTAACCAGAACATGAATAATATTCAAGGTGGACGAATGCATAGCCTTTTATAACGTATTGGAACGAGGGTACCCAACATGAAGTAGCGCGCCAGGTGTCTAATGGGACATCACCGTTCCATGGCTCTTGTTCGGTCAGATCTCCCTCCAGAAGACTCAAAACACTTTGTAAAGGCTGGTGACATCTAGTGGAAGCAATAGGAAGTGCCAAAATATTCCTAAACCCCTGTGTTTTTCAATGGGATAGGTTTAAAATCAATACAACACATCAGGTATCCACTTCCTGTCAGAAAATGTCTCAGGGTTTTGCCTGCCAAATGAGTTCTGTTATACTCACAGACACCATTCAAACAGTTTTGGAAACTTTAGAGTGTTTTCTATCCATATATAATAAGTATATGCATATTCTAGTTACTGGGTAGGATTAGTAACCAGATTAAATCGGGTACATTTTTTTTATCCAGACGTGCAAATGCTGCCCCCTAGACCCAACAGGTTAACAACTGAATACTAAATATATGTTATCCTACGTTCCACAACAATACAATTAGAACAACAGAAGATACCTCTGGTGCTTTTATTATTTAAATAACTAATATAAAGTATATTGGGGGTTTAAAGGAGTTTAAAATGCTGTCGGGATGGTGTTGGTGAAAGCGTGAGGTCAAGGTCACTTCTTCATGGGCTTCAGGCTACAGTCCAATAGGGAGTCAGACTCACTCTCCTGAAGGAGAGACAGACAGACCCAACAGACAGACAAACGGGCAGGCAGACATCACTGTGTGATTTCCATCCATGATTGGATTCCAGATGTTGATATAAAATGGAAATTAAATTCCCCTGGTGTACTGACCAGGGGAAGGCCATGGTTCAGATTGAGTGTGTGTTGTGTATCTCAGAAAGACAAGTTACAACAACTACAGAATGATCTGATTAGGGTGAGCGGTCAAACACACAGTCACACACTACACAGTCGCCATCACATGCAAAAACAAGTTATAAATGTTTTGTCACACACCGGATAGGTGCAGTGAAATGTGTTGTTTTACAGGGTCAGTCATAGTAGTATGCTGCCCCCTGGAGCAAATTACTGGCTAGCGTAAACTTCATAGGGGCTGGAGATACACAACACAAACTGTCAACACACACTGCGCTACAGCAAAACATCCATAACTATGTCATTTTAACATTAAACACAAGTTTCTGCTGAGTCCCTGTCACGGACACATGACATCTACAAAGTCGCTGTTTAATCTAAAGGAAAGGTTTTCAACAAATGTCAAGACTGAGAAACACATTACAAAAATGCAGAATAAATCTGTATTATCTAAGCCCACTGACTGACTGTAGTAGTACGGTGCCATTTGGGATGCAGACCATTCTTATTACTGAAAGGAAACAAATCGGGCGTTTGAAGCGTCCTTCCAGTGGAGAGTGTGTGTGTGTGTGTGTGGTGTGTGTGTGTGTGTGTGTGTGTGTGTGTGTGTGTGTGTGTGTGTGTGTGTGTGTGTGTCTATCTATGTGGCCTTCCAGTCAGTTGTCCTTTAGTGAGGGTTACAGACTGTCCTTCAGATGATAAACGCAGTGGCTGACCGTCCCATATCAGGTCCAAGGCCTAGTGTGTACCTTTATTTAACCCTCATTTACAACAATAAATCAACATAAGCAGTCTCAATACAACACATTTCAACAAATCAAATTCAAAAGCAACAGATAATATTACACATCAATCAAAACATCAATCAAAACAAGTGCAGTTGGAGACCACAGAGTCTCATAGTGGCCTGTAGGTAATTCCATGCGCTAGGGATCCAATAACTCAATAAGGGAGGTAAAAAGGGAGTTTCTGGAGAATATATATATAATAATATAATATAATAATTATATACAAATAGCAGCCAATGTTGGGCCCTTCTGGTAGTCTGAGACTCCCAGCCAACGGGACTATATACAGTTGAAGTCGGAAGTTTACATACACTTCTTGTTAACAAACTATAGTTTTGGCAAGTCGGTTAGGACATCTACTTTGTGCATGACACAAGTAATTTTTACAACAATTGTTTACAAACAGATTATTTCACTTATAATTCACTGTATCACAATTCCAGTGGGTCAGAAGTTTACATACACTAAGTTGACTGTGCCTTTAAACAGCTTGGAAAATTCCAGAAAATTATGTCATGGCTTTAGAAGCTTCTGATAAGCTAATTGACATAATTTGAGCCAATTGGACGTGTACCTGTGGATGTATTTCAAGGCCTACCTTCAAACTCAGTGCCTCTTTGCTTGACATCATGGGAAAATCAAAAGAAATCAGCCAAGACCTCAGAAAAAAAATTGTAGACCTCCACGTGTCTGGTTCATCCTTGGGAGCAATTTCCAAACGCCTGAAGGTACCACGTTCATCTGCACAAACAATAGTACGCAAGTATAAACACCATGGGACCACGCAGCCGTCATACCGCTCAGGAAGGAGACACGTTCTGTCTCCTAGAGATGAACGTACTTTGGTGCGAAAAGTGCAAATCAATCCCAGAACAACAGAAAAGGACCTTGTGAAGATGCTGGAGGAAACATGTACAAAAGTATCTACATCCACAGTAAAACCAGTCCTTTATCGACATAACCTGAAAGGCCGCTCAGCAAGGAAGAAGCCACTGCTACAAAATCGCCATAAAATAAGCCAGACTACGGTTTGCAACTGCACATGGGGATAAAAATCTTACTTTTTGGAGAAATGTCCTCTGTTCTGATGAAACAATATTAGAACTGTTTGGCCATAATGACCATTGTTATGTTTGGAGGAAAAAGAGGGAGGCTTTATTACGTGGATATATTGAAGCAACGTCTCTAGACATCAGTCAGGAAGTTAAAGCTTGGTCGCAAATGGGTCTTCCAAACGGACAATGACCCCACGCATACTTCCAAAGTTGTGGCAAAATGTCTTATGGACAACAAAGTCAAGGATTCGGAGTGGCCATCACAAAGCCATGACCTCAATCCTATAGACAATTTGTGGGCAGTACTGAAAAAGCATGTGCGAGCAAGGAGGCCTACAAACCTGACCCAGTTACACCAGCTCTGTCAGGAGGAATGGGCCAAAATTCACCCAACTTATTGTGGGAAGCTTGTGGAAGGCTACCCGAAACATTTGACCCAAGTTAAACAATTTAAAGGCAATGCTACCAAATACTAATTGAGTGTATGTAAACTTCTGACCCACTGGGAATGTGATGAAAGAAATAAAAGCTGAAATAAATAATTCTCTCTACTATTATTCTGACATTTCACATTCTTAAAATAAAGTGGTGATCCTAACTGACCTAAAACAGGGAATTTTTACTAGGATTAAATGTCAGGAATTGTGAAAAACTGAGTTTAAATGTATTTGGCTGAGGTGTATGTAAACTTCCGACTTCAACTGTATATACAGTACTAAATCCATGTGCACGTGTGTGTATAGTGCGTATGTTATCGTGTGTGTGTGTGTGTGTGTGTGTGTGTGTATGTTTGTGTTGCTTCCCCGCTGTTCCATTAGGTGTCATTTAGTCTGTTTTCTAAATCAAATTTTACTGCTTGCATGAGTTACTTGATGTGGAATAGAGTTCCATGTAGTGTTGGCTCTATTTAATACCATGCACTTTCCATAGTCTGTTCTGTGAAGAGACCTTTAGTGGGGTATGCATGGGTGTCAGAGCTGTGTGCCAGTAGTTCAAACAGACAACTCGGTGCATTCAGAATGTCCCAACTTGTTGAGCACCGACCAGTTCGCTGCTGAGAGCGGCGGCAACACTTCCACCAGACCAGGGGTGCATCTGGCTACTGGAGTGGAAGAAAAAGGAATAAGTAGGCAGGTGTGGGTTCCCCAGTAGCTTGTGTTGGTTTGCTACTTGCTTGCTAAGAGTAGCCACTTCGCCCCTGTAGTCCTCTGCAGCAAGCAGTTGCTACATTGAAAGGCAGTGCGGTCCACATCGTCCCAGAACAAACCGAAGTAAACACAGCTCCAGCAGCTCTGGAAATGTTCAATAGAAATCTCCATTTCCAAAAGCGACCTCCATTTTATACCATCTATTGCATCTTGCCTATGCCGCTCGGCCATCGATCATCCATATATTTATATGTGCATATTCTTATTCCATCCCTTTAGTGTGTATTAGGTAGTTGTTGTGGAATTGTTAGATTACTTGTTAGATATTACTGCATGGTCGGAACTAGAAGCACAAGCATTTCGCTTCACTCGCATTAACATCTGCTAACCATGTGTATGTGACAAATAAAATTTGATTTGATTTTGATTCCATTTGAGATAGCCGAGCCAGCTAGGCTAGCTGGGCTTCCATGTCTCTCCCCGTATGCGGAATCTGGAGGGATCCCGGGACAGACAGCAGCGCTCACAGCAACTAACTAATTTAGCCCAACAGAGCCGCAGGATTCAAAATAAAATAAAAGTATATATAAACACTGTCAGCTTTACAAAAACAATAAACCGAGGTCTATCGTTCAGCGTTCGGCGTTCAACAATAAACATACGTTGCGCTCAAGTGTTAATAACATTCCACCCATGAGGCCAAAGACAGCGCTTTTGGTCATAGACTGCAGGAAAGGGCTACACTCATGGGTACACTAGCCAGTCTTGACTTCAATGGGACCTGCCATCTATGGGTTATATTTCTATGGCTGCCAGTCTTGACTTCAATGGGAACTGCCATCTATGGGTTATATTTCTATGGCTGCCAGTCTTGACTTCAATGGGAACTGCCATCTATGGGTTATATGTCTATGGTTGGTTGCGGCTGTCAGTTTGCCTTATGCAAATTTCTAAATACAACCCGAGCAAAAAAAATATTCAGTTTGGAAAGTAAGTGCTGTCCTTACTGAATGTGTAATGTTATAGGTATTTTAGAATTTAAAAACATTTACACACAAAAAACATTGTCTTCTTCAAATGAAGGATGACTCAATCTTTGCGAGTTGGAGGAAATCTGATTTTATTGGTCCTTGTGGCTCAGGCACTTCATTTAGGATAAATGGAGTTAGCCCTTAGTTAGCCTGCCCCAGAGCAGGTTAGTTCTGAATGTAGGATAAATGGTGTTAGCCCTTAGTGAGCCTGCCCCAGAGCAGGTTAGTTCTGAATACAGGATAATGGTGTTAGCCCTTAGTTAGCCTGCCCCAGAGCAGGTCAGTTCTGAATGTAGGATAAATGGTGTTAGCCCTTAGTGAGCCTGCCCCAGAGCAGGTTAGTGCTGAAGGATTCGTTGCCATAGAAATGTACCTAGCTAAAAAGTGAGCCACTTCCATGGTACCGGTTAACCACAGGAAGTATAATTACATCACATGTTCAAAGCGCTGGTAGTACGTTCAGATTCCTAGCACCTGAAGCACTAGATGAACATACGCATGCCTAGCTCGTGCACATGTTTACATGCTTCTGATCAAATAAAAAAATATATTTTTTAGTGTAATTTCTGCATCTACCCTTTAATTGCAAGTGAGGAATGTCCTGTCTATTGTTAATGGTTCTCTACTGCTGATGCTCATTTCATAGCAAAGTTTGCAAATAACAAATAATAAATACAAATGATATACTTCCTCATGATCTACTTCTGCCAAGTAAGCATACTTCGGTCTTAACGTTTAATTGAGAAGGTTTTGGGGAAAGCATTTCTGTCAACCAACAAGACTGTTGTCACATCAACTGTCTACACACAGAGTGATAGACAAACTCATGCACCACACAGACAGACGGGGGGCAATATTGCTGGAAATGAACTGTCAGATATTGTGTCTGTTGGGTTTGGCTTTTGAAGCCAGTAGTGTATAACCAGTTGTGGGATAATTACAGTGTTGTGTTGTTTACATAGTGGCTGGGAGCTTGAGGTTTCTGACACTTGAGAGATTTGTTTATGAGATTTTGCGGTGGAACATGTGCATGCGTGCATGTACTTTTCAGAATTTTTTTGGCGAGCTACTGCAAAGGTGAATTGAGTTACTGCACACGGGCACTTCACAGAGTATGCGTTCCCTAAAGCAAATATGTATAAGGGCACAAGGTGAGACCCAAATGCAGACACAGGAAGCAGATGGTAGAGCTCCGATATTTATTAATCCAAGGGGTAGGTAAATAAAGGTAGGTCGGGGACAGGCGAGAGTTCATAAACCAGGTCAGTCCATACAGTACCAGATGATAGGCAGTCTCGAGGTCAGGCCAGGCGGGTCAGAAACCAGATCTGAGTCCAAAACAGTACAAGGGGATAGGCAGGCTGGTAGTCAGAACAGGCAGAGGGGTCAGGCAGGCGGGTTCGGAGTCAGGACAGACAAGGGTCGAAACCAGGACGACTAGAACCAAACAGAGACTGGGGGAAAAAATAGGAGCAAGGAAAACCACTGGTTGACTTGTCAAACAAGATGAACTGGCACAGCGAGACAGGAAACACAGGGATATATACATCGGGGATAATAAGCGACACCTGGAGGAGGTGGAGACAATCACAAGGACAGGTGAAACAGATCAGGGTGTGACACTCTTGGCATTCTCTCAACCAGCTTCATGAGGAATGCTTTTGCAACAGTCTTGAAGGAGTTCCCACATATATTGAGCACTTGTTGGCTGCTTTACCTTCACTCTGTGGTCCA
The DNA here is from genome assembly GCF_965601325.2 of Salmo salar. NCBI lineage: Eukaryota > Metazoa > Chordata > Actinopteri > Salmoniformes > Salmonidae > Salmo > Salmo salar. The sequence goes on from NC_138300.1 coordinate 126,422,020, forward strand.
ACTCAGAGGTCCTTGTCAATATCCAATCCAATCATAAGGACAGGTGAAACAGATCAGGGTGTGACAATATGCAAATGCATGCTAGAATGTGTGTCACGTCCTGACCATAGAGAGCTCTTATTTTCTATGGTAGAGTAGGTCAGGGCGTGACTGGGGGGGGGGGGGGGGGGGTTTATCTAGTTTATTTATTTCTATGTTGTGTTCTAGTTAATTTTATCTATGTTGGGGTTTTTGTATGATTCCCAATTAGAGGCAGCTGGTCATCGTTGTCTCTAATTGGGGATCATATTTAAGTAGTTGTTTTCCCCACCTGTGTTTGTGGGAGATTATTTTGAGTTAGTTCATGTTGCACCTCTGTTGTCACAGTTTGTGTTTTGTTTGTAGTTTATTGTTTATTTTGCAAAGTTTCACATTAAAATAACAGATGTGGAACGATACTCACGCTGAACTTTGCCTTCCTACGATGAATGTGGCAATTTTCTGGATACCATTATGATCCGAGTATTTTTGTAGTTATCCATGATCGGGAAAAAAAAGTCCTTTCCGGGTGCCAGCATCTTTCTCATGTCAGTCAGTCATGTGCAACGTGGTTTAACGGTTTGACGTGGTCAACTGTATATAGAAAGGAAAGTCGTTAAGAGCAAATTGTATTTTGCCGTAATAGCATGGTTTAATCATAATGAAAGACAAACACACACTGTACTGCCAGTCACAATGTAGGGCACGAGATGCAACTGAAATGTTGCAGGTGAGGAGAGAGTGAAAGAGGATGGAGGAAACTTGCGTTGAAGCCTGGGCATCTTGTTATGACATTAGGCCCACAGAACTATAGCTAGGGAGGTGCGGCTTCTATGGAGAAACTTTGAACTTCCGTGTTGGTTTAACATTTTACCAGAGCAAATGTTAGCTAGCTAGCTAACTAACAAGCTTGTGTGTGCAGATAAATACAATGTGAAACATGCTAACTTTAGTATCCTTAACTAGCATTGAAAAGGTGACCTATTCTCTAATTAAACATCTCTCCCTAATTTATGAACCATGCTTCAACATGTTCAGTAGGCTACAGTAACTTATGCTTCAGAGGGGAGGGGCAGGTAGCCTACACACCCACTGGTAAAGATTTCCAGCAAGTAGAGAGACACTTTCTGAGTGACAGAGTGAAGGCTTTGCATAGACTTTTCGTTTAAATTTTTGTGGGACTGGGAAAAAATGACCAGGACATCATTTTACCAGGTAAGTTGATTGAGAACACATTCTCATTTACAGCAACAACCTGGGGAATAGTTTCAGTGGAGAGGATGGGGGGATGAATGAGCCAATTGTAAGCTGGGGATGACTAGGTGGCCATGATGGTATGAGGGACAGCTTGGTAATTTAGCCAGGACACCAGAGTTAACACCTCTACTCTTTTAATAAGTGCCATCAGTGACCACAGAGAGTCAGGACACCTGTTTAACATCCCATCTGAAAGACAGCACCCTACACAGGGCAATGTCCCCAATCACTGCCCTGGGGTATTGGGATATTTTTTTAGACCAGAGGAAAGAGTGCCTCCTACTGGCCCTCCATCACCACTTCCAGCAGCATCTGGTCTCCCATCTAGGGACCAACCAGGACCAACACTGCTTAGCTTCAGAAGCAAGCTAGCAGTGGGATGCAGGGTGATATGCTGCTGGCTGATGTTATTAACCAGTTCCCATGGTTTTAACATAACTGTTCTGTTCCCGGAATAGCATAGATCACTTTAGTTTCAGGTTCAGTTCTGTTGCTCAGGTAATTTTGTTATTTTCTGGTTTTCGGTTCAGTTCCCTGAACTGGTTCCAAACCTTGCCATAGCCACTCTAGCCAGGTGTCTACACATTTTTTTACATTTGTATTATTTTTATTTCACCTTTATTTAACCAGGTAGGCTAGTTGAGAACAAGTTCTCATTTACAACTGTGACCTGGCCAAGATAAAGCAAAGCAGTGAGACAGAAACAACAACACAGAGTTACACATGGAATAAACAAACATTTAGTCAATAACACAATAGATAAAAAAGAAAGTCTATATACAGTGTGTGCAAATGGCATGAGGAGGTAAGGTAATAAATAGGCCATAGTAGCAAAGTAATTACAATTAAGCAGATTAACACTGGAGTGATTGATGAGCAGATGATGGTGTGCAAGTAGAAATACTGGTGTGCAAAAGAGCAGCAACGTAAATAAAAACAATATGGGGATGAGGTAGGTAGATTGGGTGGGCTATTTACAGATGGATTATGTACAGCTGCAGCGATTGGTTAGCTGCTCAGATATTGAGGGAAATGTAATTCTCCAGCTTCAGTGATTTTTGCAATTCGTTCCAGTCACTGGCAGCAGAGAACTGGAAGGAAAGGCAGGCAAAGGAGTTGTTGGCTTTGGGGATGACCAGTGAGATATACGTGCTGGAGCTATGTTGCTGGAGCTAACAACACCCAAAACATGGGTGTTGTTATCGTGACCAGTGAGCTGAGATAAGGCGGAGCTTTACCTAGCATAGACTTATAGATGACCTGGAGACAGTGGGTCTGGCGACGAATATGTAGCGAGGGCCAGCCGACGAGAGCATACAGGTCGCAGTGGTGGATGGTATAAGGCGCTTTGGTAACAAAACGGATGGCACTGTGATAGACTGCATCCAATTTGCTGAGTAGAGTATTGGAAACTATTTTATAGATGACATCGAAGAAGTCGAGGATCGGTAAGATAGTCAGTTTTACGAGGGTAAGTTTGGCGGTGTGAGTGCAGGAGGCTTTGTTGCGAAATAGAAAGCCGATTCTAGATTTGATTTTGGATTGGAGATGTTTGATATGAGTCTGGAAGGAGAGTTTACAGTCTAACCAGACACCTAGGTATTTGTAGTTGTCCACGTATTCTTGGTCAGAACCGTCCAGAGTAGTGATGCTAGTCGGGGGGGCTGGTGCGGGCAGCGAACGGTTGAAAAGCATGCATTTGGTTTTACTAGCATTTTAGAGCAGTTGGAGGCCACGGAAGGAGTGTTGTATGGCATTGAAGCTCGTTTGGAGGTTAGTTAACACAGTGTCCAAAGAAGGGCCAGATGTATACAGAATGGTGTCGTCTGCGTAGAGGTGGATCAGGGAATCACCCGCAGCAAGAGCGACATCGTTGATATATACAGAGAAAAGAGTCGGCCCGAGAATTGAACCCTGTGGTACCCCCATAGAGACTGCCAGAGGTCCGGCCAACAGGCCCTCCGATTTTACACACTGAATTCTGTCTGCGAAGTAGTTGGTGAACCAGGCGAGGCAGTCATTTGAGAAACCAAGGCTATTGAGTCTGCCAATAAGAATGTGGTGATTGATAGAGTCGAAAGCCTTGGCCAGGTCGATGAAGACGGCTGCACAGTACTGTCTTTTATCGATGGCGGTTATGATATCGTTTAGGACCTTGAGAGTGGCTGAGGTGCACCCGTGACCAGCTCTGAAACCGGATTTCACAGCGGAGAAGGTACGGTGGGATTCTAAATGGTCAGTGATCTGTTTATTAACTTGGCTTTCAAAGACTTTAGAAAGGCAGGGCAGGATGGATATAGGTCTATAACAGTTTGGGTCTAGAGTGTCACCCCCTTTGAAGAAGGGATGACCCGCGGCAGCTTTCCAATCTTTAGGGATCTCGGATGAAATGAAAGAGAGGTTGAACAGGCTAGTAATAGGGGTTGCAACAATGGAGGCGGATAATTTTAGGAAGAGAAGGTCCAGATTTTCTAGCCCAGCTGATTTGTACGGGTCCAGGTTTTGCAGCTCTTTCAGAACATCTGCGATATGGATTTGGGTGAAGGAGAAGCTGGTGTTCTGAATGTCATCATAATCTATATGTGTAATGCTATTCACCACCACTAGATGTCATCAGAGTACCATGTTGCTATGTGTAATGCCATTCACCACCACTAGATGTCATCAGAGTTCCATGTTGCTATGTGTAATGCCATTCACCACCACTAGATGTCATCAGAGTTCCATGTTGCTATGTGTAATGCCATTGACCACCACTAGATGTAACCAGAGCACTGGTTTCTGCTGTCAGACTGCAACAGGCCTACAGTATGAAGTATCAGCAAGTCTCTCTGTGTTCTCTGGTCTCACTGCACCAAACAAACCAACCAGACCAGCTACAGACAGAAAAACAATTTGTCACAAGGCATAAGTTCTGCATAATTAATATCACTTTTCTCAGAGTCCTTGATGTCTTTACGCATGGAGAATTGTGTTAAATGCCAGTCTGGCTGAGGTACAATGTAACCCTCCCCGTTACACCTCTGATTGTTAAACCCCACCCTGTACCTTTTGTGCGTTGAGATAAACCCTCATGTTGCATCATGCATGGAGCCTCTCAAAACCAGAGAGAGAGACACAGCTCACATGGCAGACACAAAATAATCACCCTTCTCCACCTCAGCTCACATGGCAGACACAAAATAATCACCCTTCTCCATCTCAGTTCACATGGCAGACACAAAATAATCACCCTTCTCCACCTCAGCTCACATGGCAGACACAAAATAATCACCCTTCTCCATCTCAGTTCACATGGCAGACACAAAATAATCACCCTTCTCCACCTCAGTTCACATGGCAGACACAAAATAATCACCCTTCTCTACCTCAGTTCACATGGCAAGCACAGTCACACACTCAAGCACAGTCACACACTCAAGCACAGTCACACACTCAAACACAGTCACACACTCAAGCCCAGTCACACACTCAAGCACAGTCACACACTCAAGCCCAGTCACACACATGTCTTTCCTTAACGAGCCTCATTCAGAACACTGTAATGGTCATTTAGTCTGAGCATGTCAAAGAGCTGAAAAGAAAATGAAGATTTCATTGAATGTAAGGTTTCCTTCCTTTTCTGTCAGAGCTACACTTCTCCAATCTAAGTATGAATACAATACAAACAGATTGACTGTAGCAGATTATCTTCACTGTTTCTAATACTATTATATTATTCTGTCTTTCCTCTGTTAGAGTGAATGCAGCATGTCTTTCCTCTGTTAGTGTGAATGCAGCATGTCTTTCCTCTGTTAGAGTGAATGCAGCATGTCTTTCCTCTGTTAGAGTGAATGCAGCATGTCTTTCCTCTGTTAGTGTGAATGCAGCATGTCTTTCCTCTGTTAGTGTGAATGCAGCATGTCTACGACCAGACTAATACTGTTGCCATGGCCTCTGCATTCAGCCGCATTCAGCCGCATTCAGCCGCATTAACACTGGGCCATTGTTGTTGGCCCATGTGTCTCTCATTGTTGTAGCAGAGTGTCCCTGTGACATGCATCTGTCTATTGTTGTAGCAGTGTGTCTCTGCGATAAGAAATACACTACATAGAGAAAAGTATGCGGACACCCCTTAAAATTTGTGGATTCGGCTATTTCAGCCACACCCGTTGCATAAAATCGAGAACACAGCCATGCAATCTCCATAGACAAACATTGTTAGTAGAATGGCCTTAGTGAAGAGTTCAGTGACTTTCACCTTGACACCGTCATAGGATGCCACCTTTCCAACAAGTCAGTTCGTCCCATTTCTGCCCTGCTATAGCAGCTGCCCCAGTCAACTGGAAGTGCTGTTATTGTGAAGTGGAAACGCCTAGGAACGGGCCTACCGAGCGGCGAAGTGGTCTAAGGCACTGCGTCACAGTGCTACTAGAAACTCTGGGTTCGAGTCCAGGCTCTGTCGCAGCCAGGAGACCCATGGGGCGGCGCACTATTCGCCCAGTGTCGTCCGGGTTAGGGGAGGGTTTGGCCGGCACGGTTGTCCTTGTCCCATCACTCACTAGCGACTCCTGTGGCAGGCCGGGCGCAGTGCACTTTGACACGGACCCCAGGTGTACAGTGTTTCTTCTGACACATTGGTGCGGCTGGCTTCCGGGTTACGTGGGAATTGTGATCACAACCCCCTTGGGTTGTGCCGTGGCGGAGATCTTTGTGGGCTATACTCGGCCTTGTCTTAGGACGGTAAGTTGGTGGTTGGAGACATCCCTCTAGTGGTGTGGGGGCTGTGCTTTGGCAAAGTGGGTGGGGTTATATCCTGCCTGTTTGGCCCTGTCTGGGGGTATCATCGGATGGGGCCACAGTGTCTTCTGATCCCTCCTGTCTCAGCCTCCAGTATTTATGATGCAGTAGTTTATGTGTCGGGGGGCTAGGGTCAGTCTGTTACATCTGGAGTATTTCTCTTGTCTTATCCGGTGTCCTATGTGAATTTAAATATGCTCTCTCTAATTCTCTCTTTCTCTCTTTCTTTCTTTCTCTCAGAGGACCTGAGCCCTAGGACCATGCCTCAGGACTACCTGGCATGATGACTCCTTGCTGTCCTCAGTCCACCTGGCCGTGCTGCTGCTCCAGTTTAAACTGTTCTGCCTGCGGCTATGGAACCCTGACCTGTTCACCGGACGTGCTTGTTGCACCCTCGACAACTACTATGATTATTATTATTTGACCATGCTGGTCATTTATGAACATTTTAACATCTTGACCATGTTCTGTTATAATATCCACCCTGCACAGCCAGAAGAGGACTGGCCACCCCTCATAGCCTGGTTCCTCTCTAGGTTTCTTCCTAGGTTTTTGGCCTTTCTAGGGAGTTTTTCCTAGGGAGTTTTTCCTAGCCACCGTGCTTCTTTCACATGCATTGCTTGCTGTTTGGGGTTTTAGGCTGGGTTTCTGTACAGCACTTTGAGATATCAGCTGATGTACGAAGGGCTATATAAATAAATTTGATTTGATTTGATTTGAAGAAGCAGCACGGCTTGGTTGGGTTATGTTTCGAGAGGACGCAAGGCTCTCGACCTTTGCCTCTCCCGAGTCCGTACGGGAGTTGCAGCGATGAGTCAAGACTGTAACTACCAATTGGATTCCACGAAATTGGGGAGAAAAAAAGCTAATAAAAATGTTTTCAAAATGAAAGGAAATGTCTATGAACAACAACGGCTCAGTCACAAAGTGGTAGGCCACACAGGCTCACAGACTGGGACCACCGAGTGCTGAGGCATGCAGCGCATAAAAATCATCTGTCCTCGTTGCAAGACTGACTACCGAGGTCCAAACTGCCTCTGGAAGCAACGTCAGCACAATAAGTGTTCCTCTGGAGCTTCGTGAAATGGGTTTCCGTGGCCGAGCAGCCGCACACAAGCGTAAGATCACAATGCGCAATGCCAAGCGTCGGCTGGAGTGGTGTAAAGCTCGCCTCCATTGGACTCTGGAGCAGTGGAAACGCATTCTCTGGAGTGATGAATAACGCTTCACCATCTGGCAGTCCAACGGACAAATCTGGGTTTGGCGGATGCCAGTAGAACGCTACCTGCCCCAATGCATAGTGCCAACTGTAAACTTTGGTGGAGGATGAATAATGGTCTGGGGCTGTTTTTCATGGTTCAGGCCCCTTATTGCCAGTTAAGGGAAATCTTAACACTACAGCATACAACGACATTCAAGATGATTCTGTGCTTCCAACTTTGTGGCAAAAGTTTGGCAAAGGCTGTTTCCTGTTTCAGCATTTCAATGCCCCCGTGCACAAAGCGAGAGACATACAAAAATGGTTTGTCGAGATCAGTGTGCAAGAACTTGACTGGTCTGCACAGAGTCTTGACCTCAACCCCATCGAACTCGTTTGGAATGAATTGGAACGCCGACTACGAGCTTGGCCTAATCACCCAACATCAGTGCCTGACCTCACTAATGCTCTTGTGGCTGAATGGAAGCAATTCCTCGCTGCAATGTTCCAACATCTAGTGGAAAGCCTTCCCAGAAGAGTGGAGGCTGTTATAGCAACAAAGGGAGGATCCCTTTTTGTAATTACAACAGGAAAAAATACACAATGAGTAACGAGGAGATGGCAGAAGGAGGTGGGATTAGGGGGAGGGGAGATGTGAGGAGGTAGTGGCCTCCTGGGACCTGGGGATGAAATTGAGCGTCTAATTGAAAGGACACGCACAAGGTGACAATCATATTGTAGATGAGACAGGGGACAATGGGAGGATGGGTGTGGAGGCAGGGAGGTAGGGGGAAGGGAGATTGTGAGGGGGTGTAGAGGGAGGGAGGCAGGGGGAAGGGAGATTGTGAGGGGGTGTAGAGGGAGGGAGGCAGGGGGAAGGGAGATAGGGAGGGGGTGTAGAGGGAGGTAGGCAGGGGGAAGGGAGATAGGGAGGGGGTGTAGAGGGAGGGAGGCAGGGGGAAGGGAGATAGGGAGGGGGTGTAGAGGGAGGGAGGTAGGGGGAAGGGAGATAGGGAGGGGGTGTAGAGGGAGGTAGGCAGGGGGAAGGGAGATAGGGAGGGGGTGTAGAGGGAGGCAGGGGAAGGGAGATAGGGAGGGGGTGTAGAGGGAGGGAGGGAGGGAGGGAGGGGGAAGGGAGATAGGGAGGGGGTATAGAGGGAGGGGGGCAGGGGGAAGGGAGATAGGGAGGGGGTGTAGAGGGAGAGAGGGAGGCAGGGGGAAGGGAGATAGGGAGGGGGTGTAGAGGGAGGTAGGCAGGGGGAAGGGAGATAGGGAGGGGGTGTAGAGGGAGGTAGGCAGGGGGAAGGGAGATAGGGAGGGGGTGTAGAGGGAGGGAGGCAGGGGGAAGGGAGATAGGGAGGGGGTGTAGAGGGAGGGAGGCAGGGGGAGGGGAGATAGGGAGGGGGTGTAGAGGGAGGGAGGTAGGGGGAAGGGAGATAGGGAGGGGGTATAGAGGGAGGGGGGCAGGGGGAAGGGAGATAGGGAGGGGGTGTAGAGGGAGAGAGGCAGGGGGAAGGGAGATAGGGAGGGGGTTTAGAGGGAGGGAGGGAGGGAGGGGGAAGGGAGATAGGGAGGGGGTGTAGAGGGAGGCAGGGGAAGGGAGATAGGGAGGGGGTGTAGAGGGAGGGAGGCAGGGAGGCAGGGGGAAGGGAGATAGGGAGGGGGTGTAGAGGGAGGCAGGGGAAGGGAGATAGGGAGGGGGTTTAGAGGGAGGGAGGGGGAAGGGAGATAGGGAGGGGGTGTAGAGGGAGGCAGGGGAAGGGAGATAGGGAGGGGGTGTAGAGGGAGGCAGGGGAAGGGAGATAGGGAGGGGGTGTAGAGGGAGGGAGGCAGGGGGAAGGGAGATAGGGAGGGGGTGTAGAGGGAGGGAGGCAGGGGGAAGGTAGATAGGGAGGGGGTGTAGAGGGAGGGAGGGAGGGGGAAGGGAGATAGGGAGGGGGTGTAGAGGGAGGCAGGGGAAGGGAGATAGGGAGGGGGTGTAGAGGGAGGGAGATAGGGAGGGGGTCCTGTACCCTGGAATGCCCATCTGGGTCAAATAGAGGCCCTCCCTCCTTGCTCTTTTTGACCCTTTCTCTCTCTCCCATCTCCCCCTATAGTTCTCCCTCCCCCTATTGGGGATCTTCTCTTCTCTCTCCATCTTTGAAGACATGATGGGGCCTGTCTGCGACACTCCTCTCTGTAGCTCCAGGACAATCACATCACAAACAGATGGCTGTCACCCTGTGCCATGGGAGGCTATATGATGACAGGGTGTGTGGGGGAGGCTATATGATGACAGGGTGTGTGGGGGTAAGAAGGGTATTTGTATCTGTATATATTATGGATCCCCATCTTTCTGGGGTCCAGCAAAATTAAGGCAGTTCATACAATTTTAAAACATTACAATACATTCACAGATTTCCCAATACACTGTGTTCCCTCAGGCCCCTACTCTACTACCACATATCTACAATACACTGTGTTCCCTCAGGCCCCTACTCCACTACCACATATCTACAATACACTGTGTTCCCTCAGGCCCCTACTCTACTACCACATATCTACAATACACTGTGTTCCCTCAGGCCCCTACTCTACTACCACATATCTACAATACACTGTGTTCCCTCAGGCCCCTACTCTACTACCACATATCTACAATACACTGTGTTCCCTCAGGCCCCTACTCCACCACTACCACATATCTACAATGCACTGTGATCCCTCAGGCCCCTACTCCACCACTACCACATATCTACAATACACTGTGTTCCCTCAGGCCCCTACTCCACTACCACATATCTACAATACACTGTGTTCCCTCAGGCCCCTACTCCACCACTACCACATATCTACAATACACTGTGTTCCCTCAGGCCCCTACTCTACTACCATATATCTACAATACACTGTGTTCCCTCAGGCCCCTACTCCACCACTACCACATATCTACAATACACTGTGTTCCCTCAGGCCCCTACTCTACTACCATATATCTACAATACACTGTGTTCCCTCAGGCCCCTACTCCACCACTACCACATATCTACAATACACTGTGTTCCCTCAGGCCCCTACTCTACTACCACATATCTACAATACACTGTGTTCCCTCAGGCCCCTACTCTACTACCACATATCTACAGTACTAAATCCATGTGTACGTGTGTGTATAGTGCGTATGTTATCGTGTGTGTGTGAAATGTGTGATGGTGTGAGTAGGGTGTTAGTGGGTGTGTGATGGTGTGAGTAGGGTGTTAGTGGGTGTGTGATGGTGATGGTGTGAGTAGAGTGTTAGTGTGTGTGTGTGTGTGTGTGTGTGTGTGTGTGATGGTGTGAGTAGGGTGTTAGTGAGTGTGTGTGTGTGTGTGTGTGTGTGTGTGTGATGGTGTGAGTAGGGTGTTAGTGAGTGTGTGTGATGGTGTGAGTAGGGTGTTAGTGTGTATGTGTGTGTAAAACAATATATTATTTTCAACTCATTATCCCTAAAGCTTTAAAGTTTAATAATATTTGATCGTTCCAATATAAGTCTAAAAGTACGTAAAAAAAACAACAAAAAAAACAATGAATTGTCCTGGACATTTTTACAAAGGGCCATTTGAAGTCGATCTTAAATGAGTCATTTGTTTATTGTCAGCGCATGTTGATCAGGAGCTCTACCGGGGCAGTCCCGTTAGTTCCCTTATATACTGCCAAGTTATATTAGCAGGATTTTAGCTTATTCATCATTAATGTTTGCTTCATTCATGTGACGACCAATACTGGGTCATAACATGTAACAGACCAATACTGGGTCATACATGTAACAGACCAATACTGGGTCATAACAGACCAATACTGGTTCATAACAGACCAATACTGGTTCATAACATGTAACAGACCAATAGCTCACAAGGCTTCTTCTCTCTAAGCTGAGACCTTGAAACTGAGATATCCCTGGACTGACAGTGAGGATTCGTTCAATCAGTCAATTGCATGAACACAGAAATTGGTTTATAGAAAAACACAAACATAACATTTCCATCACACTCTTATCACTTGTGTGATAACAATTATTACATTTTAATGTACGCATTTAGATTTGAGCTTCTATATCATCATATTCTATACTCCCATGATGATCCAAGATGGCGTAACAGTAAGACGTGTGTTGTTTTGTCCCATGTAAATATTCTGTTTTTGGGGGGTTTTTGTATATATGTAACGGCTGTCGGGAGGGAGAGTAGACCAAGGCGCAGCGGAGTTAGTGTTCATCATTGAATTTAATAACAGAAAGAACACAATATACGAAACAAAACAAGAAAACCGAACAGCCAAACAGTCCTGTCAGGTGCAAAACACTAAACACAAACAATTACCCACAAAAACACAACGGAAAAACATGCTCCTTATGTGTGACTCCCAATCAGCAACAACACTCTACAGCTGTGCCTGATTGGAAGCCACACGGCCAAAATCAATGAAACAAACCAACATAGAAAAATGAACATAGAACGCCCACCCATTGTAACACCCTGGCCTAACCAAAATAAAGAACAAAAACCCCTCTCTATGGCCAGGGCGTTACAATATATTTCAATCTCTTTTTTCCATTTTGGAATGAAATATAGCTTCCTGCAACCCGCCTCACCCAACGTGCTATGGATCAACACAGAAAAAACCCGACACTTCATAATGTCAAGCCCTTCATTCTGGGTTATACAATCTAATTAGTATCATCATAATACATTTTATACTTCTATTAATGAGAGTGAATTTATCAAAAATACACACACATAAACAGCATGTTAAATAACAAAATTTAGACAAACGAAGAAAAAAACACACGCTGCAGCCCATTTGACCATTTGGGATTCCCAACTTCCAAATGGGGATTCCATGTCACGTCCTGACCAGTATAGATGATTATTTGTTATTGTAGTTTGGTCAGGACGTGGCAGAGAGTAGTTAGTTTATGTATTCCGGGGTTTTGGGTTTCTTTTCTATGTTTGTGTTTCTATGGGTTTTCTCTCTGTTCTGTTTCTATGTTAGTTAATTGGGGTATGGACTCTCAATTGAAGGCAGGTGTTTTCTAGTTGCCTTTGATTGGGAGTCCTATATATTAGGGTGTGTTTGGTCTTGTTGTTTGTGGGTAGTTGAGTTAACACTGCTGTTTGTTTGTTCGTTCGTAAGTAGCCTGTTATCCTGTCGTGAGTTTTGTTTATTGTTTTTTCCTCGTGGTCACATTTAAAATAAATGATGATGAGCACGCAATCCTCTGCATATTGGTCCACTTTGTCCGACAGCGATTTCAACATATCTTCTGACGAAGAGGTTTGTGACATTCCAGCTCAGTTGCAGGCGTCCACTCTGGTTGCTGGGAATTATTCTTAGCGACATTGGCAATGTATATCTCAGTCTCCAGAAGCCTCGCTTTTCCAAATCATAATTACAACCGTTGATAAGTTATCCAACCTAAATTTAGAATGAAGGTCCTTAGTGCTTCACATTAGTTCTATCACTTTAATTGAAGACCCTCAACTTAGCAAACACCGATACTGGCAGAATGAATATTTACATTTACATACAGTATCATCTTATCATTTCTAGCATGAACTTGTCTCATCACTTTGTGGTAATGACAGATTGGTATCTCAATGCATTCTTAGTCTAAATTACTATACATTTTGCAGTGTGCAGACACTCCACAATCAACCTGATACCCCAAATAAACTTGGATAAGCCTAAATCAATTACGGGCACGGTTAGCCGCCCCCTCCCTCCCTCCCTCCCGGCACTCGCTCCTCCTTTCCTGGCGTTCCTTCATGTTCTTCTTCAGATCGTGTTTCAGTTTGTCCTTTTAATGGCACGTGTTCAAAGTGGATGGTCCTTGATAATGTCTCACCTGAGCCGCCACTGTCCTTTACATTCTGCCACACCTGCTTCAGTGTATATATATATATGTATACTGTGACCCAGGTCTCTATATTATGTATATATATTATGTATAATGTGTATTTTTATGTTGTATTATACAGGGCACATTTGAAAAAGAGACCTGGGACTAAATATGTCTTCCCTGTTAAAGAGACCTGAGTCTCAATCTGGCATCCCTGTTAAAGAGACCTGGGTCTCAATCTGGCATCCCTGTTAAAGAGACCTGGGTCTCAATCTGGCATCCCTGTTAAATAGACCTGGGTCTCAATCTGGCATCCCTGTTAAAGAGACCTGGGTCTCAATCTGGCATCCGTGTTAAAATAAAGGTTAAATATTCACAGAGGAAGCATCCACACTCCTGCCCTCCTTTTCAACATACATTGGATGAGAAAGTCTGAGGGTAGGGACTTTGGCTGTTCTCCTCCAATGCGGTTGGAGGAGGTAAGGAATCAAGGCAAGACAAATGGAGATTTAAAAAAAAGGTGTGAACCCACGAGTCACAATACTTCTCATACCAGCCTCAGATGGAGACAGAGACTTCTCATACCAGCCTCAGATGGAGCCAGAGACTTCTCATACCAGCCTCAGATGGAGACAGAGAGACTTCTCATACCAGCCTCAGATGGAGACAGAGACTTCTCATACCAGCCTCAGATGGAGCCAGAGACTTCTCATACCAGCCTCAGATGGAGACAGAGAGACTTCTAATACCAGCCTCAGATGGAGACAGAGAGACTTCTAATACCAGCCTCAGATGGAGACAGAAATACTTCTCATACCAGCCTCAGATGGAGACAGAGAGACTTCTCATACCAGACAAAGATGGAGACAGAGGCAGAGAGAGAGTTGGCTCACCATGTGAACTCGCTTTGAACTCTTCACTGTCTCTACAGAGCAAACACAGGGTCTCTAGGCAACCCAGTGGCATCTCTTACGTTATGCCAGGGCCCTAAGAGGAGAGTCTCCTTGTTGTTTCAACAGGACAGCTGACTGGAACACCAGTCTATAGTTACATTATGCCAGGGGCCTAAGAGGAGAGTCTCCCTAAAGCTTCAACAGGACTGGAGGAGCAACATTATATAGCCTACATTTTTATCAAGCTTTTTTCAACGGAACTGGACAGGCTAGTAAGAAACACAATGTGAGAATATTAATCAGTAAGGCAACAATAGTTCTAGTCCACCATAGTTCTAGTCCACCAGAGTTCTAGTCCACCATAGTCCTAGTCCACTATAGTTCTAGTCCACCATAGTTCTATACCAACACAGTTCTAGTCCAACACAGTTCTAGTCCACCATAGTTCTAGTCCACCATAGTTCTAGTCCAACACAGTTCTAGTCCACCATAGTTCTAGTCCACCATAGTTCCAGATCAACACAGTTCTAGTCCACCATAGTTCTAGTCCAACCCAGTTCGAGTCCACCATCGTTCTAGTCCACCATCGTTCTAGTCCACCATCGTTCTAGTCCACCATAGTTCTAGTCCACCATAGTTCTAGTCCAACACAGTTCTAGTCCAACACAGTTCTAGTACAACACAGTTCTAGTCCACCATAGTTATAGTCCACCATAGTTACAGTTCTAGTCCACCATAGTTCTAGTCCACCATAGTTCTAGTCTACCATAGTTCTAGTCTACCATAGTTCTAGCCCACCATAGTTCTAGCCCACCACAGCTCTAGCCCACCATAGTTCTAGTCCACCATAGTTCTAGTCCACCATAATTCCAGTCCACTATAGTTACAGTTCTAGTCCACCACAGTTCTCGTCCACCACAGTTCTAGTCCACCACAGTTCTAGTCCACCACAGTTCTAGTCCACCACAGTTCTAGTCCACCATAGTTCTAGTCCACCATAGTTCCAGTCCACCATTGTTATAGTCCACTATAGTTACAGTTTTAGTCCACCAGAGTTCTAGTCCACCACAGTTCTAGTCCACCATAGATCTAGTCCACCTTAGTTCTAGTCCACCATAGTTCTAGTCCACCATAGTTCTAGTCCACCATAGTAATAGTCCACCATAGTAATAGTCCACCACAGTTCTAGTCCACCACAGTTCTAGTCCACCACAGTTCTAGTCCACCATAGATCTAGTCCACCATAGTTTTAGTCCACCATAGTTTTAGCCCACCATAGTTCTAGTCCACCATAGTTCTAGTCCACCATAGTTTCATTCCACCATAGTTTCAGTCCACCATAGTTCCAGTCCACCATAGTCCTAGTCCACTATAGTCATAATTCCAGTCCACCATAGTTCTAGTCCACCATAGTTCTAGTCCACCAAAATTCTAGTCCACCAAAATTCTAGTCCACAATAGTTCTAGTCCACCACAGTTCTAGTCCACCACAGTTCTAGTCCACCATAGATCTAGTCTACCATAGTTCTAGTCTACCATAGTTCTAGTCCACCATAATTTTAGTCCACCACAGTTCTAGTCCACCATAGTTCTAGTCTACCATAGTTCTAGTCTACCATAGTTCTAGTCTACCATAGTTCTAGTCCACTATAATTCTAGTTCAACACAGTTCTAGTCCACCATAGTTCTAGTCCACCATAGTTCTAGTCTACCATAGTTCTAGTCCACCACAGTTCTAGTCCACCACAGTTCTAGTCCACCATAGTTCAAGTCCACCATAGTTCCAGTCCACCATAGTTCTAGTTCACCATAGTTCTAGTTCACCATAGTTCCAGTCCACCATAGTTCTAGTCCACTATAGTTGTAGTCCACCATAGTTATAGTCCACTATAGTCATAGTTCCAGTCCACCATAGTTCTAGTCCACCATAGTTCTAGTCCACCATAGTTCTAGTCCGCCATAGTTCTAGTCCACCACAGTTCTAGTCCACCATAGTTCTAGTCCACCACAGTTCTAGTCCACCATAGTTCCAGTCCACCATAGTTCTAGTCCACCATAGTTCTAGTCCACCATAGTTCTTGTCCAACATAGTTCTAGTCCACAATAGTTCCAGTCCACCATAGTTCTAGTCCACCATAGTTCTAGTCCACCATAGTTCTAGTCCACCATAGTTCTACTCCACCACAGTTCTAGTCCACCATAGTTCTAGTCCACCATAGTTCTAGTCCACTATAGTTCTAGTTCTACTCCACCACAGTTCTAGTCCACAATAGTTCTAGTCCACCATAGTTCTAGTCCACCATAGTTCTAGTCCACCACAGTTCTAGTCCACTATAGTTCTAGTTCTAGTCCACCACAGTTCTAGTCCACAATAGTTCTAGTCCAAAATAGTTCTAGTCCACCACAGTTCTAGTCCAACACAGTTCTAGTCCAACACAGTTATAGTCCACCATAGTTCTAGTCCACCACAGTTATAGTCCACCACAGTTATAGTCCACCATAGTTATAGTCCACCATAGTTCTAGTCCACCATAGTTCTAGTCCACCATAGTAATAGTACACCATAGTTCCAGTCCACCATAGTTCCAGTCCACCATAGTTCTAGTCCACCATAGTTCCAGTCCACCATAGTTCTAGTCCACCATAGTTCTAGTCCACCACAGTTCTAGTCCACCATAGTTCTAGTTCACCATAGTTCTAGTCCACTATAGTTCTAGTCCACTATAGTTATAGTTCTAGTCCACCATAGTTCTAGTCCACAACAGTTCTATTCCAAAATAGTTCTAGTCCACCATAGTTCTATTCCACCATAGTTCTAGTCCACCACAGTTCTAGTCCACCATAGTTCTAGTCCACCATAGTTCTAGTCCACCATAGTTCTAGTCCACTATAGTTCTAGTCCACTATAGTTCTAGTCCACTATAGTTCTCGTCCACAATAGTTCTAGTTCTAGTCCACAATAGTTCTAGTCCACCATAGTTCTAGTCCACCATAGTTCTAGTCCACCATAGTTCTAGTCCACCATAATTCTAGTCCACCACAGTTCTAGTCCACCACAGTTCTAGTCCACCACAGTTCTAGTCCACCATAGTTCTAGTCCACCATAGTTCTAGTCTACCATAGTTCTAGTCTACCACAGTTCTAGCCCACCATAGTTCTAGTCCACCATAGTTCTAGTCCACCATAGTTCCAGTCCACCATAGTTATAGTCCACTATAGTTACAGTTCTAGTCCACCAGAGTTCTAGTCCACCACAGTTCTAGTCCACCATAGTTCTAGTCCACCATAGTTCTAGTCCACCATAGTTCCAGTCCACCATTGTTATAGTCCACTATAGTTACAGTTCTAGTCCACCATAGTTCTAGTCGACCTTAGTTCTAGTCCACCATAGTTCTAGTCCACCATAGTAATAGTCCACCATAGTAATAGTCCACCACAGTTCTAGTCCACCACAGTTCTAGTCCACCACAGTTCTAGTCCACAATAGTTCTAGTCCACCATAGTTCCAGTCCACCATAGTTCCAGTCTACCATAGTTCCAGTCTACCATAGTTCCAGTCCACCATAGTTCTAGTCCACCATTGTACTAGTCCACCATAGTTCTAGTCCACTATAGTTCTAGTCCACCATAGTTCTAGTTCTAGTCCACCACAGTTCTAGTCCACCACAGTTCTAGTCCACTTTAGTTCTAGTTCAAGTCCACCATTGTTCTAGTCCACCACAGTTCTAGTCCACAATAGTTCTAGTCCACCATTGTTCTAGTCCACCACAGTTCTAGTCCACAATAGTTCTAGTCCACCACAGTTCTAGTCCACCACACTTCTAGTCCACCAAAGTTCTAGTCCACCAAAGTTCTAGTCCACCATAGTTCTAGTCCACCATAGTTCTAGTTCTAGTCCACCATAGTTCTAGTCCACCATAGTTCTAGTCCACCATAGTTCTAGTTCTAGTCCACCATAGTTCTAGTCCATTATTGTTGTATTTCTAGTCCACCATAGTTCTAGTCCACCATAGTTCCAGTCCACCATAGTTCTAGTCCAGCATAGTTCTAGTCCACCATAGTTTTAGTCCACCATAGTTCTAGCCCACCATAGTTCTAGCCCATCATAGTTCTAGCCCAATACAGTTCTAGTCCACCGTAGTTCTAGTCCACTACAGTTCTAGTCCACTACAGTTCTAGTCCACCTTAGTTCTAGCCCACGACAGTTCTAGCCCACCATAGTTCTAGTCCACCAGAGTTCTAGCCCACTATAGTACTAGTCCACCATAGTTCTAATCCACCATAGTTCTAGTCCACCATAGTTCTAGTCCACCATAGTTCTAGTCCACCACAGTTCTAGTCCACCATAGTTCTAGTTCACCATAGTTCTAGTCCACTATAGTTCTAGTCCACTATAGTTATAGTTCTAGTCCACCATAGTTCTAGTCCACAACAGTTCTATTCCAAAATAGTTCTAGTCCACCATAGTTCTATTCCACCATAGTTCTAGTCCACCACAGTTCTAGTCCACCATAGTTCTAGTCCACCATAGTTCTAGTCCACCATAGTTCTAGTCCACTATAGTTCTAGTCCACTATAGTTCTAGTCCACTATAGTTCTCGTCCACAATAGTTCTAGTTCTAGTCCACAATAGTTCTAGTCCACCATAGTTCTAGTCCACCATAGTTCTAGTCCACCATAGTTCTAGTCCACCATAATTCTAGTCCACCACAGTTCTAGTCCACCACAGTTCTAGTCCACCACAGTTCTAGTCCACCATAGTTCTAGTCCACCATAGTTCTAGTCTACCATAGTTCTAGTCTACCACAGTTCTAGCCCACCATAGTTCTAGTCCACCATAGTTCTAGTCCACCATAGTTCCAGTCCACCATAGTTATAGTCCACTATAGTTACAGTTCTAGTCCACCAGAGTTCTAGTCCACCACAGTTCTAGTCCACCATAGTTCTAGTCCACCATAGTTCTAGTCCACCATAGTTCCAGTCCACCATTGTTATAGTCCACTATAGTTACAGTTCTAGTCCACCATAGTTCTAGTCGACCTTAGTTCTAGTCCACCATAGTTCTAGTCCACCATAGTAATAGTCCACCATAGTAATAGTCCACCACAGTTCTAGTCCACCACAGTTCTAGTCCACCACAGTTCTAGTCCACAATAGTTCTAGTCCACCATAGTTCCAGTCCACCATAGTTCCAGTCTACCATAGTTCCAGTCTACCATAGTTCCAGTCCACCATAGTTCTAGTCCACCATTGTACTAGTCCACCATAGTTCTAGTCCACTATAGTTCTAGTCCACCATAGTTCTAGTTCTAGTCCACCACAGTTCTAGTCCACCACAGTTCTAGTCCACTTTAGTTCTAGTTCAAGTCCACCATTGTTCTAGTCCACCACAGTTCTAGTCCACAATAGTTCTAGTCCACCATTGTTCTAGTCCACCACAGTTCTAGTCCACAATAGTTCTAGTCCACCACAGTTCTAGTCCACCACACTTCTAGTCCACCAAAGTTCTAGTCCACCAAAGTTCTAGTCCACCATAGTTCTAGTCCACCATAGTTCTAGTTCTAGTCCACCATAGTTCTAGTCCACCATAGTTCTAGTCCACCATAGTTCTAGTTCTAGTCCACCATAGTTCTAGTCCATTATTGTTGTATTTCTAGTCCACCATAGTTCTAGTCCACCATAGTTCCAGTCCACCATAGTTCTAGTCCAGCATAGTTCTAGTCCACCATAGTTTTAGTCCACCATAGTTCTAGCCCACCATAGTTCTAGCCCATCATAGTTCTAGCCCAATACAGTTCTAGTCCACCGTAGTTCTAGTCCACTACAGTTCTAGTCCACTACAGTTCTAGTCCACCTTAGTTCTAGCCCACGACAGTTCTAGCCCACCATAGTTCTAGTCCACCAGAGTTCTAGCCCACTATAGTACTAGTCCACCATAGTTCTAATCCACCATAGTTCTAGTCCACCATAGTTCTAGTCCACCAGAGTTCTAGTCCACCAGAGTTCTAGTCCACCATAGTTCTAGTCCACCATAGTTCTAGTCCACCATAGTTCCAGTCCACCATAGTTCTAGTCCACCATAGTTCTAGTTCTAGTCCACCATAGTTCTAGTCCACCATAGTTCCAGTCCACCATAGTTCTAGTCCACCATAGTTCTAGTCCACCATAGTTCTAGTCCACCATAGTTCCAGTCCACCATAGTTCTAGTCCACCATAGTTCTAGTTCTAGTCCACCATAGTTCTAGTCCACCATAGTTCTAGTCTACCATAGTTCTAGTCCACCATAATTCTAGTTCAACACAGTTCTAGTCCACCATAGTTCTAGTCCACCATAGTTCTAGTCTACCATAGTTCTAGTCCACCACAGTTCTAGTCCACCATAGTTCCAGTCCACCATACTTCTAGTCCACCATAGTTCTAGTTCACCATAGTTCCAGTCCACCATAGTTCTAGTCCACTATAGTTATAGTCCACCATAGTTATAGTCCACTATAGTCATAGTTCCAGTCCACCATTGTTCTAGTCCACCATAGTTCTAGTCCACCATAGTTCTAGTCCACCACAGTTCTAGTCCACCATAGTTCTAGTCCACCACAGTTCTAGTCCGCCATAGTTCTAGTCCACCATAGTTCTAGTCCACCACAGTTCTAGTCCACCATAGTTCCAGTCCACCATAGTTCTAGTCCACCATAGTTCTAGTCCACCATAGTTCTAGTCCACCATAGTTCTAGTCCACCATAGTTCCAGTCCACCATAGTTCTAGTCCACCATAGTTCTAGTCCACAATAGTTCTAGTCCACCATAGTTCTAGTCCACCATAGTTCTAGTCCACCATAGTTCTAGTCCACAATAGTTCTAGTCCACCATAGTTCTAGTCCACCATAGTTCTAGTCCACCACAGTTCTAGTCCACCACAGTTCTAGTCCACCATAGTTCTAGTCCACCATAGTTCTAGTCCACTACAGTTCTAGTCCACCATAGTTCTAGTCCACCATAGTACTAGTCCACCATAGTTCTAGTCCACTATAGTTCTAGTTCTAGTCCACCATAGTTCTAGTCCACCACAGTACTAGTCCACCATTGTTCTAGTCCACCATAGTTCTAGTCCATTATAGTTCTAGTTCTAGTCCACCATAGTTCTAGTCCACCACAGTTCTAGTCCACAATAATTCTAGTCCACCATAGTTCTATTCCACCATAGTTCTAGTCCACCACAGTTCTAGTCCACAATAGTTCTAGTCCACCATAGTTCTAGTCCACCATAGTTCTAGTCCACCACAGTTCTAGTCCACCATAGTTCTAGTCCACCATAGCTCTAGTCCACCATAGTTCCAGTCCACCATAGTTCTAGTCCACCATAGTTCTAGTCCACCATAGTTCTAGTCCACTATAGTTCTAGTCCACTATAGTTCTAGTTCTAGTCCACAATAGTTCTAGTCCACAATAGTTCTAGTCCACAATAGTTCTAGTCCACCATAGTTCCAGTCCAACATAGTTCTAGCCCACCACAGTTCTAGTCCACTATAGTTCTAGTTCGAGTCCACCATAGTTCTAGTCCACCATAGTTCTAGTCCACTATAGTTACAGTTCTAGTCCACCATAGTTCTAGTCCACCACAGTTCTAGTCCACCACAGTTCTAGTCCACCATAGTTCTAGTCCACCATAGTTCTAGTCTACCATAGTTCCAGTCCACCATAGTTCTAGCCCACCACATTTCTAGTCCACTATAGTTCTAGTTCTAGTCCACCATTGTTCTAGTCCACCATATTTCTAGTCCACCATAGTTCTAGTCCACCATAGTTCTAGTCCACCATAGTTCTAGTCCACCATAGTTCCAGTCCACCATAGTTATAGTCCACTATAGTTACAGTTCTAGTCCACCACAGTTCTAGTCCACCACAGTTCTAGTCCACCATAGTTCTAGTCCACCATAGTTCCAGTCCACCATTGTTATAGTCCACTATAGTTACAGTTCTAGTCCACCATAGTTCTAGTCCACCTTAGTTCTAGTCCACCATAGTAATAGTCCACCATAGTAATAGTCCACCACAGTTCTAGTCCACCACAGTTCTAGTCCACCACAGTTCTAGTCCACCATAGTTCTAGTCCACCATAGTTCCAGTCCACCATAGTTCCAGTCCACCATAGTTCCAGTCCACCATAGTTCTAGTCCACCATAGTACTAGTCCACCATAGTTCTAGTCCACTATAGTTCTAGTCCACCATAGTTCTAGTTCTAGTCCACCACAGTTCTAGTCCACAATAGTTCTAGTCCACCATTGTTCTAGTCCACCACAGTTCTAGTCCACAATAGTTCTAGTCCACCACAGTTCTAGTCAACCACACTTCTAGTCCACCAAAGTTCTAGTCCACCAAAGTTCTAGTCCACCATAGTTCTAGTCCACCATATTTCTAGTTCTAGTCCACCATAGTTCTAGTCCACCATAGTTCTAGTCCACCATAGTTCTAGTTCTAGTCCACCATAGTTCTAGTCCATTATTGTTGTATTTCTAGTCCACCATAGTTCAAGTCCACCATAGTTCCAATCCACCATAGTTCTAGTCCACCATAGTTCTAGTCCACCATAGTTTTAGTCCACCATAGTTCTAGCCCACCATAGTTCTAGCCCACCATAGTTCTAGCCCACTACAGTTCTAGTCCACCATAGTTCTAGTCCACCGTAGTTCTAGTCCACTACAGTTCTAGTCCACCCTAGTTCTAGCCCACCATAGTTCTAGTCCACCGCAGTTCTAGTCCACAATAGTTCTAGTCCACCACAGTTCTAGCCCACTATAGTTCTAGTCCACCATAGTTCTAGTCCACCATACTTCTAGTCCACCACAGTTCTAGTCCACCATAGTTCTAGCCCACCATAGTTCTAGTCCACCAGAGTTCTAGTCCACCAGAGTTCTAGTCCACCAGAGTTCTAGTCCACCAGAGTTCTAGTCCACCATAGTTCTAGTCCACCATAGTTCCAGTCCACCATAGTTCCAGTCCACCATAGTTCTAGTCCACCATAGTTCTAGTTCTAGTCCACCATAGTTCTAGTCCACCATAGTTCCAGTCCACCATAGTTCTAGTTCATTATAGTTATAGTTATAGTCCACCATAGTTCTAGTCCACCATAGTTCTAGTCCACCATAGTTCCAGTCCACCATAGTTCTAGTTCATTATAGTTATAGTTATAGTCCACCATAGTTCTAGTCCACCATAGTTCCAGTCCACCATTGTTCTAGTCCACCATAGTTCTAGTTCATTATAGTTATAGTTCTAGTCCACCATAGTTCTAGTCCACCATAGTTCCAGTCCATCATAGTTCTAGTCCACCATAGTTCTAGTTCATTATAGTTATAGTTCTAGTCCACCATAGTTCTAGTCCACTACAGTTGAAGTTATAGTCTGACTGACTGACTGGTGATGTCTAGGCCTAGGGGACTGACTGACTGACTGGTGATATCTAGGCCTAGGGGACTGACTGACTGACTGGTGATATCTAGGCCTAGGGGACTGACTGACTGACTGGTGATATCTAGGCCTAGGGGACTGACTGACTGACTGGTGATATCTAGGCCTAGGGGACTGACTGACTTGCTGACTGGCTGCTAGGGACTGACTGGCTGCTGGTTACCAGGTCTAGGAGACAAGCTGCTAGGGACTGACTGGCTGCTGGTTACCAGGTCTAGGAGACAAGCTGCTAGGGACTGACTGGCTGCTGGTTTCCAGGTCTAGGAGACAAGCTGCTAGGGACTGACTGGCTGCTGGTTACCAGGTCTAGGAGACAAGCTGCTAGGGACTGACTGGCTGCTGGTTACCAGGTCTAGGAGACAAGCTGCTAGGGACTGACTGGCTGCTGGTTACCAGGTCTAGGAGACAAGCTGCTAGGGACTGACTGGCTGCTGGTTACCAGGTCTAGGGGATTTGCTGCTGTCTGTCCTGTTGTCTGTCCTGTTGTTTCCCTCAGAGAGTAGTTGTTGCCATCACTACCTACAGCAAGGGGCTGATGTCACACCAACCCTTAAATTTGCTTCACTCTGAGTAATATGCCAGTGACATTCAATCACTCTCAAAAAGCATTGTTTCTCTGTCTGTGGAATCCTCTATTTTGTAATGTTTTGGTGTTGTACATGAGATGTAAAAAGCATTCATTTAAATATTTTCACTTTTCTTTTGCTTTATCCTATAAATAATCCAATGAATGTCCCAAACAGTGAATTAGGCCTTCCATATTAAAATGGGAATATTGTACTGTTTTAACACATTTTTAGCAGAGCTAGCGTTCCTTATCTAAGGAGGATTCTTCAATCAGATCAACCAATCAAAGCTTCTCCCCCAGAACCACGACTCTGTCCACCTTATTAGAACTCAATCAGGAACAGACAGATAACCAATCAGCTCATTACTGCTCTGGACAGACAGCCAATCAGTGATGACTTCAACAGAATGAGAGACTCAACTAAAGAGAGAGTGAGAGAGGTAGAAAGAAAGAAAGAAAGAGAGGAATAATTCAGAGCCAGTAATGATTTAAAACCCTCTGTCCTTTTTTGACCCCATGCAGTCAAAACAAAACCTGTGTTCAAAATGGTATACTTCTCATACTAACCTTACTATTTGTGACATCATTTGACTGTGTAGCAGTAGCGCTAGGTGGCGTGGCGTGTAAGATGAGGGAGGATTTTTTTTTTTAAACATTTTTTTATGAGCATGGCCTTATTTCTATTACAACATATTGGATGACTGTCATTCATATTCCATTCACCCAGTTCAATGTAACAGTGATGGGTTTAGGCTACTACATGATACTCTAATTCTCCCTTTACCCATCATGAGGTTGCTACAACCTATGAATGAAAGATTACAACGTAGGTGCACACAGGTTAAGAGAATGTTGAGTGACAGACAGTGACACGTTCAATACCTCCTTGTACACTCTTGCCTGCATCTAGCTGATGTAGGGTGTAATCATTAGTCCAACAGTTGCAAATCAAAGTTTCTATTGGACAAATTCAGGTATGTTTATCCCCATTTCGTTCCGTTTGCCTATGTTTAAGAAATATTAGTCAACAGAATCGCCTGAATGAATACACCCCTGATCACATGCAAACACAGTTTACTTTCATAGCAGCCTCGTTGTTGTATAATTCCTTCTCGCATCTAAGCGCTTGATTCCTCTCACCTTTTCACATCGCTTGTGGACTTCAGCGCACAACACATCAGCTGTCTGTGACCAGGCGAAATAACCTTTCCAAGCCAAACCTTCATATCATAACCACTAACTGATACACACAGCCTACATCATTGTCACCATATTAGCTAACGCTAATTCAACAACATAGCTACTAGAAATAACGCTTTAGTAAACCCTCTACAATCATGCAGTACAGTGTACAGTTAGCAAGCAGTTTAGCAGTTACACCGGCTGGCCCTGGTGGCAATAAATTAATAAAACCAAAAGCTTACCTTTTGTTGATCGTCATAGCCAGCTAGCTAACATAGCATCCCTCTCTATTTGAGCCAGGTATAAACTAACTAGCTGCATTCGCTAGCTTTGTAAGTGAAAGTAAAAGTGAAAAATTTTGTACAAATATAGCCAGCTGTCTCTCTTTATCTCTTGCTTCTCCTTCATTTTTGATTAAATTAATTTGTTCAAAACTGTTCAACTATTGTCTTTCTCTCTCTTTGAGTCAACTACTCACCACATTTTATGCACTGCAGTGTTAGCTAGCTGTAGCTTAAGCTTTCAGTACTAGATTCATTCTCTGATCCTTTGATTGGGTGGACAATGTGTCAGTTCATGCTGCATGAGCTCTGATAGGTTGGAGGACATCCTCCGGAAGTTGTCATAATTACTGTGTAAGTCTATGGAAGGTGGTTAGAACCATGAGCCTCCTAGGTTTTGTATTGAAGTTAATGTACCAAGAAGAGGACGGAATCTAGCTGTCCTCCAGCTGCATCATGGTGCTACCCTACAGAGTGCTACTGAAGATACTGTAGACCTTCAAAGCAAAACAGTTTATTTTAATCAATTATCTGGTGACATGAACATATTTAGTATAGTTTTATCAAAAAAGGATAACTTTTTAAATGTTTAGCTATTTTATTTTTCTGAAATTCACTGAGGAGGATGGTCCTGCCCTTCCTCATCTGAGGAGCCTCAGAGGTATGTTTATTGTGCAAAAGTGCCCGGATGATGTACTACTTTTATATATCTTTTATATGAAATATACAAGCGATGGACACTATTTCCATACTATTTCGCCCCACAAAGCAATTCTTCAGAAAATGGGCAGAGTTTCAAAACAATTTCAGTTTAAAACATGGCAGATACAGCACAAAACGGCAAAGGAGCATATAAATGTGATTAGCTATAAAAAAAAAAAGTTAATATTCAATGTGTCGAAAAATATTGATCAACGAAATGTGTTCTAAAGTAGTTAATATTAAACGTTTAACGTTGATAGCTTACAATTTAAGTTGTAAAGAGTAGCTAGCTTCACTCTCAATTTCAATTGTTACGGAGCCGTAATATAGCCTGGGAACGCCATCTAACGTTAGCCAGCTAGCTAGCTCAACGTTCACAAGCCAGACGTGATTCACAACCTGAGTGGCTGGTTGCAGATCTTTTCAGTTATTGTGAAGCCACCAATGTGTTTGTTTTTAGTAGTTTGTTTACCCTGCTATCTAGCTGCAGTAGTTTATCTCATAGGGTGTGACGAAGACAACCAGTTTGGTCCTCTGGCACGGATTGTCATGGCAACACAGCTGGGCATAACATCACTACAGAGAGCCCACCTCAACACTTGACCAGTACATGGTCCTCTACATGCCACTGAATTACTCTGTGGAAGCAGCTCCATTTCAGATAAAATGTAGACATCTACATCGAGTAAGATAGAGAGAAACACTGCCAAACTAAAACCGTCAGCCACTGCTAGAAAATTCAGAAAGTCTGAGGGAGTTTAATTATTTCGCATTTTGGTAACATTTCTACTACATTACAGCCCTGTATGTTTTGTCTTGTCTAAATATGCATTTGTTCAAATGTTTTGTCTGTAAATGTCCTTGGTGAGATTTTACATGAAAAAACAGTCAGAAGAGTATTAGTAATAAAATACATATTTTCTTAAACTTTAATTCAAAATTCACTGATCCTCACAGCTACAGCGCCTTCGGAAAGTATTCAGACCCCTCCACATTTCGTTACGTTACAGCCTTATTCTAAAATTGATTAAATTGTTAATTTTTCCTTATCAATCTATGCACAATACCCCATAATGACAATGCAAAAACAGGTTTCTAGACATTTTTGCTAATTTCTAATAAAAATAATTGAAATATGACATTTACATAAGTATTCAGACCCTTTA
Source organism: Salmo salar (assembly GCF_965601325.2). Classification (NCBI taxonomy): domain Eukaryota; kingdom Metazoa; phylum Chordata; class Actinopteri; order Salmoniformes; family Salmonidae; genus Salmo; species Salmo salar. The sequence continues at coordinate 126,449,387 of NC_138300.1, forward strand.
CTCAGAACTTTGTTGAAGCACCTTTGGCAGCGATTACAGCCTTGAGTCTTCTTGGGTATGACGCTACAAGCTTGGCACACCTGTAAATTGGGGAGTTTCTCCCATTCTTCTCTGCAGATCCTCTCAAACTCTGTCAGGTTGGATGGGGAGCCTTGCTGCACAGCTATTTTCAGGGTCTCTGGTTTTATCGGGTTCAAGTCCGAGCTCTGGCTGGGCCACTTAAGGACATTCAGAGACTTGTTCCGAAGCCACTCCTGCGTTGTCTTGAACCCGACTCCTGCGTTGTCTTGAACCTGTTTGCTTAGGGTCATTGTCCTTTTGGAAGGTGAACATTCACCCCAGTCTGAGGTCCTGAGCGCTCTGGAGCAGGTTTTCATCAAAGATCTCTCTGTACTTTGCTCCATTCAGCTTTGCCTCGATCCTGACTAGTCTCCCAGTCCCTGCCCCTGAAAAACATCCCCACAACATGATGCTGCCACCACCATGCTTCGCCGTAGGGATGGTTTCAGGTTTCCTCCAGACGTGATGCTCATGACAGCTCTCCTGCTATCTCTCTCAGAATGACCTCCTTGATCCTAATCAGTCAGGTTTCAAGACTGGTCATTCAACTGAGACTGCTCTTCTCTGTGTCACGGAGGCTCTCCGCACTGCTAAAGCTAACTCTCTCTCCTCTGCTCTCATCCTTCTAGACCTATCTGCTGCCTTTGATACTGTGAACCATCAGATCCTCCACTCCACCCTCTCCAAGTTGGGCATCTCCGGCGCGGCCTACGCTTGGATTGCGTCCTACCTGACAGGTCGCTCCTACCAGGTGGCGTGGCGAGAATCTGTCTCCGCACCATGCGCTCTCACCACTGGTGTCCCCCAGGGCTCTGTTCTAGGCCCTCTCCTATTCTCGCTATACACCAAGTCACTTGGCTCTGTCATATCCTCACATGGTCTCTCCTATCATTGCTATGCAGACGACACACAATTAATCTTCTCCTTTCCCCCTTCTGATAACCAGGCGGCGAATCGCATCTCTGCATGTCTGTCAGACATATCAGTGTGGATGACGGATCACCAGCTCAAGCTGAACCTCGGCAAGACGGAGCTGCTCTTCCTCCCGGGGAAGGACTGCCCGTTCCATGATCTCGCCATCACGGTTGACAACTCCCTTGTGTCCTCCTCCCAGAGTGCTAAGAACCTTGGCGTGATCCTGGACAACACCCTGTCGTTCTCCACTAACATCAAGGCGGTGACCCGATCCTGTAGGTTCATGCTCTACAACATTCGCAGAGTACGACCCTGCCTCACACAGGAAGCGGCGCAGGTCCTAATCCAGGCACTTGTCATCTCCCGTCTGGATTACTGCAACTCGCTGTTGGCTGGGCTCCCTGCCTGTGCCATTAAACCCCTACAACTTATCCAGAACGCCGCAGCCCGTCTGGTGTTCAACCTTCCCAAGTTCTCTCACGTCACCCCGCTCCTCCGCTCTCTCCACTGGCTTCCAGTTGAAGCTCGCATCCGCTACAAGACCATGGTGATTGCCTACGGAGCTGTGAGGGGAACGGCACCTCCGTACCTTCAGGCTCTGATCAGGCCCTACACCCAAACAAGGGCACTGCGTTCATCCACCTCTGGCCTGCTGGCCCCCCTACCTCTGAGGAAGCACAGTTCCCGCTCAGCCCAGTCAAAACTGTTCGCTGCTCTGGCACCCCAATGGTGGAACAAGCTTCCTCACGACGCCAGGACAGCGGAGTCAATCACCACCTTCCGGAGACACCTGAAACCCCACCTCTTTAAGGAATACCTAGGATAGGATAAAGTAATCCTTCTAACCCCCCCCCCCTAAAAGATTTAGATGCACTATTGTAAAGTGGTTGTTCCACTAGATATCATAAGGTGAATGCACCAATTTGTAAGTCGCTCTGGATAAGAGCGTCTGCTAAATGACTTAAATGTAATGTAAATGTGATGCTTGGCATTCAGGCCAAAGGGTTCAATCTTGGTTTCTTCAGACTAGAGAATAATGTTTCTCATGGTCTGAGAGTCTTTAGGTGCCATTTGGTAACACCAAGCTGGCTGTCATGTGCCTTTTACTGAGGTATGGCTTCCGTCTGGCCACTCTACCATAAGGCCTGATTGGTGAAATACTGCAGTGATGGTTGGATATGAAAAGCCAACTGACATTTACTCCTGAGGTGCTGACCTGTTGCACCCTCGACAACCACTGTGATTATTATTATTATTATTATTTGACCCTGCTGGTCATCTATGAACATTTGAACATCTTGGCCATGTGCTGTTATAATCTCCACCCGGCACAGCCAGAAGAGGACTGGCCACCCCTTATAGCCTGGTTCCTCTCTAGGTTTTTTCCTAGGTTCTGGCCTTTCTAGGGAGTTTTTCCTAGCCACCGTGCTTCTACACCTGCATTGCTTGCTGTTTGGGGTTTTAGGCTGGGTTTCTGTACAGCACTTTGAGATATCAGCTGATGTAAGAAGGGCTTTATAAATACATTTGAAGTAAATTTGATGGTTGTCCTTCTGGAAGGTTCTCCTATTTCCACAGAGGAACTCTAGAGCTCTGTCAGAGTGACCATTGTGTTCTTGGTCAACTCCCTGACCAAGACCCTTCTCCCCCGATTGCTCAGTTTGGCTGGGCGGCCAGCTCTAGGAAGAGTCTTGGTGGTTCCAAACTTCTTCCATTTAAGAATGATGGAGGCCACGGTGTTCTTGGGGACCTTCAATGCTGCAGACATGTTTTGGTGCCCTTCCCCTGATCTGTGCCTCGACACAATCCTGTCTCTGAGCTCTACGGACAATTCCTTCGATCTCATGGCTTGGATTATGCTCTGACATGCACTGTCAACTGTGGGACCTTATATAGACATGTGTGTGCCTTTCCAAATCATGTCCAATCAATTGAATTTACAACAGGAAACAGGATGCACCTGATCTCAATTTCGGGTCAATTTTTTTTTAAATACATTTGCTAAAATTCTAAAATCCTGTTTTGTCGTTATGGAGTGTTGTGATGTCATTATGGGATGTTGTGTGACGATTGATGAGGGAAAAAAATCATATTTAATTTTAGAATAAGGCTGTAATGTAACAAAATGTGGAAAAAGTCAAGGGGTCTGAATTCTTTCCGAAGACACTGTCTGTGTTCTGATGAGAGAGACAGAGAGAGAGAGACAGAGAGAGAGAGACAGAGAGACACAGAGAGAGAGACAGAGAGAGAGAGACAGAGAGAGAGAGAGAGAGACGACAGAGAGAGAGACAGAGAGACACAGAGAGACAGAGAGACACAGAGAGAGAGAGAGACAGAGAGAGCAAGAGAGACACAGAGAGAGAGAGACACAGAGAGAGAGAGAGCGAGACAGAGAGCGATAGAGAGAGAGACCACAAAATGAGGTGGAAACTGAGCTGCACTTCCTAACCTACTGCCAAATGTATAACAATATTAGAGACACATATTTCCCTCAGATTACACAGACCCACAAAGAATTAGAAAACAAACACAATTTTGGTTAACTCTCATATCTACTGGGTGAAATACCCCAGTGTGACATCACAGCAGCAAGATGTGTGACCTGTTGCCACAAGAAAAGGACAACCAGTGAAGAACAAAACACCATTGTAAATACAACCCATATTTATGTTTATTTATTTTCCCTTTTTTACTTTAACTATTTGCACATCGTTAAAACACGGCATATCCACATAATATGACATTTAAAATGTCTTTATTCTTTTGGAACTTGTGTGAGCGTAATATTTACTGTTTACTTTTTATTGTTAATTTCACCTTTGTTTATACATTTCACTTGCTTTGGCATTGTAGACATATGTTTCCCATGCCAATGAAGCCCCTTGAATTGAATTGAATTGCGTTAGAGCGAGAGAACAAGAAAGAGAGAGACAGACAGAGAGAGAGTGGGACATATGAGAGGCAGAGAGAGACACACACACAGAGAGAGAGACAGAGAGACAGAGAGAAAGAGAGAAAGAGAGAGAGAGAGAGAGAGAGAGAGACAAAGAGAGAGACACAGAGAAAGAGAGAGACAGAGAGAGAGAGACACACACAGAGAAAGAGAGAGAGAGACAGAGAAAAAACATATGAAAAACTCCCGTATTACACAAACAGCTAACTGATCATCCTAACACCACATTAGAATGGACGGGGACGTGGTGTGACTGTGTTGCTCAGTAGAGTGACAGCTCTGAGTCTCCTCCATGAGTCTCCTCCATGCAGCTTCCATTAGCCTGCCAGAACCATGCTGGTCCCAGGGGGACATCTTTCTTTCCTTCTTTTTAATCTCTTCTCTCTTCATCCCTCCTCCCACCGTTATTGTTTCTACCTCTCTATCCCTCGATCCTTCATCCATCCTCTCCCTCCACAGTCCCCCCAGTCCCTCCACTCCCCCTCTCTCTACCTCTCTCCCCCAGTCCCTCCACTCCCCCTCTCTCTACCTCTCCCCCCCAGTCCCTCCACTCCCCCTCTCTCTACCTCTCTCCCCCCAGTCCCTCCACTCCCCCTCTCTCTACCTCTCTCCCCCAGTCCCTCCACTCCCCCTCTCTCTACCTCCCCCCAGTCCCTCCACTCCCCCCTCTCTCCCCCCAGTCCCTCCCCTTCTCTCTACCTCCCCCCAGTCCCTCCACTCCCCCTCTCTCTACCTCTCCCCCAGTCCCTCCACTCCCCCTCTCTCTACCTCTCCCCCCAGTCCCTCCACTCCCCCTCTCTCTACCCCTCCCCCCAGTCCCTCCACTCCCCCCTCTCTACCTCTCCCCCAGTCCCTCCACTCCCCCTCTCTCTACCTCTCCCCCCCAGTCCCTCCACTCCCCCTCTCTCTACCTCTCCACCTAGGCCCTCCTCCCCCCTCTCTCTATCTCTCCCCCTCAGTCCCTCCTCCCCCCTCTCTCTACCTCTCCCCCAGTCCCTCCACTCCCCCTCTCTCTACCTCTCCCCCCCAGTCCCTCCTCCCCCCTCTCTCTACCTCTCCCCCCCAGTCCCTCCACTCCCCCTCTCTCTATCTCTCTACCTCTCCCCCCAGTCCCTCCACTCCCCCTCTCTCTACCTCCCCCCAGTCCCCCCCTCTCTCTACCCCCACAGTCCCCCCAGTCCCTCCCCCTCTCTCTACCCCCACAGTCCCCCCAGTCCCTCCACTCCCCCTCTCTCTACCTCCCCCCAGTCCCCCCCCTCTCTCTACCCCCACAGTCCCCCCAGTCCCTCCCCCTCTCTCTACCCCCACAGTCCCCCCAGTCCCTCCACTCCCCCCTCTCTCTACCCCCCCAGACCCCCCAGTCCCCCCACTTCCCTCCAAGTGTTGTCCTGTTCCCTCCCTCCCCCCCACTTCTTCCTCTCTACCCCCCTGTGCTCCTCTCCTTCCCCAGTCCCCTTCTTCCTCTCTACCCCCCTGTGCTCCTCTCCTTCCCCAGTCCCCTTCTTCCTCTCTACCCCCCTGTGCTCCTCTCCTTCCCCAGTCCCCTTCTTCCTCTCTACCCCCCTGTGCTCCTCTCCTGACAAAGCCAGGCGTAAACTGCTAATTAGAGATGCAGGTGGGAGGAACAGGGTTAGATGGAGAAACAGGGGATGATGAGAGGGATGGAGAGACAGGGGATGATGGGAGAGATGGAGAGACAGGATATGATGGGAGAGATGGAGGTGTAAGGGAGGGTAGGAGGGAGAAAACAGAGGGGATAAAGGGAGGAGAGGAGGGAGGAACAGAGAGGATAAAGGGAGGGAAGGAGGGAGGAAACAGAGAGGATTAAGGGAGGGAAGGAGGGAGCAAACAGAGGGATAGAGGGAGAATAGTAGGGAGGAAACAGAGGTTAAAGAGAGGATAGTAGGGAGAAAACAAAGAGGTTAAAACAGATGCTAGAAGGGAGGAAACAGAGAGGATTAAGGGAGGGAAGGAGGGAGCAAACAGAGGGATAGAGGGAGGATAGTAGGGAGGAAACAGAGGTTAAAGAGAGGATAGTAGGGAGAAAACAAAGAGGTTAAAACAGATGCTAGGAGGGAGGAAACAGAGAGGATTGAGGGAGGGTAGGAGGGAGAGATGTGAATGGGAGTCAGAGGTGTGGACAGCAGGTGAATCGTTCAGCTTTGACTAAAGAAGCCGCAGGTAACAGAAGTAACTGTCCGTCAGTTTTTTGCCATGGAAACCTTCATTAGATGTGACTAAAATAATATAAGAAAAAACAAAGAATAATCTTTTACCAAGGAGATATGAAGGTTGGTTTCTTGCTATAAAAGAGCACGGCAAGGCAGAGCCCAAACTGTTTTGGACCTCACCTTTTTTTGCAAAAATACAAAAAAATGTTTTGGGGGGGGGGGCTTGTCTGTTTTGCATGTTATTTTGGTTTTAATATGTGTCACATATCAGTGTAAAAGGAGATATATATGTCATTGAGTTAATACAGCCACTTTGCTTTCTTGAGTCAGGCAGCTCCAAAATGCTGGTGTTTCAGCCTAGCTCAGTGCTTTCTGTGGTGGTGGGGAATGCCAGCAGAAAATACGTAGCGTTGCGTCGTGATTGGGTCAGTGTTCTGTCACTCATGGGGACACTACGTCACCGCCAAGTCTAAGGGTAGACTTCTAAAATTCAAGCCCCTTGGGTGCTGTTGTAGAGTTACATTACAATTGCGCATCCAAGAAGGCTTAAGGTCATTTACCACAGATACAATGATGTCAAATCACGTTATATCTACAGTAGCTTTGATTGGACTGATCATGTCAACATCATACTTTCAGAATATCAGCTAGCAGTCATCATTATGAATCAAGTCGACAATCTACTGGCAAATCCTTTTTAATCCTTGTCATATGAAGAGAAATAATGAAGAGAAATTATATATAAACTGTATCGGTGCTCATCGGCCATTGGACATAAACATTACACAACAAGTTGGAAATCACAAATTCAACAATGAGTGGTGAGTCCAAAAATGTATTGTATGCTGCTGCATAAATTATGTAATATGCCAGGGAGATCTATATACTGTAGCTAAGAAAGTAATACTAAGTGTATGCTGTGTAGTAAGCTCTTAGTAGCCCGTGTGCCTCACCCTAATAATTTGGTCTATTTTCCCCTCTTAATTTCGCCTACTGTTCTAACTTGGTTGTGCACAAATAGCCTATAACCTGTTTTAGAGAAATGTAATCATTGAATATTGTAAGAGCTTTCATTGTCTGCTTATATGCCCCTTTTATTTATCCTACCGTTCTGACTTGGTGTACAGGGAGAATACAGTAAGAAAGGCCCATGTTCTGAATGCTGTCGCTGTAGATTTCAAAAGTCCTGAACAAATAGTTATATTGACTACGTCCGTCCTAGCTCACTCATTAATGTCTTAATCGAAGTTACGGATTGCCTCTTATCCGCTTGTCATCCCGTAGTTTGTACATCTCAGTTGTCAGTAGAAACCACATCTGTTTAATCAAGTCAGCCATATCAGCTATGTTTCTTAAAAGGCAGTAAATTAAGCTGAATGAACTGTTTCGCTGCCAGACAAGGCTCCGCTGATAGCCAGGTGTAGCAGTGGTATAGTGCAATTCATGTATTGTTTAGTGTTGTGGCTTTGCTGGCATGCATCCCACATAAATGTATATTTTTGACCCATCAAGATTTACGTGGTAAAATGGCCACTGACAGGGACGACAGCTGCTATCCATGGGAAAGCAATCTGCAAAGCCAGAAGTCGATCTCATCAATGTTAATGTCTAGAGACTCAAAACACTGCATAACCTTCAGACATGCTGCGATATAAATATTTAATGTGTCCACAGTGGAAATGGGTTTCAGCCAACAGGCCCTGTATTGACATTCTGATTCAGTTACCATTTTCAAGATGAGTCAGTTTATATATATATATATATATATATACATTTTCTCTAGAGAAATACATGATTAAATGTTATTTTATGGTACTGTTTTAACAGGTGTTTGCTGCTTTTCATTACTAAAATAATGTGTTTGTTTCTCTGAATCACATATTAATTTAACCAAAAAAATCCAACTCAATCAATTTCAAACACTTTGTGACATAGATGTGTCAACTCAATATTTAATTGATCTCCATGTACATTTAATAACCCGCTACGACATCTAATCAGCTACTTTTAACCTACACACTACTAACTACGACATCTAATCAGCTGGAGTTACTTTGACTGAAATGTGCCGTGCTGCACCTTAATATTAAATTACTGTTCTCCCATGAGAGAATGACTGCTCCTATTTACAAGATATTGGAGTGCCTTTGAACGGGGTGTGGCAGTAGGTGCCAGGCTCACCGGTTTGTGTCAAGAACTGCAACGCCGCTGGGGTTTTCACACTCAAAGGTTTCCTGTGTGTTTTCAAGAATGGTCCTCCATCTCTACATTTGAACTTTACGCAGTGTTGTGGAATCTCTCTTGTTGTAATGTCTTAGGTCTCTCTTTACGCAGTGTTGTGGTATCTCTCTTGTTGTAATGTCTTAGGTCTCTCTTTATGCAGTGTTGTGGTATCTCTCTTGTTGTAATGTCTTAGGTCTCTCTTTACGCAGTGTTGTGGAATCTCTCTTGTTGTAATGTCTTAGGTCTCTCTTTATGCAGTGTTGTGGTATCTCTCTTGTTGTAATGTCTTAGGTCTCTCTTTATGCAGTGTTGTGGTATCTCTCTTGTTGTAATGTCTTAGGTCTCTCTTTACGCAGTGTTGTGGTATCTCTCTTGTTGTAATGTCTTAGGTCTCTCTTTATGCAGTGTTGTGGTATCTCTCTTGTTGTAATGTCTTATGTCTCTCTTTATGCAGTGTTGTGGAATCTCTCTTGTTGTAATGTCTTAGGTCTCTCTTTATGCAGTGTTGTGGTATCTCTCTTGTTGTAATGTCTTAGGTCTCTCTTTATGCAGTGTTGTGGAATCTCTCTTGTTGTAATGTCTTAGGTCTCTCTTTATGCAGTGTTGTGGTATCTCTCTTGTTGTAATGTCTTAGGTCTCTCTTTATGCAGTGTTGTGGTATCTCTCTTGTTGTAATGTCTTAGGTCTCTCTTTATGCAGTGTTGTGGTATCTCTCTTGTTGTAATGTCTTAGGTCTCTCTTTATGCAGTGTTGTGGAATCTCTCTTGTTGTAATGTCTTAGGTCTCTCTTTATGCAGTGTTGTGGAATCTCTCTTGTTGTAATGTCTTAGGTCTCTCTTTATGCAGTGTTGTGGTATCTCTCTTGTTGTAATGTCTTAGGTCTCTCTTTATGCAGTGTTGTGGTATCTCTCTTGTTGTAATGTCTTAGGTCTCTCTTTATGCAGTGTTGTGGTATCTCTCTTGTTGTAATGTCTTAGGTCTCTCTTTATGCAGTGTTGTGGAATCTCTCTTGTTGTAATGTCTTAGGTCTCTCTTTATGCAGTGTTGTGGTATCTCTCTTGTTGTAATGTCTTAGGTCTCTCTTTATGCAGTGTTGTGGTATCTCTCTTGTTGTAATGTCTTAGGTCTCTCTTTATGCAGTGTTGTGGTATCTCTCTTGTTGTAATGTCTTAGGTCTCTCTTTATGCAGTGTTGTGGTATCTCTCTTGTTGTAATGTCTTAGGTCTCTCTTTATGCAGTGTTGTGGTATCTCTCTTGTTGTAATGTCTTAGGTCTCTCTTTATGCAGTGTTGTGGTGTCTCTCTTGTTGTAATGTCTTAGGTCTCTCTTTATGCAGTGTTGTGGTATCTCTCTTGTTGTAATGTCTTAGGTCTCTCTTTATGCAGTGTTGTGGAATCTCTCTTGTTGTAATGTCTTAGGTCTCTCTTTATGCAGTGTTGTGGTGTCTCTCTTGTTGTAATGTCTTAGGTCTCTCTTTACGCAGTGTTGTGGTATCTCTCTTGTTGTAATGTCTTAGGTCTCTCTTTATGCAGTGTTGTGGTATCTCTCTTGTTGTAATGTCTTAGGTCTCTCTTTATGCAGTGTTGTGGTATCTCTCTTGTTGTAATGTCTTAGGTCTCTCTTTATGCAGTGTTGTGGAATCTCTCTTGTTGTAATGTCTTAGGTCTCTCTTTATGCAGTGTTGTGGAATCTCTCTTGTTGTAATGTCTTAGGTCTCTCTTTATGCAGTGTTGTGGTATCTCTCTTGTTGTAATGTCTTAGGTCTCTCTTTATGCAGTGTTGTGGTATCTCTCTTGTTGTAATGTCTTAGGTCTCTCTTTATGCAGTGTTGTGGTATCTCTCTTGTTGTAATGTCTTAGGTCTCTCTTTATGCAGTGTTGTGGAATCTCTCTTGTTGTAATGTCTTAGGTCTCTCTTTATGCAGTGTTGTGGTATCTCTCTTGTTGTAATGTCTTAGGTCTCTCTTTATGCAGTGTTGTGGTATCTCTCTTGTTGTAATGTCTTAGGTCTCTCTTTATGCAGTGTTGTGGTATCTCTCTTGTTGTAATGTCTTAGGTCTCTCTTTATGCAGTGTTGTGGAATCTCTCTTGTTGTAATGTCTTAGGTCTCTCTTTATGCAGTGTTGTGGAATCTCTCTTGTTGTAATGTCTTAGGTCTCTCTTTATGCAGTGTTGTGGTATCTCTCTTGTTGTAATGTCTTAGGTCTCTCTTTATGCAGTGTTGTGGTATCTCTCTTGTTGTAATGTCTTAGGTCTCTCTTTATGCAGTGTTGTGGTATCTCTCTTGTTGTAATGTCTTAGGTCTCTCTTTATGCAGTGTTGTGGAATCTCTCTTGTTGTAATGTCTTAGGTCTCTCTTTATGCAGTGTTGTGGTATCTCTCTTGTTGTAATGTCTTAGGTCTCTCTTTATGCAGTGTTGTGGTATCTCTCTTGTTGTAATGTCTTAGGTCTCTCTTTATGCAGTGTTGTGGTATCTCTCTTGTTGTAATGTCTTAGGTCTCTCTTTATGCAGTGTTGTGGTATCTCTCTTGTTGTAATGTCTTAGGTCTCTCTTTATGCAGTGTTGTGGTATCTCTCTTGTTGTAATGTCTTAGGTCTCTCTTTATGCAGTGTTGTGGTGTCTCTCTTGTTGTAATGTCTTAGGTCTCTCTTTATGCAGTGTTGTGGTATCTCTCTTGTTGTAATGTCTTAGGTCTCTCTTTATGCAGTGTTGTGGAATCTCTCTTGTTGTAATGTCTTAGGTCTCTCTTTATGCAGTGTTGTGGTGTCTCTCTTGTTGTAATGTCTTAGGTCTCTCTTTACGCAGTGTTGTGGAATCTCTCTTGTTGTAATGTCTTAGGTCTCTCTTTATGCAGTGTTGTGGAATCTCTCTTGTTGTAATGTCTTAGGTCTCTCTTTATGCAGTGTTGTGGTGTCTCTCTTGTTGTAATGTCTTAGGTCTCTCTTTATGCAGTGTTGTGGTATCTCTCTTGTTGTAATGTCTTAGGTCTCTCTTTACGCAGTGTTGTGGTATCTCTCTTGTTGTAATGTCTTAGGTCTCTCTTTATGCAGTGTTGTGGAATCTCTCTTGACGTGATGTGCTTTGTCTTACATTTCTTTTTTTTTATCCCAGCCCCCATCCCAACAGGAGACCTTTTGCATCTGGTTGTAAAAAAAAAATGTGTTCTTAACTGACTTGCCTAGTTAAATAAAGGTTCAATTGAAAAACAAAGGACACCCAGCTAACTGGACACAACTGTGGGAAGCATTGGAGTCAACATGGGCCATCATCCCTGGAGTCAACATGGGCCATCATCCCTGGAGTCAACATGGGCCATCATCCCTGGAGTCAACATGGGCCATCATCCCTGTGGAACACTTTCGACACTTTGTAGAGTCCATGACACGACGAAATGAGGCTGTTCTGAGCAGTGGTGTAAAGTACTTCAGTAAAAATACTTTAAAGTACTACTTAAGTAGTTTTTTGGGGAGTATCTGTACTTTACTTTACTATTTATATTTTTGACAACTTTTACTTTTACTTCACTACATTCCTAAAGAAAATAATGTACTTTTTACTCCATACATTTTCCCTGGCACCCAAAAGCACTTGTTATGTTTAGAAATCATAGCAGTGTAAGGATACGTCTAGAGACGGAGTACGAGAGGTCAAAAGAACGAGATTCAATAGAGTACTAACGATCAATGTAAATAGTGTTTTTTTCTGTAATAGGGAATTATTGATCCATGGTTCAGAGACATGGGAGGAATATGTCTTCTGAAATAGGATACTTGTTATTTGGCCATTGGCTAGTTTTATTGCAAGGAATTGTAATTGGTCAACTACAGGCTAGGGCTGGGTTATAAAACTGCATGATGTTCCTCCACTGGGGAGAACCACTGAGTGAGCATCATTGAGGACAGGGGAGAATGACCATCCACCTCCCCTTATGATGTATCCTCTTTGAATAAACCTATTTTCCTTCCTCTGATTTGCTTTGGGGTTTGTGTTATTGAAGAGTAACATAAAGTGCTAACAGCAGGACAGGAAAATGATCCATTTACGCACGTATCAAGAGAACATCCCTGGCCGTCCCTACTGCCTCTGATCTGGAGGACTCACTAAACAGAGAACATCCCTGGTCGTCCCTACTGCCTCTGATCTGGAGGACTCACTAAACAGAGAACATCCCTGGTCGTCCCTACTGCCTCTGATCTGGAGGACTCACTAAACAGAGAACATCCCTGGTCGTCCCTACTGCCTCTGATCTGGAGGACTCACTAAACAGAGAACATCCCTGGTCGTCCCTACTGCCTCTGATCTGGAGGACTCACTAAACAGAGAACATCCCTGGTCGTCCCTACTGCCTCTGATCTGGAGGACTCACTAAACAGAGAACATCCCTGGTCGTCCCTACTGCCTCTGATCTGGAGGACTCACTAAACAGAGAACATCCCTGGTCGTCCCTACTGCCTCTGATCTGGAGGACTCACTAAACAGAGAACATCCCTGGTCGTCCCTACTGCCTCTGATCAGGAGGACTCACTAAACAGAGAACATCCCTGGTCGTCCCTACTGTCTCTGATCTGGAGGACTCACTAAACAGAGAACATCCCTGGTCGTCCCTACTGCCTCTGATCTGGAGGACTCACTAAACAGAGAACATCCCTGGTCGTCCCTACTGCCTCTGATCTGGAGGACTCACTAAACAGAGAACATCCCTGGTCGTCCCTACTGCCTCTGATCTGGAGGACTCACTAAACAGAGAACATCCCTGGTCATCCCTACTGCCTCTGATCTGGAGGACTCACTAAACAGAGAACATCCCTGGTCATCCCTACTGCCTCTGATCTGGAGGACTCACTAAACAGAGAACATCCCTGGTCATCCCTACTGCCTCTGATCTGGAGGACTCACTAAACAGAGAACATCCCTGGTCATCCCTACTGCCTCTGATCTGGAGGACTCACTAAACAGAGAACATCCCGTGTCACAGCAGAGATAACAGTCTGAGGGGCTATTTACACATTTTAGATTAGATTTTAGATTAGATTTTAGATTCTTCAAAGTAGCCACCCTTTGCCTTGAGTACTGTATGTGACAGAAATACTGCCCATCTCTCTCGCTCTCTCTGTGTGTGTGTGTGTGTTTTGAGAGCGAGAGAGAGAGAGGAACAACGTGCTTGTCAAATCAAAAACCCTCAGACAGTTATCTCTGCTGTGACACCACAGATCTGCCAATAACCCCACAGACAGTTATCTCTGCTGTGACACCACAGACAGTTATCTCTGCTGTGACACCACAGACCTGCCAATAACCCCTCACACAGTTATCTCTGCTGTGACACCACAGACTGTTATCTCTGATGTGACACCACAGATCTGTTAATAACCCTCAGACCGTTATCTCTGCTGTGACACCACAGATCTGCCAATAACCCCCTATACTCTCCTCAAACTCGACCTATTCCCCAATCTCATTTCCAAACAATACAGAAATTCCATGTGTGTGTAGACGTTTTCCACTTCACTTCCAGTTGACCGGGGGGGCAGCTCTAGCAGGGCGGCTCTAGCAGGGCGGCTCTAGCAGGGCGGCTCTAGCAGGGCGGCTCTAGCAGGGCGGCTCTAGCAGGGCAGCTCTAGCAGGGCAGCTCTAGCAGGGCAGACATTTTATGAATTTACTTGTTGGAAAGATGGCATCCTATGATGGTGCCACGTTGAAAATCACTGAGCTCTTCAGTAAGGGCCATTCTACTGCCAGTGTTTGTCTATGGAGATTGCATGGCGGTGTGCTCGATTTTATACACCTGTCAACAACGGGTGTGGCTGAAATAGCTGAATCCACTAATTTGAAGGGGTGTCCACATACTTCTGTATATACAGTGTAGCTGAAGTACATGAGTTAACATAACAAACAGACCCCTTCTGTTGACACAGGAAGTCAAACCAAGCAGGAATCATGGGTGGAATATAATATCGTATATCTGTCTGTCTGTGGCCAACAGGGCTGTGTCTGAGCGTTAATGTGTTTGTGTGTGTGTTTTTGTTTAACTATCCTTATGGGTACCAGAAGTCCTCACAATGATAGTAAAACAAGAGAAATTTGGATAAGTGGGGACATTTTGCCCGTCGCAACAAGGAAAAATGCAGCTCAGCTCCCAGTATGCTGCTGAACAGTCCAGCTCACAGTATGCTGCTGAACAGCCCAGCTCACAGTATGCTGCTGAACAGCCCAGCTCCCAGTATGCTGCTGAACGTCCCAGCTCACAGTATGCTGCTGAACAGCCCAGCTCCCAGTATGCTGCTGAACAGTCCAGCTCACAGTATGCTGCTGAACAGCCCAGCTCACAGTATGCTGCTGAACAGCCCAGCTCCCAGTATGCTGCTGAACGTCCCAGCTCACAGTATGCTGCTGAACAGCCCAGCTCCCAGTATGCTGCTGAACGTCCCAGCTCACAGTATGCTGCTGAACGTCCCAGCTCACAGTATGCTGCTGAACAGCCCAGCTCACAGTATGCTGCTGAACGTCCCAGCTCACAGTATGATGCTGAACGTCCCAGCTCACAGTATGCTGCTGAACAGCCCAGCTCCCAGTATGCTGCTGAACGTCCCAGCTCACAGTATGCTGCTGAACAGTCCACTCTCCCACCCTCCCCCTCTCTCTTCCTACGCTCTGCCGTCCTCCCACTCTCCCTCCCTCCCTCTTTCTCTTCTCCCTCCCTTCTACCCTCTCTTCCTCCAGGAGAGGAGAGGAGAGGAGAGGAGAGGAGGAGGTATCAAATCAATGGAGCAATCAGTACACCAGAAACAGCAATTGGAGTCAATGGACCAAGCTATTGGACCAAGAAATATCCTGCTGAGAAATGTCTTGTATTCTGGAGTGTATTTCGGTGTAGTATGGAAGGTCTAAAGGCATTGTAGTGTACAGCATATACTATGGACGTTGACCTTGCTTAGTTTAGAGTACGTTCACTACAGACGTCATTTCTATACAGACAAACTGTTGCTTGATGATAAAAGGCTTGTGTTCTGGTGTGTACATCAAATCAAATCATCAAACGCTATTGGTCACCGTGAAATGCTTATGTACAGTTGAAGTCGGAAGTTTACATACACCTTAGCAAAATACATTTAAACTCAGTTTTTCACAAGTAAAATGTTTTAATTCAAGTATAAATACCCTGTCTTAGGTCAGTTAGGATCACCACTTTATTTTAAGAATGTGAAATGTCAGAATAATAGTAGACAGAATGATTTATTTCAGCTTTTATTTCTTTCATCACATTTCCAGTGGGTCAGAAGTTTACATACACTCAATTAGTATTTGGTAGCATTGCCTTTAAATTGTTTAACTTGGGTCAAACGTTTCAGGTAGCCTTCCACAAGCTTACCACAATAAGCTGAGTGAATTATGGCCCATTCCTCCTGACAGAGCTGGTGTAACTGAGTCAGGTTTGTAGGCCTCCTTGCTCGCACATGCTCTTTCAGTTCTGCCCACAAATGATCTTTAGGATTGAGGTCAGGGCTTTGTGATGGCCACTCCAATACCTTGACTATGTTGTCCTTAAGCCATTTTGCCACAACTTTGGAAATATGCTTGGGGTCATTGTCCATTTGGAACACCTATTTGCAACCAAGCTTTAACTTCCTGACTGATGTTTTGAGATGTTGCTTCAATATATCCACATAATTTTCTTACCTCATGATGCCATCTCTTTTGTGAAGTGCACCAGTCCCTCCTGCAGCAAAGCATCCCCACAACATGATGCTGCCACCCCCGTGCTTCATGGTTGGGATGGTGTTCTTCGGCTTGCAAGCTTCACCCTTTTTCCTCCAAACATAACAATGGTCATTATGGCCAAACAGTTCTATTTTTGTTTCATCAGACCAGAGGACATTTCTCCAAAAAGTATGATCTTTGTCCCCATGTGCAGTTGCAAACCGTAATCTGTCTTTTTTTTATGGCGGTTTTGGAGTAGTGGCTTCTTCCTTGCCGAGTGGCCTTTCAGGTTATGTCGATATAGGACTCGTTTCATGACTTCCGGGTTTGGAGGGGGTAGTCGCACTTCGCTTCGCTCCACAGGTAATATTACATTTCATTACATTACAACGGTTTGATTTGTTTGATCTGAGCAATTTTCTCTTAGCTAGCTACATAGCCGTCTTTGTATCAAAGATAATTGTGTCGTTTAGAGTTTAGAGTTTAGAGTAATTATCGAGGTTAGCTAGCCAGCCAGCTGTTTTCGTCCTCCTAACTTAGTCAACACTGCTAGCTAGCCAACTAGCCAACTTCTACCGACTAGCAGCACTGTAGAAACTATTACATTACAACGGAACGACTTGATTAGTGTAGTGCTAGCTAGCTACATAGCTGTCTTTGCTGTATTTGTATCTAAGATAATTGTGTAGTTTAGAGTAATTTATCGAGGTTAGCTAGCCAGCCGCGCCGCGACGCCGTTGTCCAGACTTAGTCAACACACCTAGTCATCATCAAACCCACTGCTAGCTAGCCAACCTTTACTGACTAGCAGCACTGTAGAAACGAATACACTACAACGGAACGATTTGACTAGTGCAGTGTTAGTTGTCTTTGTCATAGTTTGATAACTGTGTAGTTTAGAGTAATTATCGAGGTTAGCTAGCCAGCAATTTTTCGTCCCCCGCGACGCCATAGTTGCTTTTGTATCATGATAAGGTGTAGTACTGAAACTATCAAGGTTACCTAGCCAGCTACACGTTCAAACAAAGTCAACAACGCAGCCACTGCTAGCTAGCCTACTTCACCAGCCAGCAGTACTGTATCATCTTCGTCATTTTAGTCAATAACATTTTTGCAACGTAAGCTTAACTTTCTGAACATTCGAGAAGTGTAGTCCACTTGTCATTCCAATCTCCTTTGCATTAGCGTAGCCTCTTCTGTAGCTTGTCAACTATGTGTCTGTCTATCCCTGTTCTCTCCCCTCTGCACAGGCCACACAAACGCTTCACACCGCGTGGCCGCTGCCACTCTAACCTGGTGGTCCCAGCGCGCACGACCCACGTGGAGTTCCAGGTCTCCGGCAGCCTCTGGAACTGCCTGTCTGCGGCCAACAAGGCAGAGTTCATCTCAGCCTATGCTACCCTCCAGCATCTCGACTTCTTGGCACTGACGGAAACATGGATTACCACAGATAACACTGCTACTCCTACTGCTCTCTCCTCGTCTGCCCACGTGTTCTCGCATACCCCGAGAGCATCTGGCCAGCGGGGTGGTGGCACTGGAATCCTCATCTCTCCCAAGTGGACATTCTCTCTTTCTCCCCTGACCCATCTGTCTATCTCCTCATTTGAATTCCATGCTGTCACAGTTACCAGCCCTTTCAAGCTTAACATCCTTATCATTTATCGCCCTCCAGGTTCCCTTGGAGAGTTCATCAATGAGCTTGACGTCTTGATAAGTTCCTTTCCTGAGGATGGCTCACCTCTCACAGTTCTGGGTGACTTTAACCTCCCCACGTCTACCTTTGACTCATTCCTCTCTGCCTCCTGCTTTCCACTCCTCTCCTCTTTTGACCTCACCCTCTCACCTTCCCCCCCTACTCACAAGGCAGGCAATACGCTTGACCTCATCTTTACTAGATGCTGTTCGTCCACTAATCTCATTGCAACTCCCCTCCAAGTCTCCGACCACTACCTTGTATCCTTTTCCCTCTCGCTCTCATCCAACACTTCTCACTCTGCCCCTACTCGGATGGTATTGCGCCGTCCCAACCTTCGCTCTCTCTCTCCCGCTACTCTCTCCTCTTCCATCCTATCATCTCTTCCCTCTGCTCAAACCTTCTCCAACCAATCCCCTGATTCTGCCTCCTCAACCCTTCTCTCCTCCCTTTCTGCATCCTTTGATTCTCTATGTCCCCTATCCTCCAGGCCGGCTCGGTCCTCCCCTCCTGCTCTGTGGCTCGACGACTCATTGCGAGCTCACAGAACAGGGCTCCGGGCAGCCGAGCGGAAATGGAGGAAAACTTGCCTCCCTGCGGACCTGGCATCCTTTCACTCCCTCCTCTCTACATTTTCCTCTTCTGTCTCTGCTGCTAAAGCCACTTTCTACCACTCTAAATTCCAAGCATCTGCCTCTAATCCTAGGAAGCTCTTTGCCACCTTCTCCTCCCTCCTGAATCCTCCTCCCCCTCCCCCCTCCTCCCTCTCTGCGGATGACTTTGTCAACCATTTTGAAAAGAAGGTCGACGACATACGAGCCTCGTTTGCTAAGTCAAACGACACCGCTGGTCCTGCTCACACTGCCCTACCCTGTGCTTTGACCTCTTTCTCCCCTCTCTCTCCAGATGAAATCTCGCGTCTTGTGACGGCCGGCCGCCCAACAACCTGTCCGCTTGACCCTATCCCCTCCTCTCTTCTCCAGACCATTTCCGGAGACCTTCTCCCTTACCTCACCTCGCTCATCAACTCATCCTTGACCGCTGGCTACGTCCCTCCCATCTTCAAGAGAGCGAGAGTTGCACCCCTTCTGAAAAAACCTACACTCGATCCCTCTGATGTCAACAACTACAGACCAGTATCCCTTCTTTCTTTTCTCTCCAAAACTCTTGAACGTGCCGTCCTTGGCCAGCTCTCCTGCTATCTCTCTCAGAATGACCTTCTCGATCCAAATCAGTCAGGTTTCAAGACTGGTCATTCAACTGAGACTGCTCTTCTCTGTGTCACGGAGGCTCTCCGCACTGCTAAAGCTAACTCTCTCTCCTCTGCTCTCATCCTCCTAGACCTATCTGCTGCCTTTGATACGGTGAACCATCAGATCCTCCTCTCCACCCTCTCCGAGTTGGGCATCTCCGGCGCTGCTCACTCTTGGATTGCGTCCTACCTGACAGGTCGCTCCTACCAGGTGGCGTGGCGAGAATCTGTCTCTGCACCACGTGCTCTCACCACTGGTGTCCCCCAGGGCTCTGTTCTAGGCCCTCTCCTATTCTCGCTATACACCAAGTCACTTGGCTCTGTCATATCCTCACATGGTCTCTCCTACCATTGCTATGCAGACGACACACAATTAATCTTCTCCTTTCCCCCTTCTGATAACCAGGTGGCGAATCGCATCTCTGCATGTCTGGCAGACATATCATTGTGGATGACGGATCACCACCTCAAGCTGAACCTCGGCAAGACGGAGCTGCTCTTCCTCCCGGGGAAGGACTGCTCATTCCATGATCTCGCCATCACGGTTGACAACTCCATTGTGTCCTCCTCCCAGAGTGCTAAGAACCTTGGAGTGACCCTGGACAACACCCTGTCGTTCTCTACTAACATCAAGGCGGTGACCCGATCCTGTAGGTTCATGCTCTACAACATTCGCAGAGTACGACCCTGCCTCACACAGGAAGCGGCGCAGGTCCTAATCCAGGCACTTGTCATCTCCCGTCTGGATTACTGCAACTCGCTGTTGGCTGGGCTCCCTGCCTGTGCCATTAAACCCCTACAACTCATCCAGAATGCCGCAGCCCGTCTGGTGTTCAACCTTCCCAAGTTCTCTCACGTCACCCCACTCCTCCGCTCTCTCCACTGGCTTCCTGTTGAAGCTCGCATCCGCTACAAGACCATGGTGCTTGCCTACGGAGCTGTGAAGGGAACGGCACCTCCGTACCTTCAGGCTCTGATCAGGCCCTACACCCAAACAAGGGCACTGTGTTCATCCACCTCTGGCCTGCTCGCCTCCCTACCTCTGAGGAAGCACAGTTCCCGCTCAGCCCAGTCAAAACTTCGCTGCTCTGGCACCCCAATGGTGGAACAAGCTCCCTCACGACGCCAGGACAGCGGAGTCAATCACCACCTTCCGGAGACACCTGAAACCCCACCTCTTTAAGGAATACCTAGGATAGGATAAAGTAATCCTTCTAACCCCCCCCCCCCCCCTAAAGATTTAGATGCACTATTGTAAAGTGGTTGTTCCACTGGATATCATAAGGTGAATCCACCAATTTGTAAGTCGCTCTGGATAAGAGCGTCTGCTAAATGACTTAAATGTAAATGTAAATGTTTTACTGTGGATATAGATACTTCTATACCTGTTTCCTCCAGCATCTTCACAAGGTTCTTTGCTGTTGTTCTGGGATTGATTTGTACTTTTCGCACCAAAGTACGTTCATCTCTAGGAGACAGAACGCGTCTCCTTCCTGAGCGGTATGACGGCTGCGTGGTCCCATGGTGTTTATACTTGCGTACTATTGTTTGTACAGATGAACGTGGTCCCTTCAGGTGTTTGGAAATTGCTCCCAAGGATGAACCAGACTTGTGGAGGTCTACAATTTTTATTCTGAGGTCTTGCCTGATTTCTTTTGATTTTCCCATGATGTCAAGCAAAGAAGCACTGAGTTTGCAGGTAGGCCTTGAAATACATCCACAGGTACACCTCCAATTGACTCAAATTATGTAAATTAGCCTATCAGAAGCTTCTAAAGCCATGACATCATTTTCTGGAATTTTCCAAGCTGTTTGAAGGCACAGTCAACTTAGTGTATGTTAACTTCTGACCCACTGGAATTGTGATACAGTGAATTATAAGTTAAATAATCTGTCTGTAAACAATTGTTGGAAAAATGACTTGTGTCATGCACAAAGTAGATGTCCTAACCGACTTACCAAAACTATAGTTTGTTAACAAGAAATTTGTGGAGTGGTTGAAAAACAAGTTAATTACTCCAACCTAAGTGTATGTAATCTTCCGACTTCAATTGTACATGCTCTAAACCAACAATGCAGAGTTTTTTTAATTAAGAAAATAGTTGCACAATAACAAGGCTATATAGAGGAGTTACTGGAACCCAGTCAATGTGCTTGGGTACAGGTTAGTCGAGGTAATTAATTTAATATGTACAAATGTAGGTAGGGATAAAGTAACTATGCATAGATAATAAACAGTTGCAGCAGCTTAGAAAAGGAGGTCAATGCAAGTAGTCTGAGTAGCCATTTCATTTTTTCATTTTTTATTTTTATTTAATCCATATTTTACGTGGTTAGTTGATCAAGAACACGTTCTCATTTACAGCAACAACCTGAGGAATAGTTTCAGCGGAGAGGAGGGGGATGAATGAGCCAATTGGGGATGATTAGGTGACCATGATGGTATGAGGGACAGCTTGGGAATTCAGCCAGGACACCGGAGTTAACACCTCTACTCTTACGATAAGTGCCATGGGATCTTCAGTGACCACAGAGAGTCAGGACACCTGTTTAACGTCCCATCCAAAAAACGGCACCCTGTGTAGGGGCAATGTCCCCAATCACTGCCCTGGGATATCTTTGAAAAGGGTGCCTCCTACTGGCCCTCCAGCACCACTTCCAGCAGCATCTGGTTTCCCATCCAGGGACTGACCAGGACCAAACATGCTTAGATTCAGAAGCAAGCCAGCAGTGGGATGCAGGGTGGTATGCTGCTGATTAACTGTTGAGCAGTCTTATGGCTGTTAAGGAGCCCTTTGGACCTAGACTAGGCACTCCGGTTCTGCTTACCGTGTGGTAGCAGAGAGAACAGTCTATGACTAGGGTGGATGGAGTATTTGACCATTTTTGGACCTTCCTCCTACACCACCTGGTATAGAGGTCCTAGATAGCAGGAAGCTTGGCCCCGGTGATGTACTGGGCCGTACGCGCTACCTTCTGTAGTGCCTTGCGGTCAGGGGATGAGCAGTTGCCATACCAGGCGGTGATGCAACCTGCCAGGATGCTCTCGATGGTGCAGATGTAGAACTTTTTGAGGATCTGAGGACCCATGCCAAATCTTTTCAGTCTCCTGAGGGGGAATACGCTTTGTCATGGCCTCTTCACGACTGTCTTGGTGTGCTTGGACCATGTTAGTTTGTTGGTGATGTGGACACCAAGGAACTTGAAGCTGTCGACCCGCTCAACTACAGCCCTGTCGATGTTAATGGGGGCATGCTCGACCCTCCTTTTCCTGTACTCCACAATCAGCTCCTTTGTCTTGCTCACATTGAGGGAGATGGCTCTGACCTCCTCCCTATAGGCTGTCTCATCGTTGTCGGTGATCAGGCCTACCACTGTTGTGTCGTCAGCAAACTTAATGATGGTGTTGGAGTTGTGTTTGGCCATGCAGTCATGGGTGAACAGGGAGTACAGGAGGGGACTAAGCACGCACCCCTGAGGGGCCCCCATTTTGAGGATGAGCGTGGCAGATGTGTTGTTGCCTACACTGGGGACGGCCCGTCAGGAAGTCCAGGATCCAGTTGCAGAGGGAGGTGTTAAGTCCAGGGTCATTAGCTTATTGATTAGCTTTGAGGGAACTATGGTGTTGAACGCTGAGCTGTAGTGAATGAATAGCATTCTCACATAGGTGTTCCTTTTGTCCAGGTGGGAAAGGGCAGTGGGGAGTGCAATAGAGATTGCGTCTTCTGTGGATCTGTTGGGGCGGTATGCGAATTGTAGTGGGTGTAGGGTTTCCGGGATGACGGTTGATGATGTGAGCCCTGACCAGCCTTCAAAGCACTTAATGCATACATCTCCTCCCTACCTCTCTCCTCCCTTCTCTGTCCCCCCCAACTACCTCATCCCTTCTCTGTTCTCCCTACCTCCATCCTCCTTTCTCTGTCCTCCCTAAAACCCTCCTTCATTCTCACTACTCTGTTCTCCCTACCTCCCTCCTATCTTCTATGTCCTTCCTACCCCCATCTTCCTTCCTCCCTTCTCTGTCCTCCCTCCTCCATCTTCCCTTCTCCCTTCTCTGTCCTCCCTCCTCCATCTTCCCTTCTCCCTTCTCTGTCCTCCCTACCTCCATCTTCCTTTCTCTGTCCTCCCTAAAACCCTCCTTCATTCTCACTTCTCTGTCCTCCCTACCTCCATCTTCCTTCCTCCCTTCTCTGTCCTCCCTCCTCCCTACCTCCATCCTCCCTTCGCTCTTCTCTGTCCTCCCTATCTCCTTCCTCCCTTCTCTGTCCTCTCTACCTCCCTCCACTCCACCTCCCTACCTCCCTCCTCTCTACCTCCCTCCTCTCTACCTCCCTCCTCCCCTCTCCGGCCTTATCTGAGAGGCACAGGAGGAGGCAGGAGAAGCAGGAAAACAGTGGAGAGATGGAGGGTTATACACATGGGTTGATACACACACACTGTACCCAATGTCCCAATGGGCAGAGACGGTATAGGCACAAGACAAACACGATGACTTAAAAAAAGCTATTCCAAAGGAAGAATGTAGTGCCAAAATGCACAGAAGAAACTTAACTCGTTGACTGAAACAACAAGCTCTAAATGGATTCAGTGAGTGCCAATAATACGTGCCTGAAGCCCTCCCACATGACAGCCGCCAGAGCCTTCAGAACCCGGACAGACTGGTAGCAACACCCCTGGATGTGTGGTGAAGAACACCTCTCATGTTTAGCTTGGGTATGAGGTAGAGAGTAAACTGCCTGCCCCGTCCGTGGCCCACCCACAAACCTCTAGTCCACACACACCCACAACACACACACACACACACACACCTCTCTCTCTTCCTGTCTTTGTCTCAGGGTTTCCATTAGCAATATGTGCCGCTGGACATTTGAGAACTTTACCGGACCCATATGCATTGGGTGCGTAACATCATTTGGGCGTCCATCCAAGGTGCTCAGAGTAACCTGATTTTGGCATCCACCCACGGTGCTCAGAGTAACCTGATTTTGGCATCCACCCACGGTGCTCAGAGTAACCTGATTAGGGCATCCACCCACGGTGCTCAGAGTAACCTGATTAGGGCATCCACCCACGGTGCTCAGAGTAACCTGATTAGGGCATCCACCCACGGTGCTCAGAGTAACCTGATTAGGGCATCCACCCACGGTGCTCAGAGTAACCTGATTAGGGCATCCACCCACGGTGCTCAGAGTAACCTGATTAGGGCATCCACCCACGGTGCTCAGAGTAACCTGATTAGGGCGTCCACCCACGGTGCTCAGAGTAACCTGCTCAGGGCGTCCACCCACGGTGCTCAGAGTAACCTGCTCAGGGCGTCCAGGGCATCCACCCACGGTGCTCAGAGTAACCTGATTAGGGCATCCACCCACGGTGCTCAGAGTAACCTGCTCAGGGCGTCCACCCACGGTGCTCAGAGTAACCTGCTCAGGGCGTCCACCCACGGTGCTCAGAGTAACCTGATTAGGGCATCCACCCACGGTGCTCAGAGTAACCTGCTCAGGGCGTCCACCCACGGTGCTCAGAGTAACCTGATTCATAACAGAACATGCAAGTGGAGGACGCAACGATGTGCGGTCCTTCTTGCTGAATTCGGATGTGCACTTTGAACATCTTAGAATAACTGTCCAAATTCATACAACCAGTAGGCATAGGCTACGTAAAAAAAACATTAAAAAGCAATGAGTCTGATGCAACGGATCAGAACGTTTAGTTAAAATGTTGATAAACTATTATTTACTGACATTATACGCCCAGCAATGCGCACAAGGCAGCAGGCTACACGGGTTCGTTCCATAAAAACAATGTTGTCAAAAGGGCACTGCACATGCAAGTGGTTTCATGTGACAGAGATCAAAATATCGTTAGAAATTTCGAAAGGCAAGAGATCTAACAGGCTACTATGAAGCAAGGTAAGACACGCATCATAATATGTATTAAAAACATTCAGGAATCAAACAGTTATGTAGGCCTATATGTTTTCCAAATGCATACTGCCTCTAGCTCAATGGAAAGTGGTGTGTGACTCGCTGATGAAGGTTGCCTTCCGTTGCCGTTTGATGCCGTTTTCAAAACAACTGGAAACTGGGAACAAAAAAGGAGCTCCGACTGGGAAAAAAATTGTTTTGAACGGCCCAACTCCGGATTCAAACTTCCTAGCGGTCTGACTTTCTGACCTGAAGATCACTGACAACATGATTTGACCTCATATTCTTTCCAGTTCCCAGTTGTCTTGAAAGCAGCACAAGATGCTGCAGCAGGTCTTGATCTGTCTGACAGATTTCCCACCAAAATGCTCTGTATCTGAATGCTGTATGCTTGTGATGAGATACATCATGAAAAAAATAGTGCACACAAGTACCAATTTAATTCCACTAAATAATGCAAATTAATCCATAGACCGATAGTCAAATGTATTTCCATCGATGGGTATTTCCATCAATGAACAAGCATTATTTTCGCTTTGGGATTAATTTTTCTTCTCCAGGACAATTGGCTGGCTCCAATTTTATTTATTGGCTTTTCAATTTTTTTATCGGACAAAAGCCTGCTATTACCAGCCAATGGAAACCCTGCTTTGCCTCTCCAAGGCCAGTAGCTTGTTACGTTCTCTTCTCTCTCCATAGCAATCAGCCTTTATTATACTGCTCCGCTCTGCTCGGAGATCTTCTGATGCCACAGGGCTTTGTGTTTTCTACTACTGAGCTGGGAAATGTAGAAAGGCAGAGACGTCTATTCAAATGAGGGAACAAGCACGTTTTTTTTATGGTGACTTCAGGCTGGGAGAAGGGAGTGGGCTCATATAACAATAACATGAGGGGTGATAGATTCCCAGGATCCTCTGCATTAACATAGAGTTGGTCCCTCCTTTGCTGCTAAAACAGCCTCCAGTCTTCTGGGAAGATTGGTAACATTGCTGCGGGGAATTGCTTCCATTCAGCCACAAGAGCATTAGTGAGGTCTGGCACTGATGTTGGGCAATTAGGTCTGGCTCGCAGTCGACGTTCCGATCTCGACAAACCATTTTTGTATGGACCTCGCTTTGTGCACGGGGGCATTCCCAAACTGTTGCCACAAAGTTGGAAACACAGAATCATCTAGAATGTCATTGTATACTGTAGCGTTACGATTTCATTTCACTGGAACTACGGGGCCTAGCCAGATCCATGAAAACAGTTACAGACCATTATTCCTCCTCCACCAAACTTTACAGTTGGCACTATGCATTGGGGCAGGTAGCGTTCTCCTGGCATCCGCCAAACACAGATTCGTCCGTTGGGCTGCCAGATGGAGAAGTGATTTGATTCATCACTCCAGAGAACGCGTTTCCACTGCTCCAGAGTCCAATGGCGACTTTACACCAATCCAGCCGACGCTTGGCATTGCGCATGGTGATCTTAGGCGTGTGTGCCGCTGCTCAGCCATGGAAACCCACGGTGGTGATTGTTGCAACCGAGCTTCAGCACTCGGCGGCCCGTTCTGTGAGCTTATGAGGCCTACCACTTCATGGCTGAGCCGTTGTTGCTCCTAGACGTTTCCACTTCACAATAACAGCACTTACAGTTGACTGGGGCAGCTCTAGCACGGCAGAAATTTTACAAACTCACTTGTTAGAAAGGTAGCATCCTATGACTGTGCGACGTTGAACGTCACTGGGCCATTCTGCTGCCAATGTTTGTCTATGGAGATTGCATGGCTCTGTGCTCGATTTTATACACCTGTCAGCTGAAATTGCCAAATCCACTCATTTGAAGGTGTGTCCACATACTTGTGTATATATGGAGTATCACCACTATAGCTGCCAATAAAAATACAGAAAGGATTTATCCTCTCAAACGCAACCAGAATAACAGAATATTGTCTCTCTACTAATTATCTCCTTAACGAAACTGAATAGATTAAAAATTGTGATATTAAAGTAGGTTTGGTTAAAGTTAAAGATTGCTTCTACTATAATATTTCATAGCGTGTGAATTAAACTAGCCGTTTCAGCACCTATTCAATGTAATGTAATTCTGGTAAGTGCATAAGCCCGGTTACTCTAGGTCAATGTGATCTTCAGCTGAGCAGTGCATTTTTCACACACAGACAAGGTGGAAATTGAAAATGAACTCGATCAGCTCAGAG
The DNA here is from genome assembly GCF_965601325.2 of Salmo salar. Lineage (NCBI taxonomy): Eukaryota > Metazoa > Chordata > Actinopteri > Salmoniformes > Salmonidae > Salmo > Salmo salar. The sequence continues at coordinate 126,476,480 of NC_138300.1, forward strand.
AAAAAAAATACAAGTTTAATAAAGTCAGTACACTGTGAGGTTTACAGTAGAATAATCTCTCTCTCTCTCGATCATACATCTCCATCTCCTCTCATACTGTGAGGTTTACAGGTTTAGGGTGTTGGCATTTGGCATTTTGAGAAAAATAACTACAATACTGGCTCTATTCCTCTCTCTCTCCTCTCTCTTCTCTCTTCTCCGCCACCTCTCTATCTCCTCTCTTCTTCAATTTCAATTTTCTCCAACCTCTCACTCCTCGTTCCCTCCTCTCTCCCCCTCTTTATTTCTCTCTCTCTCCTTTTCTCCCTCCTCTTTCCCTGTCTCTCTCCCCTCTTTCTCACTCTCTCTTTCTCACTCTCTCTTTCTATCTCTCTCTCTCTCTCTCACTCCTCTCTCTCCCTCTCTCTCTCTCTCATTTTTCTCCCTCATCTATCCCTGTCCTCCCCCTCTTTATTTCTCTCTCACATTTTTCTCCCTCCTCTTTCCCTGTCTCTCTCCCCTCTTTCTCACTCTCTCTTTCTATCTCTCCCTCTCTCTCTCTCTCACTCCTCTCTCTCTCTCTCCTTTTTCTCCCTCCTTTCCTACACATCTTCGTCTCCTCTCAGTCATTAAACAGGACCAGATGGAGATAATAATAACGACCTGACTGTTACAGGCTTTGGTTTTTCCATTTATATTTCCAGGTTGGACGTTATCACACGTGGATTGGTGTTACTTCGTTAGTCAGTATGTGTTACACAGGTACTGGCTTGTCCATGTTGTTGGTGGAAAGTTTTGTCACCTGTGGTGGCCCAGGTGATATTTAAGAGTGGCTGGCCCAGGTGATATTTAAGAGTGGCTGGCCCAGGTGATATTTAAGAGTGGCTGGCCCAGGTGGTTTTTAAGAGTGGCTGGCCCAGGTGGTATTTAAGAGTGGCTGGCCCAGGTGGTATTTAAGAGTGGCTGGCCCAGGTGATATTTAAGAGTGGCTGGCCCAGGTGATATTTAAGAGCTGCTGGCCCAGGTGATATTTAAGAGTGGCTGGCCCAGGGGATATTTAAGAGTGGCTGGCCCAGGTGATATTTAGGAGTGGCTAGCCCAGGTGATATTTAAGAGTGGCTGGCCCAGGTGATATTTAAGAGTGGCTGGCCCAGGTGATATTTAGGAGTGGCTGGCCCAGGTGATATTTAAGAGTGGCTGGCCCAGGTGATATTTAGGAGTGGCTAGCCCAGGTGATATTTAAGAGTGGCTGGCCCAGGTGATATTTAAGAGTGGCTGGCCCAGGTGATATTTAAGAGTGGCTGGCCCAGGGGATATTTAAGAGTGGCTGGCCCAGGTGATATTTAAGAGTGGCTGGCCCAGGTGATATTTAAGAGTGGAAGGCCCAGGTGATATTTAAGAGTGGCTGGCCCAGGTGATATTTAAGAGTGGCTGGCTCAGGTGATATTTAAGAGTGGCTGGCCCAGGTGATATTTAGAGTGGCTGGCCCAGGTGATATTTAAGAGTGGCTGGCCCAGGTGATATTTAAGAGTGGCTGGCCCAGGTGGTTTTTAAGAGTGGCTGGCCCCAGGTGATATTTAACAGTGGCTGGCCCAGGTGATATTTAAGAGTGGCTGGCCCAGGTGATATTTAAGAGCTGCTGGCCCAGGTGGTATTTAAGAGTGGCTGGCCCAGGTGATATTTAAGAGTGGCTGGCCCAGGTGATATTTAAGAGTGGCTGGCCCAGGTGATATTTAAGAGTGGCTGGCCCAGGTGGTATTTAAGAGTGGCTGGCCCAGGTGATATTTAGGAGTGGCTGGCCCAGGTGATATTTAAGAGTGGCTGGCCCAGGTGATATTTAAGAGTGGCTGGTCCAGGTGATATTTAAGAGTGGCTGGTCCCAGGGGATATTTAGGAGTGGCTGGCCCAGGTGATATTTAAGAGTGGCTGGCCCAGGTGATATTTAAGAGTGGCCGGCCCAGGTGATATTTAAGAGTGGCTGGCCCAGGTGATATTTAAGAGTGGCTGGCCCAGGTGATGTTTAGGAGTGGCTGGCCCAGGTGATATTTAAGAGCTGCTGGCCCAGGTGATATTTAAGAGGGGCCGGCCCAGGTGATATTTAAGAGGGGCCGGCCCAGGTGATATTTAAGAGGGGCCGGCCCAGGTGATATTTAAGAGGGGCTGGCCCAGGTGATAATTAAGAGTGGCTGGCCCAGTGCTCCAGTGGTCTTGAGATATGTGGAGGTGTTATGTAGTCATCCAGAGCCAAGGACCGGTGAGGATAGTTCAGACGAAAGATCTTAAGGAAGTGATTGAGGTGGAGACTTGGTTTGGGGATTCCAACCTATGGCTGGAATGGATTCAGTATACAGCTAGATCAGTAGCTAAAGACAGTTGCACTGATCTGCATTATCTGTATCCTATGTGCCCATTAGATCCAGACTTCCCCCTTTCACAGTCGCAGGAGGAGACTATTATTGTATGGCTCGACACAACACACACGGACGGGACGTAGGGGAAGTAAGAACACGCAATAGAACAGAGAGAGAGAAGAAGTATTCCGTCTGGGTCCTTTGACGATAGAGTTTACATTGATAGCATTGGGGTTCCAATGCCTGATGAGTTTAAAGCTAGGAATCAGATATTGGCTGGATTGGAATCAAGCATCTTCTGGTGGTCAACCCTCAATAAAAATGTAGATGGGATAAATTATATTTATTATAACCAACAGCAGATCATCAACTATACTAGAGATGCGATAAAAGGATTATCAGAACAGACAGAGACAACTAGTTTGATGGCTTGGCAGAATAGAATTGCATTGGATATGTAACTGGTGGAGAAGGGTGGTGTGTGTTATATTCGGATCAATGTGCTGTACTTTCATCCCAAATAACACAGCTCCAGATGGATCAGTGGCCAAGGCCCTGGCAGGTTTAACCACATTGGCTAACGAGTTAGTAGAGAACTCTGGGGTGGATACCGCACTGACTGGGTGATTCGATAGTATGTTTGGAAAAATGGAAAAATGTTATAATCACTGTGTTGTGGGCTTCTTTCACATGTATGAGTGTGTTGGTGTTATGTGGTTGTTTCATTCCCTGTGTGAGAGGTCTGATCACTAGGACTCTGGAGAGATCGATGACGCAACAGATGGTGAGATACGGACCGATCCCAAGTTCAGACCAGTGGGACGACAAATACCTACCCGCCGAGCCTGGTGGAGGATTCATTCAATCATGAGGAGCCCATGTTGAATGAGGCCATCTTTAATGTATAGGAAGACTATTTCTTTAAATGAAGGTCATAACGAAAATCCTAATCGGAAGAGTTAGGACTGGATATGGGCCTAGAACAGTCGTTGATGACTATGTGATAAAATGCATGTATTGGTCTTGTTTGAATTTAGTTTGATTTTGTGTAACATTTAGTCAATAGGGTGGATTGATAAAATAATTTATATGTTTATGGTTTTGACTAAATGATTCCACCCTGAAAATGTATAACTGAGTGATTATAATACTAATTCTGTAACTGTGTGTGCATAGGACAAGCTAAGACTTTACTATTTAGCAATATAAGTGAGACATTCAAGGAAAAGGGGAACTGTTAACAGACAGCAGACAACTTGTGACCACTGTGAAACTGATAACAGGAAGAAGGTCTCCCCAACCAGGGAGGGGAGAAACCTTTAGGCTTACAGTAGATTATGTAACATGGGGCAGGATATGATAAGCAATGTATGTGATGGAGAAGACTTGTAAATAAGCATTGACAGTGTTAAAGAAGAGGAGGGGCATTTGTAAGGGGTATGACATATGGTATGACCAAATGTCAGGTATAAAAGGCTGTGTACATTGTATGATATTCAGAGCTCTCGTGAATAAACTTGGTTGACTATTGTAGGCTGGGCCTCCGTCTGTGGCATTTAACCAGAACCTTACAAACTCTGGGGTGCAGACTGACTCGTTTAATTGAAGTTCAGTTTATGAACATTGGGAACAAAATTCTCATAACAGGAGGGTTAACAACTTTAGTTGATTTCTAGACAATGAGTCCTTTGTCTGAGCTTCCCTGTTTTTGCTTTGTTCCACTTTCCTTCCTGTCTTTAAGTTTGGTGTGGGTTTTTCTTTTGTTTGCCTCTTCTTGGGCAGATTTAGTGGGCACTCATGGTGGCTGTCTTTTAGGTCCCAGTTGTTGCTAGGCAACTTTCAATGGACACTCCCTTGCATGTCTTTTAGAGCTCCTCCTAAAAGTTACCTGTTTCATTCTGGTTGTTGTCAGTGACTCTTTGTTAGTTCCCCTTTCAGTTTGAGCAAATTGTTTTGGGGTTGTCTCACTGGAGAACGTACCATGATGGTGTTAGTAACAATGACCTGATGGTGTTAGTAATAATGACCTGATGGTGGTAGTAATGACCTGATGGAGGTAGTAACAATGACCTGATGGAGGCAGTAATAATGACCTGATGGTGTTAGTAATAATGACCTGATGGTGTTAGTAATAATGACCTGATGGTGGTAGTAATGACCTGATGGTGTTAGTAATAATGACCTGATGGAGATAGTAATAATGACCTGATGGAGATAGTAATAATGACCTGATGGAGATAGTAATAATGACCTGATGGAGATAGTAATAATGACCTGATGGAGATAGTAATAATGACCTGATGGAGATAGTAATAATGACCTGATGGAGGTAGTAATGACCTGATGGTGTTAGTAATGACCTGATGGAGATAGTAATGACCTGATGGAGATAGTAATGACCTGATGGAGATAGTAATGGCCTGATGGAGATAGTAATGGCCTGATGGAGATAGTAATGGCCTGATGGAGGTAGTAATGACCTGATGGAGGTAGTAATAATGACCTGATGGAGGTAGTAATAATGACCTGATGGAGGTAGTAATAATGACCTGATGGAGGTAGTGATAATGACCTGATGGAGATAGTAATAATGACCTAATGGAGGTAGTAATAATGACCTGATGGAGGTAGTAATGACCTGATGGAGGTAGTAATAATGACCTGATGGAGATAGTAATAATGACCTGATGGAGATAGTAATAATGACCTAAATAAAATAAACTAAAGTGAAAATAAAAACATATCAAAAAGTAACATAAGAAAATTACGAAAGAGTAACAAGGTTATTATGTAAATAGTCCGGGTGGCCATTTGATTAGAGAGGTATTGTAATGCCTGTTGTCACGTCCTGACCATAGAAATATGTTATTTTCTAGGGTAGAGTAGGCCAGGGCGTGACAGGGGGGTTTATTCTATGTTTTGAATTTCTATGTTGTTAGGTTCTAGTTTTGTATTTCTATGTTGGTTTGTTTGGGGTGATCTCCAATTAGAGGCAGCTGGTCCTCGTTGTCTCTAATTGGAGATCATACTTAAGTAGTTTTTTTTTTTTCCCCACCTGGGCTGGTGGGAGATTGTCTTTGAGTCAGTGTATGGTTCACCTCTGCGTCACGATTTGTTGTTTTTGTTATTCAGTTTATATTTATGTATCGCATAGTTTCACAGTATAAATAAAATGTGGAACGACACACAGGCTGCACTTTGGTCCGCTCCTCCTTCCGACAACCGTGACACCTGTCTGGAGATTTAGAGGTGTTGTAATGCCTGTCTAGAGATAGAGAGGTGTTGTAATACCTGTCTAGAGATAGAGAGGTGTTGTAATGCCTGTCTAGAGATAGAGAGGTGTTGTAATGCCTGTCTAGAGATAGAGAGGTGTTGTAATGCCTGTCTGGAGATAGAGAGGTGTTGTAATGCCTGTCTAGAGATAGAGAGGTGTTGTAATGCCTGTCTAGAGATAGAGAGGTGTTGTAATGCCTGTCTGGAGATAGAGAGGTGTTGTAATACCTGTCTGGAGATAGAGAGGTGTTGTAATGCCTGTCTAGAGATAGAGAGGTGTTGTAATGCCTGTCTGGAGATAGAGAGGTGTTGTAATGCCTGTCTAGAGATAGAGAGGTGTTGTAATGCCTGTCTGGAGATAGAGAGGTGTTGTAATGCCTGTCTAGAGATAGAGAGGTGTTGTAATGCCTGTCTAGAGATAGAGAGGTGTTGTAATGCCTGTCTAGAGATAGAGAGGTGTTGTAATGCCTGTCTAGAGATAGAGAGGTGTTGTAATGCCTGTCTGGAGATAGAGAGTTGTTGTAATACCTGTCTAGAGATAGATAGGTGTTGTAATGCCTGTCTAGAGATAGAGAGGTGTTGTAATGCCTGTCTGGAGATAGAGAGGCGTTGCTGTGCCTCTCTCATTCAGCATGAGGCTGAATTTTCATTCAGAGAAAGCCCTGAAGGCCGTGCCGTCTTTGTCCATGGTGCTGAAGAGAAGAAAAACATCAAAGTTGATTGGATGGGAGGGAGGGTTAGGGGCTGGGTGAAAGGGGGAGGCACCATGTGAACTTGAATTCAATTATCAAGTCTTTCAGATAAAATCTAATTGAATTTTCAAATCAAATCGTATTTGTCACTTGCTTCGTACAAAACAGGTGTAGGCTAACAGTGAAATGCTAACTTAGGGGCCCTTCCCAACAATGCAGAGTGTAAAATAGTAGAAAGATAGTAACGTGAATAAATCCACAATGAATAACGATAACTTGGCTATATACACGGGTACCTGTACCAGGGGTATGAGGTTATTCTGTTGGATACACTACATGACCAACAGTATGTGGACACCTGCTCGTCGAATATCTCATTCCAAAATCATGGGCATTAATATGGAGTTGTTCCCCCCTTTGCTGCTATAACAGCCTCCACTCTTCTGGGAAGGCTTTCCACTAGATGTTGGATTATTGCTGCGGGGACTTGCTTCCATTCAGCCACAAGAGTATTAGTGAGGTCAGGCACTGATGTTGGGTGATTAGGTCTGGCTCACAGTCGACGTTACAATTCATCCCAAAGGTGTTCGATGGGGTTGAGATCAGGGCTCTGTGCAGGCCAGGCAAGTTCTTCCCCACCGATCTCGACAAAGCATTTCTGTATTGACCTTGCTTTGGGCATTATCATGCTGAAACAGGAAAGAACCTTCCACAAACTGTTGCCACAAAGTTGGAAGCACAGAATCGTCTGGAATTTCATTATATGCTGTAGTGTTAAGATTTCCCTTCACTGGCACTAAGGGGCCTAGCCTGAACCATGAAAAACAGCCCCAGACCCTTATTCATCCTCCACCAAACTTTACAGTTGGCACATTGCACTGGGGCAGGTACTTATTTTGCTCCTTTGCACCCCATTATTTATATTTCTACTTTGCACTTTCTTCCACTACAAATATACCATTGCAGTGTTTTACTTGCTATATTGTATTTACTTTGCCACAATGGAATTCTAAACACTAGTCTCTGAGACTGGAATTCTAAATACTAGTGTCCAGAAATGGAATTGTAAATACTAGTGTCCAGAAATGGAATTCTAAATTCTAGCGTCCAGAAATGGAATTCTAAATACTAGTGTCTGAGAATGGAATTGTAAATACTAGTGTCTGAGAATGGAATTGTAAATACTAGTGTCTGAGAATGGAATTGTAAATACTAGCGTCCAGAAATGGAATTGTAAATACTAGTGTCTGAGAATGGAATTCTAAATTCTAGCGTCCAGAAATGGAATTCTAAATACTAGTGTCTGAGAATGGAATTGTAAATACTAGTGTCTGAGAATGGAATTGTAAATACTAGTGTCTGAGAATGGAATTCTAAATACTAGTGTCTGGGAATGAAATTCTAAATTGTAAAAAAATATATTGTTGATTTGTGTTTCATTCATTATTGTCTATATTTGATCAGTAACAGGGTATTATTATCAGTAACAGGGTATCATTATCAGTAGCAGGGTATCATTATCAGTAGCAGGGTATTATTATCAGTAGCAGGGTATTATTATCAGTAGCAGGGTATTATTATCAGTAACATGGTATTGTGATCAGTAGCAGGGTATTATTATCAGTAACATGGTATTGTGATCAGTAGCAGGGTATTGTGATTAATAACAGGGTATTGCGATCAGTAACAGGGTATTGTGATTAATAACATGGTATTGTGATCAATAACATGGTATTGCGATCAGTAACATGGTATTGCGATCAGTAACAGGGTATTGCGATCAGTAACAGGGTATTGCGATCAGTAACAGGGTATTGCGATCAGTAACAGGGTATTGCGATCAGTAACAGGGTATTGCGATCAGTAACAGGGTATTGCGATCAGTAACAGGGTATTGCGATCAGTAACAGGGTATTGCGATCAGTAACAGGGTATTGCGATCAGTAACATGGTATTGTGATTAATAACATGGTATTGTGATCAGTAACAGGGTATTGTGACAATTGAGATCCTATGATTCTGTGATTGGGACGTTGTGATCAAAGTGTTGATTGAGGCTCAGAGAGACATGCGGAGATATACAAGCCAGGCTGGATAATTAGTGCAGTGGACCAGATCATTACGCCTTGTGTGGGAGGGAGTGTGGTGGTTTGAAGGCAGTGAGGGGGTTGAATGTACCTATATGTGGGGGTTTAACAGGGAAAAGCAATCTGAGGAGGGGCAGGGTCAAGGACAGGACTGCACGGCAAGCAGAATGCAAACGGCTGAGTGGAGGTAGAGTGAGTTACTAAGCTACAGAGATGTACATCAGTGGATGGTGGTGTGTTCCGGTTATCTTGACGGAACAATTACATACTGCTGAGTCTGTAGCCAGAACGAAGTCTGGTTGCTAGAGGATTTCTGTAGCTATCCTAGAACACATTTTGTCAATGATGATACAGTAATATCCATGATTAATACTCTGAGTATGTCAGTAACACATCACTATGGTAAATAACAACTTGATTTCTATCAGAGGACATATACAGTAGACTGATTGAGATGGAGGATGACACATTTCCTGTTAGAGTCACACGAGGGAGCATGCATGTGTGATCATGCGAGAATGTGTGGTTGTGTGTGTGCGTGCGTGATCATGCGAGTCTGTGTGTCTGTGTGTGTGTGCGTGTAATGCAGCAGACGTTGATGGGGAGAGACAGCAGAGCACTCAGAGAGAGAGGTGGAGAGACAGCAGAGCACTCAGAGAGAGAGGTGGAGAGACAGCAGAGCACTCAGAGAGAGAGGTGGAGAGACAGCAGAGCACTCAGAGAGAGATGGAGAGACAGCAGAGCACTCAGAGAGAGATGGAGAGACAGCAGAGCACTCAGAGAGAGATGGAGAGACAGCAGAGCACTCAGAGAGAGATGGAGAGACAGCAGAGCACTCAGAGAGAGAGAGAGAGACAGCAGAGCACTCAGAGAGAGAGAGATGGAGAGACAGCAGAGCACTCAGAGAGATGGAGAGACAGCAGAGCACTCAGAGAGATGGAGAGACAGCAGAGCACTCAGAGAGATGGAGAGACAGCAGAGCACTCAGAGAGATGGAGAGACAGCAGAGCACTCAGAGAGATGGAGAGACAGCAGAGCACTCAGAGAGATGGAGAGACAGCAGAGCACTCAGAGAGATGGAGAGACAGCAGAGCACTCAGAGAGATGGAGAGACAGCAGAGCACTCAGAGAGATGGAGAGACAGCAGAGCACTCAGAGAGATGGAGAGACAGCAGAGCACTCAGAGAGATGGAGAGACAGCAGAGCACTCAGAGAGATGGAGAGACAGCAGAGCACTCAGAGAGAGAGGTGGAGAGACAGCAGAGCACTCAGAGAGAGAGGTGGAGAGACAGCAGAGCACTCAGAGAGAGATGGAGAGAGCAGAGCACTCAGAGAGAGAGATGTAGTGACAGCATAGCACTCAGAGAGAGAGATGGAGAGACAGCAGAGCACTCAGAGAGAGAGATGGAGAGACAGCAGAGCACTCAGAGAGAGAGATGGAGAGACAGCAGAGCACTCAGAGAGAGAGATGGAGAGACAGCAGAGCACTCAGAGAGAGAGATGGAGAGACAGTAGAGCACTCAGAGAGAGATGGAGAGGGAGAGACAGCAGAGCACTCAGAGAGAGAGATGGAGAGACAGCAGAGCACTCAGAGAGAGAGATGGAGAGACAGCAGAGCACTCAGAGAGAGATGGAGAGACAGCAGAGCACTCAGAGAGAGAGATGGATATGGAGAGACAGCAGAGCACTCAGAGAGAGAGGTGGAGATGGAGAGGGAGAGGGAGGCCAATATCTGATCACCCCAATCCACAAAAGTGGAGATGTATTTGACCCCAATAATTACAGTGGAATCTGTGTCAACAGTAACCTCCGAAAAATCCTCTACAGTATCAAGAGCAGACTCCAACATTTCCTCAGTGAAACTATGTCCTGAGCATATGTCAAATTGTCTTCTTAACAAAATATCGTACCACAGACCACGTATTCACACCCTAATTGAAAAACAAACAAAACAAAAGCAAATTCTTCTCATGCTTTATTGGTTTCAAAAAATATTTTGACTCAATTTGGCATGAGGGTCTGCAATACAAATTGATGGAAAGTGGTATTGGGAGAAAAACATACGACATTATAAAATCCATGTACACAACAAGTGTGTGGTTAAAATTGGCAAAAAACGCACATTTATTTTCACAGGGCCATGGGTTGAGATAGAGATGCAGCTTGAGCCCCACCCTCTTCAACATATATATCAACGAATTGCCGAGGGCACTAGAACAGTCTGCAGCAGCTGGCCTCACCCTCTAGAATCTGAAGTCAAATGTCTACTGTTTGCTGATGATCTGGTGCTTCTGTCCCCAACCAAGGAGGGCCTACAGCAGCACCTAGATCTTCTGCACAGATTCTGTCAGACCTGGGCCCTGACAGTAAATCTCAGTAAGACAAAAATAATGACTTTACAAAAACCGTTCCCCTATCTCACACCAAAAAATGATACCTACCTTGACCTAAACATCAACACCACAGGTAACTTCCACAAAGCTGTGAACGATCTAAGAGACAAGGCAAGAAGGGCCTTCTACGCCATCAAAAGGAACATAAAATTCAACATACCAATTAGGATCTTGCTAAAAATAATTGAATAAGTTACAAAACTCATTGCCCTTTATGGTTGTGAGGTCTGGGGTCCGCTCACCAACCTAGAGTTCACAAAATAGGACAAACACAAAATTGAGACTCTGCATGGAGAATTCTGCCAAAATATCCTCTGTGTCCAACGTAAAACACCAAATAATGCAGAGCAGAATAAGGCTGATACCCGCTAATTATCAAAATCCAAAAAAGAGCCGTTACATTCTACAATCACCTAAAAGGAAGCGATTCCCAAACCTTCCATAACAAAGCCATCACCTACAGAGAAATTAACCTGGAAAAGAGCTGGTCCTGGGGCTCTGTTCAAAACACAAACAGACCTCACAGAGCCCCATGACAGCAACACAATTAGACCCAAAGATAATTACTTGGAAGGAATTTACAAAAAAACAGAAACCTTCACTTACTTGGGCACAGGGACTATGGTGGTTAGCTTGACACATGTAGGTATTACAGACTCGATCAGGGAGAGGTTGAAAATGTCAGTGAAGAAACTTGCCAGTTGGTCGCACATGCTCTGAGTGCACGTCCTGGTGATCCGTCTGGCCCTGCGGCCTTGTGAATGTTGACATGTTTAAAGGTCTTGCTCACATCGGCTATGGAGAGAGTGATCACACAGTCGTCCGGAACAGCTGGTGGTCTCATGGATGCTTCAGTGTTGCTTGCCTCGAAGCGAGCATAAAAGGCATTTAGCCTGTCTAGTAGGCTTGTGTAACTGGGCAGCTCGCGGCTGGGTTTCCCTTTGTAGTTCGTGATAGTTTGCAAGCCCTGCCACATCCAACGAGCATCAGAGCCGTTGCAGTAGGATTCAATCTTAGTCCTGTATTGACGCTTTGTCTGTTTGATGGTTAGTCTTAGAGCATAGGGGGTTTTCTTACAAGCGCCTGGATTAGTGTCCTGCTCCTTAAAAGCTCTACCCTTTACCTCAGTGCAGATGTTGCTTGTAATCCATGGCTTCTGGTTGGGATATGCATGTTCGGTCACTATGGGGACGACGTGGTCGATGCACTTTTTGATGAAGCCGGTGACTGAGGTGGTATACTTCTCATTGCCATTGGATAAGCAGCAATAGGAGTCGTGGTGCTCATAACTAGATTGTAGTAATAGTAGTAGTAGCAGCAGTAGCAGTATTGGTACTCATGCCTAGACTGTAGTAATAGTAGTAGTAGTAGTAGTAGTAGTAGTACTCATACCTAGACTGTAGTAATAGTAGTAGCAGTAGTAGTAGTGGTACTCATACCGAGACTGTAGTAATAGTAGTAGCAGTAGTAGTAGTGGTACTCATACCGAGACTGTAGTAATAGTAGTAGCAGCAGTAGTAATAGTAGTACTCATACCTAGACTGTAGTAATAGTAGTAGCAGCAGTAGTAGTAGTGGTATTCATACCTAGACTGTAGTAATAGTAGTAGCAGCAGTAGTAGTAGTGGTATTCATACCTAGACTGTAGTAATAGTAGTAGTAGTAGTGGTACTCATACCGAGACTGTAGTAATAGTAGTAGCAGCAGAGGTAATAGTAGTAGTAGTACTCATACCTAGTTTGTAGTAATAGTAGTAGCAGTAGTGGTACTCATACCTAGACTGTAGTAATTGTAGTAGCAGCAGTAGTAGTAGTGGTACTCATACCTAGACTGTAGTAATAGTAGTAGCAGCAGTAGTAGTAGTGGTACTCATACCTAGACTGTAGTAATAGTAGTAGCAGCAGTAGTAGTAGTGGTACTCATACCTAGACTGTAGTAATAGTAGTAGCAGCAGCAGTAGTAGTGGTACTCATACCTAGACTGTAGTAATAGTAGTAGCAGCAGCAGGTAGTAGTGGTACTCATACCTAGACTGTAGTAATAGTAGTAGCAGCAGCAGTAGTTCTCATACCTAGACTGTAGCAATAGTAGCAGCAGCAGTAGTAGTAGTTCTCATACCTAGACTGTAATAGCAGTGGTGTTGTTCCTACCTTCAACCTTTGTTTAAACAAAGGGTCATAAAGGGCAGCTGAGTTCATTAATATTAACAATTGATATGCTCAGCCTTTGCACATGAACGCTCACTCATTCGGGAACAATTGCAATCAATATATATTTACGCTCAGTGTGTCGTCGGGATCCTTGTTGGAGAGTTTTTGTCCTGTTGGAGAGTTTTTGTCCGCGTTCTCTCTCTCTCTCGGTTAGAATGGATCTTTCAAAGCGACATTCATTAATGTCGTTATAGAATGGATGTTTCGTCGGTCTTCGCGTTCAATGATATTAATTAATAGTCTGCAGCTAGAAATTCTATCAAAGACTTGTTATTATTCTGTCGGTATCGATAGTCTAAAAGTTTAACCTGTTATGGCTAGGGGGCAGTATTTTCACAGCCGGATAAAAAAACGTACCCGATTTAATCTGATTATTACTCCTGCCCAGAAACTAGAATATGCATATAATTATTAGCTTTGGATAGAAAACACTCCAAAGTTTCTAAAACTGTTTGAATGGTGTCTGTGAGTATAACAGAACTCATTTGGCAGGCCAAAACCTGAGAAGATTCCATGCAGGAAGTGCCCAGTCTGACAATTTCTTGCACTTCTTGATTATCTCTATCCATTACAGAGGATCTCTGCTGTTACGTGACACTTCCTACGGCTCCCATTGGCTCTCAGAAGGCGGCAAAAAGCTGAATCGTGGCTTTGCAGGCTCTGGCTGAAAAAAAGTAGCGCGTTTGGGTAGTGGCTGGTTACAGTACTGTGAGACTCAGGCGCGTGCCCGCGTCGACAGAATGCTTTGTTTTCTTTCGTCTGTTTACCTAAACACAGATTCCCGGTCGGAATATTATCGCTTTTTTACGAGAAAAATGGCATAAAAATTGATTTTAAACAGCGGTTGACATGCTTCGAAGTACGGTAATGGAATATTTAGAAATCTTTTGTCACGAATTGCGCCATGCTCGTGACCCTTATTTACACTTCGGATAGTGTCTTGAACGCACGAACAAAACGGCGCTATTTGGATATAACGATGGATTATTTTGGACCAAACCAACATTTGTTATTGAAGTAGCAGTCCTGGGAGTGCATTCTGACGAAGACAACAAAAGGTAATCAAACTTTTGTAATAGTAAATCGGAGTTTGGTCAGGGCTAAACTTGGTCGGTGTCTAAATGGCTAGCCGTGATGGCTAGGCTATCTACTGAGAATATTGCAAAATGTGCTTTCACCGAAAAGCTATTTTAAAATCGGACATATCGAGTGCATAGAGGAGTTCTGTATCTATAATTCTTAAAATAATTGTTATGTTTTTTGTGAACGTTTATCGTGAGTAATTTAGTAAATTCACCGGATGTTTGCGGGGGGTATGCTAGTTCTGAACGTCACATGCTAATGTAAAAAAGCTGTTTTTTGATATAAATATGAACTTGATTGAACAAAACATGCATGCATTGTATAACATAATGTCCTAGGGTTGTCATCTGATGAAGATCATCAAAGGTTAGTGCTGCATTTAGCTGTGATTTTGTTTTTTGTGACATTATATGCTAGCTTGAAAAATGGGTGTCTGATTATTTCTGGCTTGGTACTCTGCTGACATAATCTAATGTTTTGCTTTCGCTGTAAAGCCTTTTTGAAATCGGACAGTGTGGTTAGATTAACGAGAGTCTTGTCTTTAAAATGCTGTAAAATAGTCATATGTTTGAAAAATGGAAGTTTTCGGATTTTAGAGGAGTTTGTATTTCGCGCCACGCCCATCATTGGATATTGGAGCAGGTGTTCCGCTAGCGGAACGTCTAGATGTAAGAGGTTAACCACGTGGTATGGTTAAAGTTAAGTAGAGGGATGCAGGGTCAAACATATTGGCCAACTCGTAACGGAGTGGAGGCCTGGTCTGAAGAAAGTAACCCTGGGTGGGGGTTTTATTCGGAATGACAGAAAAAGGTCTTGTCTGTGTCCCTGGGGGCGTGCTGATGACTGAGTTAAGCTTTGAACAGAAATACAATTCTATCACATTAACATCAGTACATAGCCTCAACATATTCCAAATAGCTTTAAGTGTTAAAACAAGCTCTGTCCACACTAGGGTAACAGTCAGCCTGACTAGGTTGTAAAGCTATGAAAAGAGAACCAAGCACTGTTGTATTCAGTTCATGAAGTGTTTTTTTGA
The DNA here is from genome assembly GCF_965601325.2 of Salmo salar. Classification (NCBI taxonomy): domain Eukaryota; kingdom Metazoa; phylum Chordata; class Actinopteri; order Salmoniformes; family Salmonidae; genus Salmo; species Salmo salar. The sequence continues at coordinate 126,491,582 of NC_138300.1, forward strand.
ACTTGGTTTTAATGCTAACACATCTATCTGTGAAAAGTTAAGACAGAATAGAACCAGAGTAGTTGGGGGGGAAAAAAAAAATGATGAATTGAATTGTATGAAATGTATGCATTCACTACTGTAAGTCGCTCTGGATAAGAGCGTCTGCTAAATGACTAAAATGTAAAATGTAAAATGTAGTTGGTTACACTTCAGAGGTCTCCAGAGTGTCCTCTGTTAAAACAACACTGAGACTATCTATGTTTATGACCATCATAAAGTACAGCCATCTAGGGAGCCCTCTGACACGACACTTCATCCCCCAGACGCACGCTGCGTCCATCAAACCTGGTGTTTACACAGAGGGAGAAAGACAAGGGTATTCAAATCGTGCCCAACCTGCTCTGGACTACTGCTGGTTTTCTGTTCTACCTGATGTTAATGAATTGCATTCACCTGGTGTCCCAGGTCTAAATCAGATTAGAGGGGAATTTGAAAAAGTGGAACTGGCTTTGAGGTCTGGATTTGAATTTGAGGGGAATAAGATATTCTACATCAGCCATGGAAACCATCTCTAACCCTGACCCAGAGCACCAGTCTTCAGCCCATTCTCATTGCTGGGTAAAGGCTGATCTCTAACCCTGACCCAGAGCACCAGGCTTCAGCCCATTCTCATTGCTGGGTAAAGGTTTCTATTTTGTCCTGAGGGTCTAGAATATAATTAGTGAGAGAGGAAAAAGCTGCAGTACAGTAACAGTTTCAACAATACACTGGAACTGCAGCACATGGTGCTACTGACACACAGTTGGAGAATGGTTAATCTGTGTCCCAGACCATTGTTTATACAGGGATAGGGAGAGAGAGAGAGGAGAACAGCCATGTGTGAACTCAAACTGAGTGAGGGAGAGGGATAAGGAGGAGACCAGTCATGTGTAATCTGTTTGGAGTGAGGGAGAAACAAAGAGATCTTCTGTTGAATCTGACAATGAATCTGGATGGTTGTACAGTCGTCTCAAATAAAACTGTGAAGGACCTCGGCGTTACTCTGGACCCTGATCTCTCTTTTGAAGAACATATCAAGACTGTTTCAAGGACAGCTTTTTTCAATCTACGTAACATTGCAAAAATATGAAACTTTCTGTCCAAAAATGACGCAGAAAAATTAATCCATGCTTTTGTTACTTCTAGGCTGGACTACTGCAATGCTCTACTTTCCGGCTACCCGGATAAAGCACTAAACAAACTTCAGTTAGTGCTAAATACGGCTGCTAGAATCCTGACTAGAACCAAAAAATGTGATCATATTACTCCAGTGCTAGCCTCCCTACACTGGCTTCCTGTTAAGGCAAGGGCTGATTTCAAGGTTTTATTGCTAACCTACAAAGCATTACATGGACTTGCTCCTACCTATCTTTCCGATTTGGTCCTGCCGTACATACCTACACGTACGCTACGGTCACAAGACGCAGGCCTCCTAATTGTCCCTAGAATGTCTAAGCAAACGGCTGGAGGCAGGGCTTTCTCCTATAGAGCTCCATTTTTATGGAATGGTCTGCCTACCAATGTGAGAGACGCAGACTCAGTCTCAACCTTTAAGTCTTAACTGAAGACTTATCTCTTCAGTAGGTCCTATGATTAAGTATAGTCTGGCCCAGGAGTGTGAAGGTGAACGGAAAGGCTGGAGCAACGAACCGCCCTTGCTGTCTCTGCCTTGCCGGTTCCCCTCTTTCCACTGGGATTCTCTGCCTCTAACCCTATTACAGGTGCTGAGTCACTGGCTTACTGGTGTTCTTCCATACCGTCCATGGGAGGGGTGCGTCACTTGAGTGGGTTGAGTCACTGACGTGGTCTTCCTGTCTGGGTTGGCGCCCCCCCCTTGGGTTGTGCCATGGCGGAGATCTTTGTGGGCTATACTCGGCCTTGTCTTAGGACGGTAAGTTGGTGGTTGGAGACATCCCTCTAGTGGTGTGGGGACTGTGCTTTGGCAAAGTGGGTGGGGTTATATCCTGCCTGTTTGGCCCTGTCCGGGGGTATCATCGGATGGGGCCACAGTGTCTTCTGATCCCTCCTGCCTCCAGTATTTATGCTGCAGTAGTTTATGTGTCGGGGGGCTAGGGTCAGTCTGTTACATCTGGAGTATTTCTCTTGTCTTATCCGGTGTCCTGTGTGAATTTAAATATGCTCTCTCTAATTCTCTCTTTCTCTCTTTCTGTCTTTCTCTCGGAGGACCTGAGCCCTAGGACCATGCCTCAGGACTACCTGGCATGATGACTCCTTGCTGTCCCCAGTCCACCTGGCCGTGCTGCTTCTCCAGTTTCAACTGTTCTGCCTGCGGCTATGGAACCCTGACCTGTTCACCGGACGTGCTTGTTGCACCCTCGACAACTACTATGATTATTATTATTTGACCATGCTGGTCATTTATGAACATTTTAACATCTTGACCATGTTCTGTTATAATATCCACCCTGCACAGCCAGAAGAGGACTGGCCACCCCTCATAGCCTGGTTCCTCTCTAAGTTTCTTCCTAGGTTTTTGGCCTTTCTAGGGAGTTTTTCCTAGGGAGTTTTTCCTAGCCACCGTGCTTCTTTCACATGCATTGCTTGCTGTTTGGGGTTTTAGGCTGGGTTTCTGTACAGCACTTTGAGATATCAGCTGATGTACGAAGGGCTATATAAATTGATTTGATTTGGTTAACTTCTATGCGTCCCACCTGCAGGACACAGCCAGTGAAATATCAGGGCGGCAAATTCAAAAACAACAAAATGTCATAATTCAACTTTTCAAACATACAACTATTTTACACCATTTTAAAGATACACTTCTCCTTGATGTAACCACATTGTCCGATTTCAAAAAGGCTTTACAACGAAAGCAAAACATTAGATTATGTCAGCAGAGTACCAAGCCAGAAATAATCAGACACCCATTTTTCAAGCCAGCATATAATGTCACCAAAACCCAGAAGACAGCTAAATGCAGCACTCACCTTTGATGATCTTCATCAGATGACAACCCTAGGACATTATGTTATACAATACATGCATGTTTTGTTCAATCAAGTTCATATTTATATCAAAAACCAGCTTTTTACATTAGCATGTGACGTTCAGAACTAGCATACCCCCCGCAAACTTCCGGGGAATTCGCTAACATTTTACTAAATTACTCACGATAAACGTTCACAAAAAGCATAACAATTATTTTAAGAATTATATATACAGACCTCCTCTATGCACTCGATATGTCCGATTTTAAAATAGCTTTTTGGTGAAAGCACATTTTGCAATATTCTAAGTACATAGCCCAGGCATCACGGGTTAGCTATTTAGACACCCGGCAAGTTTAGCACTCACCATAATCATATTTACTATTATAAAAGTTTGATTACCTTTTGTTGTCTTCGTCAGAATGCACTCCCAGGACTGCTACTTCAATAACAAATGTTGGTTTGGTCCAAAATAATCCATCGTTATATCCGAATAGCGGCGTTTTGTTCGTGCGTCCCAGACACTATCCGAAATGGTAAAGAAGGGTCTTGCGCATGGCGCAATTCGTGACAAAAAAATTCTAAATATTCCATTACCGTACTTCGAAGCATGTCAACCGCTGTTTAAAATCAATTTTTACGCCATTTTTCTCGTAGAAAAGCGATAATATTCCGACAGGGAATCTCCTTTTCGGCAAACAGAGGAAAAAAATCACAAAGGCGGGGGCGGTCGGGTCACGCGCATAAGCCCAGAGTCCCTTGATCGGCCACTTGAGAAAGGCGATAATGTGTTTCAGCCTGGGGCTGGAATGACGACATTCTGTTTTTTCCCGGGCTCTGAGCGCCTATGGAAGACGTGGGAAGTGTCACGTTAGAGCAGAGATCCTTAGTAAAAGATAGAGATGGAAAAGAAGTTCAAGAAATGGTCAGACAGGCCACTTCCTGTAAAGGAATCTCTCAGGTTTTGACCTGCCATTTGAGTTCTGTTATACTCACAGACACCATTCAAACAGTTTTAGAAACTTTAGGGTGTTTTCTATCCATATGTAATAAGTATATGCATATTCTAGTTACTGGGTAGGAGTGGTAACCAGATTAAATCGGGTATGTTTTTTATCCAGCCGTGTCAATACTGCCCCCTAGCCCTAACAGGTTAAAAGCAAGTCAAACGCTGTTTAAAATCAATCGTTATGGTATTTAACATAAAATTGCAATAATATTCCAACCGGACAATTCATTCAAGAAGAAAAAGAAGGACAGTGCGCTCGCGTGACCGCGTATATCCAATCCCTTTGTTGCCAGGCAGACCACTCAGTAACTGAGCTCCTATTATCTGCCCAGTGACAGGAGAATGCCCAAACCACTTTCTAAAGGCTGTTGACAGCCAATGGAAGCTTTAGGAAGTGCAACGTCACCCCACAGGCACTGTAGTTTCGATAGAGAATCAAAAGAAGAACTACAATTCAGACTTTCCACTTCCTGCTTGGATTTTTCTCAGGTTTTTGCTTGCCATATTAGTTCTGTTATACTCACAGACACCATTCAAACAGTTTTAAAAACGTCAGAGTGTTTTCTATCCAAATCTACTAATAATATGCATATTCTAGTTTCTGGGCCAGAGTAGTAACCTGTTTAAATTGGGTACGTTTTTCATCCGGCCGTGAAAATACTGCCCCCTAGCCCAGACAGGATAAGGAGGAGACCAGTCATGTGTAATCTGTTTGGAGTGAGGGAGAGGGATAAGGAGGAGACCAGTCATGTGTAATCTGTTTGGAGTGAGGGAGAGGAGAGGGAGGAAACCAGTCATGTGTAATCTGTTTGGAGTGAGGGAGAGGGATAGGGAGGAGACCAGTCATGTGTAATCTGTTTGGAGTGAGGGAGAGGGAGAAGGAGGAGACCAGTCATGTGTAATCTGTTTGGAGTGAGGGAGAGGAGAGGGAGGAAACCAGTCATGTGTAATCTGTTTGGAGTGAGGGAGAGGGATAAGGAGGAGACCAGTCATGTGTAATCTGTTTGGAGTGAGGGAGAGGAGAGGGAGGAAACCAGTCATGTGTAATCTGTTTGGAGTGAGGGAGAGGAGAGGGAGGAAACCAGTCATGTGTAATCTGTTTGGAGTGAGGGAGAGGAGAGGGATAAGGAGCAGACCAGTCATGTGTAATCTGTTTGGAGTGAGGGAGAGGGAGAGGGAGGAGACCAGTCATGTGTAATCTGTTTGGAGTGAGGGAGAGGAGAGGGAGGAAACCAGTCATGTGTAATCTGTTTGGAGTGAGGGAGAGGAGAGGGAGGAAACCAGTCATGTGTAATCTGTTTGGAGTGAGGGAGAGGAGAGGGATAAGGAGGAGACCAGTCATGTGTAATCTGTTTGGAGTGAGGGAGAGGGAGAGGGAGGAGACCAGTCATGTGTAATCTGTTTGGAGTGAGGGAGAGGAGAGGGAGGAAACCAGTCATGTGTAATCTGTTTGGAGTGAGGGAGAGGAGAGGGAGGAAACCAGTCATGTGTAATCTGTTTGGAGTGAGGGAGAGGGATAAGGAGGAGACCAGTCATGTGTAATCTGTTTGGAGTGAGGCAGGGGCGAAAATCTGATATCAACTTTGGGGGGGACAATTACATGACATTTTCTCAAGAGCAGTTCCTGAGGGGGACACCAAAAGTAGTGCTGTAACACATAGCCTACGTTTAATATGGTAAATGTATATTGAGGAACTAAAGAAATAAGGTGTTTGCCGTACTCCTAACTACCGGTACCCAAAACTACACAACTAATCACAACAGCAATACCATTGCCTTTAACAAATCTTAGTTCAGTCACCAGTTTAAGTTGAGAGTGGGGGTATCCATGGCATTTTCCAATTATGTTCCTATTTTACAAGTAAAAAAAATTGAGAACCTTTCATAATGTTGCCAAACAAAGACTCAACAAACTTACCTGAGACTCCCTGTCTCTGCCAGTCTGTCCCTGCATATCTGTCCCCAACTCTGCTGTCTGTGTGCCATCTGTTGCCTGCTCTGCCTAATGACATCATTGTGAAACATTTCCATTAGAATTTCATTTCTTTCTTATGAACATTTTATCAACTAGTCTTTGAGATATTAGGCTACTAGGGTTCTTACTTTGCGTTTTGTTGTACTGAAAAATACTCTGATGTCCGTCTTTTATTTTTCTGCCATTTTTCTACCTGGCTGGCTGGCTACACACACAAAGTGTGTAGGTTATTTACAGTAGGAGATGGGCTTCTATCATCTTATCTTTTATCATTCTATTTGGGCTTCGATCTAAAAGGTAGCTAGCAAATGTGAAACGGATTAAAATGACAAGAGTTGACAGCTGTATGAGTTCACCATTTACACAACATATGCTGCAACCTTTTGTAATTTTAATAGTTTGTTTCATATTGGCTGGCTTCCAACAATAGCTGAATTTGCAAAGCAAGCGAGCACCAATTCCGTTTCAGTGGTGTTTGCTATAATCTTTGCTACCCGGGTTAAATAAAATAAATAAATAAAAGTTCCCTTGCGACAATTTAGCTTTTGCAACGAGACCATTAAATATATTTAAGACAATGGTAGAAGAGAGTGTAGTTATGTTCAGTTTGGACTTCAGTTTATCGCTAACCTTATCACAGGGACTTTGAAGCACTAATTTACATCATCTGCATGCTGATCTCGGAATAAATTGACGATAGCAAAGATTACATATTTGACGAGGCCACATAAATGGAATAGGTACTAGCTAGCTTAATAGTTAATATTTGCGCACTAGCTCTGCATATTCAGCTAGTGTGTGTGTGCGATTGACTGGATTAACCTCACGTCAGTTACGTGCATTGAGTGCCTTTCAGACAGTAGATACGACCTCTCTGTTACCTTACCAGTCGATCAAACCATTGTGAGGAAAAGGATGGGGGGGTCGCAATCTTTTGAAACTTAAAAACGCGCTATTAAGTGTCTATAATCAGCACAATTGCTTTCATTGCGTATTATTAACATTATTTAAATTACATAGTTATGTTTCAGTGATATATTGGGGGGGACAAATCATATTTTTCCCAGGATGGGGGGGTCGTGTGTCCCCCGTCCCCCCCGGGATTTCCGCCCCTGGAGTGAGGGAGAGGAGCGGGATAAGGAGCAAACCAGTCATATGTAATCTGTTTGGAGTGAGGGAGAGGAGAGGGATAAGGAGGAGACCAGTCATGTGTAATCTGTTTGGAGTGAGGGAGAGGAGGAGACCAGAGAGATTACACATGACTGGGCTCCTCTCTACTCCTCTCCTACAGACAGACAGACAGACAGACAGACAGACAGACAGACAGACAGACAGACAGACAGACAGACAGACAGACAGACAGACAGACAGACAGACAGACAGACAGACAGACAGACAGACAGACAGACAGACAGACAGACAGACAGACAGACAGACAGACAGACAGACAGACAGACAGACAGACAGACAGACAGACAGACAGACAGACAGACAGACAGACAGACAGACAGACAGACAGACAGACAGACAGACAGACAGACAGACAGACAGACAGACAGACAGACAGACAGACAGACAGACAGACAGACAGACAGACAGACAGACAGACAGACAGACAGACAGACAGACAGACAGACAGACAGACAGACAGACAGACAGACAGACAGACAGACAGACAGACAGACAGACAGACAGACAGACAGACAGACAGACAGACAGACAGACAGACAGACAGACAGACAGACAGACAGACAGACAGACAGACAGACAGACAGACAGACAGACCACACAACACAACACAACACAACACAACACAACACAACACAACACAACACAATGAAGTGACCACTGCAGACAGACAGACAAAAATCCTAAAGAGAATAAGGGCAGAGCTAACTGGTGTAGAGGCAGGAAGCTGCTTTTATATAATCACAGTTCTCAGCAGCTGAACACAGCCTGCTCACCCTGCGGTGATGCTCACTGACTCCTCACAGTGTCAGACTGACTGCCACTACAAAAGCTGTGAACTGTAGATGAACCCTAGATGTATCTCGTGCCCTACTTTAAAAGTCTGTGGACAAGTGCTCCAACTCCTGCCAGCCAGAGCTCCTGCCTACAACAATGTCAAACGTTTTTTAGCTCAGGATAGTAGGGTGATGTGATGTCAAATACAGAGCTATGCATCTGAAATGGTATTCCTGTGTAGCTCAGTTGGAAGAGCATGGCACTTGCAGTGTCAGGGTTGTGGGTTCGATTGCCATGGGGGACCACTATGATAAGAGAGCCTGCTGAAATGTAAATACCACCCCATTCTCTGTATTGTCCCTGGTCAAAAGTAGTGCTTTATACACTCAGTGTACAAAACATAAGGAACACCTGATCGTGACATAAATTGACCAGGTGAAAGCTATGATCCCTTATTGATTCCACTTCGATCAGTGTAGATGAAGGGGAGGAGACAGGTTAACCTGTTAGGGCTAAGGGGCAGCATTGACACGGCTGGATAAAAAACATACCCGATTTAATCTGGTTACCACTCCTACTCAGTAACTAGAATATGCATATACTTATTACATATGGATAGAAAACACCCTAAATTTTCTAAAACTGTTTGAATGGTGTCTGTGAGTATAACAGAACTCAAATGGCAGGTCAAAACCTGAGAGATTCCTTTACAGGAAGTGGCCTGTCTGACCATTTCTGGAACTTCTTTGCCATCTCTATCATTTACTAAGGATCTCTGCTCTAACGTGACACTTCCCACGTCGTCCATAGGCTCTCATAGCCCGGGAAAAAAGAGAATGTCGTCATTCCAGCCCCAGGCTGAAACACATTATCGCCTTTCTCAAGTGGCCCATCAAGAGACACTAGCTTATGCGCGTGACCCCGACCGCCCCCGCCTTTGGGATTTTTTCCTCTGTTTGCCGAAAAGGAGATTCCCTGTCGGAATATTATCGCTTTTCTACGAGAAAAATGACGTAAAAATTTATTTTAAACAGCGGTTGACATGCTTCGACGTACGGCAATGGAATACTTTGAATTTTATTGTCAGGAATTGCGCCAAGCGCGCGACACTTCTTTACTATTTCGGATAGTGTCTGGAACGCACGAACAAAACGCCGCTATTCGGATATAACGATGGATTATTTTGGACCAAACCAATATTTGTTATTGAAGTAGACGTCCTGGGTGTGCATTCTGACGAAGACAACAAAAGGTAATGACATTTTTATAATAGTAAATATGATTATGGTGAGTGCTAAACTTGCCGGGTGTCTAAATAGCGAGCCCGTGATGCCTGGGCTATGTACTTAGAATATTGCAAAATGTGCTTTCACCAAAAAGCTATTTTAAAATCAGACATATCGAGTGCATAGAGGAGGACTGTATCTATAATTCTTAAAATAATTGTTATGCTTTTTGTGAACGTTTATCGTGAGTAATTTAGTAAAATGTTAGCGAATTCCCCGGAAGTTTGCGGGGGGTATGCTAGTTCTGAACGTCACATGCTAATGTAAAAAGCTGGTTTTTGATATAAATATGAACTTGATTGAACAAAACATGCATGTATTGTATAACATAATGTCCTAGGGTTGTCATCTGATGAAGATCATCAAAGGTGAGTGCTGCATTTAGCTGTCTTCTGGGTTTTGGTGACATTATATGCTGGCTTGAAAAATGGGTGTCTGATTATTTCTGGCTTGGTACTCTGCTGACATAATCTAATGTTTTGCTTTCGTTGTAAAGCCTTTTTGAAATCGGACAGTGTGGTTAGATTAACGAGAGTCTTATCTTTAAATGGCTGTAAAATAGTCATATGTTTGAGAAATTGAAGTAATAGGATTTTGAAGATTTTGAAAATCGCGCCACAGGCTGGCAGTGGCTGTTACGTAGGTGGGACGAATTCGTCCCGCCGGTCCCATAGAGGTTAAAGAAGGATTTTTTTAGACTTGAGACAATTGACACATGGATTGTGAATATGTACCATTCAGAGGGTGAATGAACAAGACAAAAGATTTAAGTGCCTTTGAATGGGGTATGATAGTAGAGGCCAGGCACACTGGTTTGTGTCAAGAACTGCAACGCTGCTGGGTTTTTCACACTCAACCAGCGGAGGCTCCTCAGAGTAAGAAAGGTTAGGAAAGGGGGACACCTAGTCAGTTGTACAACTGAATACATTCAACTGAAATGTGTTTTCCGCATTTAACCCAACTCCTGAATCAGAGAGGTGCGGGGGCTGCCTTAAAATCGACATCCTCGTCATTGGCGCCCAGGGAACAGTGGGTTAACTGCCTTGCTCAGGGGCAGAACGACTGATTTTTACCTTGTCAGCTTGGGGATTCGATCCAGCAACATTTCAGTTTTAGCCCAGGATCATCCTACTCAGTGAATTTCATAAAAATCTAAATAGTTAAACATTAAAAAAGTAATCTGTTTTAGATAAAATTATGCTGAATACATTCACGTCACCAAATAACTTCTTGAAACACACTATTTTGCAATGAAGGTCTTCAGCAGCCTCAACAGCCCTCTGTAGGGTATTGTCATGACTCTGAAAGGTGCCAGCTTGGCAAATGGCTGACAGATAGGCAGACCCCTCTCTCCCACAGGAGAGGAGAGGGGGCGCTGTGCCATTTTTATGACACCTTCACACCCTGTCATAAATTAGGGAGGATGGAAACTTTCCCTCTCTGCCTTTCAGTATCCACCAAGGGAATACCTTTGTCTGGAGAGAGTGTGGCCCACCTAAAAACTCTAACATCAAAAGATTGGACATTGAAAAATGATTTCTGATGTCCAAATGTTTGGAATGGTCCGTGGGGATCTAAAGAATAATCATGTCATACTGTTTATTATTTTGTGATGTCATTAAGGATGGTATAACAAAATAACTGGAACTTGGAAATGGTACACATTCTGTCAAGTGTACATCTAAATGGTGGATAAAATAGATGATTAAGTATGAGAGTATTTTTGGAAAGATAGAAATGTGATTTTAGTTTTCTAATGAAAATTGTTTTTCATAAGATATGCACAGTCAGCAGCCATGCCCAAGTGAGCTCAGAGTTCATGTCAGCATGTTGTTAATTCTTAGTGAGTCCTTTTAAGCACTTTGGCCAAAGGGGTCATTCTGTCATGCTGACACGAACAATGAGCTCACTTGGGTCCTCATGGACCATTCTTAACTTCTTTGGGATGGGGGCAGTATTTTCACGGCCGGATAAAAAACGTACCCGATTTAATCTGGTTACTATTCCTGCCCAGAAACTAGAATATGCATATAATTAGTAGATTTGGATAGAAAACACTCTAAAGTTTCTAAAACTGTTTGAATGGTGTCTGTGAGTATAACAGAACTCATATGGCAGGCCAAAACCTGAGAAGATTCCATGCAGGAAGTGCCGTCTGACAATTTGTTGTCCTTCTGTTACATCTCTATCAAAATTACAGCATCTGTGCTGTAACATGACACTTTCTAAGGCTTCCATTGGCTCTCTAAAGCCGCCAGAAAGTGGAATGGGGTGTCTGCTGTCTCTGGGCAAAGTATAGGAGCAGAGTTTGTAAGTGGTCAGCCTGGGGACAGTGAGACTGGAGATGCGCGGTCACGAGAACTCGCCATGTTTTTCTTTCTCTCTTTGAATGAATACAACGTTGCCCGGTTGGAATATTATCACTATTTTACGAGAAAAATCGCATAAAAATGGATTTTAAACAGCGTTTGACATGCTTCTAAGTACGGTAATGGAATATTTAGATTTTTTTTGTCACGAAATCCACTCGCGTGTAACCCTTCGGATAGTGACCTGAACGCACGAACAAAACAAAGGTATTTGGATATAACTATGGATTATTTGGAACCAAAACAACATTTGTTGTTGAAGTAGAAGTCCTGGGAGTGCATTCTGACGAAGAACAGCTAAGGTAAACCAATTTTTCTAATAGTAATTCTGAGTTTAGGTGACCCCGAAGTTGGCGGATGTCAAAATAGCTAGCCGTGATGGCCGAGCGCTGTACTCAGAATATTGCAAAATGTGCTTTCGCCAAAAAACTATTTTAAAATCGGACATAGCGATTGCATAAAGGAGTTCTGTATCTATAATTCTTAAAATAATTGTTATGTATTTTGTCAACGTTTATTGTGAGTAATTTAGTAAATTCACCGGATGTTTTCGTTGGGCATGTGGTTAGATTAACGAGAGTCTTATCTTTAAAATGGTGTAAAATAGTTGATTGTTTGAGAAAATTGAATTTTGGTATTTTAGTTGGTTTTGTATTTCGCGCTGTGCAATGCCATTGGCTGTTGGCTAGGGGTTCCGCAGGCGGAACGGGGTTCCGCTAGCAGAACATCTGTCCTCAACTCCTATCTTATGAATATTGTTCCAAAGTTCATTCTTAGAGTTTTTGGCAGCAAAGGTCTTCTGTAGACAAAGGCATTTCTTTGGTTGATACTGAAAGGCCGAAAAGGAAATTTCCCTTCTGCTTAAACCTCTTTGGGAAAGACATGCCGCTAGTGGGACACCTCGACAACATCCGGTGAAGTTGCAGAGCGCGAAATTCAAACTAGAGAATTATAAATATTTAACTTTCATAAAATCACAAGAGTTATACATCAAAATAAAGCTTCACTTCTTGTTAATCCAGCCACTGTGTCAGATTTCAAAAAGGCTTTACAGTGAAAGCACACCATGTGATTATCTGAGGACAGCGCCCCACATACAAACCCATGAAAAACATATTTCAACCAGGCAGGTGCGACACGGAAGTCAGAAAAAGTGATATAATAAATGCCTTACCTTTGATGATCTTTTGTTGGCACTCCAAAAGGTCCCAGTTACATCACAAATGGTCCTTTTGTTCGATAATGTCCTTCTTTATATCCATAAAAACTCAGTTTAGCTGGCACGCTTCAGTCAATAATCCACCCAGTTTCCTTCCATCAAAATGCATACAAAATGAATGCCAAACGTTACTAATACACTTTTCCAAACAAGTCAAACGTTTATAATCAAACCTTAGCCTCTATGGGCTAGGCGGGACGAATTCGTCCCACCTACGTAACAGCCACTTGAAGCCTGTGGCGCGATTTTCAAAACCTGTGATGTTCAGAACTAGCATACCCCCCGCAAACTTCCGGGGAATTTTACTAAATTACTCACGATAAACGTTCACAAAAAGCATAACAATTATTTTAAGAATTATAGATACAGACCTCCTCTATGCACTCGATATGTCCGATTTTAAAATAGCTTTTTGGTGAAAGCACATTTTGCAATATTCTAAGTACATAGCCCAGGCATCACGGGCTAGCTATTTAGACACCCGGCAAGTTTAGCACTCACCATAATCATATTTACTATTATAAAAGTTTGATTACCTTTTGTTGTCTTCGTCAGAATGCACTCCCAGGACTGCTACTTCAATAACAAATGTTGGTTTGGTCCAAAATAATCCATTGTTATATCCGAATAGCGGCATTTTGTTCGTGCGTTTCAGACACTATCCGAAATGGTAAAGAAGGGTCGTGCGCATGGCGCAATTCGTGACAAAAAAATTCTAAATATTCCATTACCGTACTTCGAAGCATGTCAACCGCTGTTTAAAATCAATTTTTACGCCATTTTTCTCGTAGAAAAGCGATAATTTTCCGACAGGGAATCTCCTTTTCGGCCATCGGAGGAAAAAAATCACAAAGGCGGGGGCGGTCGGGTCACGCGCCTAAGCCCAGAGTCCCTTGATCGGCCACTTGAGAAAGGCGATAATGTGTTTCAGCCTGGGGCTGGGATGACGACATTCTGTTTTTTCCCGGGCTCTGAGCGCCTATGGACGACGTAGGAAGTGTCACGTTAGAGCAGAGATCCTTAGTAAAAGATAGAGATGGAAAAGAAGTTCAAGAAATGGTCAGACAGGCCACTTCCTGTAAAGGAATCTCTCAGGTTTTGACCTGCCATTTGAGTTCTGTTATACTCACAGACACCATTCAAACAGTTTTAGAAACTTTAGGGTATTTTCTATCCATATGTAATAAGTATATGCATATTCTAGTTACTGGGTAGGAGTGGTAACCAGATTAAATCGGGTATGTTTTTTATCCAGCCGTGTCAATACTGCCCCCTAGCCCTAACAGGTTAAGTACCCTAATACGTAAATAAACAATACAATTTAAGACGGAGAATCGTTAGAAAAAAATACCAAAGAACACGCTCTTATTTACACGCTTGGAAGCGCTACAGCCAAAATGGGAGCCACCTAGAAAAACAAAACTTTCTGGCTCATTTTTCCAAAAACCAGCCTGAAACTCTTTCTAAAGACTGTTGACATCTAGTGGAAGCCCTAGGAACTGCAATCTGGGAGGATTTCACCTTATAATAAAATTGACAGCCATTGAAAACAGTGGTGGGCTGATTTCTTTTTTTTGGGATGGTTTGTCCTCGGGATTTCGCCTGCCATATCAGTTATGTTATACTCAGACATTATTTTAACAGTTATAGATCCTTGAGTGTTTTCTATCTAAATCTACCAGTTATATGCTTTTCCTAGCTTCTGAGCCTGAGTAACAGGCAGTTTACTTTGGACACGCTTTTCATCCGGACATCAAAATACAGCCCCCTATCCCAAACAACTTAAATGTACAACCCAGTGTTAAGGTGTCAAGACCGGCACAACCCCCCTTCCCCTCTTCTGTGGCAGAGTGACAAAGTCCAGAGATATATGAGACCAGGGACGATGAGGAACCGGTAGTGGCTGCAAGAGGCCAGAAGGAACTTGCTGTGGAGTCTTGTTTTGAGCCCACACAGTGCATACCGTGACGAAGGCAGAGACGTCAGGGACCATTGTGGGCCACCAGAAACGTTGTTGAAGGAAGGCTAGTGTACGACGGGACCCTGGATGACAGGTCAGCCAGAGCCTCCACTCTTCCAACGCCATCTTCACTGCCAGGAGTTCTTGGTTGCCAACATCGTAATTCCTTTCAGCAGGATTGAGACGATGGGACAGGAAGGCACAGGGATGAAGCTTCTGGTCCTGGGCAGATTACTGGGACAGGATGGCCCCCACTCCCACATCCGAAGCATCCACCACAAATTGACATGAGGGGTCCAGATGGATGAGGATGGGTGCTGTTGTGAACCGATGCGTCGGGTCCACAAAGGCTTTGTCGACAGCTGGAGACCATTTGAACGGTACCTTGGGAGAGTTGAGTGCCGAGAGAGGAGCCGCCAGGGTGCTGTAATCCCGATTGAAACAGCGGTAGATGTTTGCAAAACCAATAAATCATTGCAACTGCACCCTGAACGTTGGTTGAAGCCGATCCACCACTGCTTTCACCTTTCCAGGATCCATCTGAACATCGCCCTCAGCAATGACATATCCCAGAAAGGAGATGGTAGAGCGGCGGAAATCACACTTCTCGGCTTTCAAGAACAATTGGTTCTCCAGGAGACGCTGAAGGACCTGTCTGACAAGAACATGTTCTTGGGCAGATCGGGGGAAAAAAAACAGGATGTCGTCAAGGTACACGAACACAAACCGGTTTAGCATGTCCCGAAGCACATCATTGACCAAAGCCTGGAAAACAGCGTGGGCGTTGGTGAGTCCAAATGACCTGGTACTCATAATGTCCACTGGCTGTGTTGAAGGCTGTCTTCCACTCATCCCCTCGCGTATCCGAACCAGGTGGTAGGCCTTCCAAAGGTCCAACTTGGAAAATAGGGTGGCCCCCTGGAGAGGTTCAATTGCCGAGGAGAGGTAGAGGGTAACGATTCTTGATAGTAATGTCATTAAGTCCCCGGTAGTCAATGCACGGATGCAGTGTCTTGTTCCTCTCCACAAAGAAAAACCCTGCGCAGGCAGGAGATGCAGATGGACGGACGGCCCCTGTGGCCAGAGACCCCTCTATGTCCTCCTCCATAGCTTTGGTCTCTGGTCCAGACAGAGAATACAACCGACCCCGAGGTGGTGTAGTGTCTGGGAGAAGGTCAATGGCACAATCATAAGGACGGTGCGGGGGAAGGGAAGTAGCATGTGCCTTACTGAACACTTCCAGGAGGTCATGGTATTCAGTAGGAATAGCAGAGACATCCACAGTCTAGCTAACATCCTGAGGAGGACGACTTGGGGAAGGCTGTGCTGCTTGAAGGCAGTGGGGATGGCAAAATGGGCTCCAACCCAGGATGGAGCTTGTGGTCCAGTCAATCACAGGATTGCATTTTTGTAGCCAGGAAAATCCCAACACAACCGGAACATGGGGAGATGCAATGAGGAGGAACTGTATGGTATCACTGTGGTTACCTGAAACCCGTAATTGAACGGGCACAGTACTATGGGCGACTTCCCCTATAGAGTGGCCGTCCAGTGCCCTAGCATCCATGGGCACAGAGAAGCTGAATGGGAATACCAAGCTCCGAAGCTATCGTGGCATCCATAAGATTTTCATCAGCCCCAGAGTCAATGAGTACTCAGAGAGACTTAGATTGGTCTCCCCACAGCACAAGAGCTAAAAGGGGTGTGCGGGTGATGGGAATTAGGGAACTCCCAGTCTGACTCACCATGGTACTGGTACCCACTAAAGACAAAGGTTTCCTAATAGGGCAGGTAGCTATAAAATGTCCTGCCCCTCCACAGTACAGACAACAGTTACTGTTCATCCTTCGTGAGCGCGCCCAAACTGATAGCCTAGTTCTTCACAACTGCATAGGCTCAGGAGTATCTAACTCACCCGTCGTAGATTCACGAGAGAGCTCGGGTGGCTTCGACTCCTCTTGGAAGAGCTGCCTTGGGAAACTTCCGGATTCCATAGGAGGTGAAGGCGCAATATTGGGTGCACGAGTGTGCTCGAGACCAGAACTCCTCTCACTCTGGCGTTCCCATAGGCGTCCATCAATTTTAATGGTTAAAGCGATAACGGAGTCGAGGTCCACTTGCAGTTCCCGAGCAGCTAGGATGACCTTTACCTCCTCAGATAATCCGTGCAGAAAAGTATCGAAAAGAGACTCCGGATTCCAGGCACTCTTGGCGGCCAACGTGCGAAAGTGCACTGCGTAGTCTGCCACACTACAGAGATTTGATGGAAGTCAAGCAGTTTGCTGGTAGCCTTTCTCCCAAATACCGGAGACTCAAAAACTTCACCTCTGCCATGAATTCCTCCAAATGACCGCAAATGGCAGATTGTTGTTCCCAAACAGCCGTAGCCCAGGAGAGCGCCCTTCCCGACATTAGCGTAATTATATACGCTATCTTCGATCGGTCTGAAGGAAACGAAGATGGCTGTAGCTCAAAAATAAGCGAGCACTGAGAAAGAAAACCCTGGCAGGTACCAGGATTCCATTAATATCGCTCTGGAGGAGGTAAGCGGGGTTCACGGAGAGTCGGGATAGGCTGTACAAACTCACCACAGATAGGGAAAAAAATACTGGGTGATTGGGGTTTTTCAGAGGTGGCAGACAGTCTGAGCTATCTCCCTGATTTGTTCCATAATAGCCTTTAACCCATGGTCATGGCATTCTGTCAAGGAACTGAGCCCTTCTAAAAGGCCCTGTAGCAGCTCCTGATGTCTTCCAATGGTGGTTCCCTGCAGGAGGCAGCATGGCAGAGCTGGTCCAAGTCTGCTGGGTCTGTCATGGCCAGTTCATACTATCATTGTCACGCTTGTGTGTAGAAACGGACCAAGGCGCAGCATGAGTATCGTTCCACATCTTTATTATATTGTGAAACTTAGCCAAACGAACAATAAACTATAAACAAACCACAAACTGTGATAACAGAGGTGCAACATGCACTAACTCAAAATAATCTCCCACAAACACAGGTGGGAAAAACAACTACTTAAATATGATCCCCAATTAGAGACAACGATGACCAGCTGCCTCTAATTCGGAATCATACAAAAACCCCAACATAGATAAAATTAACTAGAACACAACATAGAAATAAATAAACTAGATAAACCCCCCCCCCCCGCCCAGTCACACCCTGACCTACTCTACCATAGAAAATAAGAGCTCTCTATGGTCAGGACGTGACAGTACCCCCTCCAAAGGTGCGGACTCCGGCCGCAAAACCTGAAACCAAAAGGGAGGGTTGGGGGGGGGGTGTCTAGTGTTGGTGGGGGCTCTGGTGCAGGATGAAGAACCATCTCATCCCACGGATCCTCCAGCATTGGAGGCGGTTCTGGTGCGGGACGAAGAACCCTTTCATCCTGCGAATCCGCCAGCATCATGTTGATGATTTCATTCCTCTGCTGTTTGTAACTACCCTGGTAGGTTGACTGATAACCTAAACCAAGTTGCAGGCACTGGTTCCAGTTTGAAGCTTTTTCTTGAGCGGGCAGCTTGATGAGAGCCAGTCAATATTTAAATCACCCAGAAAATATACTTCTCTGTTGATATCACATATATTATCAAGCATTTCACATGTTCATTGTCATTAGCTTATGCCTGCCCATACCATAACCCCACCACCACGAGGCACTCTGTTCACAATGTTGACATCAGCAAACCGCTCGCCACATGATGCCATACACACTGTCTGCCATCTGCCCAGTACAGTTGAAACCGGGATTCATCCGTGAAGAACACACTTCTCCAGCGTGTCTGTGGCCATCGAAGGTGAGCTTTTGCCCACTGAAGTCGGTTATGACGGCGAACTGCAGTCAGGTCAAGACCCTTTTGAGGACGAGCACACAGATTAGCTTCCCTGAGACAGTTTCTGACAGTTTGTGCAGAAATTATTTGTTTGTGCAAACCCACAGTTTCATCAGCTGTCCTGGTGGCTGGTCTCAGACAATCTGTCAGGTGAAAAGCCAGATGTGGAGGTCCTGGGCTGGCGTGGTTACACGTTGTCTGCAGTCAGCATGCCAACTGCATGCTCCCTCAAAACCTGAGACATCTTTGGCGTTGTTACAAAACTGCACATTTTAGAGTGGCCTTTTATTGTCCTCAGCACAAGGTGCACCTATGTGGTGATCATACTGTTTAATCAGCTTCTTGGATGATCTTGTCAAGGAGAAATGCTGACTAACATGGATGTAATCAAATGTGTGCACAACATTTGAGAGAAATAAGCTTTTTATACATATGGAAAATTTCTGGGATCTTTTATTTCAGCTCATGAAACATGGGACCAACACTTAACATGTTGCGTTTTGTTATTCAGCATATATTGTAATGTATAAAGGGAAGTATATTAGCTACTACGTCATCTATGCCTCTTGAAGGAGAGAACGCAACACCCTGCTACAACTCAACTCCCCGTGGAGTGAAAGAGGTGTGTGATTGTAGGTGCGGGGAAGGATGACAAAGGCAGAGCATTTTACCATTTAAAACCCCCCCTTCTCAATTTCTGCCTGAAGACATACCCTAATCTAACTGCCTGTAGCTCAGGCCCAGAAGCAAGGATATTCTATTCTTGGTATCATTTGAATGGAAACATTCTGATGTTTGTGGCAATGTTAATTTGAATGGAGGAGAATATAACACAATAGATCTGGTAGAAGAAAAGAGAAAGAAAGAGCATACGTTTTCTGTATTGTGATTGCTGTAGCATCATCTTTCAATGTACCACAAATGCCAAACAGTCAGATAGGATGCTGGGGACAATTTAGTTGGAGAACACAAGAGGGCAACTGTAGTTGTGCAAAGTTTCAGACTGATAACTTCAGGAATGAGTGAGCTACATGACATTTAGCATGAAGTCACCCAGGTGTCCCACACAAGTTGCCCAAATGTATCCAAGTGACCGAATTGGTGAAGTGATACATTTTTATGCTAATAACTATATACAACATAACAATATGCAATTCTAACACAAAAAAAAACTATTTTTATAAAAAAAAATTATATTTTTTATAATTTTTTATGCAAATAACTATATAAATAACTATATAAAAACATAACAAAATGCAATTCCAACAAACACATTTTTTTTATTAAAAAGTGCAAAAAATATTGGTCAAAAAATATTTATTATGTATGAGCCTTGTATCATCACGTAAAGTAAACAGATATGTATTATATAGAGCAGAGTCACTATGTCACAGTCACTATGGTGAAGTGCTGTTCCATTCAACAGTGGCCATTGTTGTGGGCCTGCCTGCCCTCCCCCCAACAGTGGCCATTGTTGTGGGCCTGCCTGCCCTCCCCCCAACAGTGGCCATTGTTGTGGGCCTGCCTGCCCTCCCCCCAACAGTGGCCAGTGGCCATTGCTGTTCTACTCCATTCCATTTTTATAAAAAATTGAATACATACATCCACCCAAACAAACATACAGGTTATGGGTCATACACACACTATGTATTGCCAATGTGTTCTTTGGCAATACATATTGTGTTACACATTTCATTACTTATTATATTTCTATAAATTGCACAAAAAAATATATTTTGCCAAAATATATCAAATGATTTATATTTCAAACAACGGCATTAGCACTTACCAGTCCAGAAGAATGTCCTCTCCTTGCAGAAACATTTCCTTAGCCTCCGAATCAAAGCTATGGTCACTCAAAGATTCATCGTCAAGTAAATATTCTGTCTCACTATCTATCTATTTCTTCTAAAATGTTTTGCAAATTTGTATACTTAGCCTTCGACTTCGCTTTTCCAGATTTATTTGCCATAATGTTTTCTATACAATCCCTGAAACTACTCTTCACAAAATACAACTGTGCGTAATGGCATGTGCCTTCAACAAGTCTGATCTTCAATGGCGAATGAAGTTCATTACGTTTACTGACAAGGACTGGTGTTTCAACCCATAACATACTGGCGTTTACCTCAGCTCATTGGCTATCTACCAAGCTAGATTTCAAGAAGATCAGTGACCATTGGACAGAAATACAGTCAATCAACGAAACATCGCTAATATTATTGGTGCGCAATGATGTCATTGCTCGTTGTCTTCAAATCAGTTCCTTTCGGTCAATATGCCCCACAAAAAGAACCATCATGTTTGGCTGTGTTACAAACATCCAGAGGATTGCAATGAAACCAACCATGACTAGATAAACGTATGTTTAGTGTGTGTAATTACATCAAATGCTTCGTCAAAAGTTGATAGACACGGAATTCACGACACAAGCGGCTTACAAAATGTTTTGAGGTTAGGCTATAAAAATGGATTTTATCAAAGAAAACGGCACTTCATTTGATCACTGGGACCCCCAGGATGAGAAATAAGAGCAAGATATCAAAATGTAAGTCATATTTTTACCGTCGGATGTGAATGTGTCATACCTGTCATGGCGGAAAAAGTTTGTTGTTGATCGCTCTTCTCAAAGAAAAGCATGCCATTTTTTCTCTGTATTAGCTATTTTAAATCGGACAACGGAGTTTGATTACCAAGATTCTAATCTTTTGAATGGTGTAAGACACTTGTATTTTCAAGAATGTTTAATGTTACATTTCGCCGGATGTTGTCAAAGAATCCCGCTAACGGGATTGATATCTTGAAGGTGTCCCCTAGAGGTTAAAGGGAATTTATTTCCTTCACACGGTAATGTGGGGAAAAGGGGCTGGACGGAACCAAAGCAATAAAAGTTAGAGTCCCCTCTCCTACCTTAACCTGCCTACCCACTACTTACCTAACCTTTTAGCATCACCTGGCGCACTAACCAAAATACAGGGGATGGTCTGCCCAGGTCTTACCTAGTGTGCACAGACAGTAAATACTACGGGTTATGTATGCCCGCAGGCCTCTTGCCTAAGTACTCCCAAGGAGCCTTCCCCTTCCCCCTGGGAACAAATTAAACAGAATAATTACTAACTTAAAGTGAACAATTTCAATAATCAAAAACACTGAGTCCTGTTTCCATACAAATACCTCAGAAGTAGCGGCTACAAAATACTTTCAACAAAACTGTCTATGAGCAACAACCAAAACAGGACATCAAAGAAGCTCTCTCCTCCTGACAAAGGAACACTGGCTTTTATCCAGCTGGAGGAGGAGTTGGTAATTGAAGACAGCTGTTTCCCCTGATGAGAGGGAGGGTTCAGAGCACCAATCATCGATGGGGCCGACCAATCAGCTGCTTAGATTCCAGGAAGCCATTTCCTGAAATACACACATACAAACCCAAAACACAGAAACTGGGGAACATAACAATCTGTCTACGATACTGTTACATCATCTATGATACTGTTACATCATCTATCTATGATACTGTTACATCATCTATACTGTTACATCATCTATCTACGATACTGTTACATCATCTATCTATGATACTGTTACATCATCTATCTATGATACTGTTACATCATCTATACTGTTACATCATCTATCTACGATACTGTTACATCATCTATCTATGATACTGTTACATCATCTATCGACGATACTGTTACATCATCTATCGATGATACTGCAGTGATTTTGGGGGACTGTTTCTGTCCTGGGTTTGGCTACTTTGAGGAATAGGCTAAAATAAATGTTAGTGCACCTATTCTACAAAAATCACCAAAGTTGGAGACTCATATCTCCCTCACTAACTGTACATAGCCCATCTATAAATAGCCCATCCAACTACCTCATCCCCATACTGTATTTATTTATGTCTTTATTTATCTTGCTCCTTTGCACCCCAGTATCTCTATTTGCACATTCATCTTCTGAAAATCTATCACTCCAGTGTTTACTTGGTTTATTGTAATTACTTCGAACCACCATGGCCTATTTATTGCATTACCTCCCTAATTTACCTTATATGCACACACTGTATATAGACTTTTTCTACTGTATTATTGACTGTATGTTTGTTTATTCCGTGTGTAACTCTGTGTTGTTGTATGTGTCGAACTGCTTTGCTTTATCTTGGCCAGGTTGCAGTTGTAAATGAGAACTTGTTCTCAACTAGCCTACCTGGGTAGAGTGGATGGGAGATGGGTACAGGGGGGTTGCGATCTGGTGTAGACAGGATGGGAGATGGGTAGAGGGGGTTGTGATCTGGGGTAGACAGGATGGGAGATGGGTAGAGGGGGTTGTGATCTGGGGTAGACAGGATGGGAGATGGGTAGAGGGGGTTGTGATCTGGGGTAGAGAGGATGGGAGATGGGTGGGGGGTGATCTGGGGTAGACAGGATGGGAGATGGGTAGAGGGGGTTGTGATCTGGGGTAGAGTGGATGGGAGATGGGTAGAGGGGGTTGTGATCTGGGGTAGACAGGATGGGAGATGGGTGGGGGGGTTTGTGATCTGGGGTAGACAGGATGGGAGATGGGTAGAGGGGGTTGTGATCTGGGGTAGACAGGATGGGAGATGGGTAGAGAGGGGTTGTGATCTGGGGTAGAGTGGATGGGAGATGGGTAGAGGGGGTTGTGATCTGGGGTAGAGTGGATGGGAGATGGGTAGAGGGGGTTGTGATCTGGGGTAGACAGGATGGGAGATGGGTAGAGGGGGTTGTGATCTGGGGTAGACAGGATGGGAGATGGGTGGGGGGTGATCTGAGATCCTGTACTGTAGAAGCCGAAGCTAGAATGCTCTTACTATGATGGCTGTCTTCTTTTTGATTTAGCTCCAACTTATTAAAGATACCTTTAACATCAAAACCTCAAACCAACAGGACACTTACACTTTATCCTCAACAAACCTAAGTTGGGCAAAAAGTATCTAAATGTAGAATTTAGATGCATTAATGACTCAGTAGAAGGGATTGGTTTGACCCCAGAGTGCTTGAATAATCTGCCGAGAACATTAATAAATCATTAATAAGCGTCTACATTTTCCCAATGATTTAGAAATATAACTAAGATTAAACAACTGGTGCCGATCTATTTACTACGACAACAAAAACAACATATTAAATACTTGAACATTTATTTACCGTAAAATGAAAAGCTACATGTCAGTGTTTACTAATGAATTATCACAGCACTCAGGCCTAAATGTGAAAGGTTTGTTGTGAGAAATGGTCTTAAGAAGAGTTATTTGATATGTAAACCTCTCCTCTCCTGGCGGCCATATCCTCTCCTCTCCTGGCTGCCATATCCTCTCCTCTCCTGGCGGCCCTATCCTCTCCTCTCCTGGCTGCCATATCCTCTCCTCTCCTGGCTGCCATATCCTCTCCTCTCCTGGCTGCCATATCCTCTCCTCTCCTGGCGGCCATATCCTCTCCTCTCCTGGCGGCCCTATCCTCTCCTCTCCTGGCTGCCATATCCTCTCCTCTCCTGGCTGCCATATCCTCTCCTCTCCTGGCTGCCATATCCTCTCCTCTCCTGGCGGCCATATCCTCTCCTCTCCTGGCGGCCATATCCTCTCCTCTCCTGGCTGCCATATCCTCTCCTCTCCTGGCTGTCATATCCTCTCCTCTCCTGGCTGCCATATCCTCTCCTCTCCTGGCTGCCATATCCTCTCCTCTCCTGGCTGCCCTATCCTCTCCTCTCCTGGCGGCCCTATCCTCTCCTCTCCTGGCTGCCATATCCTCTCCTCTCCTGGCGGCCCTATCCTCTCCTCTCCTGGCGGCCATATCCTCTCCTCTCCTGGCGGCCCTATCCTCTCCTCTCCTGGCGACCCCTCTAGAGGACGATACGTGTGAATAAATTATGCGCACCATGACAGTCGTGAAGAGGGCACGACAAAGCCTATTCCCCCTCAGGAAACTAAAAAGATTTGGCATGGGTCCTTATATCCTCAAAAGGTTCTACAGCTGCACCATCGAGAGCATCCTGACTGGTTGCATGACTGCCTGGTACGGCAACTGCTCGGCCTCCTATTTTATTTCTTTACTTACCTATTGTTCACCAAATACCTTTTTTACACTATTGGTTAGAGCCTGTAAGTAAGCATTTCACTGTAAGGTCTACACCTGCTGTATTCAGCATTTCACTGTAAGGTCTACACCTGCTGTATTCAGCATTTCACTGTAAGGTCTACCTACACCTGTTGTATTCAGCATTTCACTGTAAGGTCTACACCTGCTGTATTCAGCATTTCACTGTAAGGTCTACTACACCTGTTGTATTCAGCATTTCACTGTGAGGTCTACTACACCTGTTGTATTCAGCATTTCACTGTAAGGTCTACTACACCTGTTGTATTCAGCATTTCACTGTAAGGTCTACTACACCTGCTGTATTCAGCATTTCACTGTAAGGTCTACTACACCTGTTGTATTCAGCATTTCACTGTAAGGTCTACTACACCTGTTGTATTCAGCATTTCACTGTAAGGTCTACTACACCTGTTGTATTCAGCATTTCACTGTGAGGTCTACTACACCTGTTGTATTCAGCATTTCACTGTGAGGTCTACTACACCTGTTGTATTCAGCATTTCACTGTGAGGTCTACTACACCTGTTGTATTCAGCATTTCACTGTGAGGTCTACTACACCTGTTGTATTCAGCATTTCACTGTAAGGTCTACTACACCTGTTGTATTCGGCGCACGTGACAAATACACTTTGATTTGATATTTGATTTGATTTGAAGAACCACGAACCCATCTCATTCCAATTCATAATCCATTTTCAAGACCAGATCAAGAGGTTTTTCTCTTCCACTAAATACACTGTCAAAGGGTACTGTGTAGAGGTTGGTCTCTTCCACTAAATACACTGTCAAAGGGTACTGTGTAGAGGTTGGTCTCTTCCACTAAATACACTGTCAAAGGGTACTGTGTAGAGGTTGGTCTCTTCCACTAAATACACTGTCAAAGGGTACTGTGTAAAGGTTGGTCTCTTCCACTAAATACACTGTCAAAGGGTACTGTGTAGAGGTTGGTCTCTTCCACTAAATACACTGTCAAAGGGTACTGTGTAGAGGTTGGTCTCTTCCACTAAATACACTGCCAAAGGGTACTGTGTAGAGGTTGGTCTCTTCCACTAAATACACTGTCAAAGGGTACTGTGTAGAGGTTGGTCTCTTCCACTAAATACACTGTCAAAGGGTACTGTGTAGAGGTTGGTCTCTTCCACTAAATACACTGTCAAAGGGTACTGTGTAGAGGTTGGTCTCTTCCACTAAATACACTGTCAAAGGGTACTGTGTAGAGGTTGGTCTCTTCCACTAAATACACTGTCAAAGGGTACTGTGTAGAGGTTGGTCTCTTCCACTAAATACACTGTCAAAGGGTACTGTGTAGAGGTTGGTCTCTTCCACTAAATACACTGCCAAAGGGTACTGTGTAGAGGTTGGTTAACAGCATGCTTCCGCCATGCCCCTCTCATTATTCTCTACCCACATAGATGAGTGGCTGCCACATAAACATACAATCCAGTCTGAGACAACCACTGCTCTTTGTTCATTGTTTATAAATGAATTATTGTTTTTCTTCTTGTCTTCAAAGTGAAGTACCCCTCCCCCTGTCCGCCCCTCTCCTCTTGTGGCTCTGAAGGAACAGGGTTGTTAGAAGCCTCTCGTCTCATCTCCAGGTTGCCCCTCTCCCTTCCTGTCCGCCCCTCTCCCTTCCTGTCCGCCCCTCTCCCTTCCTGTCCGCCCCTCTCCCTTCCTGTCCGCCCCTCTCCCTTCCTGTCCGCCCCTCTCCTCGCCTCGCCTCGCCTCGCCTCTCCTCTCCTATCCTGGATTTTACTACCCCCATTTCCTCTTCTGCCCTCTCATTTGCTCTCCTCACCTGGCTGCCCCTCTCCTCTCTTCTCAACTCATCTCTTCTCTTCCATTCCCTTCTCTTCTCCTTTCTTCTCATCTCTTCTCCTCTCCTCCCCTGGCTGCCTCTCTCCTCTCCTCTCCTCTCCTGGCTGCCCTTTCCTCTCCTGCCTGCCAATCTTCTCTCCTCACCCTGGCTGCCATCTCCTCTCCTCTCCTGCCCCCTCTTCTGGATGTACTACCCCCTCTCCTCTTCTTTCCTCTCCTATCCATCCTGGCTACCCCTCTCCTCTCCTCTTCTCTCCTCTCCTGGCTGCCCCTCTCCTCCCCTCACTGCCCCTCTCCTCTCCTCTCCTGGCTGCCCCTTCCCTCTCCTCTCCTCGCTGCTCCTCTCCTCTCCTGGTTACCCCTCTCCTCTCCTGGTTTCTCCTCTCCTCTCCTGGTTTCCCCTCTCCTCTCCTGGTTTCCCCTCTCCTCTCCTCGCTGCTCCTCTCCTCTCCTGGTTTCCCCTCTCCTCTCCTGGTTTCCCCTCTCCTCTCCTGGTTTCCCCTCTCCTCTCCTGGTTTCCCCTCTCCTCTCCTGGTTTCCCCTCTCCTCTCCTGGTTACCTCTCTCCTCTCCTCTCCTGGTTTCCCCTCTCCTCTCCTGGTTACCTCTCTCCTCTGCTCTCCTGGTTTCCCCTCTCCTCTCCTGGTTTCCCCTCTCCTCTCCTGGTTTCCCCTCTCCTCTCCTGGTTTCCCCTCTCCTCTCCTGGTTTCCCCTCTCCTCTCCTGGTTTCCCCCTCCCCTCTCCTGGTTTCCCCTCTCCTCTCTTGGTTTCCCCTCTCCTCTCCTGGTTTCCCCTCTCCTCTCTTGGTTTCCCTTCTCCTCTCCTGGTTTCCCCTCTCCTCTCCTGGTTTCCCCTCTCCTCTCCTGGTTTCCCCTCTCCTCTCCTGGTTACCTCTCTCCTCTCCTCTCCTGGTTTCCCCTCTCCTCTCCTGGTTACCTCTCTCCTCTGCTCTCCTGGTTTCCCCTCTCCTCTCCTGGTTTCCCCTCTCCTCTCCTGGTTTCCCCTCTCCTCTCCTGGTTTCCCCTCTCCTCTCCTGGTTTCCCCTCTCCTCTCCTGGTTTCCCCTCTCCTCTCTTGGTTTCCCTTCTCCTCTCCTTCCCCCTTCTCCTGGATGTCCTGCCCCACTCTCCTCTCCTTGCCGCTCCTCTCCTCTCCTGGCTGCCCCTCTCCTCTCCTGGTTTCTACTCTCCTCTCCTGGCTGCCCCTCTCCTCTCCTGGCTGCCCCTCTCCTCCCCTGGTTTCTACTCTCCTCCTCTTGGTTTCTCCTCTCTTGGTTTCTACTCTCCTGGTTTCTACTCTCCTCTCCTGGTTCCTCCTCTCCTCTCCACTCCTATCCTATGCTGGCTGCCACTCTCCTCTCCACCCTGGTTTCTCCTCTCCTCTCCTGGCTGCCCCTCTCCTCCCCTGGTTTCTACTCTCCTCCTCTTGGTTTCTCCTCTCCTGGTTTCTCCTCTCCTGGTTTCTACTCTCCTCTCCTGGTTCCTCCTCTCCACTCCTATCCTATGCTGGCTGCCACTCTCCTCTCCACCCTGGTTTCTCCTCTCCTCTCCTGGCTGCCCTTCATCTCTCCTCTCCTAGCTGCTCCTATCCTTTCCTGTCCTCTCCTAGCCGTAATCTCCTCTCCTCTCCTGGCTGCCCCTCTCCTCTCCTGGCTGCAATCTCCTCTCTTCTCCTAGCCGTAATCTCCTCTCCTCGCCTGGCTGCCCCTCTCCTCTCCTGGCTGCAATCTCCTCTCTTCTCCTAGCCGTAATCTCCTCTCCTCTCCTGGCTGCCCCTCTCCTCTCCTGGCTGCAATCTCCTCTCTTCTCCTAGCCGTAATCTCCTCTCCTCTCCTGGCTGCCCCTCTCCTCTCCTGCCCCCCTCAAGAGGAGGAGTAATGATATGAAAACCTTTAGCGTTGATGAATAACTTATGACTCTTCTCTCCTCTCCTAGCTGCCCCTCTCCTTTCATCTCCTCTCCTGGCTGCCCTTCATCTCTCCTCTCCTCGCTGCTCCTCTCCTCTCCTGGTTTCCTCTCTCCTCTCCTCTCCTACCTAACCCTCTCCCCTTCTCTCTGAATAACCTTACAACTGGGTCCCTATCAGCATTCATCTCTACCTCTGGAATGAAAGGGAACCCAGCAAATCTACCGCCATGTCTGTGTGTGTGAGAGAGTGTGTGGCCATCCATTTGCTGGATTCCCTTTAATTTAATTTTAGTGGGTGAGACAGAATATCCCAGGATTAATAGTCAGCCTTCTCAGTCAGTCACTTACATGATTTGGTCATTAGAGCTAATGGTCAGATTCTCTCGAAATAAATAAATATATACACAGTGTACATACATACATATATATATGTGTGTGTAGTGCATTCGGGAAGTTTTCAGACCCCTTGACTTGTTCCACATTTTGTTACATTACAGCCCTAATCTAAAATGTATTAAATTGTTTTTTTTCTTCCCCTTATCGACTTCACACAATACCATAGAATGACAAAGCTAAAACAGTTTTTTATTTATTTTGGAAATGTTCTAAAATCTCAAAACACTAAACTAAACTAAGCTAAGCTCATAACTCTAAACACTCAGCTAAATGTACTGAATTTAAACACTCAGCTATCCCTCATGACTTTAAACACTCAGCTATCCCTCATGACTCTAAACACTCAGCTATCCCTCATGACTCTAAACACTCAGCTATCCCTCCTGACTTTAAACACTCAGCTATCCCTCATGACTCTAAACACTCAGCTATCCCTCATGACTCTAAACACTCAGCTATCCCTCATGACTCTAAACACTCAGCTATCCCTCATGACTCTAAACACTCAGCTATCCCTCATGACTCTAAACACTCAGCTATCCCTCCTGACTCTAAACACTCAGCTATCCCTCATGACTCTAAACACTCAGCTATCCCTCATGACTCTAAACACTCAGCTATCCCTCATGACTCTAAACACTCAGCTATCCCTCATGACTCTAAACACTCAGCTATCCCTCCTGACTCTAAACACTCAGCTATCCCTCATGACTCTAAACACTCAGCTATCCCTCATGACTTTAAACACTCAGCTATCCCTCATGAATCTAAACACTCAGCTATCCCTCCTGACTTTAAACACTCAGCTATCCCTCATGACTCTAAACACTCAGCTATCCCTCATGACTCTAAACACTCAGCTATCCCTCATGACTTTAAACACTCAGCTATCCCTCCTGACTCTAAACACTCAGCTATCCCTCCTGACTCTAAACTGTCAGCTATCCCTCCTGACTCTAAACTGTCAGCTATCCCTCCTGACTCTAAACACTCAGCTATCCCTCCTGACTCTAAACACTCAGCTATCCCTCATGACTCTAAACACTCAGCTATCCCTCCTGACTTTAAACACTCAGCTATCCCTCATGACTCTAAACACTCAGCTATCCCTCCTGACTCTAAACACTCAGCTATCCCTCATGACTCTAAACACTCAGCTATCCCTCATGACTTTAAACACTCAGCTATCCCTCATGACTCTAAACACTCAGCTATCCCTCCTGACTCTAAACACTCTAAACACTCAGCTATCCCTCATGACTCTAAACACTCAGCTATCCCTCATGACTCTAAACACTCAGCTATCCCTCATGACTCTAAACACTCAGCTATCCCTCATGACTTTAAACACTCAGCTATCCCTCATGACTTTAAACACTCAGCTATCCCTCATGACTCTAAACTGTCAGCTATCCCTCCTGACTCTAAACACTCAGCTATCCCTCATGACTTTAAACACTCAGCTATCCCTCATGACTCTAAACACTCAGCTATCCCTCATGACTTTAAACACTCAGCTATCCCTCATGACTTTAAACACTCAGCTATCCCTCATGACTCTAAACACTCAGCTATCCCTCATGACTCTAAACACTCAGCTATCCCTCCTGACTCTAAACTGTCAGCTATCCCTCATGACTCTAAACACTCAGCTATCCCTCCTGACTCTAAACACTCAGCTATCCCTCCTGACTCTAAACACTCAGCTATCCCTCATGACTCTAAACACTCAGCTATCCCTCCTGACTTTAAACACTCAGCTATCCCTCATGACTTTAAACACTCAGCTATCCCTCCTGACTCTAAACTGTCAGCTATCCCTCCTGACTCTAAACTGTCAGCTATCCCTCCTGACTCTAAACTGTCAGCTATCCCTCCTGACTCTATACCATCAGCTATCCCTCCTGACTCTAAACTGTCAGCTACCCCTCCTGACTCTAAACTGTCAGCTATCCCTCCTGACTCTATACCATCAGCTATCCGTCATGACTCTAAACTGTCAGCTATCCCTCCTGACTCTAAACTGTCAGCTATCCCTCAAGACTCTAAACTGTCAGCTATCCCTCCTGACTCTATATCATCAGCTATCCCTCCTGACTCTAAACTGTCAGCTATCCCTCCTGACTCTAAACTGTCAGCTATCCCTCCTGACTCTATACCATCAGCTATCCCTCCTGACTCTAAACTGTCAGCTACCCCTCCTGACTCTATATCATCAGCTATCCCTCCTGACTCTAAACTGTCAGCTATCCCTCCTGACTCTAAACTGTCAGCTATCCCTCCTGACTCTATACCATCAGCTATCCCTCATGACTCTAAACTGTCAGCTATCCCTCCTGACTCTAAACTGTCAGCTATCCCTCCTGACTCTAAACTGTCAGCTATCCCTCCTGACTCTAAACTGTCAGCTATCCCTCCTGACTCTATACCATCAGCTATCCCTCCTGACTCTAAACTGTCAGCTATCCCTCCTGACTCTATATCATCAGCTATCCCTCCTGACTCTAAACTGTCAGCTATCCCTCCTGACTCTAAACTGTCAGCTATCCCTCCTGACTCTATACCATCAGCTATCCCTCATGACTCTAAACTGTCAGCTATCCCTCCTGACTCTAAACTGTCAGCTATCCCTCCTGACTCTATACCATCAGCTATCCCTCCTGACTCTAAACTGTCAGCTATCCCTCCTGACTCTAAACTGTCAGCTATCCCTCCTGACTCTATACCATCAGCTATCCCTCCTGACTCTAAACTGTCAGCTATCCCTCCTGACTCTATATCATCAGCTATCCCTCCTGACTCTAAACTGTCAGCTATCCCTCCTGACTCTATATCATCAGCTATCCCTCCTGACTCTAAACTGTCAGCTATCCCTCCTGACTCTAAACTGTCAGCTATCCCTCCTGACTCTAAACTGTCAGCTATCCCTCCTGACTCTAAACTGTCAGCTATCCCTCCTGACTCTATACCATCAGCTATCCCTCCTGACTCTATACCATCAGCTATCCCTCCTGACTCTAAACTGTCAGCTATCCCTCCTGACTCTATATCATCAGCTATCCCTCCTGACTCTAAACTGTCAGCTATCCCTCCTGACTCTAAACTGTCAGCTGTCCCTCCTGACTCTATACCATCAGCTATCCCTCCTGACTCTAAACTGTCAGCTATCCCTCCTGACTCTATATCATCAGCTATCCCTCCTGACTCTAAACTGTCAGCTATCCCTCCTGACTCTGTACAATCAGCTAAATTCCTGACTCTAAAAACTCAGCTAACCCTACTGACTCTAAACACACAGCTATCCCTCCTGACTCAAAACATTCAACTAAACCTTCTGAATTTTAACTCTAAGCTAAATGTCCTGACTATAAAAACTCAGCTAAAACTTCTGACTTTAATAACCAGGCTAAACCGCCTCTGACTCTAAACACTCAGCTATACCTCCTGATTTGAAACACTTATCTAACCCTCCAGACTCTAAACACCCAGCTAAACCTCTTCTAACTCGGAACACTAATCTAAAAATCCTGACTTTAAACACTCCGCTAAACCTCCTCTGACACTGAACACTCAGCTAAATATCCTAACTCTAAACCCCCAGCTAATCTTCCTCTGACTCTAAACACTCAGCTAAAACTGCTGACTCTAAACTGTCAGCTAACAACCCTGACTCTAAACACTCATCTAAATATCCTGACTCTAAACACTCAGCTAAATCTCCTGACTCTAAACTGTCAGCTAATCTTCCTGACTCTAAACACTCAGCTAAACCTCCTGACTCTAAACACTCAGCTAAACCTCTGACTCTAAACACTCAGCTAAACCTCTGACTCTAAACACTCAGCTAAACCTCTGACTCTAAACACTCAGCTAAACCTCTGACTCTAAACACTCAGCTAAACCTCTGACTCTAAACACTCAGCTAAATCTCCTGACTCTAAACTGTCAGCTAATCTTCCTGACTCTAAACACTCAGCTAAACCTCTGACTCTAAACACTCAGCTAAACCTCCTGATTCTAAACACTCAGCTAAACCTCTGACTCTAAACACTCTGCTAAATCTCCTCTGACTCTAAACACTCAGCTAAACCTCTGACTCTAAACACTCAGCTAAACCTCCTGACTCTAAATACTCAGCTAAACCTCCTGATTCTAAACACTCAGCTAAACCTCTGACTCTAAACACTCAGCTAAACCTCTGACTCTAAACACTCGGCTAAACCTCCTGATTCTAAACACTGAGCTAAACCTCCTGATTCTAAATACTCGGCTAAATCTCCTCTGACTCTAAACACTCAGCTAAACCTCCTGACTCTAAATACTCAGCTAAACCTCCTGATTCTAAACACTCAGCTAAACCTCCTGATTCTAAACACTCGGCTAAACCTCTGACTCTAAACACTCAGCTAAACCTCCTGATTCTAAATACTCGGCTAAATCTCCTCTGACTCTAAACACTCAGCTAAACCTCCTGATTCTAAACACTCAGCTAAACCTCCTGATTCTAAACACTCAGCTAAACCTCTGACTCTAAACACTCAGCTAAACCTCCTGATTCTAAATACTCGGCTAAATCTCCTCTGATTCTAAATACTCAGCTAAACCTCTGATTCTAAACACTCAGCTAAACCTCTGACTCTAAACACTCAGCTAAACCTCTGACTCTAAACACTGAGCTAAACCTCCTGATTCTAAACACTCAGCTAAACCTCTGACTCTAAACTGTCAGCTAACAACCCTGACTCTACACACTCATCTAAATATCCTGACTCTAAACACTCAGCTAAATCTCCTGACTCTAAACTGTCAGCTAATCTTCCTGACTCTAAACACTCAGCTAAACCTCTGACTCTAAACACTCAGCTAAACCTCTGACTCTAAACACTGAGCTAACCCTCCTGATTCTAATCACTCAGCTAAACCTCTGACTCTAAACACTCAGCTAAACCTCCTGATTCTAAACACTCAGCTAAACATCCTGATTCTAAACACTCTGCTAAATCTCCTCTGACTCTAAACACTCAGCTAAACCTCTGACTCTAAACACTCAGCTAAACCTCCTGATTCTAAACACTCAGCTAAACCTCTGACTCTAAACACTCAGCTAAACCTCCTGACTCTAAACACTCAGCTAAACCTCCTGATTCTAAACACTCAGCTAAACCTCTGACTCTAAACACTCAGCAAAACCTCTGACTCTAAACACTCAGCTAAACCTCCTGATTCTAAACACTCAGCTAAACCTCCTGATTCTAAACACTCAGCTAAACCTCCTGACTCTAAACACTCAGCTAAACCTCCTGATTCTAAATACTCAGCTAAACCTCTGACTAAACACTCAGCTAAACCTCTGACTCTAAACACTCAGCTAAACCTCCTGATTCTAAACACTCAGCTAAACCTCTGACTCTAAACACTCAGCTAAACCTCCTGACTCTAAACACTCAGCTAAACCTCCTGATTCTAAACACTCAGCTAAACCTCTGACTCTAAACACTCAGCAAAACCTCTGACTCTAAACACTCAGCTAAACCTCCTGATTCTAAACACTCAGCTAAACCTCCTGATTCTAAACACTCAGCTAAACCTCCTGACTCTAAACACTCAGCTAAACCTCCTGATTCTAAATACTCAGCTAAACCTCTGACTAAACACTCAGCTAAACCTCTGACTCTAAACACTCAGCTAAACCTCCTGATTCTAAACACTCAGCTAAACCTCCTCTGACACTGAACACTCAGCTAAATATCCTAACTCTAAACCCCCAGCTAATCTTCCTCTGACTCTAAACACTCAGCTAAAACTGCTGACTCTAAACTGTCAGCTAACAACCCTGACTCTAAACACTCATCTAAATATCCTGACTCTAAACACTCAGCTAAATCTCCTGACTCTAAACTGTCAGCTAATCTTCCTGACTCTAAACACTCAGCTAAACCTCCTGACTCTAAACACTCAGCTAAACCTCTGACTCTAAACACTCAGCTAAACCTCTGACTCTAAACACTCAGCTAAACCTCTGACTCTAAACACTCAGCTAAACCTCTGACTCTAAACACTCAGCTAAACCTCTGACTCTAAACACTCAGCTAAATCTCCTGACTCTAAACTGTCAGCTAATCTTCCTGACTCTAAACACTCAGCTAAACCTCTGACTCTAAACACTCAGCTAAACCTCCTGATTCTAAACACTCAGCTAAACCTCTGACTCTAAACACTCTGCTAAATCTCCTCTGACTCTAAACACTCAGCTAAACCTCTGACTCTAAACACTCAGCTAAACCTCCTGACTCTAAATACTCAGCTAAACCTCCTGATTCTAAACACTCAGCTAAACCTCTGACTCTAAACACTCAGCTAAACCTCTGACTCTAAACACTCGGCTAAACCTCCTGATTCTAAACACTGAGCTAAACCTCCTGATTCTAAATACTCGGCTAAACCTCCTGATTCTAAACACTCAGCTAAACCTCCTGATTCTAAACACTCGGCTAAACCTCTGACTCTAAACACTCAGCTAAACCTCCTGATTCTAAATACTCGGCTAAATCTCCTCTGATTCTAAATACTCAGCTAAACCTCTGATTCTAAACACTCAGCTAAACCTCTGACTCTAAACACTCAGCTAAACCTCTGACTCTAAACACTGAGCTAAACCTCCTGATTCTAAACACTCAGCTAAACCTCTGACTCTAAACTGTCAGCTAACAACCCTGACTCTACACACTCATCTAAATATCCTGACTCTAAACACTCAGCTAAATCTCCTGACTCTAAACTGTCAGCTAATCTTCCTGACTCTAAACACTCAGCTAAACCTCTGACTCTAAACACTCAGCTAAACCTCTGACTCTAAACACTGAGCTAACCCTCCTGATTCTAATCACTCAGCTAAACCTCTGACTCTAAACACTCAGCTAAACCTCCTGATTCTAAACACTCAGCTAAACATCCTGATTCTAAACACTCTGCTAAATCTCCTCTGACTCTAAACACTCAGCTAAACCTCTGACTCTAAACACTCAGCTAAACCTCCTGATTCTAAACACTCAGCTAAACCTCTGACTCTAAACACTCAGCTAAACCTCCTGACTCTAAACACTCAGCTAAACCTCCTGATTCTAAACACTCAGCTAAACCTCTGACTCTAAACACTCAGCAAAACCTCTGACTCTAAACACTCAGCTAAACCTCCTGATTCTAAACACTCAGCTAAACCTCCTGATTCTAAACACTCAGCTAAACCTCCTGACTCTAAACACTCAGCTAAACCTCCTGATTCTAAATACTCAGCTAAACCTCTGACTAAACACTCAGCTAAACCTCTGACTCTAAACACTCAGCTAAACCTCCTGATTCTAAACACTCAGCTAAACCTCTGACTCTAAACACTCAGCTAAACCTCCTGACTCTAAACACTCAGCTAAACCTCCTGATTCTAAACACTCAGCTAAACCTCTGACTCTAAACACTCAGCAAAACCTCTGACTCTAAACACTCAGCTAAACCTCCTGATTCTAAACACTCAGCTAAACCTCCTGATTCTAAACACTCAGCTAAACCTCCTGACTCTAAACACTCAGCTAAACCTCCTGATTCTAAATACTCAGCTAAACCTCTGACTAAACACTCAGCTAAACCTCTGACTCTAAACACTCAGCTAAACCTCCTGATTCTAAACACTCAGCTAAACCTCCTGATTCTAAACACTCAGCTAAACCTCTGACTCTAATCACTCAGCTAAACCTCTGACTCTAAACACTCGGCTAAACCTCCTGATTCTAAACACTGAGCTAAACCTCCTGATTCTAAATACTCGGCTAAATCTCCTCTGACTCTAAACACTCAGCTAAACCTCCTGATTCTAAACACTCAGCTAAACCTCTGACTCTAAACACTCAGCTAAAACTGCTGACTCTAAACTGTCAGCTAACAACCCTGACTCTACACACTCATCTAAATATCCTGACTCTAAACACTCAGCTAAATCTCCTGACTCTAAACTGTCAGCTAATCTTCCTGACTCTAAACACTCAGCTAAACCTCTGACTCTAAACACTGAGCTAAACCTCCTGATTCTAAACACTCAGCTAAACCTCCTGATTCTAAACACTCTGCTAAATCTCCTCTGACTCTAAACACTCAGCTAAACCTCTGACTCTAAACACTCAGCTAAACCTCTGACTCTAAACACTCAGCTAAACATCCTGACTCTAAGCACTCAGCTAAACATCCTGACTCCAAGCACTCAAATAAACATTCTGTCTATAAATCCTCAGCTAAACCTTATCATGGTAAACACTCAGCTAAACCTACTGAATTGAATCACTCAGTTAAACCTCGTAACTCTAACCATTCAGCTAAACCTACTGAATTTAAACTCTCATAGTAAACATCATAACTCTTACCACTCAGCTAGACCTACTGAATTTAAACATCATGACTCTAAACACTCAGCTGAACGTCATCTGACTCTAAACACTCAGCTAAATCTCCCCTGACTCTAAACAGAAGACAAATATAAATAAATGTATTCATAAAGCCCTTTTTACATCAGCAGATTTCACAATGTGCTTATACAGAACCCACCGTAAAACCCCAAAGAGCAAGCAATGCAGATATAGAAGCACTGTGGCTAGGAAAACGTCCTATAAAGGCAGGAGCCTAGGAATAAACCTAGAGAGGAACCAGGCTCTGAGGGGTGGCCAGTCCTCTTCTGGCTGTGCCGGGTGGAGATTATAGGAGTACATGACCAAGATGTTCAAATGTTCATAGATGACCAGCAGCCATTAATGCAAACCAAAAGGTGTAATGGGTTCACACTCAAAAAGATGTCACATACGGCATTATTCCATTTTCTGTACTGTTTTTCACTGCCATTAAGGCCAAATCATTCTTCAAGATGTTCAAGTGATCATGCATGAACAGCAGGGTCAAATAATAATCACAGTGGTTGTAGAGGGTGCAACAGGTCAGCACCTCAGAAATAAATGTAATTAGGCTTTTCATAGACGAGCATTCAGAGATCGAGACAGCAGGTGCGGTAGGGAGAGAGAGAGAGAGGCTCAAGAACAGCAGGTCCGGGACAAGGTAGCATGTCCGTTGAACAGAAACCAGATCAAACAGGAGAATTACACCAGATAGGACAGACTGACCTAGCCCCCTGGAACATAGACTATTGCAGCATAAATACTGGAGACTGAGATTTTGGGGCTTCACCATGTTTCATCGAAATGTAGAGATTTATGTTGTCCAAATAGAAGTGAAAGTTGACATTGTGTTTCCGAATGACATCACCAAAAGGTAGGAATATATAGGGAAAACAATAATGGTCCTAAAACAGAACCTTGAGGAACACAATGATAGGTTCTAAAACCAGACTGAAGCATTTCGTATACATTATTTGTCTTCAGGAAGGCAGTGAGTTGCTGCACAACAGCTTTTTCAAAAATGTTTGAGAGGAACAGTAGATTCGATATAGGCCAATATTTTACAAACATTTTCTGGTCAAGGTTTTGCTTTTTCAGGAGAGGCTTTATTATTGCCACTTTTAGTGAGTTTGGTTCTGTAAGGGGTGCGTAACTGGTGGCAGGGAAGTCAGAAGCAGGAGAGCAGAACTAGGTAATAGCCGGAGCAGTGTGGTGGCTAAATTCTGCATTACCAAATGAGGAGAGTTACAAACTTCACACACCAGTCAGAGTTATACTTAAACTACATCTTTAATAATAAGAGCTTTGCAATAGCACAGACTTTCAATGACTCGCCATTGAAAATGACAACACAAAAGTACAAAGATCTTTTATAGCCAAGATACACCCCTCTCAACCTACATGACGAACCACAGATATTAGGAACAGTTCACAAAGAAATACTTTTACTTGAGAGAGGAGTATCCCATAGCCAGATAGCATTCGCTATAAATTATCGTTCAGTTTGGTCCCTAAGACGAGGTTCTAATCTCGTTCCTGGTACTTCATAGCACAAAACACCATCTCATCCAATGGCATAAATCAATTGTCAACTCTAGATACTTCCATCTCAAGTAAACCCCCTCTTGACCCCACTCCTGGACAAGCTCACTGAGGGGAGTGAGCCTCTAGGTCATACACTATCCCAGGATAAGTGCAAGAGCTAAGAGAGGACACACACATACAATGGTTCCAGACACTGCCATACACCTCCCCACAAAATAGAAAAGGATTGGTTCCCCATTAATCACGCCATCCCTTCACATGGTTTAACAGATACATTCACATATGAAGACAATGTTCCATCCTGTCCTCTTCCCTTTCTGATATTCTGCATAGCACCAGGGATATGTGAAAGACAAGCCTGACCTCTCCCCTCTCTGGGCCCCAAGTGACTGAGCCCCAGCTGAGGGAAGAAATGCAACTGCCAACACTAGAGTCTATTAGAAATACATTCTAATAGACACGTATATCACATAAACATATTATGCAATACAAGCATTATAACATAATCTTGCAATTTTCCACGACAGCAGTTTAATTTCAAAACCAACGGCATAAAGAAATAACCAACATGGGTACAAAACCCGACACGCACCAGTAAACATGTGCACAAGCACTTACAACAAACAATTCCACACAAAGACATGGGGGGAAAAGAGGGTTAAATACACAACACTTAATGAGGGAAATGAGAACCAGGTGTGTAGGAAAACAAGACAAAACAAATGGAAAATGAAAAGTGGATCGACGATGGCTAGAAGACCGGTGACGCCGACCGCTGAACGCTGTCCGAACAAGGAGAGGACCCGACTTCGGTGGAAGTCGTGACAGTACCCCCCCTTGACACGTGGCTCCAGCAGCGCGCCAACACCAGCC
This sequence comes from Salmo salar, assembly GCF_965601325.2. NCBI lineage: Eukaryota > Metazoa > Chordata > Actinopteri > Salmoniformes > Salmonidae > Salmo > Salmo salar. The sequence goes on from NC_138300.1 coordinate 126,531,259, forward strand.
TCGAGGATGACCCGGAGGGCGAGGTGCAGGGCAATCTGGACGGAGACGGTGGAAGTCCCGCAGCATTGAAGGGTCAAACATCAGAACCCAGCATCTCTCCTCCGGACCGTACCCCTCCCAGTCCACGAGGTACTGAAGGCCCCTCGCCCGACGCCTCGAATCCAGGATGGATCGAACGGAGTACGCTGGGGCCCCCTCAATGTCCAGAGGGGGCGGAGGAACCTCCTGTACCTCAGCCTCCTGGAGCGGGCCAGCCACCACCGGCCTGAGAAGAGACACATGGACCAAGGGGTTAACCAACCTCAATCAGGTTGGTTTTCGGGGGGAAGCTTTAACCTGTAACTCACCTCGTACAGTCTCCTCAGGACTTTAAATGGCCCCACAAACTGCGGACCCAGCTTCAGGCAGGGACAGGTTTCGGGTCGAGAGCCAGACCCAGTCCCCTAGTGCGAACACCGGGGCCTCACTGCGGTGACGGTCTGCGCTGGCTTTCACACAACACAATGCCACAGATGTCTCAGGTTTTGAGGGAGAGTGAAATTGGCATGCTGACTGTAGGAATGTCTACCAGAGCTGTTGCACGAGAATTGAATGTTAATTTATCTACCATAAGCCACCTAGTTTTGTCAAACAACACAATGCCACAGATGTCTCAAGTTGGCATGCTGACTGAAGGAATGTCCACCAGAGCTGTGGACAGAGAATTTAATGTTAATTTCTCTACCATAAGAGTTAATATTGGTTTAGGGAATTTGGCAGGACGTCCAACCAGCCTCACAACCATGGCATTGGGTGGGTGTGTCACGTCCTGACCAGTATAAAGGTTATTTGTTATTGTAGTTTGGTCAGGACGTGGCAGAGGATATTTGTTTTATGTGGTTCGGAGTGGTGTTTTATGTAGTAGGGCGTTTGATTTATTATTTCCGGGGTTTTGGTCTATGTTCTATGTTTTGTTATTTCTATGTTCTTTCGGGTTTGTTGTATTTCTATGTTTAGGTTAATGGGGGGTTGGACTCTCAATTGGAGGCAGGTGCTTTCTCGTTGCCTCTGATTGAGAGTCCTATATATGGGTAATTGTTTGGTTTAGTGTTTGTGGGAGATTGTTTCTTGTTTTGCGTGTGTGAGCCTTACAAGACTGTTTTGTTGATCGTTCGTTCTTCTTTTGTTATTTTGGTGTTCACTTTATTTTAAAATAAATATCAAGATGAGCATCCACATTCCTGCTGCGTTTTGGTCCTCCATTCCCGACGACAACTGTGACAGGGTGAGCAGTTTGTTGATGTAAACGTTGTGAACAGAGCGCCCCGTGGTGGAGGTAGAGTTTTCTATGGGTAGACATAAGCTATGGACAACAAACACAATTGCATTTTATTAATGGCAATGTGAATGCACAGAGATACCATGACGAGATCATGAGGCCCATTGACATGCCATTTGTTTCAGCATGTTAATGCACGGCCCCAATGTCACACGGTTCTGTACACAATTCCTGGAAGCTGAAAATGTCCCAGTTCTTCCATGGCCTGCATACTCACCAGACATGTCACCCATTGAGCAAGTTTGGGATGCTCTGGACCAACGTTTACGACAGCGTGTTCCAGTTCCCGCCAATATCCAGCAACTTCGCACAGCCATTGAAGAGGTGTGGAATAACATTCCACAAGCCACAATCAACAGCCTGATCAACTATGCGAAGGACATGTGTTGCACTCCATGAAGCAAATGGTGGTCATATCAGATACTAACTGGTTTTCTGACCCACATCCCTACCTTTTTTTTAAGGTACAGAATCTGTGAGCAACAAATGCATATCTGTATTCCCAACATGTGAAATCCATAGATTAGGGCCTAATGAATTTATTTTAACTTCTTAAGGCTAGGGGGAAGTATTCGGAAGTTTGAATGACTGACATGCCCAAAGTAAACTGCCTGTTACTCAGGCCCAGAAGCTAGGATATGCATATAATTGGTAGTATTGGATAGAAGACACTGAAGTTTCTAAAACTGTTACAATAATGTCTGTGAGTATAACAAAAACCCGAGGAGAATCCATCCGGAATTGTTTTTTTTAGGTTACCACCCATTGAAATGAAATGCTTGTCTGTGGGAAATTCAAAGGAAATCCTCCCAGATTACAGTTCCTATGGCTTCCACTAGATGTCAACAGTCTTTAGAAAGGTTTCAGGCTTGTTTTTTGAAAAATGAATAAGTAATTGTAGTTTTTCGAGGTGGATCTCATTTTGAATGTAATCTCGTGGCGCGCGTGGATGAGGGTGCGCACCTCGTTATTTATCTCTGGTATTGAACATACTACATTCTGTCTTAAATTTGATCATTTATTTACATATTAGGGTACCTGAGGATTGATTATAAACATTGTTTGACTTGTTTCGATGAAGGTTATTGGTAACTTTTGGCTTTCATTTGTATGCATTTTGAACTAGTGGAACGGGTGGATTACTGAATCAAACGCGCCAGCTAAACAGACTTTTTTGGGATATAAAGAAGGACTTTATCGAACAAAATGACCATTTGTTGTGTAGCTGGGACCCTTGGGATTGCAAACAGAGGAAGATCTTCAAAGGTAAGTGATTTATTTTATCGCTATTTCTGACTTTTGTGACGCCTCTACTGGTCTGGAAAATGTTTTTAATGCTTTCGTATGCTGGGCGCTGCCCTCAGATAATCGCATAGTATGCTTTCGCCGTAAAGCCTTTTTGAAATCTGACAAAGTGACTGGATTAACAAGAAGTTAAGCTTTTAAATGATGTATGACACTTGTATTTTCATGAATGTTTAAAATTACGTTTTTTTGTATTTTGAATTTCGCGCTCTGCAATTTCACCGGATGTTGTCGAGATGGGGCGCTAGCGTCCCACCTAGCCCAAAGAGAACTGTTCCTTATATGAACTGTAACTCAGTAAAATCTTTGAAATTGTTTCATGTTGCATTTATATTTCTGTTCGGTATATAGTGAAAACAATAGTGGTCCTAAACGTAATCTTGAGGAACACTGATATTTTTCGACAGATAAGATCTAAACCAGGCAAGAACTTGTCCGTGTGGAGCAATTACGGTTTCTAATCTCTCCAAAAGAATGTGGCGATCGATATGTAAAGAAAAAAGTATTTAATAAGATTATTTCATTCATTCAGATCTAGGATGTGTTATTTTAGTGTTCCCTTTATTTTTTTGAGCAGTGTAGTTTTTTATATTTTCTGGGTCAAGGTTTGGCTATTTTAGGAGAAGCTTTATTACTGCCACTTTTAGTGAGTTCGGTACACATCCGGAGGATAGAGAGCCGTTTATTATGCTCAACATAGGAGGGCAAAGCACAGAAAGCAGCTCTTTCAGTAGTTTAGTTGGAATAGGGTCCAGTATGCAGCTTGAGGGTTTAGAGGCCATTATTATTTTCATCATTGTGTCAAGAAATATTGTGCTAAAACACCTTAGTATCTCCCTTGATCCTAGGTCCTGGCAGAGTTGTGCAGACTCAGGACAATGGAGCTTTGGAGGAATACGCAGATTTAAAGAGTCCGTAATTTGCTTTCTAATGATCATGATCTTTTCCTCAAAGAAGTTCATAAATTTATTGCTGCTGAAGTGAAAGCCATCCTCCATTTGCGAATGCTGCTTTTAAGTTAGCTTTGCGACAGTATCAAAAAGAAATTTTGGATTGTTCTTATTTTCCTCAATTAAGTTGGAAAAATAGGATGATCGAGCAGCAGTGAGGGCTCTTCGGTACTGTCTTTCCAAGCTAGTCGGAAGACTTCCAGTTTGGTGTGGCGCCATTTCCGTTCCAATTTTCTGGAAGATTGCTTCAGAGCTCGTGTATTTTCTGTATACCAGGGAGCTAGTTTCTTATGACAGATGTCTTTAGTTTTTAGGGGTGCAACTGCATCTAGGGTATTGCGCAAGGTTAAATTGAGTTCCTCGGTTAGGTGGTTAACTGATTTTTGTCCTCTGACGTCCTTGGGTAGGCAGAGGGAGTCTGGAAGGGCATCAAGGAATCTTTGAGTTGTCTGAGAATTTATAGCACGACTTTTAATGCTCCTTGGTTGGGGTCTGAGCAGATTATTTGTTGCAATTGCAAACGCAGTAAAATGGTGGTCCGATAATCCAGGATTATGAGGGAAAACATTAAGATACACAACATTTATTCCATGGGACAAAACTAGCTCCAGAGTATGACTGTGGCAGTGAGTAGGTCCAGAGACATGTTGGACAAAACCCACTGAGTCGATGATGGCTCCGAAAGCCTTTTGGAGTGGGTCTGTGGACTTTTCCATGTGAATGTTAAAGTCACCAAAAATTTGAATATTATCTGCTATGACTACAAGATCCGATAGGAATTCAGGGAACTCAGTGAGGAACACTGCATATGGCCCAGGAGGCCTGTAAACATTAGCTATAAAAAGTGATTGAGTAGGCTGCATAGATGTCATGACTAGAAGCTCAAAAGAGGAAAACGTCATTGTTTTTTTTTTTGTCAATTGAAATTTGCTATCGTAAATGTTAGCAACACCTCCGCCTTTGCCGGATGCACGGGGGATATGGTCACTAGTGTAACCAGGGGGTGAGGCCTCATTTAACACAGTAAATTCATCAGGCTTAAGCCATGTTTCAGTCAGGCCAATCACATCAAGATTATGATCAGTGATTAGTACATTGACTATAATATAATTATAACATATATAATAATATATGCATATTCTTGGTACCATTTGAAAGGAAACACTTTGAAGTTTGTGGAAATGTGAAATTAATGTAGGAGAATATAACACAATAGATCTGGTAAAAGATAATACAAAGAAAAAACCAACTGTTGTTTTGTATTTTTTTTATTCTTTGAAATGCAAGCGAAAGGCCATAATGTTTTATTCCAGCCCAGCTGCAATTTAGATGTTTGCCACTAGATGGCATCAGTGTATGTGCAAAGTTTTAGACTGATCCAATGAACCACTGCATTTCTGTTCTAAAATGTTGTACCAAGACTGCCCAAATGTGCCTAATTGGTTTATTAATATATTTTCAAGTTCATAATTATGCACTCTCCTCAAACAATAGCATGGTATTATTTCACTGTAATAGCTACTGGTAATTGGACAGTGCAGTTAGATGAACAAGAATGTCAGCTTTCTGCCAATATCAGATATGTCTATGTCCTGGGAAATGTTCTTGTTACTTACAACCTCATGCTAATCGCATTAGCCTACGTTAGCTCAACCGTCCCGCGGGGGACCCACCGATCCTGTAATACTGTATATGCTGCACATATAATCCACAAAATTGTCACCCTAATAGTAATTCCCTCATGTAAGATATTTTGCCAATAATTGGTTCAAATTCACAATTGAGCTGCCTTAGTAAAGGCAGCCATTGATCCTCACTTCTGTCATATGTAACAGCCGGCATACCTGGATGAGACTTAAAGGTACTGTTTTGTACCCGCCTATCAGGAGACTTTCACTATTACATCAATCAGATGTCAAATTATAAGAAGAAGAAAAAAGACAAATTGCAAGCATTATTACTCCACAGATAGATACATCTAGATGAGCATATGTAACGTTATTGGGCACACTGACCGATTGAATGGGATCTTCCCTGAACAAAAACAAGGCAGCGAGCTTGACGTGTTGACAAAGCTGAAGCCCAGTGCATCCAATCACACTGGTTCCTAAGCAACAGGTAATCTCACAACACACGCTTTTGTAGCAGAAATGGCTTTTCACAGGGTGGTGCTCAAAGCAACTCTTCTCAAAGTCAACTTGGAGAATAGAGACATCACAAGGAGACCTTGAAAAAACACTCTGAAGAAAGACCTCAGGATGCATGACAAATTGCACAGTATTTCCTATTCATGCACTACTTTTGACCAAAGCCCATGGGGAATAAGGTGCCATTTCATAAAAGGAATGCAGTATATAGGGAATAGGCATTTAGGACGCAGACAGCCTTTCCAGCTGGTGTAAAAGGAGAGAAAATAATAACGTATGAACAACGTGTCCTTCCCTGTGGCTCAGTTGGTAGAGCATGTTGTTTGCAACGCCAGCGTGGTGGGTTTGATTCCCACGGGGGGCCAGTACAAAAATAAATAATAATAATAATAAAATAAAATAAAAAAATGCATGAAATGAAATGTATGCATTCACTACTGTAAGTCGCTCTGGATAAGAGCGTCTGCTAAATGACTAAAATGTAACAATGAGACAGCATCCATCTTGGACACAAGGTTCTCTCCTGTGCAACATCACTGTTTCCTCCTACTGGCTGTGGTCTGTCTGGCATAGCTACTGTATGGACACGGTGGAATAAACACCTTTCAGGGCCACCCAGGCTAAAGTGTTATCTGTTAGCTTCTTGAGGCTTTAGACTTCGCTTAGACTGAGGAAAAGTTAACACAAACAATCTTCAGAGAAGAGAGGAGAGGCTTTGCAAAATGGGTGGAATTGAAAAAGAAGACATGACATATGCATCGTTCATGTTTAATTTACTCTGCCAGACAAAGCCTTGATGTCAGAATGAATTGGCGGATTGGCCATCTGGCAAGTCCGGCAAATGCCAGAAGGGCCGGACCATATTTTATTATTAGCTCGAGATTGAAATGCTATCTCGAGATTATAGAACATTTCTTGTCACTCGCTGCCAGTAAAATGCTATTTTTGATACAATACCAGACAGGCCAGTGAGATGTTAGTTTGGATACATTATCAGACAGGCCAGTGAGGTGTTAGTTTGGATACATTATCAGACAGGCCAGTGAGGAGTTAGTTTGGATACATTATCAGACAGGCCAGTGAGGTGTTAGTTTGGATACATTATCAGACAGGCCAGTGAGGTGTTAGTTTGGATCCAGTATCAGACAGGCCAGTGAGATGTTAGTTTGGATACAGTATCAGACAGGCCGGGGGGGCAGTCGCGGCCAGGAGGTGTTAGTTTGGCGATCGCAGGCCGGGGGAGGGCTATCAGACAGGCCAGTGAGGTGTTAGTTTGGATACATTATCAGACAGGCCAGTGAGGTGTTAGTTTGGATACATTATCAGACAGGCCAGTGAGGTGTTAGTTTGGATACATTATCAGACAGGCCAGTGAGATGTTAGTTTGGATACAGTATCAGACAGGCCAGTGAGGTGTTAGTTTGGATACATTATCAGACAGGCCAGTGAGGTGTTAGTTTGGATACATTATCAGACAGGCCAGTGAGGTGTTAGTTTGGATACAGTATCAGACAGGCCAGTGAGGTGTTAGTTTGGATACAGTATCAGACAGGGAGATAAATGTTATACAGACCATGCCTTCTGACATTAGGACATGGAAGGCTTAGTTGTTCTATCCTGGGTTCTGAGAGCGAGAAGAGTCTAGCTGAAGACGCCCGCCAACACACACACACACACACACGCGACACACACACGCACACACACACACACACACACACACACACACACACACACACACGCAGACACACACACACACACACACACACACACACACACACACACACACAGCTAAAATATTTGAAATTATTTCAAATTGTAATTGAACCCAGGTCTGACATGGGCGGAGGCAGCGACACATGGAGCGAGGGGCAGAGGGACAGCAGACCGGAGCGAGGGGACGGGGCGCAGAACACTATGGAGCTGAGGGATGCAGAGGGACAGCAGCCTGGAGCGGGGAGCGAGGGCAGCAGAACCTTGGAGCTGAGGGATAAGACAGAGTGGACAGCAGAACACCTTGGAGCTGAGGGGTAAGACAGAGTGGACAGCAGAACACCTTGGAGCTGAGGGGCGGTGGCGCGACACCGGAGCGGGGAGCAGGTGGACAGCAGAACACCTTGGAGCTGAGGGGTAAGACAGAGTGGACAGCAGAACACCTTGGAGCTGAGGGGTAAGACAGAGTGGACAGCAGAACACTATGGAGCTGAGGGATAAGACAGAGTGGACAGCAGAACACTATGGAGCTGAGGGGTAAGACAGAGTGGACAGCAGAACACCTTGGAGCTGAGGGATAAGACAGAGTGGACAGCAGAACACCTTGGAGCTGAGGGGTAAGACAGAGTGGACAGCAGAACACCTTGGAGCTGAGGGGTAAGACAGAGTGGACAGCAGAACACCTTGGAGCTGAGGGGTAAGACAGAGTGGACAGCAGAACACTATGGAGCTGAGGGATAAGACAGAGTGGACAGCAGAACACCTTGGAGCTGAGGGGTAAGACAGAGTGGACAGCAGAACACCTTGGAGCTGAGGGATAAGACAGAGTGGACAGCAGAACACCTTGGAGCTGAGGGGTAAGACAGAGTGGACAGCAGAACACCTTGGAGCTGAGGGGTAAGACAGAGTGGACAGCAGAACACCTTGGAGCTGAGGGATAAGACAGAGTGGACAGCAGAACACCTTGGAGCTGAGGGGTAAGACAGAGTGGACAGCAGAACACCTTGGAGCTTAGGGGTAAGACAGAGTGGACAGCAGAACACCTTGGAGCTGAGGGATAAGACAGAGTGGACAGCAGAACACCTTGGAGCTGAGGGGTAAGACAGAGTGGACAGCAGAACACCTTGGAGCTGAGGGGAAAGACAGAGTGGACAGCAGAACACCTTGGAGCTGAGGGATAAGACAGAGTGGACAGCAGAACACCTTGGAGCTGAGGGATAAGACAGAGTGGAAAGCAGAACACCTTGGAGCTGAGGGGTAAGACAGAGTGGACAGCAGACCACTATGGAGCTGAGGGATAAGACAGAGTGGACAGCAGAACACCTTGGAGCTGAGGGGTAAGACAGAGTGGACAGCAGAACACCTTGGAGCTGAGGGATAAGACAGAGTGGACAGCAGAACACCTTGGAGCTGAGGGGTAAGACAGAGTGGACAGCAGAACACCTTGGAGCTGAGGGGTAAGACAGAGTGGACAGCAGAACACTATGGAGCTGAGGGGTAAGACAGAGTGGACAGCAGAACACTATGGAGCTGAGGGATAAGACAGAGTGGACAGCAGAACACTATGGAGCTGAGGGATAAGACCGAGTGGACAGCAGAACACCTTGGAGCTGAGGGGTAAGACAGAGTGGACAGCAGAACACCTTGGAGCTGAGGGGAAAGACAGAGTGGACAGCAGAACACCTTGGAGCTGAGGGATAAGACAGAGTGGACAGCAGAACACCTTGGAGCTGAGGGATAAGACAGAGTGGACAGCAGAACACCTTGGAGCTGAGGGGTAAGACAGAGTGGACAGCAGAACACCTTGGAGCTGAGGGGTAAGACAGAGTGGACAGCAGAACACCTTGGAGCTGAGGGGTAAGACAGAGTGGACAGCAGAACACTATGGAGCTGAGGGATAAGACAGAGTGGACAGCAGAACACCTTGGAGCTGAGGGGTAAGACAGAGTGGACAGCAGAACACCTTGGAGCTGAGGGATAAGACAGAGTGGACAGCAGAACACCTTGGAGCTGAGGGGTAAGACAGAGTGGACAGCAGAACACCTTGGAGCTGAGGGTAAGACAGAGTGGACAGCAGAACACTTGGAGCTGAGGGATAAGACAGAGTGGACAGCAGAACATGGAGCTGAGGGGTAAGACAGAGTGGACAGCAGAACACCTTGGAGCTGAGGGGTAAGACAGAGTGGACAGCAGAACACCTATGGAGCTGAGGGGTAAGACAGAGTGGACAGCAGAACACCTTGGAGCTGAGGGGTAAGACAGAGTGGACAGCAGAACACCTTGGAGCTGAGGGATAAGACAGAGTGGACAGCAGAACACTATGGAGCTGAGGGATAAGACAGAGTGGACAGCAGAACACCTTGGAGCTGAGGGGTAAGACAGAGTGGACAGCAGAACACCTTGGAGCTGAGGGGTAAGACAGAGTGGACAGCAGAACACCTTGGAGCTGAGGGGAAAGACAGAGTGGACAGCAGAACACCTTGGAGCTGAGCGGTAAGACAGAGTGGACAGCAGAACACCTTGGAGCTGAGGGATAAGACAGAGTGGACAGCAGAACACTATGGAGCTGAGGGATAAGACAGAGTGGACAGCAGAACACCTATGGAGCTGAGGGATAAGACAGAGTGGACAGCAGAACACTATGGAGCTGAGGGATAAGACAGAGTGGACAGCAGAACACTATGGAGCTGAGGGATAAGACAGAGTGGACAGCAGAACACCTTGGAGCTGAGGGATAAGACAGAGTGGACAGCATAACACCTTGGAGCTGAGGGGTAAGACAGAGTGGACAGCAGAACACCTTGGAGCTGAGGGGTAAGACAGAGTGGACAGCAGAACACTATGGAGCTGAGGGATAAGACAGAGTGGACAGCAGAACACTATGGAGCTGAGGGATAAGACAGAGTGGACAGCAGAACACTATGGAGCTGAGGGATAAGACAGAGTGGACAGCAGAACACTATGGAGCTGAGGGATATGATGTGCTAGGATTGGAATGGCCACTATGGCCCAGAGCAATAACATGACAAGAGAGGCTATAACAGCTTTACCCTGCCAATCATTGGATGTCCTGGACTGTACTGGACTGGACTTTCAATATGGGGTGATTGTCAATGTGGTCTCACTGTCAATATGAGGTGTGGGGGAGAGTTGGAAAATAGGAACACAGCCCCTTTACTCTATATGTCCTCGTGTATTTTACCCTGGTGGAACTAGCCTGATCGCTGCGTTCACAATTATGTGCTTTACTGATTTGTGAATTGAAATAGAATGGGAAATGCAGCGATCAGCCTGGTTCCTTCAGGTTAAGTGTATTTATAACCTTGTCAAAAATATGTTAATGCTGATAGAAGGAAAACAGATATTTAAAAAAAAGCAATTTACATGGACAGCAAATCTTCACACCTTAAAAGAATGTTCGTTTGCACTCATGAATCATTATAGTCAACGATGAAACTCAGAATACACAAAAAAGGCAATTACTATTTATTCTCATCCCCCAGCCATCGCTCTTAGGAAAGATGTGAGGCCAATTTTAAAACCAATTATCACTGCGTGTTGTCAGACTGTTAGCAGCTCTACAGGGGAGGATGAGTGATGATAGGAGTTATTAAACTCACCCTCAGACTTACAGTGATGAGTCACAGCAACACAAATTCAGGATACCACTGGATTACTATTTTAATAAAATATCTACTCCAGTTTGTTGTAATTACGGTCATCTCTTAATTTTTTATTTCATTTTCACAAATGTTTATATGAAGCAGAACAGCAGAATAAAGAACAGTACTAAATAGAAACGATTTATCATTGAACATTTATAACATTTATTTAACAGTTAAAAATTTGAATATAATTTACACTAGGATATCTCCTCTGATTTGTGGCAATTATTGGCTTCATTTTTCCTTTGTTTTTCAATCTCAGCCAACCTAAACTCTTAGCGCCTTTTTTTCTATCTAGAACCTAAAAGTGTTATTCGGCTGTACCCATTGAAGAACCCTTTGTAGAACCCTTTTGGTTCCAGGTAGAACCCTTTTGGTTCCAGGTAGAACCATTTTGTGTTCCATGTAGAACCTTTTCCACAGAGGATTCTACATGGAACCCAAAGGGTTCTCCTATGAGGACAGCTGAAAACCTCTTTTGGAACCTTTTTTTTCTACGAGCGTAGTTGGTTCAGTTTATTTTAATTTTAAGCATTTCTCCAGGGCTGTTTCATCTAGCGTAATACACAAAGAAATACATTGCTGTTATATATTATTATCATTACCTAAAGTGTTGCTATAAAAATGCCACATTTTGTAAAGTCACAGAGAAATGATAGAAGTGACACAGCGGGTGTTTAAACCAATGTTACAACAAATACTGGGATTCTCTGAACAAAGTAGACATGGGATGAATCTGCATGAAGCACGCACCTCAAACAGCCTGGAGTCGCCTGATACAGACCTATTGAATGTGACCGTGTACTAGCTAGGTCACACACATCTAGCTCTGGGCTAATCAGATCTCCAGAAGAATGATCTACCGGCAGTCTCTCTCTTTGTCTCTGTCTCGCAATTCAATTGACATTTTTCAATGTAAGGGTTTATTTGCATGGGAAACATATGTTAACACTGCCAAAGCAAGTGAAATAAACAACAAAATAATGAACGGTAAACATTACACTCACAAAAGTTCCAAAAGAATAGGGACATTTCAATTGTCATACTATGTCTATATACAGTGTCTATATACAATGTGCAAATAGTTGAAGCAAAGGGAAAGTAAATAAACATAATTATGGGTTGTATTTACAATGGTGTTTGCTCTTCACTGGTTGTCCTTTTCTTGAGGCAACAGGTCTGTCTTTGCACACTGTGGTATTTCACCCAATAAATATGGGAGTTTATCAAAATTGGATTTGTTTTCGAATTCTTTGTGGGTCTGTGAAATCTGAGGAAAGTATGGGTGTCTAATATGGTCATACATTTAGCAGGAGGTTAGGAAGTGCAGCTCAGTTTCCACCTCATTTTGTGGGAAGTGTCCACATGGCCTGTCTTCTCCACTTCTGCCAACGGCGGCCTTTCTAAACAGCAAGACTACGCTCAGTGAGTCTGTACAGAGTCAAAGCTTTCCTTAAGTTTGGGTCAGTCACAGTGGTCAGGTATTCTGGCAGTGTGTACTCTCTGTTTAGGGCCAAATAGCATTCTAGTTTGCTCTGTTTTTGTGTGAATTCTTTCCTGTCAAATAATTCTATTTTTGTTTTCTCATGATTTGGTTGGGTCTAATTGTGTTGCTGTCCTGGGGCTCTGTGGGGTCTGTTTGTGTTTGTTAACAGAGCCCCAGGACCAGCTTGCTTAGGGGACTCTTCTCCAGGTTCATCTCTCTGTAGGTGATGGCTCTGTGGGGTGTGTGTTTGAACAGAGCCCCAGGACCAGCTTGCTTAGGGGACTCTCCTCCAGGTTCATCTCTCTGTAGGTGATGGCTCTGTGGGGTGTGTTTGTGAACAGAGCCCCAGGACCAGCTTGTTTAGGGGACTCTTCTCCAGGTTCATCTCTCTGTAGGTGGTGGCTTTGTTATGGAAGGTTTGGGAATCGCTTCCTTTTAGCTGGTTGTAGAATTGAACAGCTCTTTCTGTATTTTGATAATTAGCGGGTATCGGTCTAATTCTGCTCTGCATGGATTATTTGGTGTTTTACATTGTACACAGAGGATATTTTTGCAGAATTCTGCATGCAGAGTCTCAATTTTGAGTTTGTCCCATTTTGTGAATTCTAGGTTGGTGAGCGGACCCCAGACCTCACAACCAAAAAGGGCAATGGGTTCTACAACTGATTGAAGTATTTTTTGCCAGATCCTAATTGGTATGTCAAATTTTATGTTCCTTTTGATGGCATAGAAGGCCCTTCTTGCCTTGTCTCTCAGATCGTTCACAGCTTTGTGGAAGTTACCTGTGGCGCTGATGTTTAGGCCGAGGTATGTATCGTTTGTTGGGTGCTGTAGGGCAACGGTGTCTAGATGGAATTTGTATTTGTGGTCCTTTACTTGTGTTTTTTTTTTTTGGAACACCATTATTTTTGTCTTACTGAGATTTACTGTCAGGGCCCAGGTCTGACAGAATCTGGGCAGAATCAAATCAAATCAAATGTATTTATACAGCCCTTCTTGCATCATCTGATAGCTCAAAGTGATGTACAGAAACCCAGCCTAAAACCCCAAACAGCAAGTAATGCAGGTGTAGAAGCACGGTGGCTAGGAAAAACTCCCATAGAAAGGTCAAAACCTAGGAAGAAACCTAGAGAGGAACCAGGCTATGAGGGGTGGCCAGTCCTCTTCTGGCTGTGCTGGGTGGCGATTATAACAGCACATGGCCAAGATGTTCAAATGTTCATAAATGACCAGCATGGTCAAATAATAATAATCATAGTAGTTGTCGAGGGTGCAACAAGTCAGTAACACAAGAGTAAGTGTCAGTTGGCTTTTTCATAGCCGATCTTTGAGAGTATCTCTACCGCTCCTGCTGTCTCTAGAGAGTTGAAAACAGCAGGTCTGGGACAGGTAGCATGTCCGGTGAACAGGTCAGGGTTCCAGCAGGTCTGGGACAGCAGGTCTGGGACAGGTAGCACGTCCGGTGAACAGGTCAGGGTTCCAGCAGGTCTGGGACAGCAGGTCTGGGACAGGTAGCATGTCCGGTGAACAGGTCAGGGTTCCAGCAGGTCTGGGACAGCAGGTCTGGGACAGGTAGCACGTCCGGTGAACAAGTCAGGGTTCCAGCAGGTCTGGGACAGCAGGTCTGGGACAGGTAGAACGTCCGGTGAACAGGTCAGGGTTCCAGCAGGTCTGGGACAGCAGGTCTGGGACAGGTAGCACGTCCGGTGAACAGGTCAGGGTTCCAGCAGGTCTGGGACAGGTAGCACGTCCGGTGAACAGGTCAGGGTTCCAGCAGGTCTGGGACAGGTGAATTCCAACGTGGAATTCCAAGTCAGAAACTCTAGGATCATCCTAAACCTCTGACTTTCCCCACATGAAGATCACTAATGTCACGATTTTACCTTATTTTTCTCTCCTGAGTTCCCAGTTGTCCTGAATGCACCAAAACTGTCAGCCACAATACAATTCTCAGAGAGGAGAAATCTCATCAACTGGTGTGAACTATAAAACACTGAGTGTACAAAACATTAAGAACACCTGCTCTTTCCATGACATACTGACCAGGTGAAAAGTACGATCCCTTATTGATGTCACCTGTTACAGTTTTTCTCAATTGTTTACACACAAATACTGGTCCTTGAGACACAATGACCACAACATGTAACTCATGCACCAACCCCCTGAACCAATTCTGCTAAACTACAAGCACAATTCCTGCTTTGCACTCAAATCGCAGTTCTAAAACACACTTTTTTCAAAACACTACACACAATTCTTTGCATTTGGCACAATTTTCATGCAGAACATCTCTTGTTTTCACAATGAACACACTGCCATTCAAATATGCACACTGACTCATCACATGGGCAAACACCCGTCACAAAGTTTTACAATTAGCAATCAGAGCTTTAGCATAAAAGGGCAACAGGTGAGCTCTTCTGTTTTGGAGCAATGGATGCCAACATTGGAAACAGAGGCAGAGCCAGAGGAGTGAGAGTAAGAGGAGGAGGACGGGGAGGACAAGGACGAGGACGAGGAAGGCCAAGGACCGTGATCTCTGATGAGATCCGAGCCACTTTGGTTGATCATGTGGTCAACCATGGTCTAACAATGAGGGAGGCTGGGTAAAGAGTACAGCCAAATTTGAGCAGGTTCACTGTAGCATCCATCATCCGGACATTCCGAAATGAGAACAGGTAAGAAATCTAGAAAATTGCAGTACTGCATATCAATACAGTACTCAATGAGTACAGTAGTACAGTATTGCCTGTGAACAGTTCTGTAGGACTGTAAAAATAAAGTATGTTTCAAGTATTTGGGAAATGTATTCCTACTTTGTATTTACAGTATTTTACTATTTGTTTGGGTAGAGCTGAAAGATTACCAACACAAGGTGGTCGAGAAGGTGTTCTGTCTCCTGAAAAGGAAACTGAAATCATGAACATGGTCCTAGAAAATAACGCCATAACATTACGGCAAATACAAAGAAAAATAATAGAAAACAATGAGATATTTCAAAATATTGATAGGGTGAGCTTATCAACACTGGACCGTGTCTTGCGCAGAAATAATCTCAGGATGAAGCAGGTCTACAGGTCTAAAGCCATTTGAACGCAATTCAGAAAGAGTCAAAGAATTGCGATATAACTACGTGCAAGTGAGTCCTATACAATCCCACAATTGATGCATACTCTCAACACTGTATAAATTATACATATTTCAGTATTGTAATCATAATGATTATGCTTCACAATAGTGACCACTCCATGTCTATTTCTGATATTGTCATGTGTGTTTCAGAGAGTCCTTCAAATCAAATCAAATCAAATGTATTTATATAGCCCTTCGTACATCAGCTGATATCTCAAAGTGCTGTACAGAAACCCAGCCTAAAACCCCAAACAGCAAGCAATGCATGTGAAAGAAGCACGGTGGCTAGGAAAAACTCCCTAGGAAAAACTCCCTAGAAAGGCAAAAAACCTAGGAAGAAACCTAGAGAGGAACCAGGCTATGAGGGGTGGCCAGTCCTCTTCTGGCTGTGCAGGGTGGATATTATAACAGAACATGGTCAAGATGTTAAAATGTTCATAAATGACCAGCATGGTCAAATAATAATAATCATAGTAGTTGTCGAGGGTGCAACAAGCACGTCCGGTGAACAGGTCAGGGTTCCATAGCCGCAGGCAGAACAGTTGAAACTGGAGCAGCAGCAAGGCCAGGTGGCCTGGGGACAGCAAGGAGTCATCATACCAGGTAGTCCTGATGCATGGTCCTAGGGCTCAGGTCCTCCGAGAGAAAGACAGAAAGAGAGAAAGAGAGAATTAGAGAGAGCATATTTAAATTCACACAGGACACCGGATAAGACAAGAGAAATACTCCAGATGTAACAGACTGACCCTAGCCCCCCGACACATAAACTACTGCAGCATAAATACTGGAGGCTGAGACAGGAGGGATCAGAAGACACTGTGGCCCCATCCGATGATACCCCCGGACAGGGCCAAACAGGCAGGATATAACCCCACCCACTTTGCCAAAGCACAGCCCCGACACCACTAGAGGGATGTCTCCAACCACCAACTTACCGTCCTAAGACAAGGCCGAGTATAGCCCACAACGATCTCCGCCAGGGCACAACCCAAGGGGGGGGGCGCCAACCCAGACAGGAAGACCACGTCAGTGACTCAACCCACTCATGTGACGCACCCCTCCCATGGACGGCATGGAAGAGCACCAGTAAGCCAGTGACTCAGCCCCTGTAAAAGGGTTAGAGGCAGAGAATCCCAGTGGAAAGAGGGCAACCGGCAAGGCAGAGACAGCAAGGGCGGTTCGTTGCTCCAGCCTTTCCGTTCACCTTCACACTCCTGGGCCAGACTATACTTAATCATAGGACCTACTGAAGAGATAAGTGCTTCTTTCACATGCTTTGCTTGCTGTTTGGGGTTTTAGGCTGGGTTTCTGTACAGCACTTTGAGATATCAGCTGATGTACGAAGGGCTATATAAATACATTTGATTTGATTTGATTTGATTCAGTAAAGACTTAAAGGTTGAGACTGAGTCTGCGTCTCTCACATGGGTAGGCAGACCATTCCATAAAAATTGAGCTCTATAGGAGAAAGCTCTACCTCCAGCCGTTTGCTTAGACATTCTAGGGACAATTAGGAGGCCTGCGTCTTGTGACCGTAGCGTACGTGTAGGTATGTACGGCAGGACCAAATCGGAAAGATAGGTAGGAGCAAGCCCATGTAACGCTTTGTAGGTTAGCAGTAAAACCTTGAAATCAGCCCTTGCCTTAACAGGAAGCCAGTGTAGGGAGGCTAGCACTGGAGTAATATTATCAAATTTTTTGGTTCTTGTCAGGATTCTAGCACTAACTGAAGTTTGTTTAGTGCTTTATCCGGGTAGCCGGAAAGTAGAGCATTGCAGTAGTCCAGCCTAGAAGTAACAAAAGCATGGATTAATTTTTCTGCATCATTTTTGGACAGAAAGTTTCTGATTTTTGCAATGTTACGTAGATGGAAAAAAAACTGTCCTTGAAACAGTCTTGATATGTTCTTCAAAAGAGAGATCAGTGTCCAGAATAACGCCGAGGTCCTTCACAGTTTTATTTGAGACGACTGTACAACCATCCAGATTAATTGTCAGATTCAACAGAAGATCTCTTTGTTTCTTGGGACCTAGAACAAGCATCTCTGTTTTGTCAGAGTTTAAAAGTAGAAAGTTTGCAGCCACTCCACTTCTTTATGTCTGAAACACAGGCTTCTTGAGCTAGAGGTGGCTGCAGTGGAGCACCAGTTCATCTTCATTGATGAGGTTTGGATTCAACCTCACAAAAAGACGAAAGAGGGGAAGGAATATCATCGGCCAGCGTTTCCATTGTTCAAGTCCCTGGCCAGCGCGGAGGGAACATCACAATGTGTGCAGCGATTACCCACCACGGCGTCATCCATCACCATGCTACCCTTGGCCCATCTGATCACATTCCTGGACACCCTACACAACACACTCCTTCCACCAGATCAGGTAGACGGCCCAGAGCAGCTCAGGTTTGTTGTCATTTGGGACAACGTAAGTTTCCACAGGGCTGCTCTGGTTCGTAACTGGTTCACTGCCCACCCACGCTCTTTAGTTGTTTATCTCCCTCCATATTCTCCATTCCTCAATCCTATTGAGACATTATTTTCTGCCTGGAGATGGAAAGTGTATGACCGAACGCGTATACCTCTTCTCCAAGCTATGGAAGACGCATGTGGAGATATAGCAGCTGATGCTTTTCATGGCTGGAATCGCCATGCTAGGCGATATTTCCCCCGCTGCTTGGCCAGGGAAAACATTGCTTGTGATGTGGATGAGGTGCTGTGGCCAGACCGCAACAGAACAGAGGATGCAGCATAGTTTTACATTTTTTTTTTTTTTTTACTGTAACTGTATACATTCAATTCTTCTGTTTTGTATGTAGACCACTGTATGTGCAACTTTGTGTTGGTTGGGAATGGGATGTACACTGTGTACATTGTTTTTTGTGGGAAAAATATAACATATTTGTTACCGCGTATTTGTGTGTTCTGAGTATAAAAACAATATTCTCAAATATTTTACAACACATCCATGTATGTACTGTCTGTAGTAATGGCAACACTGAACCAAAAAAGGCCAAAGTCATTATGATGAATGGAGAAGAAGTGTTTTCCATTCATCATAGTGTTTTACATTGAGCACATCAGTGTTCAACTGGTTCTTATAAATGTCTATTCATATGATGGTTTGTGTGTGTCATTTGAAAACAAAATACCATTTTGATAAGAAATAACATTGTTTTGAATGTAAAGTTTCATTTTGCTGGAGAATTGAGGGGTTTTGCCCATTGTGTGTGTGTGTGTGTGTTTTGATTTGTGTGTCATTTTGAGAATGAGGCATGCTTTCAGAAAATGTGTGTAAACAATCGAGAAAAACTGTAAATCCACTTCAATCAGTGTAGATGAAGGGGAAGAGACAGGTTAAAGAAGGATTTTGAAGCTTTGAGACAATTGCCACATGGATTGCGTATGTGTGCCATTCAGACGGTGAATGGACAGGACAAAAGATTGAAGTGCCTTTTGAACGGGGTATGGTAATAGGTGGAAGCACACCGGTTTGAGTGTCAAGAAATGCAACGCTGCTGTATTTATAATGCTCAACAGTTTCCTGTGTGTATCAAGAATGGTCCACCACCCAAAGGACATCCAGCCATCTTTACACTACTGTGGGAAGCATTGGAATATACTCAGTGTAAATCACCAGGGTCATGTCAGACTAGAAGCACTTAACGAACGAAGGAGACAATGAAGTCCAAAAGAAACACAAATAGCATAGTGGGTTCTAATAGAACACCACTTTAACCACTACTCCTTCCCTCCTACCCATCAGGATAATTAGTCCCAATGAGGAGGATGTCTCTGTAATGGCAGAATGAGGAGGATGGCTCTGTAATGGCAGAATAAAGAGGATGTTATGGCAGAATGAGGAGGATGTCTCTGTTATGGCAGAATGAGGAGGATGTTATGGCAGAATGAGGAGGATATCTCTGTTATGGCAGAATGAAGAGGATGTTATGGCAGAATGAGGAGGATGTCTCTGTTATGGCAGAATGAGGAGGATGTCTCTGTTATGGCAGAATGAGGAGGATGTCTCTGTTATGGCAGAATGAGGAGGATGTCTCTGTTATGGCAGAATGAGGAGGATGTCTCTGTAATGGCAGAATGAGGAGGATGTCTCTGTAATGGCAGAATGAGGATGTCTCTGTTATGGCAGAATGAGGAGGATGTCTCTGTTATGGCAGAATGAGGAGGATGTCTCTGTAATGGCAGAATGAGGATGTCTCTGTTATGGCAGAATGAGGAGGATGTCTCTGTAATGGCAGAATGAGGAGGATGTCTCTGTTATGGCAGAATGAGGAGGATGTCTCTGTAATGGCAGAATGAGGATGTCTCTGTTATGGCAGAATGAGGAGGATGCCTCTGTTATGGCAGAATGAGGAGGATGTCTGTTATGGCAGAAGTTCCTCTTGGCTATGATAGTCAGAGACACTACCTCCTCTACCTCCCCTCCTCTCACCCCGAAATCCTCTACCTCCCCTCCTCTCACCCCCAAATCCTCTACCTCCCCTCCTCTCACCCCCAAATTCTCTACCTCCCCTCCTCTCACCCCCAAATTCTCTACCTCCCCTCCTCTCACCCCCAAATCCTCAGGAAGTACAGAAGGAGACTAAGCACACACCCCTCTGGGGTCCCCGTGTTGAGGGTCAGCGTGACGGAGGGGTTGTTGCCTGACCTCACCACCTGGGGCTGGCCCGTCAGGAAGTCCAGAATCCAGTTACAGAGGGAGGGTTTCAGTCCCAGGGTCCCGAACTTGGTGATGACCTTGGAGGGGACTATGGTGTTGAACGCTAATCTGTAGTCTATGAACAACATTCTCACATAGTTCTTTACCCTCTTGTCCAGTTGGGGGAAGGTAGTGTCATATGTGGATCTGTTGGGGCGGTATGTGAATCGGAGTGGGTCCAGGGTGTCTGGGAGGATGCTGTTGATGTGGGTCATCACCAGCCTTTCATAGCAGTTCATAATTACAGATGTGCTACTGGGCATAAGTCGTTTAGGGAGGTTAGCGTAGAGCTCTTGGGAACAGCAACAATGGTGGTCAGATTTAAACATATTGTGATTACAGACTGGGACAAGGAGAGATTGAAAATGTCTTTGCATGCTATGAGAACCCTGGTATTCCGCCTGAGTGTTAAGCCTTTAGCCCAGCGTGGATATTGCCTGTAATCCATGGTTTTTGGTTTGGATACATTCGTATAGTCACTGTGAGAACAACGTTGCCTATGCACTGATTGATGAAGCCCGTGACTGATTTGTTAAACTCGTCGGATGATTCCCGGAATATATCCATATCTTCTGGCCTTACGTCTGCCTGTTTCATCCAAACACTTCCGTATTGAGTGCATCACTGTTACTTCCTGTTTGAGGTTTTATTTGTTAACAGGAAGAAGGAGAATAGAGTAATGGTCAGATTTGCTGAAGGGAGGATGAGGGAAGGCCTTATATGCTTTTCTACGGCTAGAATATAAGTGGTCTACAGTTCTATCACCCCTAGTGGTGCAGGAGACGTGTTGGTTAAAAGTGAGGTAGAACAGCTTTCAGTCTCCACTCGTTAAAGTCTCAGCCCACCAACCCAAGCTGCCTCTGGGTGAGGGCTTTCTTTGTTTGTTTATGGCCTCATACAGTTTGTAGAATG
Source organism: Salmo salar (assembly GCF_965601325.2). Classification (NCBI taxonomy): domain Eukaryota; kingdom Metazoa; phylum Chordata; class Actinopteri; order Salmoniformes; family Salmonidae; genus Salmo; species Salmo salar. The sequence continues at coordinate 126,552,596 of NC_138300.1, forward strand.
CCAGAGTGGTGTTGGCTTGTGGAGGGATTCGTACAGCAGTGATAATTACTGATGAGAACCCTCTTGGTAGATAAAAGGGTCTGCAGCTTACCACTATTCAACGTACAGTACCGGTCAAACGTTTGGACACACCTACTCATTCCAGGATGTTTCTTTATTTGTAGTGAAGACATCAAAACTATGAAATAACACATGTAGTAACCAAAAAAAAGTGTTAAACAAATCAAAATATATTTTATGTTTGAGATTCTTCAAATTAGTCACCCTTTGCCTTGATGACATCTTTGCAAACTCTTGGCATTTTTTAAACCAGCTTCATGAGGTAAAATGCATTTCAAATAACAGGTGTGTCTTCTTAATTTGTGAAATGTATTTCCTTCTTAATGTGTTTGAGCCAAACAGTTGTGTTGTGACAAGGTAGGGGTGGAATACAGAAGATTATTTGGTAAAAGACCAAGTCCATATTATGGCAAGAACAGCTCAAATAAGCAAAGAGAAACGACAGTCCATCATTACTTTAAGACATGAAGGTCAGTCAATACGGAACATTTCAAGAACTTTGAAAGTTTCTTCAAGTTCTGTCGCAAAAACCATCAAGCGCTATAATGAAACTGGTTCTCATGAGGACCGCCACAGGAAAGGAAGACTCAGAGTTACCTCTGCTGCAGAGGATAAGTTAGAGTTACCAGCCTCAGAAATTGCAGCCCAAATAAATGGTTCACAGCGATCAAGTAACAGACACATCTCAACATCAACTGTCCAGAGGAGACTGTGTGAATCAGGCCTTCATGGTCGAATTGCTGCAAAGAAATCACTACTAAAGGACACCAATAAGAAGAAGAGACTTGTTTGGGCCAAGAAACACGAGCAATGGACATTAGACTGGTATAAATCTGTCCTTTGGTCTGATGAGCTCAAAATTGAGATCTTAGGTTCAAATCCATGTCCTTGTGAGACGCAGAGTAGGTGAATGGATGATCTCTGTATGTGTGGTTCCCACCATGAAGCATGGAGGAGGAGGTGTGATGGTGTGGGGCTGCTTTGCTGGTGACACGTTCATTGATTTATTTAGAATTCAAGGTACACAGAATGCTGTGCATGGTTACCACAGCATTCTGCAGCGATATGCCATCCCATCTGGTTTGTGCTTAGTGGAACTATCATTTGTTTTTTCAACAGGGCAATGACCCAACACACCTCTAGGCTGTGTAAGGGCTATTTGACCAAGAAGGAGAGTGATGGAGTGCTGCATCAGATGACCTAGCCTCCACAATCACCTGACCTCAACCCAATTGAAATGGTTTGGGACTACATATACAAGCCAACACCAGAGGAGTTGAAATGTGAAAATAAAATGGCTGGATGCCAACCTAGTCTGCTTATCAGGTATGAAGGGAAGACCCAGATGCAGACAACATCGAGGTCAAAATCCAGTGGGGGGCAAAGGTACAGGTCGGTAGGCAAGCTCAGGGGCAGGCAGAGTGGGCAGGCAGGCAGGCTCGTAGTCAGGACAGGCAAGGGTCAAAACCAGGAGGGCGAGAAAAAGAGAGACTGGGGAAAAAGCAGGGCTGAGAATCAAACCGCTGGTTGACTTGACAAACAAGACAAACTGGCGACAGACAGACAGAGAGCACAGGTATAATTACACCGAGAATAATGAGGAAGATGTGAGACACCTGGAAGGGGGTGGAGACGATCACAAGGACAGGTAAAACAGATCAGGTTGTGACACTGCTGCCAGCAACACATCTACTGGGTCTACCTGTGAGCTTCAGTTTCAACCAGGGAAATAATCTCAATGTTTGCAATAATGTAAGTGTATTTGGAAGCACAGTAAAAGATTATGGAAAAATATAACAGTTTCATTTGAGGACCAAAATGTTGACAGCTAAGCCAGGCAGGTTGCAAAATAAATGGGAAGAGATTTTTGATGTACCGATTCCATGGCACATGGTTTATGAACTGGTACAAAAAACAACACGGTTTTCTATTTAAATTATTAAACAAAATTCTTGCCACCAACAGAATGCTATATACAGTATATGGGGCATACAACAATCTCAGCTCTGTAGATTTTGTAAGAGACAGAATCACTAGATAATTTATTCTGGTATTTCCCCTTTTGTAGCTTGTTTCTAGTCACAGCTTCAGGAATGGTTAAAAAATCACAACATTCACATAAAATGAACCTTACAAATAGCAGTGTTGGGCGATTTGGAAAGCCATAGACAGTCAATAAATAATATAATAATACTTGAAGGAAAGGGTTTCATCTTTCAATATCAACATTGAAGAGGCGACTCCGGGATGCTGGCCTTCTAGGCAGAGTTGCAAAGAAGAAGCCATATCTCAGACTGGCCAATAAAAAGAAAAGATTAAGATGGGCAAAAGAACACAGACACTGGACAGAGGAACTCTGCCTAGAAGGCCAGCATCCCGGAGTCGCCTCTTCACTGTTGAAGTTGAGACTGGTGTTTTGCGGGTACTATTTAATGAAGCTGCCAGTTGAGGACTTGTGAGGCGTCTGTTTCTCAAACTAGACACTCTAATGTACTTGTCCTCTTGCTCAGTTGTGCACCGGGTTCTCCCACTCCTCTTTCTACTCTGGCTAGAGCCAGTTTGCGATGTTCTGTGGAGGGAGTAGTACACAGCGTTGTACGAGATCTTCAGTTTTTTGGCAATTTCTTGCATGGAATAGCCTTCATTTTTCAGAACAAGAATAGACTGACAAGTTTCAGAAGAAAGTTCTTTGTTTCTGGCCATTTTGAGCCTATAATTGAACCCACAAATGCTGATGATCCAGATACTAAACTAGTCTAAAGAAGGCCAGTTGTATTGCTTCTTTAATCAGAACAACAGTTTTCAGCTGTGCTAACATAATTGCAAAAGGGTTTTCTAATGATCAATTAGCTTTATAAAATTATAAACTTGGATTAGCTAACACAACGTGCCATTGGAACATAGGAGTGATGGTTGCTGATAATGGGCCTCTGTACGCTTATGTAGATATTCCATTCAAAATCAGCAGTTTCCAGCTACAAAAGTCATTTACAACATTAACAATGTCTACACTATATTTCTGATCAATTTGATGTTATTTAATGAGAAAAAAATGGCTTTTATTTCAAAAACAAGGAAATTTGTAAGTGACCCTAAACTTTTGAACGGTAGTGTATATGTAGCAGAAAAGCGGTAAAAAAATACTTATGTTTTATATCCTATGTTTCACCGAATCGTGGCTAAATGACGTCATGGATATTCAGCTTGCAGGATATACGCTGCACCGGCTAGATAGAACAGCACACTCCGGTAAGACAAGCGGGGGCGGTCTGTGCATATTTGTAAAAAACAACCAGTGCGCAAAATCTAAGGAAGTCTCTAGATTTTGCTCGCCTGAAGTAGAGAATCTCATGATAAAACCCACTATTTGCCAAGAGAGTTTTCATCTATATTTTTCGTGGCTGTTTATTTACTACCACAGAAGAATGCTGGCACTAAGACCGCTGGCACAAAGACCGCTGGCACTAAGACCGCTGGCACAAAGACCTCACTCAGCCAGCTGTATAAGGAAATAAGCAAACAGGAATCCGCTCACCCAGAGACGGCGCTCCTAGTGGCCGGAGACTTTAACGCAGGGAAACTTAAATCAGTTCTACCAAATCTCTACCAAAATGTTAAATGTGCAACCAGAGGGAAAAAAATTCTAGATAACCTGTACTCCACACACAGAGACGCGTACAAAGCTCTCCCTCGCCCTCCATTTGGTAAATCCGACCACAACTCTATCCTCCTGATTCCTGCTTACAAGCAAAAATTAAAGCAGGAAGCACCAGTGACTCAGTCTATAAAAAAAATGGTCAGATGAAGCAGATGCTAAACTACAGGACTGTTTTGCTAGCACAGACTGGAACATGTTCCGGGATTCTTCCGATGACATTGAGGAATACACCACATCAGTCACTGGCTTTATCAATAAATACATTGAGGACGTCGTCCCCACAGTGACTGTACGTACATATCCCAACCAGAAGCCATGGATTACAGGCAACATTCGCACTGAGCTAAAGGGTAGAGCTGCCAATTTCAAGGTGCGGGACTCTAACCCGGAAGCTTACAAGAAATCCCGCTATGCCCTGCAACGAACTATCAAACAGGCAAAGCGTCAATACAGGGATAAGATTGAATCATACTACACCGGCTCCGACGCTCGTCGGATGTGGCAGGGCTTGCAAACTATTACAGACTACAAAGGGAAGCACAGCCGCGAGCTGCCCAGTGACATGAGCCTACCAGACGAGCTAAATCACTTCTATGCTCGCTTCGAGGCAAGCAACACTGAGGCATGCATGAGAGCATCAGCTGTTCCGGACGACTGTGTGATCACGCTCTCCGTAGCCGACCTGAGTAAGACCTTTAAACAGGTCAACATTCACAAGGCTGTGGGGCCAGACGGATTACCAGGACGTGTGCTCCGGGCATGTGCTGACCAACTGGCAGGTGTCTTCACTGACATTTTCAACATGTCCCTGATTGAGTCTGTAATACCAACATGCTTCAAGCAGACCACCATAGTCCCTGTGCCCAAGACCACAAAGGCAACCTGCCTAAATGACTACAGACCCGTAGCACTCACGTCCGTAGCCATGAAGTGCTTTGAAAGGCTGGTCATGGCCCATATCAACACCATTATCCCAGAAACCCTAGACCCACTCCAATTTGCATACTGCCCAAACAGATCCACAGATGATGCAATCTCTATTGCACTCCACACTGCCCTTTCCCACCTGGACAAAAGGAACACCTATGTGAGAATGCTATTCATTGACTACAGCTCAGTGTTCAACACCATAGTACCCTCAAAGCTCATCACTTAGCTAAGGAACCTGGGACTAAACACCTCCCTCTGCAACTGGATCCTGGACTTCCTGACGGGCCGCCCCCAGGTGGTGAGGGTAGGTAGCAACACATCTGCCACGCTGATCCTCAACACTGGAGCTCCCCAGGGGTGCATGCTCAGTCCCCTCCTGTACTCCCTGTTCACCCACGCCTGCATGGCCAGGCACGACTCCAACACCATCATTAAGTTTGCTGACGACACAACAGTGGTAGGCCTGTTCACCGACAGCGACAAGACAGCCTATGGGGAGGAGGTCAGAGACCTGGCTGGGTGGTGCCAGAATAACAACCTATCCCTCAACGTAACCAAGACTAAGGAGATGATTGTAGACTACAGGAAAAGGAGCACCGAGCACGTCTTCATTCTCATCGACGGGGCTGTAGTAGAGCAGGTTGAGAGCTTCAAATTCCTTGGTGTCCACATCACCAACAAACTAGAATGGTCCAAACACACCAAGACAGTCTAGAAGAGGGCACGACAAAGCCTATTCCCCCTCAGGAAACTAAAAAGATTTGGCATGGGTCCTGAGATCCTCAAAAGGTTCTACAGCTGCAACATCGAGAGCATCCTGACCGGTTGCATCACTGCCTGGTACGGCAATTGCAGTCTCCAACTGCAAGGCACTTAAGAGGGTAGTGCGAATGGCCCAGTACATCACTGGGACCAAGCTTCCTGCCATCCAGGACCTCTATACCAGGCGGTGTCAGAGGAAGGCCCTGAAAATTGTCAAAGACCCCAGCCACTTCAGTCATAGACTGTTCTCTCTACTACCACATGGCAAGCGGTACCGGAGTGCCAAGTCCAGGACAAAAAGGCTTCTCAACAGTTTTTACCCCCAAGCCATAAGACTCCTGAACAGGTAACCAAATGGTTACCCGGACTATTTCCCCCTCCCCCCAACCCCTCTATTATGCTGCTGCTACTCTCTGTTTATCATATATGCAAAGTCACTTTAACTATACATTCATGTACATACTACCTCAATTGGCCCGACCAACCAGTGCTCCCGCACATTGGCTAACCGGGCTATCTGCATTGTGTCCCGCCACCCGCCAACCCCTCTTTTAAGCTACTGCTACTCTCTGTTCATCATATATGCATAGTCACTTTAACCATACCCATATGTACATACTACCTCAATCAGCCTGACTAACCGGTGTCTGTATATAGCCTTGCTACTCTTATTTTCAAATGTCTTTTTACTGTTGTTTTATTTCTTTACTTACCTACACACACACATACCTTTTTTTTTCACACTATTGGTTAGAGCCTGTAAGTAAGCATTTCACTGTAAGGTCTACACCTGTTGTATTCGGTGCACGTGACAAATAAACTTTGATTTTATGTACTTTGTGTATTATTATGTACTTTGTATTATTATTATTATTGTTGTTATTATTAGTAGTATGTACTCTGTATTATTATTATTAGTAGTAGTAATAGTATGTACTCTTTATTATTATTAATAATAGTAATAGTAGCATGTACTCTGTATTATTATTATTAGTAGTAGTAGTATGTACTCTGTATTATTATTAGTAGTAGTAGTAATAGTATGTACTCTTTATTATTATTATTATTAATAGTAATAGTAGCATGTACTCTGTATTATTATTATTATTAGTTGTAGTATGTACTCTGTATTATTAGTAGTAGTAGTAGTAGTAGCATGTACTTTGTATTATTGTTATGTGCTTTGTATAATTATTATTATTATTATTATTATTATTGTTGTTGTTATTAGTAGTATGTACTCTGTATTATTATTATTAGTAGTAGTAATAGTATGTACTCTTTATTATTAATAATAATAGTAATAGTAGCATGTACTCTGTATTATTATTATTAGTAGTAGTAGTATGTACTCTGTATTATTATTATTAGTAGTAGTAATAGTATGTACTCTTTATTATTATTATTAATAGTAATAGTAGCATGTACTCTGTATTATTATTATTATTAGTTGTAGTATGTACTCTGTATTATTAGTAGTAGTAGTAGTAGTAGCATGTACTTTGTATTATTGTTATGTGCTTTGTATAATTATTATTATTATTATTATTATTATTATTGTTGTTGTTATTAGTAGTATGTACTCTGTATTATTATTATTATTAGTAGTAATAGTATGTACTCTTTATTATTATTAATAATAGTAATAGTAGCATGTACTCTGTATTATTATTATTAGTAGTAGTAGTATGTACTCTGTATTATTATTATTAGTAGTAGTAATAGTATGTACTCTTTATTATTATTATTAATAGTAATAGTAGCATGTACTCTGTATTATTATTATTATTAGTTGTAGTATGTACTCTGTATTATTATTATTAGTAGTAGTAGCATGTACTTTGTATTATTGTTAGGTGCTTTGTATTATTATTATTATTATTGTTGTTGTTGTTATTAGTAGTATGTACTCTGAACTATTATTATTAGTAGTAATAGTAGTAGTAATAGTAGTAGTAGCATGTACTTTATATGCTTTGTATTGTTATTATTATTATTCTTATGTACTTTGGATAATTGTTAAACACTGTATTTTCTGCATTTTTGTGAAACAGGGCTTCCTTGCAAAAGAGACACTGGGACGTCAATAGAGCCCCACAGTGGAGGTGTCATAATACCCATAAAACCTAGCGGTCAAACAGGGAAATGATTCCAATAGTTTTTCCACCATTAATTTTCCCCATAGGGGATTTTAGAAACACTTTAAATAGTATTTAGTGTAGGCTTACCCTGGTGTGATATGCTATAAATCTCTCTCCCGAGTGGCGCAGCGGTGGTGTAAGGCACTGCATCTCAGTGCAAGAGGGGTCACTACAGTCCCTGGTTCAAATCCACCAGGCTAAATCACATCTGGCTGTGATTGGCAGTCCCATAGGACGGCGCATAATTGGCCCAGCTTCGTCCGGGTTTGGCAGGGGTAGGCTGTCATTGTAGATAAGAATTTGTTCTTAACTGACTTGCCTAGTTAAATGAAGGGACAATTAAAGGTGACTTTTATCAATATATTTGGCTCTATTTACTCTCAGACTGGAAAATGCTAATTAGCATCAAAGTACACATCATGCAAAACTACAAATCCCTGCAAGCTCCTGCTCGTCATCGCTAGCTGACACCTTTGTGTCAAATTATAATTTGAACATGACAGTTCACAAAATTTACCAATTTATTATATTCTATTACTACATTTAGCTAACATTAGATAGTGACATTAATCCAGAGATTCTGACCTCTGCATCGATTCGGCAGTCTCATCCAGCTCATCATGGTATTTGTAGTTCTTTATGATAGCCACATTAGCAGCTAATTAGCATTTCATTACAGACAAATTAATTGATAAAAGTCACCTTGTCCTAGAGAGATTTACATGGTTATCAAAATGTCACACCAGGGAAAGCCCTTATTTATAGTGTTTCTAAAATCCCCTATAGGAAAAATGAATGGTGGAAAAGCGATTGGAACCCTTTCCCTGTTTGACCGCTAGGTTTTATGGGTATTATTACTCATACTGTGGTACTCCGTGGGACTTCACTGCATAAATCAGCAACTGGGGTGAGGTGTAGTCAAATAGAAATAGAATGACTAGAACAGGCATTAATTATTCTGCTATTCTATGGATCCAGTAGGGAGGTTACCTGGCCAGGCTAGAGCTGACCTCTGTATGACCTGTGGTTAGAGGTATGGATCTGGGAGTCACTCCAATATTTCATAGCTGACTTCTAAAAGACAAGTGTATCCAGGATCAGTCACAATGACGATATATAATCACGTGTTAAAATATACAGCACATAAACTATTTTCTTTTCAGACACTTCTCAGACATTTATATTGATCCGAGCATAATAAATCAATACAAAGCATACCGGTCCGGAAATATGAAACAGATCAATATGGAAGAGACCAAAGTAACAAGGCCAAACCAAACAGCATTACTTACAGAATCACAACACAGGAGTATGTGGACCATTTTTAACCAAATGTTGCAATTGCGATTTGACTTGCGATTTGACTTGTAATTTAGAGCAAAACTCTCAGGTGAACAGTTGGAATCATGGAAATAGAATGACTATTCTAATTCTATCGTTAGAATAAAATAGTGAGAACTTTAAATACAGTGTTGTTTGACATGACAACAAATTATTGTGAGAGGGTAGGAACTAAAGTGTTGATAGGTGTTTCCTATGGGACCATATTTATTTATTTTTTACCAGGCAAGTCAGTAAAGAACAAATTCTTATTTACAATGACGGCTTATGAACAGTGGGTTAACTGCCTTGTTCAGGGTAAAAATGACAGATTTTTACCTTGTCAACTCGGGGATTCAAACTAGCAACCTTTCACTTACTGGCCCAACGCTCTAACCACCTGGCTTCCTGCCACCCCTGTAATCTTTAATGTAGCGTATTCCTCTGATTTAGACAATACTGCTGCACAAACAATATGCTGAATGCTGATTTAGGTCTACACCATCACTGGTATTATCAGGTTGTATAGCTAATTATGTTTGCTCTGACTCAGTACATGTATCAGCTAGCTAGCAATTAGCATTAGCGGCTAACAAGATTATGGCCCAACTTGCTAAGAAACGACAAACTAGGTGTTTGCAGATGTAAGAAACACAAACTAATAGTGTCATTATAGAACGCTAGTGGATTTACATTAAGAAACAAAGTGAAAACAGCATCGTTGTCATCAACATTGACCATACAGACTGAAAGCAAGTGTCTCCTGATCGAGGACAAAACAAATGCGCACCTTGAGTGACAGGAGGTCTGTGTGGAAAGTACCATAGAGAGAGAGCGGAGAGAGAGGACTCGAGTAGAGGAGTAAACTATATACGGCGTATTCCATTTAACCAACTAAACATTCATATACCGTTATTTAACTAGGCAAATGAGTTAATAAGAACAAATTGTTATTTACAATGACGGCCTAGGAACAGTGGGTTAACTGCCTTGTTCAGGGGCAGAACAACAAATGTGTACCTTGTCAGTTCGGGGATTTAAACTTGCAACCTTTCGGTTACTAGTCCAACACTCTAACCACTAGGCTACCTGCCTCCTCTAACCACCTGGCTACCTACCGCCTCTAACCACTAGGCTACCTGCCCGTCTAACCACTAGGCTACCTGCCTCCTCTAACCACTAGGCTACCTGCCTCCTCTAACCACTAGGCTACCTGCCTCCTCTAACCACCTGGCTACCTGCCTCCTCTAACCACTAGGCTACCTGCCTCCTCTAACCACTAGGCTACCTGCCTCCTCTCTAACCACTAGGCTACCTGCCTCCTCTAACCACTAGGCTACCTGCCTCCTCTAACCACTAGGCTACCTGCCTCCTCTAACCACTAGGCTACCCGCCTCCTCTAACCACTAGGCTACCTGCCTCCTCTAACCACTAGGCTACCTGCCTCCTCTAACCACTAGGCTACCCGCCTCCTCTAACCACTAGGCTACCTGCCTCCTCTAACCACTAGGCTACCTGCCTCCTCTAACCACTAGGCTACCTGCCTCCTCTAACCACTAGGCTACCTGACTCCTCTAACCACTAGGCTACCTGCCTCTCTAACCACTAGGCTACCTGCCTCCTCTAACCACCTGGCTACCTGCCTCCTCTAACCACCTGGCTACCTGCCTCCTCTAACCACTAGGCTACCTGCCTCTCTAACCACTAGGCTACCTGCCTCCTCTAACCACTAGGCTACCTGCCTCCTCTAACCACTAGGCTACCTGCCTCCTCTAACCACTAGGCTACCTGCCTCCTCTAACCACTAGGCTACCTGCCTCCTCTAACCACTACGCTACCTGCCTCCTCTAACCACCTGGCTACCTGCCTCCTCTAACCACCAGGCTACCTGCCTCCTCTAACCACTAGGCTACCTGCCTCCTCTAACCACTAGGCTACCTGCCTCCTCTAACCACTAGGCTACCTGCCTCCTCTAACCACTACGCTACCTGCCTCCTCTAACCACCTGGCTACCTGCCTCCTCTAACCACTAGGCTACCTGCCTCCTCTAACCACTAGGCTACCTGCCTCCTCTAACCACTAGGCTACCTGCCTCCTCTAACCACTAGGCTACCTGCCTCCTCTAACCGCTAGGCTACCTGCCTCCTCTAACCACTAGGCTACCTGCCTCCTCTAACCACTAGGCTACCTGCCTCCTCTAACCACTACGCTACCTGCCTCCTCTAACCACCTGGCTACCTGCCTCCTCTAACCACTAGGCTACCTGCCTCCTCTAACCACTAGGATACCTGCCTCCTCTAACCACTAGGCTACCTGCCTCCTCTAACCACTAGGCTACCTGCCTCCTCTAACCACTAGGATACCTGCCTCCTCTAACCACTACGCTACCTGCCTCCTCTAACCACCTGGCTACCTGCCTCCTCTAACCACTAGGATACCTGCCTCCTCTAACCACTAGGATACCTGCCTCCTCTAACCACTAGGCTACCTGCCTCCTCTAACCACTAGGCTACCTGCCTCCTCTAACCACTAGGCTACCTGCCTCCTCTAACCACTAGGCTACCTGCCTCCTCTAACCACTAGGCTACGCTGCCGCCCCGTTATAGAAGGTAAAGTAAAAACCCAAACCGGTCCATGCATCAACACCGGTATATTGTAGAATATGGTATACCGCCCAGCCCTAGAAGACACTACAGTTTTCTTTTACTGCAGTATTTATACTATAGTTAACTGTAAATACTACAGCGTACTACAGTAAATACTACAGTAAATTCTACTGTATTCACTGTAGTGTTTTTGTGGACATTAGTCTGCCACGACACTACAGTGAATATTACAGTAAAGTCAGCAAAAACACTACTGTGAAAATTATGGTATACTACAGAATTGTTCATGTGGGCAGTCACACACACACACACACACACACACACACACACACACACACTAGTGCAACCCCCCACAACCCCCTATCTCAAGGCTATCATTCATCCCTAGTCATCATGTAGTCATCATGGCTCAGCGGGAAAAGACTTCCTAAACAACAGCAAATAGCAGCTTGTAAATGAAAAGCCCAAGTCATATTTAAAGTGGTAACGTCTTGGAGCATGTTGTTACAGTTGTGTCTCATGACGTCATCCTCAACAGAGGGCAGAGAACACAGGAAACACTATCCAGTAACGTGTATGGGTTGTCGGGGATGTGTATGGGTCGTTGGGGATGTGTGCGGGTCGTTGGGGATGTTTATGGGTCATTGGGGATGTGTATGGGTGGTACGGGATGTGTATGGGTCGTTGAGGATGTGAATGGGTCGTTGTGGATGTGTATGGGTCGTTGGGGATGTGTATGCGTGGTACGGAATGTATATGGGTCGTTGGGGGATGTGTATGGGTGGTACGAGATGTGTATGGGTGGTTGGGGATGTGTATGGGTGGTACGGAATGTATATGGGTCGTTGGGGGATGTGTATGGGTGGTACGAGATGTGTATGGGTGTTTGGGGATGTGTATGGGTGGTACGGGATGTGTATGGGTCGTTGAGGATGTGAATGGGTCGTTGTGGATGTGTATGGGTCGTTGGGGATGTGTATGCGTGGTACGGAATGTATATGGGTCGTTGGGGGATGTGTATGGGTGGTACGAGATGTGTATGGGTGGTTGGGGATGTGTATGGGTGGTACGGAATGTATATGGGTCGTTGGGGGATGTGTATGGGTGGTACGAGATGTGTATGGGTGTTTGGGGATGTGTATGGGTGGTACGAGATGTGTATGGGTCGTTGGGGATGTGTATGGGTGGTACGAGATGTGTATGGGTGTTTGGGGATGTGTATGGGTGGTACAGGATGTGTATGGGTCGTTGGGGATGTGTATGGGTGGTACGGGATGTGTATGGGTGTTGAACGCTGAGCTGGCCTCTGGCCGTCCCCAGGTGGTAAGAGTAGGCAACAACACGTCTGCCACGCTGATCCTTAATACGGGGGCCCCTCGTAGGCAAGACAAAGGAGCTGATCATGGACTACAGGAAAAGTTGGGCCGAACACTCCCCCATTAACATCGACGGGGCTGTGGTCGAGCGGGTCGAGAGTTTCAAGTTCCTTGGTGTCCACATCACCAACAAACTAACTGAAAAGATTTGGCATGGGCCCCCAGATCCTCAAAAGGTTCTACAGCTGCACCATCGAGAGCATCCTGACCGGTTGCGTCACCGCCTGGTATGGCAACTGCTCGGATTCTGACCATAAGGCGCTACAGAGGGTAGCGCGTACGGCCCAGTACTTCACTGGGGCCAAGCTTCCTGCCATCCAGGACCTATATAATAGGTGGTGTCAGAGGAAAGCCCATAAAATTGTCCCTGACTCCAGTCACCCAAGTTATAGACTGTTTTCTCTGCTACCGCACGGCAAGTGGTACCTGAGCGACAAGTCTAGGACCAAAAGGTTCCTCAACAGCTTCTACCCCCAAGCCATTAGACTACTGAACAATTCATAACAATCGCCACCGGGTGAATTTACATTGACACCCCCCTCTTGTACACTGCTGCTTCTCGCTGTTTGTTTGTTACCAATGCATAGTCACTTCACAACAGCTGTTTCATTCAGTAGGACTCCACCATGGAGCTGTTTCATTCAGTAGGGCTCCACCATGGAGCTGTATCATTCAGTAGGGCTCCACCATGGAGCTGCTTCATTCAGTAGGACTCCACCATGGAGCTGCTTCATTCAGTAGGACTCCACCATGGAGCTGCGTCATTCAGTAGGACTCCACCATGGAGCTGCTTCATTCAGTAGGACTCCACCATGGAGCTGTATCATTCAGTAGGACTCCACCATGGAGCTGTATCATTCAGTAGGACTCCACCATGGAGCTGCTTCATTCAGTAGGGCTCCACCATGGAGCTGCTTCATTCAGTAGGGCTCCACCATGGAGCTGCTTCATTCAGTAGGACTCCACCATGGAGCTGCTTCATTCAGTAGGGCTCCACCATGGAGCTGTGTCATTCAGTAGGACTCCACCATGGAGCTGCTTCATTCAGTAGGACTCCACCATGGAGCTGTATCATTCAGTAGGACTCCACCATGGAGCTGTATCATTCAGTAGGACTCCACCATGGAGCTGTATCATTCAGTAGGGCTCCACCATGGAGCTGCTTCATTCAGTAGGGCTCCACCATGGAGCTGTGTCATTCAGTAGGACTCCACCATGGAGCTGCTTCATTCAGTAGGACTCCACCATGGAGCTGCTTCATTCAGTAGGACTCCACCATGGAGCTGTTTCATTCAGTAGGGCTCCACCATGGAGCTGTATCATTCAGTAGGACTCCACCATGGAGCTGTTTCATTCAGTAGGACTCCACCATGGAGCTGCTTCATTCAGTAGGACTCCACCATGGAGCTGCTTCATTCAGTAGGACTCCACCATGGAGCTGCTTCATTCAGTAGGACTCCACCATGGAGCTGCGTCATTCAGTAGGGCTCCACCATGGAGCTGCTTCATTCAGTAGGACTCTGGGTATTATGCTGGTCTGCAGCATCATCACCAGTAATCATCTATTGGGTGCTAGCTGTTGTCCTGCAGCATTATCACCAGTAATCATCTATGGTCTTATATCTGCTGCTTTCACTAAGTATTTTCACAATTTTTTCTGTAAAACAAGCTGGGCAATGTTTATATTACCCCCTTCCAAACAGACCCATTTACCACATTCCTGCCTGCTTACACCTTTAATATATGGTAGTAGAGGTGTGCAGATGTGGGTGGGGTCTATGTGAATAAATCCATTGAGAATATACACCATCGAAAATAAATCCATTATTCATTTGTTTAGGCAGGTCCTCAGAAACATTATAAGACTAAATGTATTTTCAAAAGAAGATAATTGCATATTTTGAGTTTAATTAGGCCTATGTTACGGAACTGTACAGCCATGGCTGCGCCATCCAAATGAAATCAATAGTTGGTTATTTTGTTTATTAAACAGACAAGACCCACCTAACTGATGACAGTCAACACACATATTCTATGGTAAGAATAAAATTACAAATAAATACAAATAATGTTTTTCCACACACAACTTGCGTCATGGGACCATGAGGAACCGCTATCATATAAAAAGGTATATTTAGGAACAGAGCCCAAGCCCCTACTTTATTATCCACGTTTCATCTCTGTCCTATCCTCGCTTTGCTTTATTATCCACGTTTCATCTCTGTCCTTCCCTCACTTTTCTTTCCACGTTTCATCTCTTTCCTACCCTCGCTCTGCTTTGTTAGGGAGCAGGCGAAGGGTCTTACCCTCGCTCTGCTTTGTTAGGGAGCAGGCGAAGGGTCTTACCCTCGCTCTGCTTTGTTAGGGATCAGGCGAAGGGTCTTACCCTCGCTCTGCTTTGTTAGGGAGCAGGCGAAGGGTCTTACCCTCGCTCTGCTTTGTTAGGGATCAGGCGTAGGGTCTTACCCTCGCTCTGCTTTGTTAGGGATCAGGCGTAGGGTCTTACCCTCGCTCTGCTTTGTTAGGGAGCAGGTGTAGAGTCTTACCCTCGCTCTGCTTTGTTAGGGAGCAGGCGTAGGGTCTTACCCTCGCTCTGCTTTGCTAGGGATCAGGCGAAGGGTCTTACCCTCGCTCTGCTTTGTTAGGGAGCAGGTGTAGGGTCTTACCCTCGCTCTGCTTTGTTAGGGATCAGGCGTAGGGTCTTACCCTCGCTCTGCTTTGCTAGGGAGCAGGTGTAGAGTCTTACCCTCGCTCTGCTTTGTTAGGGAGCAGGTGTAGGGTCTTACATTGAGGGTATCTTTATCATAATACCCATGGAAAATAATTTCAAATCTATTTTCAAAAGTATGTGACTTTCATATTTCACATCCGCAGGCTTTAGAGTTGCCTACATTATATGAGATTGAGCAAAATAACACTTGGTTTAGGCTACATTACAACATGCTACATTTTTCAGTGATAGATGGGCTACCACTTATATGCCCAGACAGAAACCAATTAACCAAATGGCCTATACAGATGGAGATTCAGTGATTGATTGATTATCAGGCAGGTCAGTGAAGTCATACACTTTTGGTTGGGAGTAGGTCTAGGCTACTAAGTGACTGCGAGTGAGCAGTAAAATAATCCACTTGGTAAACTACATAACATGCTAGCAAAATGAATAAAATCAATTATAATTAAAATAAATGAATAAATAAATTAGCCAATTAGATAAAATGATCGTGAGCAATGTAGCTAACATTTATTGCCTAATTATAACCTAACCAATATCCAAACTCACAAAAATCTGACATTTATTGATTTAACAAGATGCTTGTCTCAAAGAGTACAAGCCTACAAATACTGCATTTGAAAAGACTGGTTTCTCTTTGGATGAAGTACATGAGCAAATAAGACTGGTTTCTCTTTGGATGAAGTACATGAGCAAATAAGACTGGTTTCTCTTTGGATGAAGTACATGAGCAGATAAGACTGGTAGAGCTACATCTGTTGTTTTAACATTCTGTCTTTCTGTCTCTGTCTTTTTGTGTGAACATGCTGTCTGTTTGACTATTGTGAACAACCTATGTGTCTGTCTGTTCATATGTATACTCTGTGTGTGTGTGTGGTGTGTGTGTGTGTGTGTGTGTGTGTGTGTGTGTGTGTGTGTGTGTGTGTGTGTGTGTGTGTGTGTGTGTGTGTGTGTGTGCGTGCGTGCGTGTGTGTGTGTGTGTCTCCCCCAGGCATCCAGGGCAATCAGGAGGAGAAGCAGCAGGATAAGGTATCTATCTCTAAATGGGCACGGGGCAACAGGCTGCTCTCTATCTCTAAATGGGCACGGGGCAACAGGCTGCTCTCTATCTCTAAATGGGCACGGGGCAACAGGCTGCTCTCTATCTCTAAATGGGCACGGGGCAACAGGCTGCTCTCTATCTCTAAATGGGCACGGGGCAACAGGCTGCTCTCTATCTCTAAATGGGCACGGGGCAACAGGCTGCTCTCTATCTCTAAATGGGCACGGGGCAACAGGCTGCTCTCTCTATCTCTAAATGGGCACGGGGCAACAGGCTGCTCTCTATCTCTAAATGGGCACGGGGCAACAGGCTGCTCTCTCTATCTCTAAATGGGCACGGGGCAACAGGCTGCTCTCTATCTCTAAATGGGCACGGGGCAACAGGCTGCTCTCTATCTCTAAATGGGCACGGGGCAACAGGCTGCTCTCTATCTCTAAATGGGCACGGGGCAACAGGCTGCTCTCTCTATCTCTAAATGGGCACGGGGCAACAGGCTGCTCTCTCTATCTCTAAATGGGCACGGGGCAACAGGCTGCTCTCTATCTCTAAATGGGCACGGGGCAACAGGCTGCTCTCTATCTCTAAATGGGCACGGGGCAACAGGCTGCTCTCTCTATCTCTAAATGGGCACGGGGCAACAGGCTGCTCTCTATCTCTAAATGGGCACGGGGCAACAGGCTGCTCTCTATCTCTAAATGGGCACGGGGCAACAGGCTGCTCTCTATCTCTAAATGGGCACGGGGCAACAGGCTGCTCTCTATCTCTAAATGGGCACGGGGCAACAGGCTGCTCTCTCTATCTCTAAATGGGCACGGGGCAACAGGCTGCTCTCTATCTCTAAATGGGCACGGGGCAACAGGCTGCTCTCTATCTCTAAATGGGCACGGGGCAACAGGCTGCTCTCTCTATCTCTAAATGGGCACGGGGCAACAGGCTGCTCTCTATCTCTAAATGGGCACGGGGCAACAGGCTGCTCTCTATCTCTAAATGGGCACGGGGCAACAGGCTGCTCTCTATCTCTAAATGGGCACGGGGCAACAGGCTGCTCTCTATCTCTAAATGGGCACGGGGCAACAGGCTGCTCTCTATCTCTAAATGGGCACGGGGCAACAGGCTGCTCTCTCTATCTCTAAATGGGCACGGGGCAACAGGCTGCTCTCTATCTCTAAATGGGCACGGGGCAACAGGCTGCTCTCTCTATCTCTAAATGGGCACGGGGCAACAGGCTGCTCTCTATCTCTAAATGGGCACGGGGCAACAGGCTGCTCTCTATCTCTAAATGGGCACGGGGCAACAGGCTGCTCTCTATCTCTAAATGGGCACGGGGCAACAGGCTGCTCTCTCTATCTCTAAATGGGCACGGGGCAACAGGCTGCTCTCTCTATCTCTAAATGGGCACGGGGCAACAGGCTGCTCTCTATCTCTAAATGGGCACGGGGCAACAGGCTGCTCTCTATCTCTAAATGGGCACGGGGCAACAGGCTGCTCTCTATCTCTAAATGGGCACGGGCAACAGGCTAACAGGCTGCTCTCTATCTCTAAATGGGCACGGGGCAACAGGCTGCTCTCTCTATCTCTAAATGGGCACGGGGCAACAGGCTGCTCTCTATCTCTAAATGGGCACGGGGCAACAGGCTGCTCTCTATCTCTAAATGGGCACGGGGCAACAGGCTGCTCTCTATCTCTAAATGGGCACGGGGCAACAGGCTGCTCTCTCTATCTCTAAATGGGCACGGGGCAACAGGCTGCTCTCTCTATCTCTAAATGGGCACGGGGCAACAGGCTGCTCTCTATCTCTAAATGGGCACGGGGCAACAGGCTGCTCTCTATCTCTAAATGGGCACGGGGCAACAGGCTGCTCTCTCTATCTCTAAATGGGCACGGGGCAACAGGCTGCTCTCTATCTCTAAATGGGCACGGGGCAACAGGCTGCTCTCTATCTCTAAATGGGCACGGGGCAACAGGCTGCTCTCTATCTCTAAATGGGCACGGGGCAACAGGCTGCTCTCTATCTCTAAATGGGCACGGGGCAACAGGCTGCTCTCTCTATCTCTAAATGGGCACGGGGCAACAGGCTGCTCTCTATCTCTAAATGGGCACGGGGCAACAGGCTGCTCTCTATCTCTAAATGGGCACGGGGCAACAGGCTGCTCTCTCTATCTCTAAATGGGCACGGGGCAACAGGCTGCTCTCTATCTCTAAATGGGCACGGGGCAACAGGCTGCTCTCTATCTCTAAATGGGCACGGGGCAACAGGCTGCTCTCTATCTCTAAATGGGCACGGGGCAACAGGCTGCTCTCTCTATCTCTAAATGGGCACGGGGCAACAGGCTGCTCTCTATCTCTAAATGGGCACGGGGCAACAGGCTGCTCTCTCTATCTCTAAATGGGCACGGGGCAACAGGCTGCTCTCTATCTCTAAATGGGCACGGGGCAACAGGCTGCTCTCTATCTCTAAATGGGCACGGGGCAACAGGCTGCTCTCTATCTCTAAATGGGCACGGGGCAACAGGCTGCTCTCTATCTCTAAATGGGCACGGGGCAACAGGCTGCTCTCTATCTCTAAATGGGCACGGGGCAACAGGCTGCTCTCTATCTCTAAATGGGCACGGGGCAACAGGCTGCTCTCTCTATCTCTAAATGGGCACGGGGCAACAGGCTGCTCCTCTATACCCTGGTCAACAACCCCTCACTGATTGGCTCCAGGAAGCGCTTCCAGGGTCAGAGTAGACGCCTAAACAGGCAAGGAGGGGAGCAAGAAGGAGGCAAGGAAGAAGACAGAGGCAGCGGCTAACTGAAACAACGAAGGCAGATTGTCTCTATACTGTATGTCTTTGCATAGATCTGACTGCATGTCGGTTGACTCAATGAACCATTTACGATTCGTTGAAAACTCGAACGATTTAATGATTTTTTTGAAAGTCTGAGTTTGGTGGCATTGATGTTAAAGTGGAACTGACAGCATTTTAGCAACATGAAATATTATGACAATCTGTTCATATACACCCCCAGGAAGAATATTTCAGTTTTTTATTTTTCTGACAAGCAATCACTTAGATATTCTTGTTTACACGTTTTCAGAAATTCTTAGAAAGTTGTGGAATTAGGTATAGGACCTGTCATCATTCACTATGAACTGGACTGTGTGTTTACAGGCAGTAGGACCTGTCATCATTCACTATGAACTGGACTGTGTGTTTACAGTAGGACCTGTCATCATTCACTATGAACTGGACTGTGTGTTTACAGTAGGACCTGCCATCATTCACTAGGAACTGGACTGTGTGTTTACAGGCAGTAGGACCTGTCATCATTCACTATGAACTGGACTGTGTGTTTACAGGCAGTAGGGCCTGCCATCATTCACTATGAACTGGACTGTGTGTTTACAGGCAGTAGGACCTGTCATCATTCACTATGAACTGGACTGTGTTTACTGAGTCATTGAAACTGAGTCATTGAAACTGAGTCATTGAAACTGAAACAGTGCATCCCGAGTGGAGGCAGCAAACAATGTCCCAGGTCAGCTGGGATTTACAACCTGATAGCAATATGTTCTGGACTACCAACAGTAAACAATGTACCAGGCCAGCTGGGATTTACAACCTGATAGCAATATGACTACCAAGAAATACCAAGAAATGTATTGGTGAATTATACACTGCTCAAAAAAATAAAGGGAACACTTAAACAACACAATGTAACTCAGAGTCAATCACACTTCTGTGAAATCAAACTGTCCACTTAGGAAGCAACACTGATTGATAATAAATGTCACATGCTGTTGTGCAAATGGAATAGACAACAGGTGGAAATTATAGGAAATTAGCAAGACACCCCCAATAAAGGAGTGGTTCTGCAGGTGGGGACCACAGACCACTTCTCAGTTCCTATGCTTCCTGGCTGATGTTTTGGTCACTTTTGAATGCTGGCGGTGCTTTCACTCTAGTGGTAGCATGAGACGGAGTCTACAACCCACACAAGTGGCTCAGGTAGTGCAGCTCATCCAGGATGGCACATCAATGCGAGCTGTGGCAAGAAGGTTTGCTGTGTCTGTCAGCGTAGTGTCCAGAGCATGGAGGCGCTACCAGGAGACAGGCCAGTACATCAGGAGACGTGGAGGAGGCCGTAGGAGGGCAACAACCCAGCAGCAGGACCGCTACCTCCGCCTTTGTGCAAGGAGGAGCAGGAGAAGCACTGCCAGAGCCCTGCAAAATGACCTCCAGCAGGCCACAAATGTGCATGTGTCTGCTCAAACGGTCAGAAACAGACTCCATGAGGGTGGTATGAGGGCCCGACGTCCACAGGTGGGGGTTGTGCTTACAGCCCAACACCGTGCAGGACGTTTGGCATTTGCCAGAGAACACTAAGATTGGCAAATTTGCCACTGGCGCCCTGTGCTCTTCACAGATGAAAGCAGGTTCACACTGAGCACATGACAGACGTGACACAGTCTGGAGACGCCATGGAGAACGTTCTGCTGCCTGCAACATCCTCCAGCATGACCGGTTTGGCGGTGGGTCAGTCATGGTGTGGAGTGGCATTTCTTTGGGGAGCCGCACAGCCCTCCATGTGCTCGCCAGAGGTAGCCTGACTGCCATTAGGTACCGAGATGAGATCCTCAGACCCCTTGTGAGACCATATGCTGGTGCGGTTGGCCCTGGGTTCCTCCTAATGCAAGACAATGCTAGACCTCATGTGGCTGGAGTGTGTCAGCAGTTCCTGCAAGAGGAAGGCATTGATGCTATGGACTGGCTCACCCATTCCCCAGACCTGAATCCAATTGAGCACATCTGGGACATCATGTCTCGCTCCATCCACCAACGCCACGTTGCACCACAGACTGTCCAAGAGTTGGCGGATGCTTTAGTCCAGGTCTGGGAGGAGATCCCTCAGGAGACCATCCGCCACCTCATCAGGAGCATGCCCAGGCATTGTAGGGAGGTCATACAGGCACGTGGAGGCCACACACACTACTGAGCCTCATTTTGACTTGTTTTAAGGACATTACATCAAAGTTGGATCAGCCTGTAGTGTGGTTTTCCACTTTAATTTTGAGTGTGACTCCAAATCCAGACCTCCATGGGTTGATAAATTGGATTTCCATTGATTCTTTTTGTGTGATTTTGTTGTCAGCACATTGAACTATGTAAAGAAAAAAGTATTTAATAAGATTATTTCTTTCATTCAGATCTAGGATGTGTTGTTTAAGTGTTCCCTTTATTTTTTGGAGCAGTATATTAATCATGCATTGAACTGCATCCATCTATTCTGCCCTTGTGTACGTCATGGAACGCTGAGTCAATTATAACCTATTTTTAAAAACTCTTATGAAGTTGGTTTTGGAGCAAGAACTGTGAATTTAATTTTTTTGACTGATATTATAATTGTCGGTTTGTTTCATATCTGCAAAGTAGTTAAAATTCTTTCAGTTCCAATGTAAAGACCCAGTACAGTCAGTTTTTTCAATTATATTTCTCCACTATGAGGTCGATAGAAAGATGATAAGGCCCTTTTTGGGTAAGAGCTGTTTGAAAAAGAAATCCTTCAATTTCAGCCTGGACATTCCTACAGTCAGAATGCCAATTGCACGCTCCCTCAAAACTTGAGCCATCTGTGACATTGTGTGACAAAACTGCACATTTTAGAATAGACTTTTATTGCCAATTCGAATGCACAAAAATACTGTACAGAGATCCTGAGGTCCATCTTGAGGCCCATTTTTTTAAGGTTTCTGTGACCAACAGATGCATATCTGTATTCCCAGTCATGTGAAATCCATAGATTAGGACCTAATGAATTTATTTAAATTGAATGTTTTCCCGATATGAACTGGAACTCAATAAAATCAAGGACATTGTTGCATGTTGCGTTTATATTTTTGTTCAGTATATATTGAAAAATGATGACATCTTGAACCAGACCAGTCTTTATTGTAGATCCCCTGCTACCTCTTAGACATTTCTGTTCAGTATATATTGAAAAATGATGACATCTTGAACCAGACCAGTCTTTATTGTAGATCCCCTGCTACCTCTTAGACATTTCTGTTCAGTATATATTGAAAAATGATGACATCTTGAACCAGACCAGTCTTTATTGTAGATCCCCTGCTACCTCTTAGACATTTCTGTTCAGTATATATTGAAAAATGATGACATCTTGAACCAGACCAGTCTTTATTGTAGATCCCCTGCTACCTCTTAGACATTTCTGTTCAGTATATATTGAAAAATGATGACATCTTGAACCAGACCAGTCTTTATTGTAGATCCCCTGCTACCTCTTAGACATTTCTGTTCAGTATATATTGAAAAATGATGACATCTTGAACCAGACCAGTCTTTATTGTAGATCCCCTGCTACCTCTTAGACATTTCTGTTCCGTCATGTTTTGGAATGTTTTGGTTTCTTTGGACGTTTGTTGTTGTTGTTGTTGTTGTTGTTGTTGTTGTCTAGATAAATATTCAGGATAGTATTATTTGCTTTGGATTCTTAATTTTAATATCCACCATTATATCCACTTTATATTGTATATTGCATTGTATTTCAGAAGTGCCTCATGCTGCTTTTAAATTACATAAATCAATTTGTATGATTAACATGAATCTGCAACGAAAGATTTCCTTGTTGAATTATGTGTTAAGTCAAATAAAATAAACTGATTTCGTTTCATACCTTGAGGGCTGCGTAGTGGTGCTTTTTCAGATAACGTTTGATAGTAAATAACGTTTGATAGTAAATAACGTTTGATAGTAAATAATGTTTGATAGTAAATAACGTTTGATAGTAAATAACGTTTGATAGTAAATAACATTTGATAGTAAATAACGTTTGATAGTAAATAACATTTGATAGTAAATAACGTTTGATAGTAAATAACGTTTGATAGTAAATAACATTTGATAGTAAACGTTTGATAGTAAATAACGTTTGATAGTGTCACGACTTCCACCGAAGTTGGTCCCTCTCCTTGTTCGTTCGGCGGTCGAAGTCGCCGACCTTCTAGCCATCACTGATCCTCTTTTCATTTTCCTTTGGTTTTGTCTTGTCTTGTATCACACCTGGTTCCAATCCCATTCATTACATGTTGTGTATTTAAACCCTCTGTTCCCCCTCATTGTCCTTGTTGGTGATTGTTTGTTTGTAAACTTTGTGCAAGATATGTTCTGGTGTGCGGCGGGATTTGTACCCACTTGTATTATTTTGTATATTTTGGTTTTTGGAGTTTTTAAGCACTTATTAAACTGCTCCGTTTTATACCAAGTTCGATCTCCTGACTTCCCTGCCACCAGCACGCACCCTTACAGATAGTAAATAACGTTTGATAGTAAATACATTTTTGCAAGTTGTTATTTATTTTTAATTTCACCTTTATTTAACCAGGTCGGCTAGTTGAGAACAAGTCCTTTATTTAACCAGGTAGGCTAGTTGAGAACAAGTCCTTTATTTAACCAGGTAGGCTAGTAGAGAACAAGTCCTTTATTTAACCAGGTAGGCCAGTTGAGAACAAGTCCTTTATTTAACCAGGTAGGCCATTTGAGAACAAGTCCTTTATTTAACCAGGTAGGCCAGTTGAGAACAAGTCCTTTATTTAACCAGGTAGGCCAGTTGAGAACAAGTCCTTTATTTAACCAGGTAGGCCAGTTGAGAACAAGTCCTTTATTTAACCAGGTAGGCCAGTTGAGAACAAGTCCTTTATTTAACCAGGTAGGCCAGTTGAGAACAAGTCCTTTATTTAACCAGGTAGGCTAGTTGAGAACAAGTCCTTTATTTAACCAGGTAGGCCAGTTGAGAACAAGTCCTTTATTTAACCAGGTAGGCCAGTTGAGAACAAGTTCTCATTTACAACTGCGACCTGGCCAAGATAAAGCAAAGCAGTTCGACAAAAACAACAACACAGAGTTACACATAAACACATATGCAGTTAATAACACAAAATAAAATAAAAACGGATCTATGTACATTGTGTGCAAATGTAGAAGTGTAGGGAGGTAAGGCAATAAATAGGCCATAGGGGTGAAATAATTAGAATTTAGCATAAACACTGGAGTGATAGATGTGCAGATGATGATGTGCAAGTAGAGATACTGGGGTGCAAAAGAGCAAGAGGGTAAGTAATAATATGGGGATGAGGTAGTCGGGTAGGCTATTTACAGATGGGCTATGTACAGGTACAGTGATCGGAAAGCTGCTCTGACAGCTGATGCTTATTAGCACCATATACTGTTTCAAATATGTTTTCCCAAATGGAGATGCGTATTTGAACAAATACGTATCTTATGGACGTATCTTATAACATTTCAATGTAGGCTATTTCACGAATAATTCACGCAGAATTAATAAATGGATGTAGTTGTAAAAACAAAACTCTCTGCTGATGGACATGAATGAATAATAGGAATAACAATAATATGATCTCTGTGAATTAACTACTGAGTCGCAGTAGCGCCTCATAGTCTACCATATGGATAACGGGAATGTAATGCTCCTGCAGCCCATTTCCCAGGCTGCAGCAGTGTGTGTTGAGTTTGGTCAAAAGCACCGCTATATTATGATGCTGCACAAAAAGGTCTACAAATGTGAAGGAAAGAAAAACATTTTGTTATATTCCTAGAATACAAAACAAGCTTCAGGTGCGCTTGATCACAAACAGGCCAAAGCCCAATATCATTAACCTTATATAAAACACTGTTTTCTCGTTTAATGCACAGCAGTTTGAAGATATAAAACCGCCAAGTTGAATGCTTCCGGAGTGGCGGAGCTGGGACTGCATCGCAGTGCTTTAGGCGTCACTACAAACCTGATTTGATCCCAGGCTGGGGAGGAAAAGGGAATTAAAAGCACCGAAAAAAGTTGAATAACATTGTGCTGAACCAATGACAGGAAATCTGAGGATGCAAACATTTATTTTAGATAATTTATTCATTTCACGTACATAAAATCATATAAAAAATTCTTGAAAGGTTGAGAGATATTTGTACATCGTTGGGACAGTAGATCACAAAAAAAAAAAAAAACTCACGATGCATAAAAATACAGGACACTCAAAGCCCCCAGATGCTGTTTAAAGCGTCAGTTGATGATACTGTAGAAACTGATCATTTATCACCAAAAAAAAAGAGAAAAATCGTTTCAATTTCACTGGGTCTTTACATCACATTTCGACATTAAGAACAATATCTAAAGTCCTATAGAATAGGCCTACGCTAAAAAACCACACCAAGGAAATAAGTAATCTGTGTGACATGCCATGGACATGTTCAGATTCATTAGAGGTTAAATAAGTCACATGTAAAAGCCCTCACATTACATTAAACAACATCAGTTGACAGTGAACTGGGAACATGCCTTAACTACATAACGTGATGTTCCCTCCGATCATGGTCCTGCGTGGCTCAGTCGGTAGAGCATGGTGTTTGCAACGCCAGGGTTGTGGGTTCGATTCCCACGGGGGACCAGTACGGAGAAAAAAATGTATGAAATGTATGCATTCACTACTGTAAGTCGCTCTGGATAAGAGCGTCTGCTAAATGACTAAAATGTAAATGTACCTACTTTTCCAATTTGTAAGTCGCTCTGGATAAGAGCGTCTGCTAAATGACTTAAATGTAAATGTAAATCATCACAGCACAATGGAAATAACAGTTGGTAAACTGGCTAGCATCGCATCCTGCTGAAGTGAAGCTTAAATTGAAAGGCTAGAATACGTGCTGCAAAAAGGGGACATTTCAATGTCTTCTGCTTTTTACAAGTTATGAGGTCTGTTTGAACTGATCGGGTTCAAGTCCGGGTTCTGGCTGGGCCACTCCAGGACATTCAGAGACTTGTCCCGATGCCACTCCTGCGTTGTCTTGGCTGTGTGCTTAGGGTCATTGTCCTGTTGGAAGGTGAATCTTCGCCCCAGTCTGAGGTCGTGAGCGTTCTGGAGCAGGTTCTCAGCAAGGGTCTCTCTCTACTTTGCTTTATTCATCTTTGTCTCAATCCTGACTTGTCTCCTAGTCCCTGCTGCCACCACCATGCTTCACTGTAGGGATGGTGCCAGGTTTCCTACAGACGTGATGCATGGCATTCAGGCCAAAGACTTCAATCATGGTTTCATCAAACCAGAGAATCTCTTTTCTCATGGTCTGAGAGTCCTTTAGGTGCCTTTTGGCAAACTCCAAGTGGGCTGTCATGTGCCTTTTATTGTGGAATGGCTTCCGTCTGGCCACTCTACCATAAAGGCCTGATTGGTGGAGTGCTGCAGAGATGGTTGTCCTTCTAGAAGGTTCTCCCATCTCCACAGAGGAACTCTGGAGCTCTGTCAGAGGGACCATCAGGTTCTTGGTCACCTCCCTGACCAAGGCCCTTCTCCCCTGATTGCTCAGTTTGGCCAGGCGGTCAGCTCTAGGAAGAGTCTTGGTTGTTCCAAACTTCTTCCATTTAAGAATGATGGAGGCCACTGTGTTCTTGGGGACCTTCGATGCTGCAGAAATGTTTTGGTACCCTTTCCCTGATTTGTGCCTCAACACAATCCTGTCTGTCCAGCTCTACAGATAATTCCTTCGACCTCATGGATTGGTTTTGCTCTGACACGCACTGTGAACTGTGAGACCTTATATAGACAGGTGTGTGCCTTTCCAGATCATGTCCAATCCATTTAATTTATCACAGGTGGACTCCAATCAAGTTGTAGAAACATCTCAAGCATGATCAATGGAAATAGGATGCACCTGAGCTCAATTAAGAGTCTCATAGCGAAGGGTCTGAATACTTACAGTGCATTCGGAAAGAATTCAGACCCCTTGACTTTTTCCTCATTCATCTACACATAATACCCCATAATGACAAAGCGAAAACATACATATATATATATATATTATTATTATTATTATTTTATTTATTTTTTACTTCACAGGAGAGCCATTTGAAGGTAAACTTTTTTTTAATCAAAATGTGTTTTTTGGTAGAAATGCCTTCTGGAACATGTGAAAATCCTAGACCACCTTTACTCCACACACAGAGAGGCATACAAAGCTCTCCCTCACCCTCCATTTGGCATATCTGTCCATAATTATATCCTGTCTGTGCAGCAAAACAGGTGGTCTAGGATTTTCTTTTTCTGGTTGCACATGTGACATGCTGGTAAAAATTTGGTAAAACTGATTTAAGTTCGCCTGCATTAAAGTCCCCGGCCACTAGGAGTGCCACTAACATTAGCTAGCTAGCTAACAGTACAGTACACTGCTGCTTATAAGCAAAAACGAAAGCAGGAAGTACCAGTGACTCGCTCAATACGGAAGTTGTCAGATGACGCGGACGCTATGCTACAGGACTGTTTTGCTGCACAGACAGGAATATGTTCCAGGATTCATCCAATGGCATTGAGGAATACACCACATCAGTCACCGGCTTCATCAATAAGTGCATTGATGACGTCGTCCTCACAGTGACCGTACATACATATTCCAACCAGAAGCCATGGATTACAGGCAACATCCACATCGGGCTAAAGGCTAATCCGGATGCTTATAAGAAATCCCGCTATGCCCTCAGACAAACCATCAAACAAGCAAAGCGTCAATGCAGGATTAAGATTGAATCGTACTACACCAGCCCTGACACTCGTCGGATGTGGCAGGGCTTGAAAACTATTACGGACTACAAAGGGAAACCCAGACGTGAGCTTCCCAGTGACGCGAGCCTACCAGGTGAGCTAAATGCCTTTCATGCTCACTTCAAGGCAAGCAACACTGAAGCATGCACGAGAGCACCAGCTGTTCTGGATGACTGTGTGATAACGCTCTCGGTAGCCGATGTGAACAAAACCTTTAAACAGGTCAACATTCACAAAGCCGCTGGGCCAGACGGATTACCAGGTCGTGTACTCAAAGCATGTGCGGACCAACTGTCAAGTGTCTTCACTGACATTTTCAACCTCTCCCTGACCGAGTCTGTAATACCTACATGTTTCAAGCAGACCACCATAATCCCTGTGCCCAAGGAAGCGAAGGTAACCTGTCTAAATTATTACCGCCCTGTGGCACTCACGTCGGTAGCCATGAAGTGCATTGAAAGGCTGGTCATGGCTCACATCAACAGCATCCTCCCGACTCCCTAGACCCACTCCAATTTGCTACCGCCTCAACAGATCCACAGATGACACAATCTCAATCACACTCCACACTGCCCTTTCACATCTGGACAAAAGGAACAACTATGTGAGAATGCTGTTCATTGACTACAGCTCAGCGTTCAACACCATTGTGCCCACAAAGCGCATCACTAAGCTAAGGACTCTGGGACTAAACACCTCCCTCTGCAACTGGATCCTGGACTTCCTGACGGGCCACCCCCAGGTGGTAAGAGTAGGGAACAACACGTCTGCCATGCTGATCCTTAACACTGGGGTCCCTCGGGGTGTGTACTTAGTCCACTCCTGTATTCCTTGTTCACCCACGACTGCGTGACCAAACACGACTCCAACACCATCATTAAGTTTTCTGACGACACAACAGTGGTAGGCCTGATCCACGACAATGATGAGACGACCTATAGGGAGGAGGTCAGAGAACTGGCAGTGTGGTGCCAGGAGAACAACCTCTCCCTCAATGTGAGCAAGACTAAGGAGCTGATCGTGGACAACAGGAAAACGTGGGCCGAACAGGCCCCCATTAACATCGACTGGGCTGTAGTGGAGCGGGTCGAGAGTTTCCACTTCCTTGGTGTCCACATCACCAACAAACTATCATGGTCCAAACATACCAAGACAGTTTTGAAGAGGGCACGACAAAACCTTTTCCCCCTCCAGGAGAATGAAAAGATTTGGCATGGGTCCCCAGATCCTCAAAAGGTTCTCAGCTGCACCATCGAGAGCATCCTGACCGGTTGCATCACCGCCTGGTATGGCAACTGCTCGGGCATCTGACCGTAAGGCGCTACACAGGGTAGTGCGAATGGCCCAGTACATCACTGGGGCCAAGCTTCCTGCCATCCAAGACCTATATAATACGTCAGAGAGACTACAGTCACGCAAGTTATAGACTGTTTTCTCTGCTACCGCACGGCAAGCGGTACCGGAGCACCAAGTCTAGGACCAAAAGGCTCCTCAACAGCTTCTACCCCCAAGCCATAAAACTGCTGAACAATTCATAATTTCGCAACCTGAAAATGTACATTGATCCCCCCCCTCCCTTTTGTACACTGTGCTGCTGGCAACAATTTAATGACTCTCTTTTGCCAAAGGCCATATTCAACGGGTGTTGAGAGTTCATACGTTTTTCAGTTATCCTGCGCTCTGGCACACTCAGACGAGAGTGCTCCGAAATCGGAGTAGATGGCCAGAGCGAATTTACCAGCTACGTCTATCGACAGTTGTCGCAGTGACATCATGAACAGTCTATGAAATGGTTACTTGCATAGTGGAGTCTTTTGTTTGGACATGTAGCTAGCTAGCGAGCTAAACAATGAACCGTAATCCCAACTCATAACGTTACTACCCTGCATGAATCTGCAGGTAGCTAACCAACCAGGTTCAATGTTACCTAGCTATATAAAGGTCCTACAGTTGACAGTGAATGTCAGAGCAAAAACCAATCCATGAGGTAGAAGGAATTGTTTGTAGAGCTCCGAGACAGGATTGTGTCAAGGCACATATCTAGGGAAGGGTACCAAAACATTTATGCAGTATTGAAGGTCCCCAAGAACGCAGTGTTACTGAGCCATCGGGAGAGAAGGGCCTTGGTCAGGGAGGTGACCAGGAACCCGATGGTCACTCTGACAGAGCTCCAGAGGTCCTCTGTGGAGATGGGAGAAACTTCCAGTTTGCCAAAAGGCACCTAAAGGACGGTCAGACCATCAGAAACAAGATTCTCTGGTCTGATGAAACCAAGATTTAACTCTTTAGCCTGAATGCCAATATTCCGTCTGAAGGAAATCTGGCACCATACCTACAATGAAGCATGGTGGTGGCAGCATCGTGCTGTGGGGATTTTATTCAGCGGCAGGGACTGGGAGACTAGTCAGGATCAAGGGAAAGATGAAAGGAGCAAAGTAAAGAGAAGTCCTGATGAAAAACCGAGGCTCCAGAGCGCTCAGTACCTCAGCCTGGGGCGAAGGTTCACCTTCCAAAAGGACAATGACCCTCAGCACATAGCCACACAGCCAATGATCCTCAATACATTAGTGGCTTTGGGACAAGTCTCTGAATGTCCTTGAGTGACCCAGCCAGAGCTCGGACTTGAACCCGATTGAACATCTCTGGAGAGACCTGAAAATAACTGTGCAAAGACACAACTCATTCAACCTGACAGAGCTTGAGAGGATCTGCAGAGAAGAATGGGAAAATATCCCCAAATACAGGAGTGCCAAGCTACCTAAGAAGACTCGAGGCTGTAATTGCTGCCAAAGGTGCTTCACAAAAGTACTGTGTAAAGTGTCTGAATACTTATGTAAATGTATTTAAAAAAATGTTTTACTTTCAATACATTTGTGAAAATTAATCAAAATCTGTTTTTGCTTTGTCATTATGGGGTATTGTGTGTAAATTGATGAGAATATATACATATTTTTAATCCAATATAGAATAAGGCTGTAAAGTAACAAAATGTGGAAAAGGTCAAGGGGTCTGAATACTTTCTGAATACATTGTATGTAAATAAGTTATTTCTGTTTTTTATTTCTAATACATTTGCAAAAATTTCTAAAATAGTGTTTTTGCTTTGTTATTGTGTGTGTAATGGAATAAATAAATATATTTTTCAGCAATTGTAGAATAAGGCTGTAACTTAACAAAATGTGGAAAGGGTCAAAGGGTCTGAATACTTTCCGAATGCACAGTAAGTATTCACAACTGTTCCTTTTGACAATCTCTTATTTGAGGTATAACGGGTTACCACTTACTTTCTGAGGTAAAATGAGATGAAATAATGATCTGTGAGTTACCTGGTTTAAAATGTAGTTGAAAGTAACTATTTTACAAGCTCTCTCTCCTCTGATAGCATCACACGGCTCTGCTCAGCGACTCGGCTCTTTGTAGTTACCGTTTCCATCCTCAGAGATATTCACCGCCTCGGCGCCCAAAGGTAATCTATCGCTGTACTCCGAACACACCTCAAATTTGAATGTAGAACCCGGGATAGACTCGGTAACCACACTCCCCTCCACCTCCTCCCTGTCCTGTCCGTCCTCCCCCTCTCCTATCTCACTTGGGTTAGAATTCTTCTCTGACTCCACAAACGACGCCCGGGGGTCGAAATCACCTCCAACCATATGTTTATCCATTTGATCTGGGTTCTTCTGCGCTGCCTTCATGATCAGTTTGTAAGTCTTTCCTTGGTACTTGTTTAAGAGATGACAGCAGGTGGCTCCCAGCAGAGGGACTGTAGCCAGCACCAACAGGAAGGTACTAACCATCACTATGATTAACAGAGAAGGAATCTTCTTCCTGGTTGTGATGACTACCTGGACCTGACAGTCCTGCCCTCCGTAGGTCAGACACAGAGTGTAGTTAGTGCCTGGTTGAAGGCCCTGGAACTTATAGGTGTTGATCCCTTCCTCTATCCGGGACCACTGCACCACAGAGTGTCCATTACCAGTGTTAAAACACAGATAGAGCATGTCCAGAGGGGCTGTTTTGGTTGAGCCTTGATAGAGGCTGAACGGCTCTTTGTTGACGGTCTCTAGGTTCTCATTGTGGCTGAGGTGAAGGTTGTTCTTACTGTTGGGGAGCTGGAGAGGGTTGAGCTGCACTTTGGCCTCGGTCTCGGATACTTCCAACGCGATGACGCCGAAATCAAATGTATATTGCTTCAGCTGGTCCAGACTGAGGTTGAATGCGTGATTGGAGATGTACTGAGTGCCATCGCTGATGCCACACTTACTGGTAAACGGTAGCTCCTCTGAGCCCCCGCCAGCCTTCACTGAGCCATCACCGTATTTAACAGACGACCCAGTCGGAAGGTTCTTGGTCTTCTCAGAGTCGGACTTGGGCCAGTTGATGATATTGTTGGTCATCTTAGGCCCCGGCTTGTTTCCACCAGACGGACGGAGGATCTTATCTACTGTGGTGTCCAGCATGGAGTTAATGGCTAGTTTCTTGGTGCCCGCCACTACTACCTTCGCTGTGCTGTCTGCTTTACCGAGGTCGTTGACAGCTGAGCAGCTGTAGTTCCCATCCTCCTTCTTGCTCATACGGGGGATGATCAGAGTGCCGTTCTGGAAGACCAGGAACCGGCCGTTGGTGCTTTTATCGTTGATGGGCGAGTCGCTCTTCTCGCTGACCTCAGAGGGCAAACTGAATGTGAACTTCTGGTTCCCTGCATTCACCACCTCCCAGCTGACCTCTGGTTTGGGGTTGCCCTTGGTCTCACAGTTGAGAATCACCATAAAGCCCTCGTATAGCTCAGTGTTGTCCAGGTTTGGCTGGTAGGTGATGGACACTGTTGGGGCCTTGCAGTCCAGCTTGGGCATCTTGGTCACCAGGGCCCCTTGCAGATGCTCTGGGGCCTCGCAGACGATAAAGTCCTGCTCTGGGACAGAGATATTAGACTCTGTGATCCAGTCTCTCAGCCACTCCAGACTGCAGGAACAGGTGAAGGGGTTGTTGTAGATCTGAAGGTGAGACATGGAGCTCAGAGAGCTGAAGGTCCCCTGAACTATAGTAGTGAACTTGTTATTGTTGATCCTCAGGGACTTCAGATCTTTGAGAGTGGAGAATGCGTCTTTGGGAAGGTTGATCATCTCGTTGTTGTTCATCTTGAGCAGCTGAAGGGCGGTGAGGTTGGTCAGGTCCTCCCAGGGGAAGCTGATGATCTTATTGTAGCTGAGGTCCAGGTTTCGCAGCTGGATCAGCAGTGCCAAGGTGTCCCTCTCGATGGTCACGATCTCATTGTGGGCCAGCCATAGGGAGGTCACCTGAAGAAGAATACTTTATTAATATGTCTTTTGCTGTACCCAGCCCATCCCATCCCATATAATCATATAATATATGCCATTTAGCAGACAAAGTGACTTATAGTCATGCATTCAGACATTTTTCGTATGGCTGGCTCCAGTGGGAATCAAACCCACAATCATGGTTTTGCAAGAACCATGATCTGCAAACTGAACCCCACAGGACCACATTCACAAACACCTGGGTGACATTAGGACCATATTCACACACACCTGGGTGACGTTAGGACCATATTCACACACACCTGGGTGACGTTAGGACCATATTCACACACACACCTGGGTGACGTTAGGACCATATTCACACACACACCTGGGTGACGTTAGGACCATATTCACACACACACCTGGGTGACGTTAGGACCATATTCACACACACCTGGGTGACGTTATGACCATATTCACACACACACCTGGGTGACGTTAGGACCATATTCACACACACCTGGGTGACGTTAGGACCATATTCACACACACACCTGGGTGACGTTAGGACCATATTCACACACACACCTGGGTGACGTTAGGACCATATTCACACACACACCTGGGTGACGTTAGGACCATATTCACACACACACCTGGGTGACGTTAGGACCATATTCACACACACACCTGGGTGACGTTAGGACCATATTCACACACACATGGGTGACGTTAGGACCATATTCACACACACCTGGGTGACGTTAGGACCATATTCACACACACCTGGGTGACGTTAGGACCATATTCACACACACACCTGGGTGACGTTAGGACCATATTCACACACACACCTGGGTGACGTTAGGACCATATTCACACACACCTGGGTGACGTTAGGACCATATTCACACACACACCTGGGTGACGTTAGGACCATATTCACACACACCTGGGTGACGTTAGGACCATATTCACACACACACCTGGGTGACGTTAGGACCATATTCACACACACCTGGGTGACGTTAGGACCATATTCACACACACCTGGGTGACGTTAATAAAGCTCTTGGCCTTCAGGAGTTTGATCTTGTTGGCGGAGAGAGAGAGGGTGGTGATGTTAGATGGGAGGCCTACGGGCACCAGCAGCAGGTCTTTATAGGCACAGTCAGCGAACTGGTGGGCGTATTTATCCAGACAGCTACATGTCTCTGGACAACACTGGGCCAGACCCAACACAGAGGTCCACACAGCCAGGACACAGACCAACCGCCACGACGCCATGTTCACCACCTGAGAACACACAGATAAGATGTTAATTAACAATTTATGAGATTCTTTTCTGCTAATCTATACAGATCTTTAAATTACAAAACCTATATATCATAATGTTCTACACAGAAATAATCCTTATGATAATGCATTGAGACATCCTGTTGCACTACATCACGACACTACATGACTACACTATATCACTTAACTACATCACTACACTACATCACTACACTATATCACTTAACTACATCACTACACTACATCACTACACTACATCAATACACTACATCACTACACTATATCACTACACTACATCACTACACTATATCATTACACTACATCACTACACTATATCACTACACTACATCACGACACTACATCACGACACTACATCACTACACTATATCACTACACTACATCACTACACTACATCACTACACTACATCACTACACTATATCACTACACTACACTACATCACTACACTACATCACATCACTACACTATATCACTACACTATATCACCACACTATATCACTACACTATATCACTAGACTATATCACTACACTATATCACTAGACTATATCACTACACTATATCACTACATCACTACACTATACCACTACACTATATCATTACACTATATCACTACACTACATCACTACACTACACTACATCACTACACTACATCACTACATGACTACACTATATCACTACACTATATCACTACACTACATCACGACACTACATCACTACACTATAGCACTACACTATATCACTACACTATATCACTACACTACATCACTACATCACTACACTACATGACTACACTATATCACTACATCACTACACTACATCACTACACTACATCACTACAACACTACAGTACATCACTACATCCCCACATCACATCACTACATCACTACACTACACTACATCACATCACCACATCACTACACTACATCACATCACTACATAACACTACAGTACATCACTACATCACATCACTACACCACATCACCACACTATATCACTACACTACATCACCACATCACTACACTACTACATGACTACATCATCACACTACTACATCACTACATCATCACGCTACATCACTACATCACCACATCACTACACTACATCACTACAGTACATAACTACATCCTTGCATCACAACACTACATCACAACATCACATCACTACAGTGCATCACTACAGTACATCAAAACACTATATCACCACATCACTACAGTACATTACTGCTCCACAGCACATCACTAAAGTACATCCCTACATCACTACACTACATCACTACAGTACAGCACAACATCACTACATCACAGCACTACAGCACATAACTACAGTACATCCCTAAAGTGCATCACTACATCACTACACTACAACACATCATTAAACTACATCACTGCATTACTACACTACATCACATCATTAAACTACATCACTGCATTACTACACTACATCACATCATTAAAATGCATTACTACACTACATCACTACACTACATCACATCATTAAACTACATCACTGCATCACTACACTACATCACTCATTAAACTACATCACTGCATCACTACACTACATCACATCATTAAACTACATCACTGCATCACTACACTACATTACATCATTCAACTACATCACTGCATTACTACACTACATCACTACACTACATCACATCATTAAACTGCATTACTACACTATATCACTGCACCACATCACTACACACCACTACACTGCAGTAGACCAGGGCTGTCTCAGAGAGGGCATAGGGATTACTGCAGTAGACCAGGGCTGTGTCTCAGAAAGGGCATAGGGATTACTGCAGTAGACCAGGGCTGTCTCAGAGAGGGAATAGGGATTACTGCAGTAGACCAGGGCTGTCTCAGAGAGGGAATAGGGATTACTGCAGTAGACCCGTGCTGTCTCAGAGAGGGAATAGGGATTACTGCAGTAGACCAGGGCTGTGTCTCAGAAAGGGCATAGGGATTACTGCAGTAGACCAGGGCTGTGTCTCAGAGAGGGAATAGGGATTACTGCAGTAGACCAGGGCTGTCTCAGAGAGGGCATAGGGATTACTGCAGTAGACCAGGGCTGTGTCTCAGAAAGGGCATAGGGATTACTGCAGTAGACCAGGGCTGTCTCAGAGAGGGAATAGGGATTACTGCAGTAGACCAGGGCTGTCTCAGAGAGGGAATAGGGATTACTGCAGTAGACCCGTGCTGTCTCAGAGAGGGAATAGGGATTACTGCAGTAGACCAGGGCTGTGTCTCAGAAAGGGCATAGGGATTACTGCAGTAGACCAGGGCTGTGTCTCAGAGAGGGAATAGGGATTACTGCAGTAGACCAGGGCTGTCTCAGAGAGGGCATAGGGATTACTGCAGTAGACCAGGGCTGTGTCTCAGAAAGGGCATAGGGATTACTGCAGTAGACCAGGGCTGTCTCAGAGAGGGAATAGGGATTACTGCAGTAGACCAGGGCTGTGTCTCAGAGAGGGAATAGGGATTACTGCAGTAGACCAGGGCTGTCTCAGAGAGGGAATAGGGATTACTGCAGTAGACCAGGGCTGTCTCAGAGAGGGAATAGGGATTACTGCAGTAGACCAGGGCTGTGTCTCAGAGAGGGAATAGGGATTACTGCAGCAAGCAGATCTCATACAAATACACTTCAACTAAGTGAAACGACTTCAAGAAAAGGTTCAACATGTTCAATCTGTTTTAATCTGTAATGAAAAGGTTCAACATGTTCAATCTGTTTTAATCTGTAATGAAAAGGTTCAACATGTTCAATCTGTTTTAATCTGTAATGAAAAGGTTCAACATGTTCAATCTGTTTTAATCTGTAATGAAAAGGTTCAACATGTTCAATCTGTTTTAATCTGTAATGAAAAGGTTCAACATGTTCAATCTGTTTTAATCTGTAATGAAAAGGTTTAACATGTTCAATCTGTTTTATCGTAATGTTATTTTATTGGTTTAGGGCAACCAACTTTCCGTGTTCATACAAATTCATACAGCTACAATTTCACAAAGCTTCCAAATTAACTAAGAGAAACTGCAAGATCCATTTTCCGAGTGGTTTTGATTAGCTCTTTAGTTCACATTAAGCTCAGTGCCAGCGAGACTACTGCTGCAACAGCTCTTTGGCGCAAACTGCAGAGCGCACCATATTCTCTGTCCTTGGTCCTGAAACGAATCAGTGACGGGGTGGCTTGTTGCTGTCTGAAATACACTGAGTGTACAAAACATTACTGTTTCCATGACAGACTGACCAGGTGAATCCAGGTGAAAGCTATGACCCCTTATTGATGTCACCTGTTAAATCCACTTCCAATCAGTGTAGATGAAGGGGAGGAGACGGGTTAAAGAAGGATATTTAAGCCTTGAGACAATTGAGACATGGATTGTGTGTGTGTGTCATTCAGAGGGTGAATGGGCAAGACAAGATATTTCAGTGCCTTTGAACAGGGTACGGTAGTAGGTGCCAAGCTCACCGGTTTGAGTGTCAAGAACTGCAACGCTGCTGGGTTTTTCACGCTCAACAGTTTCCCGTGTGTATTAATTTTAGGAATGGTCCACCACCCAAAGGACACCCAGCCAATTTGACACAACTGTGGGAAGCATTGGAGTCAACGTGGGCCAGCATCCCTGTGGAACGCTTTCAACACCTTGTAGAGTCCATGCCCGACGAATTGAGGCTGTTCTGAGTGCAAAAGGGGGTGCAACTCAATATTAGGAAGGTGTTCCTAATGTTTTGTACATTTTGTGTATATTTTCTTTGTCATTTTGACATCCGAAGTATAACCTCACAAACTGCACTTATTTCTGAACAAAGAACACTAGTGTTAAAATAAAGAAAACACAACTGTAATGGGTTTTTTTCATGCTGAGAAATACAACATTAATTAAACATGGGATGGATCTATGGTTAAAGTCTGATAATGCATCAATCTAATCCTATTTGTCCACATTACTGCCCCAAAAACATATTATTGGGGTCATAATGCATGTTTATATATATATATATACATAATTATCTCCAGTTTACTTTCTGATTTCAATCAACTTACCTCTCCGACCAATCCTTGCAGTGTTCCTAATTGAGCACTATCTGGATTATATCTTCTTTATAACACAAATTAGTGGTCAAAACAAGTAACGTCCTCTGTAGTAGATCCTTTTACGTGACTTTTCTCCACGCTGATAACGGTAGGTGGTGGAGGAAACATATTTTTCCCGGTAGGATGATGCGGTGCGATCCGAGCCAGTTTCCTCTCCAGACTGACTGACAGAGGACGAACGGTCCGCTGCGCGCTCCTGCCGTTAGTCACAGCGATGGGAGAGTTTGTGATCGCGCAAGCAGCCTCTCCCCATTCCTTCACCATCATCAGTCCTGGATTAAAGATAGGCTTACAAAGGCTCCGGGTTCGCCTGCCATCCACGAGAAATATTGATAATTTAAACACTAATGTTTAATTCATTGTTATGTCGACCTAAACTCATCTCTGACGCCATTCTCCCCAGAGTTGGTTTTTCCAGTTACAGGCTTGAGAGATTTGACCTAAACATAAAAGATGAGGAGTTATTTGTAAACATGACGAGTTGTGCTCTGTTGAGTTGGGGATTTAATAGGTCTGAATGGTTGTAACGAAACATGTTATTGTTGTCAAATATGGATGAAAGCTAAAAAATTAAAAATCACATTGACAGAACAGGAAAATGTGAGGTCCCTCAATTGCTGGCTAATTATAGGGCTACACAACGATACATTTGATCATTATGATTATAATAATGGGGCATTGGGCTAATTGGAAAATATGTATATAGCACTACAGTGTACATTTATTTGCACCAAAAGAAAATAACTGATAAACAACAATACAGATAAAAACAAATCAATATTAAAAGGCTGGGTGTGTTTGGACGCCCAGGAGCTGATATAAAACCACGCCACAGGAAAACTATATACAATAAGAAAGCAAAAAATAAAAAAGGTTTGTTAATAAAACAAATAACAAAACCCATGAATAATAAATGTACAAATGAAGCAATCAGCAATCAGAAGAAGAAAAAAAACAGTGTTTGTTTTGATGGAATAAAGGAAGATATAGGAGATATAGGCCTATTGACCTGAGAAATCAAATCATCCACCATATCAGAGGTGTTGGCTATAGGCCAACTTCTGGATACAGTCTATAATGGATTCACCATATCAGAGGTGTTGGCTATAGGCCAACTTCTGGATACAGTCTATAATGGATTCACCATATCAGAGGTGTTGGCTATAGGCCAACTTCTGGATACAGTCTATAATGGATCCACCATATCAGAGGTGTTGGCTATAGGCCAACTTCTGGATACAGTCTATAATGGATTCACCATATCAGAGGTGTTGGCTATAGGCCAACTTCTGGATACAGTCTATAATGGATTCACCATATCAGAGGTGTTGGCTATAGGCCAACTTCTGGATACAGTCTATAATGGATTCACCATATCAGAGGTGTTGGCTATAGGCCAACTTCTGGATACAGTCTATAATGGATTCACCATATCAGAGGTGTTGGCTATAGGCCAACTTCTGGATACAGTCTATAATGGATCCACCATATCAGAGGTGTTGGCTTTAGGCCAACTTCTGGATACAGTCTATAATGGATTCACCATATCAGAGGTGTTGGCTATAGGCCAACTTCTGGATACAGTCTATAATGGATTCACCATATCAGAGGTGTTGGCTATAGGCCAACTTCTGGATACAGTCTATAATGGATTCACCATATCAGAGGTGTTGGCTATAGGCCAACTTCTGGATACAGTCTATAATGGATTCACCATATCAGAGGTGTTGGCTATAGGCCAACTTCTGGATACAGTCTATAATGGATTCACCATATCAGAGGTGTTGGCTGTAGGCCAACTTCTGGATACAGTCTATAATGGATTCACCATATCAGAGGTGTTGGCTGTAGGCCAACTTCTGGATACAGTCTATAATGGATTCACCATATCAGAGGTGTTGGCTATAGGCCAACTTCTGGATACAGTCTATAATGGATTCACCATATCAGAGGTGTTGGCTATAGGCCAACTTCTGGATACAGTCTATAATGGATTCACCATATCAGAGGTGTTGGCTATAGACCAACTTCTGGATACAGTCTATAATGGATTCACCATATCAGAGGTGTTGGCTTTAGGCCAACTTCTGGATACAGTCTATAATGGATTCACCATATCAGAGGTGTTGGCTTTAGGCCAACTTCTGGATACAGTCTATAATGGATCCACCATATCAGAGGTGTTGGCTATAGGCCAACTTCTGGATACAGTCTATAATGGATTCACCATATCAGAGGTGTTGGCTATAGGCCAACTTCTGGATACAGTCTATAATGGATTCACCATATCA
This sequence comes from Salmo salar, assembly GCF_965601325.2. Classification (NCBI taxonomy): domain Eukaryota; kingdom Metazoa; phylum Chordata; class Actinopteri; order Salmoniformes; family Salmonidae; genus Salmo; species Salmo salar. Next base: position 126,593,791 of record NC_138300.1, read on the forward strand.
GAGGTGTTGGCTGTAGGCCAACTTCTGGATACAGTCTATAATGGATTCACCATATCAGAGGTGTTGGCTATAGGCCAACTTCTGGATACAGTCTATAATGGATCCACCATATCAGAGGTGTTGGCTATAGGCCAACTTCTGGATACAGTCTATAATGGATTCACCATATCAGAGGTGTTGGCTATAGGCCAACTTCTGTATACAATCTATAATGGATTCACCATATCAGAGGTGTTGGCTATAGGCCAACTTCTGGATACAGTCTATAATGGATTCACCATATCAGAGGTGTTGGCTATAGGCCAACTTCTGGATACAGTCTATAATGGATCCATTTTCAAGTAGCTACTGCCATCTTCTGGTAAATGTTTGACCTGCTGTTCTCCAGTAACAGCCTCATTTCAAGATGATGAAACTTGAAACTAGATTCTGAAATAAAATCTTTGCCTTACAATTTATCATACAAATAATTAAATCAAATCAAATGTATTTAAAAACCCTTCTTACATCAGCTGATATCTCAAAGTGCTGTACAGAAACCCAGCCTAAAACCTCAAAGAGCAAGTAATGCAGGTGTAGAATCACGGTGGCTAGGAAAAACTCCTTAGAAAGGTCAAAACCTAGGAAGAAACCTAGAGAGGAACCAGGCTATAAGGGGTGGCCAGTCCTCTTCTGGCTGTGCCGGGTGGAGATTATAACAGCACATGGCCAAGATGTTCAAATGTTCATAAATGACCAGCATTGTCAAATAATAATAATCACAGTAGTTGTCGAGGGTGCAACAAGTCAGCACCTCAAGAGTAAATGTCAGTTGGCTTTGTCATAGCCGATCATTGAGAGTATCTCTACCGCTCCTGCTGTCTCTAGAGAGTTGAAAACAGCAGGTCTGGGACAGGTAGCACGTCCGGTGAACAGGTCAGGGTTCCAGCAGGTCTGGGACAACAGGTCTGGGACAGGTAGCACGTCCGGTGAATAGGTCAGGGTTCCAGCAGGTCTGGGACAACAGGTCTGGGACAGGTAGCACGTCCGGTGAATAGGTCAGGGTTCCATAGCTACAGGCAGAACAGTTGAAACTGGAGTAGCAGCACGGCCAGGTGGACTGGGGGGAGGGGAGAGAGAGAGGGAGAGAGAATCTCTCTCCCCCTCAATAGAAACTTAGTAATCATAGTGAACAGGTCAGGGTTCCATAGCCACAGGCAAAACAGTTGAAACTGGAGCAGCAGCACGGCCAGGTGGACTGGGGACAGCAAGGAGTCATCATGCCAGGTAGTCCTGAGGCATGGTCCTAGGGCTCAGGTCCTCCGAGAGAGAGAAAGAAAGAGAGAAAGAGAGAATTAGGGAAAGCACACTTAAATTCACACAGGACCCTGGATAAGACAGGAGAAATACTCCAGATATAACAGACTGACCCTAGCCCCCCGACACATAAACTACTGCAGCATAAATACTGGAGGCTGAGACAGGAGGGGTCAGGAGACACTGTGGCCCCATCCGATGATACCCCCGGACAGGGCCAAACAGGAAGGATATAACCCCACCCACTTTTCCAAAGCACAGCCCCCACACCACTAGAGGGATAACTTCAACCACCAACTTACCATCCTGAGACAAGGCCGAGTATAGCCCACAAAGATCTCCGCCAGGGCACAACCCAAGGGGGGGGCGCCAACCCAGACAGGAAGACCACGTCAGTGACTCAACCCACTCAAGTGACGCACCCCTCCCATGGACGGCATGGACGGCATGGAAGAACACCAGTAAGCCAGTGACTCAGCACCTGTAATAGGGTTAGAGGCAGAGAATCCCAGTGGAAAGAGGGGAACCGGAAAGGCAGAGACAGCAAGGGCGGTTCGTTGCTCCAGCCTTTCCGTTCACCTTCACACTCCTGGGCCAGACTATACTTAATCATAGGACCTACTGAAGAGATAAGTGCTTCTTTCACATGCTTTGCTTGCTGTTTGGGGTTTTAGGCTGGGTTTCTGTACAGCACTTTGAGATATCAGCTGATGTAAGCAGGCTAGTGGGGTCACAGACAGCAGGCTAGTGGGGTCACAGACAGCAGGCTAGTAGGGTCACAGACAGCAGGCTAGTGGGGTCACAGACAGCAGGCTAGTGGGGTCACAGACAGCAGGCTAGTGCGGTCACAGACAGCAGGCTAGTGGGGTCACAGACAGCAGAATAGTGGGGTCACAGACAGCAGAATAGTGGGGTCACAGACAGCAGACTAGTGGGGTCACAGACAGCAGGCTAGTGGGGTCACAGACAGCAGAATAGTGGGGTCACAGACAGCAGACAAGTGGGGTCACAGACAGCAGGCTAGTGGGGTCACATACAGCAGGCTAGTGGGGTCACAGACAGCAGGCTAGTGGGGTCACAGACAGCAGGCTAGTGGGGTCACAGACAGCAGGCTAGTGGGGTCACAGACAGCAGACTATTGGGGTCACAGACAGCAGGCTAGTGGGGTCACAGACAGGAGACTAGTGGGGTCACAGACAGCAGGCTAGTGGGGTCACAGACAGCAGACAAGTGGGGTCACAGACAGCAGGCTAGTGGGGTCACAGACAGCAGGCTAGTGGGGTCACAGACAGCAGGCTAGTGGGGTCACAGACAACAGACAAGTGGGGTCACAGACAGCAGGCTAGTGGGGTCACAGACAGCAGACTAGTGGGGTCACAGACAGCAGGCTAGTGGGGTCACAGACAGCAGACTAGTGGGGTCACAGACAGCAGACAAGTGGGGTCACAGACAGCAGGCTAGTGGGGTCAAAGACAGCAGACTAGTGGGGTCACAGACAGCAGGCTAGTGGGGTCACAGACAGCAGAATAGTGGGGTCACAGACAGCATACAAGTGGGGTCACAGACAGCAGGCTAGTGGGGTCACAGACAGCAGGCTAGTGGGGTCACAGACAGCAGGCTAGTGGGGTCAATGACAGAAGGCTAGTGGGGTCACAGACAGCAGGCTAGTAGGGTCACAGACAGCAGGCTAGTAGGGTCACAGACAGCAGGCTAGTGGGGTCACAGAGAGCAGGCTAGTGTGGTCACAGACAGCAGACTAGTAGGGTCACAGACAGCAGGCTAGTGGGGTCACAGACAGCAGGCTAGTGTGGTCACAGACAGCAGACTAGTGTGGTCACAGACAGCAGACTAGTAGGGTCACAGACAGCAGGCTAGTAGGGCCACAGACAGCAGGCTAGTAGGGTCACAGACAGCAGGCTAGTGGGGTCACAGACAGCAAGACAGTGGGGTCACAGACAGCAGGCTAGTGGGGTCACAGACAGCAGGCTAGTGGGGTCACAGACAGCAGGCTAGTGGGGTCACAGACAGCAGGCTAGTGCGGTCACAGACAGCAGGCTAGTGGGGTCACAGACAGCAGAATAGTGGGGTCACAGACAGCAGAATAGTGGGGTCACAGACAGCAGACTAGTGGGGTCACAGACAGCAGGCTAGTGGGGTCACAGACAGCAGAATAGTGGGGTCACAGACAGCAGGCTAGTGGGGTCACAGAGAGCAGGCTAGTGTGGTCACAGACAGCAGACTAGTAGGGTCACAGACAGCAGGCTAGTGGGGTCACAGACAGCAGGCTAGTGTGGTCACAGACAGCAGACTAGTGTGGTCACAGACAGCAGACTAGTAGGGTCACAGACAGCAGGCTAGTAGGGCCACAGACAGCAGGCTAGTAGGGTCACAGACAGCAGGCTAGTGGGGTCACAGACAGCAAGACAGTGGGGTCACAGACAGCAGGCTAGTGGGGTCACAGACAGCAGGCTAGTGGGGTCACAGACAGCAGGCTAGTGGGGTCACAGACAGCAGGCTAGTGCGGTCACAGACAGCAGGCTAGTGGGGTCACAGACAGCAGAATAGTGGGGTCACAGACAGCAGAATAGTGGGGTCACAGACAGCAGACTAGTGGGGTCACAGACAGCAGGCTAGTGGGGTCACAGACAGCAGAATAGTGGGGTCACAGACAGCAGACAAGTGGGGTCACAGACAGCAGGCTAGTGGGGTCACATACAGCAGGCTAGTGGGGTCACAGACAGCAGGCTAGTGGGGTCACAGACAGCAGGCTAGTGGGGTCACAGACAGCAGGCTAGTGGGGTCACAGACAGCAGACTATTGGGGTCACAGACAGCAGGCTAGTGGGGTCACAGACAGGAGACTAGTGGGGTCACAGACAGCAGGCTAGTGGGGTCACAGACAGCAGACAAGTGGGGTCACAGACAGCAGGCTAGTGGGGTCACAGACAGCAGGCTAGTGGGGTCACAGACAGCAGGCTAGTGGGGTCACAGACAACAGACAAGTGGGGTCACAGACAGCAGGCTAGTGGGGTCACAGACAGCAGACTAGTGGGGTCACAGACAGCAGGCTAGTGGGGTCACAGACAGCAGACTAGTGGGGTCACAGACAGCAGACAAGTGGGGTCACAGACAGCAGGCTAGTGGGGTCAAAGACAGCAGACTAGTGGGGTCACAGACAGCAGGCTAGTGGGGTCACAGACAGCAGAATAGTGGGGTCACAGACAGCATACAAGTGGGGTCACAGACAGCAGGCTAGTGGGGTCACAGACAGCAGGCTAGTGGGGTCACAGACAGCAGGCTAGTGGGGTCAATGACAGAAGGCTAGTGGGGTCACAGACAGCAGGCTAGTAGGGTCACAGACAGCAGGCTAGTAGGGTCACAGACAGCAGGCTAGTGGGGTCACAGAGAGCAGGCTAGTGTGGTCACAGACAGCAGACTAGTAGGGTCACAGACAGCAGGCTAGTGGGGTCACAGACAGCAGGCTAGTGTGGTCACAGACAGCAGACTAGTGTGGTCACAGACAGCAGACTAGTAGGGTCACAGACAGCAGGCTAGTAGGGCCACAGACAGCAGGCTAGTAGGGTCACAGACAGCAGGCTAGTGGGGTCACAGACAGCAAGACAGTGGGGTCACAGACAGCAGGCTAGTGGGGTCACAGACAGCAGGCTAGTGGGGTCACAGACAGCAGGCTAGTGGGGTCACAGACAGCAGGCTAGTGCGGTCACAGACAGCAGGCTAGTGGGGTCACAGACAGCAGAATAGTGGGGTCACAGACAGCAGAATAGTGGGGTCACAGACAGCAGACTAGTGGGGTCACAGACAGCAGGCTAGTGGGGTCACAGACAGCAGAATAGTGGGGTCACAGACAGCAGACAAGTGGGGTCACAGACAGCAGGCTAGTGGGGTCACATACAGCAGGCTAGTGGGGTCACAGACAGCAGGCTAGTGGGGTCACAGACAGCAGGCTAGTGGGGTCACAGACAGCAGGCTAGTGGGGTCACAGACAGCAGACTATTGGGGTCACAGACAGCAGGCTAGTGGGGTCACAGACAGGAGACTAGTGGGGTCACAGACAGCAGGCTAGTGGGGTCACAGACAGCAGACAAGTGGGGTCACAGACAGCAGGCTAGTGGGGTCACAGACAGCAGGCTAGTGGGGTCACAGACAGCAGGCTAGTGGGGTCACAGACAACAGACAAGTGGGGTCACAGACAGCAGGCTAGTGGGGTCACAGACAGCAGACTAGTGGGGTCACAGACAGCAGGCTAGTGGGGTCACAGACAGCAGACTAGTGGGGTCACAGACAGCAGACAAGTGGGGTCACAGACAGCAGGCTAGTGGGGTCAAAGACAGCAGACTAGTGGGGTCACAGACAGCAGGCTAGTGGGGTCACAGACAGCAGAATAGTGGGGTCACAGACAGCATACAAGTGGGGTCACAGACAGCAGGCTAGTGGGGTCACAGACAGCAGGCTAGTGGGGTCACAGACAGCAGGCTAGTGGGGTCAATGACAGAAGGCTAGTGGGGTCACAGACAGCAGGCTAGTAGGGTCACAGACAGCAGGCTAGTAGGGTCACAGACAGCAGGCTAGTGGGGTCACAGAGAGCAGGCTAGTGTGGTCACAGACAGCAGACTAGTAGGGTCACAGACAGCAGGCTAGTGGGGTCACAGACAGCAGGCTAGTGTGGTCACAGACAGCAGACTAGTGTGGTCACAGACAGCAGACTAGTAGGGTCACAGACAGCAGGCTAGTAGGGCCACAGACAGCAGGCTAGTAGGGTCACAGACAGCAGGCTAGTGGGGTCACAGACAGCAAGACAGTGGGGTCACAGACAGCAGACTAGTGTGGTCACAGACAGCAGGCTAAATCTTCAGCTGGCCCAGAACAGAGCGTCACGTCTTGTTCTTCATTGTAATCAGAGGGCTAATTTAAATACTATGCATGCCAGTCTCTCTTGGCTAAGAATTGAAGAGAGACTGACTGCATCACTTCTTTTTTTTAAAGAAATATTGTGTTCCAAATCACAAATAGTTTGCATAGTCAACTTACTCACAGCTTTGACACACACAGTTACCCCACCAGACATGCCACCAGGGGTCTTTTCACAGTTGGTTGACTTTAGGGGGCATCTTGCAGAAAAATACAAAATAAATAATTAAAGTCAGTAATAACTATAGTAAGTCACATAAATAGACATCCAAATCACTCAATCATCCTAACATAATACAAAATGTATGTCACGATTCCGTAAGGCAGGAGGAAAAGGCAGAGTCAAACGCAGGAGACGTAGTCCAGTAGTGCCGTAGAACGGTATATTTATTGCACTGAAAAACCACTCGGCGTAACAAAAGGGCATAGGGTGTTCGCAGAGACCACACGGGAACACAGTAAACCCCGAGAAAACAAAGATACGCACGGGGCGCAGCCCGGCAAATGCAATATTCCTCTAGCGAGAATCCGCTGGGGAAAAATGTGCAAAAAACACAGAACGTTCACAGACCTGCCCGCTGACGAATAAACAATCCCGCACAAAACACAAACCAAAAGGAACAAACTAAATACTCCCCCCCCCCCCCCCCCTACTAATTACAGAAAAGGAAACAGGTGCGGACCTAGACAGACAACTCAACGAACACAGAAACATAGATCGGTGGCAGCTAGTAGACCGGCGACGACGACCGCCGAGCACCGCCCGGCCGAGGAGGGGCACCATTTTCTGTGGATACTGTGACAATGTAAGTTCTTATTTAGCAAATAAGTGTTCAGTTTCAACTTAACCATGATCATATATGTAATTTGTGTGTCTTTTCAGGTCTTAACCTCTCTGGGACATGTAGCGTCCCACCTGCGGGACACACTATTCAACAGCCAGTGAAATAGCAGGGCGGCAAATTCAAAACAACAAAAATCTCATAATTCAAATTTCTCAAACATACAACTATTATATCCCATTTTAAAGATACACTTCTCGTTAACCTCTCTAGGGTCGGCGGGACGAAATCGTCCCACCTACTCAACAGCCAGTGGAATCCCGTGGCGCGTTATTCAAATACCTTAGAAATGCTATTACTTCAATTTCTCAAACATATGACTATTTTACACCATTTTAAAGACAAGACTGTCGTTAATCTAACCACACTGTCCGATTTCAAAAAGGCTTTACAACGAAAGCAAAACATTAGATTATGTCAGCAGAGTACCCAGCCAGAAATAATCAGACACCCATTTTTCAAGCTAGCATATAATGTCATATAAACCCAAACCACAGCTAAATGCAGCACTAACCTTTGATGATCTTCATCAGATGACAACCCTAGGACATTATGTTATACAATACATGCATGTTTTGTTCAATCAAGTTCATATTTATATCAAAAACCAGCTTTTTACATTAGCATGTGACGTTCAGAACTAGCATACCCACCGAACACTTCCGGTGAATTTACTAAATTACTCACGATAAACGTTCACAAAAAACATAACAATTATTTTAAGAATTATAGATACAGAACAAACTCGCTATGTCCGATTTTAAAATAGCTTTTCGGTGAAAGGACATTTTGCAATATTCTAAGTAGATAGCTAGCCCTGTGATGCCGGGCTATTTAGACACCCACCAATTTTAGCCCTGACCAAAATCAGTTTTACTATAAGAAAAATGTTATTACCTTTGCTGTTCTTCGTCAGAATGCACTCCCAGGACTTCTACTTCAATAACAAATGTTGGTTTGGTTCAAAATAATCCATAGTTATGTTCAAATATCCTCTGTTTTGTTCGTGCGTTCAAGACACTATCCGAATGGTAAAGAAGGGTGACGCGCACGACGCATTTCGTGACAAAAAAATTCTAAATATTCCATTACCGTACTTCGAAGCATGTCAACCGCTGTTTAAAATAAATTTTTATGCCATTTTTCTCGTAAAAAAAGCGATAATATTCCAACCGGGAAAGCGTGTTTAGGTTCAAAGAGAGAGAAAATAAAAACATGGGGTCGACTCGTGCACGCGCCTCCGTCCCATTGTCCTCTGATAGAGCACTTACCAAAAGCGCTAATGTTTTTCAGCCAGTGGCTGGAATTACATCATTCAGCTTTTTCCCGCCTTCTGAGAGCCTATGGGAGCCGTAGGAAGTGTCACGTTACAGCAAAGATCCTCAGTTTTCATTAAAGAGAGCCAAGAAGAACAAGAACTTGTCAGACAGGCCACTTCCTGTTTGGAATCTTCTCAGGTTTTGGCCTGCCATATGAGTTCTGTTATACTCACAGACACCATTCAAACAGTTTTAGAAACTTTAGGGTGTTTTCTATCCAAAGCCAATAATTATATGCATATTCTAGTTTCTGGGCAGTAGTAATAACCAGATTAAATCGTGTACGTTTTTTATCCGGCCGTGCAAATACTGCCCCCTACCCCCAACAGGTTAATCCAACCACATTGTCCGATTTCAAAAAGGCTTTACGGCGAAAGCATAACATTAGATTATGTTAGGACAGCGGCTAAACAAGAAAAACCACACAGACATTTTCCAAGCAAGGAGAGGCGTCACAAAAACCAGAAATACAGCTAAAATGAATCACTAACCTTTGATGATTTTCATCAGATGACACTCCCAGGACTCAATGTTACACAATACATGTATGTTTTGTTCGATAAAGTTCATATTTATATCCAAAAGCCCCATTTTACATTGGCGCGTGATGTTCAGAAAATGTATTGCCTCCAAAACCTCCGGTGAGCGAGCACATCAATTTACAAAAATACTCTGCATAAACGTTGATAAAATTTACAACAGTTTTTGAAAGAATTATAGATACACTTCTCCTTAATGCAACCGCTGTGTCAGATTTCAAAAAAACTTTACGGCGAAAGCACATTGTTCAATATTCTGAGTACAGAGCTCAGCCATCAAAGCAAGCTATTCAGTTACCCGCCAAGTTCTGGAGTCAACAAAACTCAGAAATAGTATTATAAATCTTCACTTACCTTTGCTGATCTTTGTCGGAATGGACTCCCAGGACTGCCACTTCCACAAGAAATGTTTGTTTTGTTGGATAAACTCCATATTTATTTACATTTACATTTTAGTCATTTAGCAGACGCTCTTATCCAGAGCGACTTACAGTAGTGAGTGCATACATTTCATACATTTTTTTCTCCGTAACGGTCCCCCATTTAGAGTGAGTATGAGGAGTTTAGAGTGAGTATGAGGAGTTTAGAGTGAGTATGAGAGTCCAAATACCTCCGTTTTGTTTGCGCGTTCAGATCACTAATCCAAAGGCATAATGCACGAGCGCAAAACCCGAGACGAAAAACTCAAATAGTTCCATTACCATTCGTAGAAACATGTCAAACGATGTTTACAATCAACCCTGAGGGTCTTTTTAACATAAATCTTTGATAATATTCCAACCGGACAATAGCGTATTCATTACAGAGGAAAAAGAAGGAACGGCGCGCCTGCGTGACTGCGCAGTAAACAACTCACTGGTCCCAGGCTTGAGACAGCTCTTATTCTCTCCCCAGTAACAGTAGAAGCAAGGTTCTAAAGACTGTTGACATCTAGTGGAAGCCTTAGGAAGTGCAAAATGACTCCACAGACACTGTAGTTTGGAAAGACAATCACTTGAAAAACTACAAACCACTTCCTGGTTGGATTTTGTCTCAGGTTTTTGCCTGCCATATGAGTTATGTTATACTCACAGACATCATTCAAACAGTTATAGAAACTTCAGAGTGTTTTCTATCCAAATCTACTAATAATATGCATATCCTACCTTCTTAGCCCGAGTAGCAGGCAGTTTAATTTGGGCACGTTATTCATCTGAATTTCCGAATACTGCCCCCTGTCACCAAGAAGTAAAAGGTAAGTAAAAATGTATGAACTAATAGGTTTTAGTCATTACCACCACATTCTGTCCTTTCCATCACAGTTCATTATAGTGGTAATGACGTGTGATGAGAATGACATTTTTACAGTATTTGGTCATAAATAGCAGAGATTCTAGCATGCTAACTCCAGTTGAACAGCTAGCATACAATGTATCCTACATACACACAATTAAAACACAATTTCAAAAATCTAACATAACTTGATGAAAGTATAGCCTATTTGATAATGACGTACAAATTTTATCTTCTCAAGTTATATTTACCTGTTTTTATCATTTCCAGGCATCAACATTTGAATCTCCCTCCATGACATTCATAATTGACTGTAGCGCATAAAGAACACACAAGCTACCGGTGGCTGAAAACACTATTATCGCGGGATGAATGTGTGACGAATTTCCGGCAAAGGGTGGTCCATTTAAAAATAATTCCTTCCTCCCTCGCCCCTTTTATTACATTTTTTTGTAATTTCTTTATTTAATTTTTTCGTCTCCAATGTTTATTGAAAACATAAATAGATTTGCACAATGAACAATTGTTCCTCAAATACATCGTTACAGTTGTTGGTTAGCTAGCTAGCGAATCTTTTGACAAAGCATTGACATGAAATCAGTCAAAACACCTCAAAACAAACCATGGTGTCAAGTCCAGGACGAAACTAGCTTAAACGAGTCACTTACGATTCCCCACATGGCAGTTTCTTGTTCACGATCTGGCAATCTAGAATCAAAACTATTCATGGACCTCGGGCCCCATTTTAATTTTTTTAAATAAATAAATAAATAAAACATTTCAAATTACAATACAATACAAACATAAGAAATCACTACATGTGTAGTATTTCTGAATAAATATAAAATAGCAATAAAAGTTTAAAAAAATTAAATCACAAGGCTTGACTTTCAAAAGTGAAAGTTCCTAAAAGAAACTAACTTAAAAAAATTATAAATCCTCCCTCGCCCGGCAGACTCAACAGCCTTGGTTTCTCTAATGACTGCCTCGCCTGGTTCCCCAACTACTTCTCCGACAGAGTTCAGTGTGTCAAATCAGAGGGCCTGTTGTCCGGACCTCTGGCAGTCTCTATGGGGGTGCCACAGGGTTCAATTCTCGGGCCGACTCTTTTCTCTGTATACATCAATGATGTCGCTCTTGCTGCTGGTGATTCTCTGATCCACCTCTACGCAGACGACACCATTCTGTATACTTCTGGCCCTTCTTTGGACACTGTGTTAACTAACCTCCAGACGAGCTTCAATGCCATACAACTCTCCTTCCTTGGCCTCCAACTGCTCTTAAATGCAAGGAAAACTAAATGCATGCTCTAAAACCGATCGCTGCCCGCACCTGCCCGCCCGTCCAGCATCACTACTCTGGACGGTTCTGACTTAGAATATGTGGACAACTACAAATACCTAGGTGTCTGGTTAGACTGTAAACTCTCCTTCCAGACTCACATTAAGCATCTCCAATCCAAAATTAAATCTAGAATCGGCTTCCTATTTCGCAACAAAGCCTCCTTCACTCATGCTGCCAAACATACCCTCGTAAAACTTACTATCCTACCGATCCGTGACTTCGGCGATGTCATTTACAAAATAGCCTCCAACACTCTACTCAGCAAATTGGATGCAGTCGATCACAGTGCCATCCGTTTTGTCACCAAAGCCCCATATACCACCCACCACTGTGACCTGTATGCTCTCGTTGGCTGGCCCTCGCTTCATATTCTTCGTCAAACCCACTGGCTCCAGGTCATCTATAAGTCTTTGCTAAGTAAAGCCCCGCCTTATCTCAGCTCACTGGTCACCATAGCAACACCCACCCGTAGCACGTGCTCCAGCAGGTATATCTCACTGGTCACCCCCAAAGCCAATTCCTCTTTGGCCGCCTTTCCTTCCAGTTCTCTGCTGTCAATGACTGGAACGAACTGCAAAAATCACTGAAGCTGGAGACTCATATCTCCCTCACTAGCTTTAAGCACCAGCTGTCAGAGCAGCTCACAGATCACTGCACCTGTGCATAGCTCATCTGTAAATAGCCCACCCAACTACCTCATCCCCATACTGTTATTAATTAAATTTATTTTGCTCCTTTGCACCCCAGTATCTCTACTTGCACTCATCTTCTGCACATCTATCACTCCAGTGTTTAATTGCTATATTTTAATTATTTTGCCACTATGGCCTATTTATTGCCTTACCTCCCTTATCCTACCTCATTTGCACACGCTGTATATAGACTTTCTATTGTATTATTGACTGTATGTTTGTTGCTTTGCTTTATCTTGGCCAGGTCGCAGTTGTAAATGAGAACTTGTTCTCAACTGGCCTACCTGGTTAAATAAAGGACTTGTTCTCAACTAGCCTACCTAGTTAAATAAAGGACTTGTTCTCAACTGGCCTACCTGGTTAAATAAAGGTGAAATAAATAAATAAAGTGTATGCTCATCAGACCTCATGAAACGTCATCAGAAGTGTCCACTTCATTTGAGGGCTGTGTCTTTTAAGTGTTTGGACCACAAAGCTTAGGTGTGAGACAGGACAAAAACAGTGAATTACAGACATGAAATGCTTTAGAAAATAAAATAAACAATATATTGAAAGCTGAAAAAAAAGTGTAACGTTAGTTTAGTCTCTACTTAATGGATGTGGGGGAAATATATATAAATGGTTTGCCCTGCCCCGTCCCCTAAACTCTGGGTACAGTGTTTTTGTCCCGGGCGTTATCACATGACTCTAGGTCTACTGCTACAATGGTAAATGCTCGTCTTTCTAGCTAGCTATTTATTTCGATAAAGTGACCCACTGTGAATATTGTGTTTCCTACCATTACTACGTATCTACAGCTGAGCATTTGATAGATAGCATGTTGATCCGTGTGGAAAAGACTGGAGTCAAGACAAGAAATGCTAGCTGGCTAAAAACAATCACTCGGATGCTTGTTAGCTAAATTAGCTATCCAGCTGCCAAGTCAATACAAATGTCAGTGTTCATTACATGCACAAACATAACATTGTGCAAATGTTTCTTACTGTTTCTAGAGATTCCGGTTTTGTGGGGATTTGGACTGCCCAGACTGGGTTCTTGCCGAAATCAGCACTTTGGCGAAAATCGTAAGTTTAGCGCCTTGACTGGTCTTATCACGGCCTTCTGTACTGTAGCCTCCTAATCCACGAGTGGATGACTCCTATGGGCTCTAATATATAGGCTCACTTTTTGTTAACAGTTACATCACAAGTCAGAATGTCGAATAAACTTCATTTGCACGTACTTTACATGTTGTCCGCTGATTTTTGTCCGTATGTAGGAGGTAATCTGAGACAATATATCCAATATATTAACCTGATGTTCGGTAACTGGTCTGTATTTTCAATGCTGATACACGCGACTTGCACAATATGTCTCAATGTCCGAGTTTAACTGAAGCACAGACCAAATGTTGTCCCAGGCAATCAGTTGATTAGGAGGGACATGCTTTGGTCCACTATGTTTTGTTACATTTGGCTATTTACATATTGTGCATCACGTGAAATGTGTCAGGAGATGGGAAATACAAGGAACAGAACTTACTGGTGGCAGAAAGTTGGGTAAACAATACTTTACTGAGGACATTTCATCTCCACTACCTTCCAGAAAAATGACCAACAGCATGGACAACCGGTAAATGAATCTAAAATATAATTGTATTCAACATTCTGGCTTTTAGAGACTGTTGCAGTATTTTTTTACAGCTACTTCTTTCAGACTGATTATCATGGGGTAACCGTGGTAACAGTCTGACCTTTAGGCAAGGCCTTGTACTGGAATTGCTCTGCCCGCGACCGCAAGGCCCTCCAGTGGATGGTGAAGACGGCCCAGTACATCACTGGGAACGTGCTCCCACCAACGATGTGTGTATATAAAAATCATTGGCTCCCACCGATCCAGGACATCTACGCGAAATGATGCCTGAGGAAGGCCCGCAACGTCGTCAAGGACCCCACACAACCCAGCAGCCACGGGCTGTTCACTCCCTTACTGTGGGGCAGATGGTATCGGAGCATGAGGTCTGATACCAACAGGTTCAGAGACAGTTTCTATCTACAAGCCATCAGACTGTATCAGAGCATGAGGTCTGATACCAACAGGCTCAGAGACAGTTTCTATCTACAAGCCATCAGACTGCTGAACACTTGAACAGACCACCTGCTCTGATTCTCTGAACCTTACACATGCACTCACACAGACATAAACACATCCACACACATATACATTCATGCTACACACACATATACATTCATGCTACACACACATCACAACTGCTGCTACCAGACTCTTATTATGATTGCTAAATAATGCAAAATGTAAAAACTTGCCCTCCAATCCCGCCTTCCCCAAAATATGTATAAATATTGGACTGTGCCTTCCTGTATCTTACTTCTACTAAAATGTTTATTCTACTGAGCCATTTACTTTGTTCCTATTATCTTTAATTAGTTCTTATTGTTGCTGCATTGTGCAGAAGGAACCTGCAGGAAGCATTTGGTTGGACGGTGTATACCATGTGTATCCTCTACCTACGACTAATTATACTTGAAACTGCATTTGTCCAGTAGAAATCATCCCCTGACGTTTTGTCTTCTCTGTTCCCAAACAGTCAAGTGTGAAGATGAAACTCCTCTGTGTCCAGGTGTTGAAGGATCTGCTTGGGGAGGCCATTGATGTAAGTATCTCATACATGAACTCCTTATTGTCACCTGCAATTTTATTCTCTTAAAATGTGCCATTCCCTTTTTTTTTTTTGTCTTTTTCAGTATGACAAAGTTTCAAAGCTAACTACAGATGCAAAGTTTGGTAAGCTTAAATTCTCTGTTTTTAAAATGTGCTGCTACTTTGATGCAAACTGCAACAAAGGACAGCTTCAACAGAGAAAGCTCTACACGCATGATGCTGATCTCTACTCTACATCTGTTCCATCTGTTCATCTGTTCTATCAATACATCTGTTCATCTGTTCTATCAATACATCTGTGTGTTATTCTGGTGTCTAGAGAGCGGAGACATCAAGGCCAGTGTAGCCGTGTTAACCTTCATCTTCACCAGTGCAGCCAAACATGATGTGGACAGTGAATCTCTCTCCAGTGAGCTGCAGCAGTTAGGACTCCCGAAAGGTACAGTAGTCTCCCATAACACTTACTCATATTAGAGCTATTCATAGTGAGAATACCTCTGGGTTTGTTACAACCAGTCACTGCAAAGGCTAATTTATTTATCAATGAATGGATTGTAATACTATTTGAATGCGTACAGAAGACTCCATTGCATTGTGGATGTTCCAAGCCCTCAAAACGATGTGTAGTATGATAGTCATGACTTTTGGTTTTCCTCATCGGTGTATCTTGTAGAACACACCACAGGACTGTGTAAATCCTATGAAGACAAGCACATAGCCCTGCAGGAGAAGCTAAGGGAGAGCAGTCTGAGACGTGAGTCATCAACCATTTTCATTTGATTGATGAAGACTATAATACCTGAATGTTTTCTGGGGGCAGTAACACAAGATGGCTAAAGAGATTTCAGATTCTCATCGGGCAATACATTTGTATTGTTACCCTGCATTTTCTCTTGTGCTGTGTTTCAGTGGGTCATCTAGAGGGTGTGGCGTGTTGACTAAACCCTGAGCCCCAGACAATGTATAATAGAAACATATTTCTGTGTATATATATATATATATATATATATATATATATATATATATATATATATATATATATATATATATATATATATATATATATATATATATATATATATATATATATTGCTCAAAAAAATAAAGGGAACACTTAAACAACACATCCTAGATCTGAATGAAAGAAATAATCGTATTAAATACTTTTTTCTTTACATAGTTGAATGTGCTGACAACAAAATCACACAAAAATAATCAATGGAAATCCAATTTATCAACCCATGGACGTCTGGATCTGGAGTCGCACTCAAAATTAAAGTGGAAAATCACACTACAGGCTGATCCAACTTTGATGTAATGTCCTTAAAACAAGTCAAAATGAGGCTCAGTAGTGTGTGTGGCCTCCCAGACCTGGACTAAAGCATCCGCCGACTCCTGGACAGTCTGTGGTGGAACGTGGCGTTGGTGGATGGAGCGAGACATGATGTCCCAGATGTGCTCAATTGGATTCAGGTCTGGGGAACGGGCGGGCCAGTCCATAGCATCAATGCCTTCCTCTTGCAGGAACTGCTGACACACTCCAGCCACATGAGGTCTAGCATTGTCTTGCATTAGGAGGAACCCAGGGCCAACCGCACCAGCATATGGTCTCACAAGGGGTCTGAAGATCTCATCTCGGTACCTAATGGCAGTCAGGCTACCTCTGGCGAGCACATGGAGGGCTGTGCGTCCCCCCAAAGAAATGCCACCCCACACCATGACTGACCCACCGCCAAACCGGTCATGCTGGAGGATGTTGCAGGCAGCAGAACTTTCTCCACGGCGTCTCCAGACTCTGTCACGTCTGTCACGTGCTCAGTGTGAACCTGCTTTCATCTGTGAAGAGCACAGGGCGCTAGTGGCAAATTTGCCAATCTTGGTGTTCTCTGGCAAATGCCAAATGTCCTGCACGGTGTTGGGCTGTAAGCACAACCCCCACCTGCGGACGTCGGGCCCTCATACCACCCTCATGCAGTCTGTTTCTGACCGTTTGAGCAGACACATGCACATTTGTGGCCTGCTGGAGGTCATTTTGCAGGGCTCTGGCAGTGCTCCTCCTGCTCCTCCTTGCACAAAGGTGGAGGTAGCGGTCCTGCTGCTGGGTTGTTGCCCTCCTACGGCCTCCTCCACGTCTCCTGATGTACTGGCCTGTCTCCTGGTAGCGCCTCCATGCTCTGGACACTACGCTGACAGACACAGCAAACCTTCTTGCCACAGCTCGCATTGATGTGCCATCCTGGATGAGCTGCACTACCTGAGCCACTTGTGTGGGTTGTAGACTCCGTCTCATGCTACCACTAGAGTGAAAGCACCGCCAGCATTCAAAAGTGACCAAAACATCAGCCAGGAAGTATAGGAATTGAGAAGTGGTCTGTGGTCCCCAGCTGCAGAACCACTCCTTTATTGGGGGTGTCTTGCTAATTGCCTATAATTTCCAACTGTTGTCTATTCCATTTGCACAACAGCATGTGAAATTTATTGTCAATCAGTGTTGCTTCCTAAGTGGACAGTTTGATTTCACAGAAGTGTGATTGACTTGGAGTTACATTGTGTTGTTTAAGTGTTCCCTTTATTTTTTTGAGCAGTGTGTGTATATATATATATATATATATATATATCTATATATATATCTATATCTATATCTATATCTATATATATATCTATATCATGTATTATTGCTGTGTTTCAGTGGGTCGGTTAGAGGGTGTGTCGTGGCGTGTTGACTACACCCTGAGCTCCAGTGAGCTTCAGGAGGTTAATGAGCCCACAGTGCAGCTCTGTCTCCAGACCCAAGGGGCAGAGACAGGATCCACAGAGACCACCATCGTCTCTGTGTCTGCAGACAAGTTCAGAGTCCTGCTGACAGGTGAGCTTGTGATGTACCATAAATACTGTTGTTACAACAAAAAAAATCTACTCAAATATGGGACTAGAATCCTGAGGGCTTCACTGATTTCAATCTCTCTCTATGCTTCCCCCCCCCCCAGAACTAAAACAAGCACAGGCCATAATGAATGCACTACAATGAAGCAAGACTCGAAAGGTATCGAATAATAATGCAGTACATTTTACATTTTTACATTTTAGTCATTTAGCAGACGCTCTTATCCAGAGCGACTTACAGTAGTGAATGCATACATTTCATTTTTTCTGTGCTGGCCCCCCGTGGGAATTGAACCCACAACCCTGGCGTTGCAAACACCATGCTCTACCAACTGAGCTACAGGGAAGGCTAAACATAACATACAGTTATGAACTGTTGTAACTCAAACCACTTTTGACATGACTGCTACATACACCCACACATTTTACATTTACATTTTAGTCATTTAGCAGATGCTCTTATCCAGAGCGACTTACAGTAGTGAATGCATACATTTCATACATTTTTCTTATTCCATACTGGTCCCCCGTGGGAATCGAACCCACAACCCTGGCATTGCAAACACCATGCTCTACCAACTGAGCCACACCCTCCCCAGTGAATGGATCAGAAAAAAGTGCAAGAGTCAAGAGTGCAAGACATTGTGACAGAATATCATACAGGATGAGTGGACCATGATCTTTTTGAATATATTTTGTACATTATGTGTTTATTATTCTATAATTGTTGTTAAATATGTTGATGTATTTCTCATTTGTCCATGTCGAATCTATGATATGTATTTTCTTGAAAAAATTACAACTTTACAATTAAAAATTGTTTTGTCTCCTTGCAATTTGTTTATTAGAACATGTAACATTTGGTGACGTGTAACCGTAGATATTAAGTGTGGAACTACATGTCCCATCAGCCATTGCTCTTAAGTATCGCTACTGGCCGACTAAGGTGCATCACTGAGTGGGTGTGTTGATGTCAGTCGCAGTTCCAGAAGCAGCACATAAGTTCGTTGTTGCAATTGCAAACATTGTTCATTGATATTTATTGACGATACACTTGGAAAACTAAAACAGCTCAAAATCACGAAGTAAATTTACCACCAGACTGTGAAAGTGAGTGCTGTGTTTGGCACGTTTTTTCAATGAATATAACGCACAATGAAAGTGTTAGCGAATTTTAGCTAGCCACAATTCATTTATCACAACCCTCCGTGCGTCCATACAAGGTTTGGATATTGACTTGCATGCAATTTTTTCGTGAATACATTCGTGCAGCTACTTTCATGACATTGTCACTCGCTGCTTGTGTAAAAAGTCGTGAAAGTTACATTGTTGTATTGTTCCCTTCAGTATAGGCTGTATGAAAATGTGACTTCCCACAATGGCTGTTTTTGCAAAATATGATTTCATTGAATGTGTAGCCACAAGGCCTCTCTCTTTTTTAAAAAATTGTACCCGCCAAACAATTGAACATGTAATGTTTGGAATTAACTTGCGTAGTTAGGCCTATACTATGCAGTGTCCTAAAACTCTTCTCTCTCTCCTCTCTGTCTGTCCCTTGCCGTCCCGTCTCTCTCTCTCCTCTCTGTCTGTCCCTTGCCGTCCCGTCTCTCTCTCTCCTCTCTGTCTGTCCCTTGCCGTCCCGTCTCTCTCTCTCCTCTCTGTCTGTCCCTTGCCGTCCCGTCTCTCTCTCTCCTCTCTGTCTGTCCCTTGCCGTCCCGTCTCTCTCTCTCCTCTGTCTGTCCCTTGCCGTCCCGTCTCTCTCTCTCCTCTCTGTCTGTCCCTTGCCGTCCCGTCTCTCTCTCTCCTCTCTGTCTGTCCCTTGCCGTCCCGTCTCTCTCTCCTCTCTGTCTGTCCCTTGCTGTCCCGTCTCTCTCTCTCTGTCCCCAGTCTCCAGAATCACAGGGATGCCTTGGGGTCAAGAGCTGCACCTGGCCAGTCTGTCAACAGGATGTGTTGCGGGTGGTCTTCACTGGCCCTGTACAGAGACTTCATATCCATGCACATTGAATTTCTACTGGTACCCATGTATATAGCCAAGTTATCTATACTCATTGTGTATTATTACTTTTAAGTGTTTTGCTTTTCTATTTCTCAATTTTCTTTCTCTCTGCATTGTTTTCTCTAAGCGTTTACTGTTAGTCTACACATGTTGTTTAGTAAGCATGTTATGAATAAAGATGAATCAGATGTCACCAAAAGCCCTGAGTTCCCCTTTTCCTGCCCGGCTTACACCATCACCTCCAGAAGCAAGGAGGTCCGGCTCACACGCACCCCCTTGAAGAGCGACCCTGCCCTGGGTAGCAGCAGGCCGTGGGTACTAGTTAGCCCAGAGGCCATATATTTCAGAGTAGGTGCTGATTTAGGATTGGGGGGTTGGTATAGTAGAACTTAAAGTTTAGTAAAGTAGGAAGGCGCTCTAGTGTGTATAGTACGGTAGGACTTCAGGTATAGTACAGTAGGACTTCAGGTGTAGGACTTCAGGTATAGTACAGTAGGACTTCAGGTGTAGGACTTCAGGTATAGTGTATAGTACAGTAGGACTTCAGGTATAGTACAGTAGGTCTTCAGGTATAGTGTATAGTACAGTAGGACTTCAGGTATAGTACAGTAGGACTTCAGGTATAGTATATAGTACAGTAGGACCTCAGGTATAGTGCAGTAGGACTTCAGGTATAGTGTATATGTAACAGTGTAGGTTCCGTCCCCCTCTTCGCCCCAACTGACACCCACCGAAGCATCGTTACCCATCGCGCCACAAATGCCCCTGCCCTTGCAACGCAAGGGGAAACCCTACTTCAAGTCTCAGAGCGAGTGACGTCACCGATTGAAACGCTATTAGCGCGCACCACCGCTAACTAACTAGCCATTTCACATCGGTTACATATAGTACAGTAGGACTTCAGGTATAGTACAGTAGGACTTCAGGTATAGTGCAGTAGGACTTCAGGTATAGTACAGTAGGACTTCAGGTATGTGTAGTGCGGCTGGTCTTCAGGTATAGTGTATAGTACAGTAGGACTTCAGGTATAGTGTATAGTACAGTAGGACTTCAGGTATAGTGTATAGTACAGTAGGACTTCAGGTATAGTACAGTAGGTCTTCAGGTATAGTACAGTAGGACTTCAGGTATAGTGCAGTAGGACTTCAGGTATAGTGTGTAGTGCGGCTGGTCTTCAGGTATAGTGTATAGTACAGTAGGACTTCAGGTATAGTCTATAGTACAGTAGGACTTCAGGTATAGTACACTAGGTCTTCAGGTATAGTACAGTAGGACTTCAGGTATAGTGCAGTAGGACTTCAGTATAGTGCAGTAGGACTTCAGGTATAGTGCAGTAGGACTTCAGGTATAGTGTATAGTACAGTAGGACATCAGGTATAGTACAGTAGGATTTAAGGTATGGTGTATAGTACAGTAGGACTTCAGTATAGTGTATAGTACAGTAGGACTTCAGGTATAGTACAGTAGGACTTCAGGTATAGTGTATAGTACAGTAGGACTTCAGTATAGTTTATAGTACATTAGGACTTCAGTATAGTGTAGAGTAGGACTTCAAGTATGGTTCATAGAACGATATATAGTACGATGAATATATGTAAAAAATTGAGAAGACATTACAACCTTGCATAACAAGGATAACCTGTTATGGATAGGGGGCAGTATTTTCACGGCCGGATAAAAAACGTACCCGATTTAATCTGTTTATTACTCCTGCCCAGTAACTAGAATATGCATATAATTGTTTGATTTGGATAGAAAACACCCTAAAGTTTCTAAAACTGTTTGAATGGTGTCTGTGAGTATAACAGAACTCATATGGCAGGCCAAAACCTGAGAAGATTCCAAACAGGAAGCGCCCTCTCTGACCATTTCTTGGCCTTCTTTAGCCTCTTTATTGAAAACAGAGGATCTCTGCTGTAACGTGACACTTTCTAAGGCTCCCATAGGCTCTCAGAAGGCGCCAGAACGTTGAATGATGACTCTGCAGTCCCTGGCTGAAAAACAGTAGCGCATTTGGATAGTGGTCGATCTGAGAACAATGAGACGGGTGCGCGCTTGCACGTGCAGAGTCCATTTTACATTTTCAGTCTTTGAACGAAAACGACGTCTCCCGGTCGGAATATTATCGCTATTTTACGAGAAAAATCGCATAAAAATTGATTTTAAACAGCGTTTGACATGCTTTGAAGTACCGAAATGTAATATTTTGAATTTTTTTGTCACGATACGCGCCGGCACATCACCCTTCGTTACCCTTCGGATAGTGTCTTGAACGCACGAACAAAACGCCGCTATTTGGATATAACTATGGATTATTTGGAACCAAACCAACATTTGTTGTTGAAGTAGAAGTCCTGGGAGTGCATTCTGACGAAGAACAGCAAAGGCAATCCAATTTTTCTTATAGTAAATCTGAGTTTGGTGAGTACCAAACTTGGTGGGTGTCAAAATAGCTAGCCTGTGATGGCCGGGCTATCTACTCAGAATATTGCAAAATGTGCTTTCACCGAAAAGCTATTTTAAAATCGGACACCGCGATTGCATAAAGGAGTTCTGTATCTATAATTCTTTAAATAATTGTTATGTTTTTTGTGAACGTTTATCGTGAGTAATTTAGTAAATTCACCGGAAGTGTTCGGTGGGTATGCTAATTCTGAACGTCACATGCTAATGTAAAAAGCTGGTTTTTGATATAAATATGAACTTGATTGAACAAAACATGCATGTATTGTATAACATAATGTCCTAGGAGTGTCATCTGATGAAGATCATCAAAGGTTAGTGTTGCATTTAGCTGTGGTTTTGGTTTTTGTGACATTATATGCTAGCTTGAAAAATGGGTGTCTGATTATTTCTGGCTGGGTACTCTCCTGACATAATCTAATGTTTTGCTTTCGTTGTAAAGCCTTTTTGAAATCGGACAGTGTGGTTAGTTAACCTCTATGGGCTAGGTGGGACGCTTGCGTACCACCTACTCAACAGCCAGTGTAATCCCGTGGCGCGATATTCAAATACCTTAGAAATGCTATTACTTCAATTTCTCAAACATATGACTATTTTACACCATTTTAAAGACGAGACTCTCGTTAATCTAACCACACTGTCCGATTTTTTAAAAAGGCTTTACAACGAAAGCAAAACATTAGATTATGTCAGCAGAGTACCCAGCCAGAAATAATCAGACACCCATTTTTCAAGCTAGCATATAATGTCACATAAACCCAAAGTGTTTTCTATCCAAACTATTTATATGCATATTCTAGTTTCTGGGCAGGAGTAGCAACCAGATTAAATCGGGTACGTTTTTTATCGGGCTGTGAAAATACTGCCCCCTATTCCTAACAGCGCCAAGCATTTTGCTATGATTTTTGCATCACAACACTGAAGTGTAAGAGGCCTCCAATGTTTTAAATAGACTGGATCTTTATATATACCATTTGGGTCCTGTTTCAGTAATAATGAAATCAGACCCTGTTGCGTGTCTGATAATCTACCATTTATATAGGAGTGGTTAAAACAAGCTAATAGTGGTCCTTTGAGTATATTAAAAAAAAATGTTTTGTATACTTCCACTGGTATACCATCCAGCCCTGGAGTTTTCCCATCCTTAAAGGTCCCAATTGCATCAAGAAGTTCCTCCTCTGTAATTTGGCCTTCACATGAGTCTTTCTGCACATGTCACGAGTGCTGTTTTCGTATTCCCTGTCATAAATTAGCCACGGCGCAGCGTGCCGGTAGTTCCACATATTTATTTAGTGAACCCGAACCAAACAATAAACAGGTGAAACTGAAACAAACGTGGCGTTCTGGGGCTGCACAAACACAGCTGCACAAATACAAGATCCCACGAAAACACAAGGAAAAACAGGCTGCCTAAGTATGGCTTCCAATCAGAGACAACGATAGACAGCTGCCTCTGATTGGAAACCATACCCGGCCAAAACATAGAAACACAAAACCTAGAATGCCCACTCTCCTATCACACCCTGACCTAACTAAACAGAGAAAACACAGCTCTCCTAGGTCAGAGTGTGACAGCACAGATATTAATTTAATAATCCATCTACCTTGATGATCTGTTTGGACAATTCTGTACAGATGTTAATTTTACATTATTATTAGGAGAAAAAAATCCATACAATTAGTTTCAGTTAGTGGAGATGGAGGAGCCTGAAACGAAAACATATTCTTAAAGTTCTTTACTTCCTCTTTCAAAATATCATTCGGTGACTCATGCGTGACTCCATCATTTCTAACAGGTTTTAATACTTTTTTTTGGTAGCATTTCTATATTGAAGATTGATAAAGAATTTGGTGCATTTTTTCCCATATTCCATCCAGTTCGCTTTATTTTTTATAATATATTACACTGGATCTTTCTTGAATAAGTTCCTCCATTTCTTTTTGTTTTTCCTCTAACTTATTCTGTGCCTCAATGGTATCAGTTGTTATTGCTGTCTAACTGTACTGTTAGTCCTTCAATTTCCTTTGTCAATATGGACTCTTTTGATCTAAATTGCTTTTGTTTTATAGATGAGTACTGAATTGCATGGCCTCTAAAGGCACACTTAAACGTGTCCCATACAATAAGGGGATCTGCTGTACCTATGTTATGTCTGAAAAAGTCAGTTATACATTCTTCTGTCCTAGTTCTAAACAATTTATTATCTAGTAGGTTTTGATTAAATTTCCAATATCCTCGCCCACGTGGAAATTCTGTAAGAGTAATATATATGCCACTTATGTGATGATCCGACCGCATTCTGTCCCCTATCAACACTTTTTAAACTTTTGGTTCCAGAGAGAATGACCTAAGAAAGTAGTCAAGACAACTAGCTTGATTAAGCCTCCGCCATGTATATATCACTAGGTCAGGATATTAAACCTCCTCCATGTATATCTCACTAGGTCAGGATATTAAACCTCCTCCATGTATATCTCACTAGGTCAGGGTATTAAACCTCCATGTATATCTCACTAGGTCAGGATATTAAACCTCCTCCATGTATATCTCACTAGGTCAGGGTATTAAACCTCCTCCATGTATATCTCACTAGGTCAGGATATTAAACCTCCTCCATGTATATCTCACTAGGTCAGGGTATTAAACCTCCTCCATGTATATCTCACTAGGTCAGGTATTTAAGTCTCCATATATCCACTAATTCTAATATATCCATGACATTCATGATTTCCTTAAGTGTCTGAGGGTGATAGTTTGTAGTGTGATTTCCTATTTAAGACCGTATTGAAATCTCCCACCATAATAATAGAGTCTAGTGTTGCTTGTTGAGTTGATAAATTCTTATATATATTTTCAAAGAAGCTTGGATCATCATTATTTGGACCGTATAGGTTAATAAGCCATATCTGTTTATGGTCCAATAACATATTTAAAATAATCCATTTACCTTGATGATCTGTTTGGACAATTTGCACATTTGGATCAAAATGACTCTTAATTAAAACCATCACCTCTTTTGAATTTCTTTGCCCCATGGGAGAAATATATTTCACCCCCCCAGTCCTTTTTCCACAAAACTTCATCTAAAATTGTTGAATGGGTTTCCTGTAAACAATAGATATTATATTCTTTCTCTTTTAGCCAGGTAAATACTGATCGCCTTTTCTTATTATCTGCTAGGCCATTACAATTGTAACTGGCTATACTTATTTCACCACTTACCATAATGAGACACAACTTTCAATTCTATTTATCAAAATATATGTTTGTAAACGTACCATTATATAGTAACATGATGATTGAGTGTCTATATTAGCTGTACCATGATATTTGCATTGCTACTAAGTAAACCTCCAATTGGTCCCCACTATTCCACCCGCTAAAAGCCCTCCTCATCCCAACGCCCGGCAGACCACCCCCGACCCCCCGTATCCCATGGCCCTAAACAGACTGGGATCCATCCTTTGAAAAGAGTACACAGGAACATCTTGATAGGACAGGAAGCACCATGTTTGTTGGACAGGAACATTCCCCTTGTTGGACAGGAACATTCCCCTTGTTGGACAGGAACATTCCCCTTGTTGGACAGGAACATTCCCCTTGTTGGACAGGAACATTCCCCTTGTTGGACAGGAACATTCCCCTTGTTGGACAGGAACATTCCCCTTGTTGGACAGGGATACACCCCTTGTAGGACAGGATCAAAACCTTTGTTGGACAGGAACACACCCCTTGTTGGACAGGAACATTCCCCTTGTTGGACAGGAACATTCCCCTTGTTGGACAGGAACACACCCCTTGTAGGACAGGATTAAAACCTTTGTTGGACAGGAACATTCCCCTTGTTGGACAGGAATACACCCTTCTTGTGTAGAGGACCACCTCACTTGTTGGACAGGAATCCCCCATCCTTTGGCTGGAACACCCCACTTGTTGGACAGGAACACTCCCCTTGTTGGACAGGTACAACACCCTTGTTGGAAAGGACAACAACCTTGTTGGACAGGAACACTCCCCTTATTGGAAAAGAATACCCCCCTTGATGACAAGAACGCCTTCCTTATTGGACAAGAACATCCCCCATGTTGGACACGAACACCCCCCTTTTGGACAGGAATACCCCCTTGTTAGATATGAACATCCCCTTATTGGACAGGAAACTCTTGAATGCAGTGCCTTAGACCTCTGCACCACTCGGGAGCTCCAAAACCATTGTTGGAGAGGAGTTAACCCATTTTTGGCCAAAACACAACCCTTGTTAGACAGGAACCACCCCCTTGTTTGACAGGAACACCTTTTTGGACAGGAATGCCTTGTTGGACAGGAAATCCTCCTTTGTTGGACAGGAACACCCCCCTTGTTGGACAGGAACCACCCCCTTATTGGACAGTAACACCCCCTGGTTGGACAGGAACACCCCCTGGTTGGACAGTAACACCCCCTGGTTGAACAGGAACACCCCCTGGTTGAACAGGAACCTCCCCTGGTTGGACAGTAACACCCCCTGGTTGGACAGTAACACCCCCTGGTTGGACAGGAACACACCCTGGTTGGACAGGAACACCCCCTGGTTGGACAGTAACACCCCCTTGTTGGACAGGACAAACCCCCTTGTTGGACAGGAACAACCCCCTTGTTGGACAGTAACAACCCCCTTGTTGGACGGGAACACTCCCCTTGTTGGACAGGAGCAACCACCTTGTTGGACAGGAACACCACATTGTTTAACAGGAACAACCCCCTTGTTGGACAGGAACAATCGCCTTGTTGGACAGGACAAACCCCCTTGTTGGACAGGAACACCTTGTTGGGCAGGAAAACCTTCCTTGTTGGACACCCTCGCTATCGGTGGTGATAACCTGGACCAGCACAATGTCATAGCAGTCCCATGAAAGACTAAATGTTTTAAAACAGTGTATTGGTTTATTCTCATATCATGTCCTACAAAAACATACCATTTAGTAGCTTCTACAAACCCATGTGAATGTTGATATTATTATTATTATTATAATGTTGATATTATTATTATAATGTTGATATTATTATTATTATAATGTTGATACAGAGCAAACACAAACCTATCGTAGCACATAAAAGACAACACATTTAAAAACTATTACAATATCAGAAAAATCTTGTTGCACACTCAGTAGTTCAATAACAGACAAACTTGAATCTAATTGATGAAGAATAGTGATTATTCTTTCAAATCTGTGGAGAATATTTGAGTAGTTACCAAATTTACCTGAAATAAACATACATTCTTATTGTAAAAGAGGAGAGTGTACAAAAAAACATTATAAATGTTGTAAAATAACTGAGATGTCAAACATAACCATGAGGAAATAGCCTGGCGTACATTTGTGAGGGGGAAGTCAGATACGATATTGTCATCCCAGATTTGTATTTTTTTGTGAATAGTCTGATAACAACAAATGAGGTAAATATTATATTGAATTGTAAGTTTGATAGTTGCAACTGTAGGCCTATGTTACTCTATATCACCCTGAGGGGCCATTCAGGTGAGGGCCCTAGCTGGTTTTTCCCCTACAATAAGAATGACTGGCATTGGTACACTCAATATGGCTGCCCGTCAACTCATCATGGACGTTGACTTGAATGAAATCATGCGTTCTAGTCATTCTAATTTCCTTTCATGGTTGTCTTCTCTACGCCATCTCAACTGGTTCTTCTTGCAGTGGTGTCTCCTGCTTGACTTCTTTCACTTTCTTTAGTTCACTTTTGTGATTCTTCCTGATATTTGATATAAAAGAACAGTTAGTTATTTGTAGCATAATTATGCTAAAAAAAAACTCAAATAGAACAAACTGAGTAATTGTAATTTTCCTGTTCTTTCGTTTCCAGAAGAGAATGATGAATAGTGTACTTACTTGCTCTGCATGGCCAGGACAACAATGACTATGATGAGTATTGCTCCAGTGATCCCAAACACCACTCCTAGAATCATGGCTGCAGGAAACAGAATAACAGGTTTAATTAACAGAAGATAATAAATGAATAGTAAGTCCAAACTGTTGAACAGGCCTACAGTACATTGTTTTTTAATAGACCTACACTATACAGTGCCTTAGGAACATATTAAAACCCCTTGACTTTTTCCACATTTTGTTACTTAACAGCGTTATTCTAAAATTGATTAAATTATTTATTTTTCTCATTAATCTACACACAATACCCCATAATGACAATGTGAAAAAAGGTTTTTAGAATTTTTGCAAATGTGTAAAAACTAATATATGAGACTCGAACATGAGACTCGAAATTGAGCTCAGGTGCATCCTGTTTTCATTGATCATCCTTGAGATGTTTCTACAACTTGATTGGAATCCACCTGTGGTAAATTCAACTGATTGGACATGATTTGGAAAGGCACACGCCTGTCTATATAAGATCCCACAGTTTGGAACCATCAAGACTCTTCCTAGAGCTGGCCGCCCGGCCAAACTAAGCAATCGAGGGAGAAGAGCCTTGGTCAGGGAGGTGACCAAGAACCCGATGGTCACTCTGACAGAGCTCCAGAGTTGCTCTGTGGAGATGGGAGAACCTTCCAGAAGGACAACCATCTCTACAGCACTCCACCAATCAGGCCTTTATGGTAGTGTGGCCAGACGGAAGCCACTCCTAAGTAAAAGGCACATGACAGCCCACTTGGAGTTTGCCAAAAGGCACCTAAAGGACTCTCAGACTATGAGAAAAGAGATTCTCTGGTCTGATGAAACCAAAATTGAACTGAATGCCAAGCGTCAGGTCTGGACGAAACCTGGCACCATCCCTACGGTGAAGCTTGGTGGTGGAGGCATCATGCTTTGGGGATGTTTTTCATCGGCAGAGACTGGGAGACTAGTCAGGATCAAGGGAAAGATGAACGGAGCAAAGTACGGAGAGACCCTTGATGAACCTGTGAAGGGTCTGAATACTTATATAAATGTGATATTTCCATTTTTTATTTTTAATACATTTTCACAGATTTCTTAAAACCGGTTTTGATTCGTCATTATGGGGTATTGTGTGTTGACTGTTGAGGAAAAAACTATGTAATAAGGCTGTAACGTAACAAATGTGGAAAAAGTTAAGGGGTCTTCCGAATGCACTGTACAATACAAAAGTATGTGGACACCACTTCAAATTATTGGATTCTATTTCAGCCACATCTGTTTCCTGACAGGTGTATAACATCGAGAACACTGCTCGACCTCACTAATGCTCCTGTGGCTGAATGGAAGCAAGTCCCTGCCCTCACTAATGCTCCTGTGGCTGAATGGAAGCAAGTCCCCGCCCTCACTAATGCTCCTGTGGCTGAATGGAAACAAGTCCCTGCCCTCACTAATGCTCCTGTGGCTGAATGGAAGCAAGTCCCCGCCCTCACTAATGCTCCTGTGGCTGAATGGAAACAAGTCCCCGCCCTCACTAATGCTCCTGTGGCTGAATGGAAGCAAGTCCCTGCCCTCACTAATGCTCCTGTGGCTGAATGGAAGCAAGTCCCCGCAGCAATGTTCCAACATCTAGTGGAAAGCCTTCCCAGAAGAGCGGAGGCTGTTATAGCAGCAAAGGGGGGACCAACTCTATATTAATGACCATGATTTTGGAATGAGATGTTTGACAGGTGTCCACATTCATTTGGTCATGTACAGTATTTCTCTACTCACCAACAGGAGTATCGGGTTCATCCTCCTCCTTTTCAGTACCCTCATCTGATGACAGAACATGTCGGAAATATTATAGACAACATAATATCAGATTATTATAGATATTATAATATCAGATTATTATAGAAATTACATCAGATTTTTAAAGACATAACATCAGATTGTTATAGAAATCATAATATCATATTATAGGTATTATAATATCAGATTATTAAAGAAATTATAATATCAGATTATTAGAGATATATCAGATTTTTAGACATAACATCAGATTGTTATAGAAATCATAATATCAGATGATAGATATTATAATATTCGATTAACATAGATATTATAATATTAGATTATTATAGATATTATAATATCATATTATTATAGAAATGATATTATCAGATTATTATAGATATTATAATATCAGATTATTATAGAAATTATTATAGAAATTATATCATATTATTATAGATACTATAATATCAGTTTATTATTCAACATGACATTAACATGACATTAATCTGTAGTTAGTTTTCAGTATCATTGAAAACTACAAGAATATTTGATATTTCATCATTCATTAACAAATGTTTTGTTATGCTATGTAATGCTGTGTCATTTTATGTCACGTCATCTCACCATGAATCCCAGCGCAGGTGGCGTTGCAGGCCTGATGGTCGATGAACCTGTTCCCGTTCCCCACACAGCCAGTCCAGTGGAACTTCTTACACTTCTCATGGATGGGGTCGTAGTAGTAACGCAGGTAGGTGCCAAAGCATTCACCCAGAGCCTTCTGGAAGTGGCAAGCTTTTGTCTCTGGGGAAGGACAAGGGTTGGGTACGGAGAGATAGCATTAATTACACACTGAGATGTGTTCACGAGCACAACAGAACAGACCATGAGAGAGCTATTAATCATGGGGGAGAGACCACATGTTTTCAGAGGATGGGACTACCGGTATATGTTCAATTCTGAGGTTTCACACGGATCAATACTTATACTGATCATAGTTATATTTGTCCAATACAAAGTTGTCCTCAGATTTTACTGTAGAGGATGTAGTACTATGTTTTGCCACATGGTGGCACATTGCAATAACGGTAAAATGCACAGCCCCACATTTGAACACAGTTGCATTATTTCTTTATAATGTAATCCCTGAGTTCTACACTGATCTTTGTATTAGTTACTTATTTCTCTCTCTCCCTCACTTCCTCTCTCTCTTTCTCTCCCTCCATCTCTCTCTCCCTCCCTCCCTCCCTGCTGAGTCACAGAGCAATGAAAACCTCTTCCGCTATACATACAGTACTCCAAAGGGTTTATGACCACAATAAAGTCCTTGTTTATGACCACACCACAATAAAGTCCTTGTTTATGACCACAATAAAGTCCTTGTTTATGACCACAATAAAGTCCTTGTTTATGACCACAGTAAAGTCCTTGTTTATGACCACAATAAAGTCCTTGTTTATGACCACACCACAATAAAGTCCTTGTTTATGACCACAATAAAGTCCTTGTTTATGACCACAGTAAAGTCCTTGTTTATGACCACAATAAAGTCCTTGTTTATGACCACAATAAAGTCCTTGTTTATGACCAAAATAAAGTCCTTGTTTATGACCACACCACAACAAAGTCCTTGTTTATGACCACAATAAAGTCCTTGTTTATGACCACAATAAAGTCCTTGTTTATGACCACAATAAAGTCCTTGTTTATGACCACAGTAAAGTCCTTGTTTATGACCACAATAAAGTCCTTGTTTATGACCACAATAAAGTCCTTGTTTATGACCACAATAAAGTCCTTGTTTATGACCACACCACAACAAAGTCCTTGTTTATGACCACAATAAAGTCCTTGTTTATGACCACAATAAAGTCCTTGTTTATGACCACACCACAATAAAGTCCTTGTTTATGACCCACAATAAAGTCCTTGTTTATGACCACACCATAAAGTCCTTGTTTATGACCACACCACAATAAAGTCCTTGTTTATGACCACAATAAAGTCCTTGTTTATGACCACACCACAACAAAGTCCTTGTTTATGACCACACCACAACAAAGTCCTTGTTTATGACCACACCACAACAAAGTCCTTGTTTATGACCACACCACAATAAAGTCCTTGTTTATGACCACACCACAATAAAGTCCTTGTTTATGACCACACCACAATAAAGTCCTTGTTTATGACCACACCACAATAAAGTCCTTGTTTATGACCACACCACAATAAAGTCCTTGTTTATGACCACAATAAAGTCCTTGTTTATGACCACACCACAATAAAGTCCTTGTTTATGACCACACCACAATAAAGTCCTTGTTTATGACCACAATAAAGTCCTTGTTTATGACCACAATAAAGTCCTTGTTTATGACCACACCACAACAAAGTCCTTGTTTATGACCACAATAAAGTCCTTGTTTATGACCACAATAAAGTCCTTGTTTATGACCACAATAAAGTCCTTGTTTATGACCACAGTAAAGTCCTTGTTTATGACCACAATAAAGTCCTTGTTTATGACCACAATAAAGTCCTTGTTTATGACCACAATAAAGTCCTTGTTTATGACCACACCACAACAAAGTCCTTGTTTATGACCACAATAAAGTCCTTGTTTATGACCACAATAAAGTCCTTGTTTATGACCACAATAAAGTCCTTGTTTATGACCACACCACAATAAAGTCCTTGTTTATGACCACAGTAAAGTCCTTGTTTATGACCACACCACAATAAAGTCCTTGTTTATGACCACAGTAAAGTCCTTGTTTATGACCACACCACAATAAAGTCCTTGTTTATGACCACAGTAAAGTCCTTGTTTATGACCACACCACAATAAAGTCCTTGTTTATGACCACACCACAGTAAAGTCCTTGTTTATGACCACACCACAGTAAAGTCCTTGTTTATGACCACACCACAACAAAGTCCTTGTTTATGACCACACCACAACAAAGTCCTTGTTTATGACCACACCACAATAAAGTCCTTGTTTATGACCACACCACAATAAAGTCCTTGTTTATGACCACACCACAATAAAGTCCTTGTTTATGACCACACCACAATAAAGTCCTTGTTTATGACCACAATAAAGTCCTTGTTTATGACCACACCACAATAAAGTCCTTGTTTATGACCACACCACAATAAAGTCCTTGTTTATGACCACAATAAAGTCCTTGTTTATGACCACAATAAAGTCCTTGTTTATGACCACACCACAACAAAGTCCTTGTTTATGACCACAATAAAGTCCTTGTTTATGACCACAATAAAGTCCTTGTTTATGACCACAGTAAAGTCCTTGTTTATGACCACAATAAAGTCCTTGTTTATGACCACAATAAAGTCCTTGTTTATGACCACAATAAAGTCCTTGTTTATGACCACACCACAACAAAGTCCTTGTTTATGACCACAATAAAGTCCTTGTTTATGACCACAATAAAGTCCTTGTTTATGACCACAATAAAGTCCTTGTTTATGACCACACCACAATAAAGTCCTTGTTTATGACCACAGTAAAGTCCTTGTTTATGACCACACCACAATAAAGTCCTTGTTTATGACCACAGTAAAGTCCTTGTTTATGACCACACCACAATAAAGTCCTTGTTTATGACCACAGTAAAGTCCTTGTTTATGACCACACCACAATAAAGTCCTTGTTTATGACCACACCACAGTAAAGTCCTTGTTTATGACCACACCACAGTAAAGTCCTTGTTTATGACCACACCACAATAAAGTCCTTGTTTATGACCACACCACAGTAAAGTCCTTGTTTATGACCACACCACAATAAAGTCCTTGTTTATGACCACACCACAGTAAAGTCCTTGTTTATGACCACACCACAATAAAGTCCTTGTTTATGACCACACCACAATAAAGGATGTTTTTTGTGCTGTAATAACCTGAACACTATGTTCACGATATCTGCAGATGCACAGTAGACTGTCTTGACAGACATTACACATTACAGGGGCAGAGTCTTGTTATACTATGTTGGGTATTACAAGTATACATTCAGTCTGTATTTACAATTATGATTAAAATAGTAGCCAGAATACTGTGTCCAATGGACCTACTATGCTAACTGTGTAACCTTGGCAGACATTTCACATTAAGAGGACAGGGTCTGGACTGGTTCTGGTATACTATCTATATTAGAGGACTGGGTCTGGACTGGTTCTGGTATACTATCTATATTAGAGGACAGGGTCTGGACTGGTTCTGGTATACTATCTATATTAGAGGACTGGGTCTGGACTGGTTCTGGTATACTATCTATATTAGAGGACAGGGTCTGGACTGGTTCTGGTATACTAACTATATTAGAGGACAGGGTCTGGACTGGTTCTGGTATACTATCTATATTAGAGGACAGGGTCTGGACTGGTTCTGGTATACTATCTATATTAGAGGACTGGGTCTGGACTGGTTCTGGTATACTATCTATATTAGAGGACAGGGTCTGGACTGGTTCTGGTATACTAACTATATTAGAGGACAGGGTCTGGACTGGTTCTGGTATACTATCTATATTAGAGGACAGGGACTGGACTGGTTCTGGTATACTAACTACACTACCGACAACAGTTTGGACACTCCTGCTCATTCAAGGGCTTTGCTTTATTTTTACCATCTCAATTGGGTTGACAGCTTTCCATACTCTTGGATGCTTTTCCAACAGTTTTGAAGGAGTTCCCACATATGCTGAGCACCTGTTGGCAGCTTTTCCTTCACTCTGCGGTCTAACTCATCCCAAACCATCTCAACTGGGTTGAGGTCGGGTGACTGTGGATGCCAGGTCATCTGATGCAGCACTCCATCACTCTCCTCCTTGGTCAAATAGCCCTTATGCAGCCTGGAGGTGTGTTTTAGGTCACTGTCCTGTTGAAAAACAAATGCTAGTCCCACTAAGCTCAAACCTGATGGGATGGCGTATCGCTGCAGAATGCTGTGGTAGCCATACTGGTTAAGTGTGCCTTGAAATCTAAATAAATCACAGACAGTGTCACCAGCAAAGCACCCACCACACCATCACACCTCCTCCTCCATGCTTCATGGTGGGAACCACACATGCAGAGATCATCCATTCACCTACTCTGAGTATCATAAAGACACGTGGTTGGAACCAAATCTGGACTCATCAGACCAAAGGACAGATTCCTACCGGTCTAATGTCCATTGCTTGTGTTTCTTGGCCCAAGCAAGTAAGTCTCTTCTTCTTATTGATGCCCTTTAGTAGTGGTTTCTTTGCAGCAATTCGACCATGAAGGCCTGATTCGGGCAGTCTCGTCTGAACAGTTGATGTTGAGATGTGTCTGTTACTTGAACTCTGGGAAGAATTAATTTGAGCTGCAATTTCTGAGGCTGGTAACTCTACTGAACGTATCCTCTGCAGCAGAGGTAACTCTGGGTCTTCCTTTCCTGTGGCAGTCCTCATGAGAGCCAGTTTCATCATAGCGCTTGATGGTATTTGCGACTGCACTTGAAGAAACGTTCAAAGTTCTTGAAATTTTCCATATTGACTTATCTTCATGTCTTAAAGTAATGATGGACTGTTGTTTCTCTTTGCTTATTTGAGCTGCTCTTGCCATAATATGACTTGGTCTTTTACCAAATAGAGCTATCTTCTGTATACCACCCCTACCTTGTCACAACACAACTGATTGGCTCAAATGCATTAAGATGGAAAGAAAATTCCACAAATTATCTTTAAACAAGGCACACCTGTTAATTGAAATGCATTCCAGGTGACTACCTCATGAAGCTGGTTGAGAGAATGCCAAGAGTGTGCAAAGCTGTCATCAAGGCAAAGGGTGGCTACTTTGAAGAATCTAAAATCTAAAATATATTTGGATTGGTTTAACACTTTTTTGGTTACTACATGATTTCATGTGTTATTTCATAGTTTTGATGTCTTCACTATTATTCTACAATGTAGAAAATAGTAAAAAAAAAAAAGAAAAACCCTTGAAAGGTGTTCTAAAACTTTTGACCGGTAGTGTACATTTTACAGACAGAGTATAATTTACATAAGTTGTCTTGTTTTTAGTCCCATCCTTCATCTCCACTCAAACCCTCCCATCTATCTAAATTGTTTTATTCTATATTCCATTTAAATGTTTCAACTGTGCTGTGATGTTTCACAAAAGTTCTGAACCTTTCTATTATCATAGAACAGATTGTAAACTAAAGATGTTTTGTTGTTGCTACAAGTAGTCACCCAACAGTGCTTTTTGCAGAGTTAATGTTGCAATTATTCAAAAACAAGCTACTTATGGATAGTACCAAAACAAATGATCTAATGATTCTGTCTCTTTGCAGCAAAATCTGCAGAGCTGGGATGGTTGTATCCCTCATAACCTCAGCAAAAAAAGGAAATGTCCTCTCACTTTCAACTGCGTTTATTTTCAGCAAACTTAAGTTCTTCAGTCTAGGGTCCTTTTTTCTCAATTTCCGACTGATCGACGTGCCCACAGTTAACTGCATGTTACTCAGGCCCAGAAGCCTGGAAAACACTTTGAAGTTTTTAGAAATGTTAAAATAATGCATGAGATTATAACACAATTGATATGGTAGGAGAAAATCCAAAGAAAAACCAACTGGACATCTTTTTTTTTTGAGAGCCCATGCTCTTACAATGGAAAGCATAGGGTCATATGCAATCCCAGATTGCAATTCCTATGGCTTCCACTAGATGTCAGCAGTCTTTGTTCAAGGTTTCAGGCTTGTAACTTGAATAATGAAGAATAAATATGAGTTTTAGTACGATGACACCCGTTTGGAAATCATGTTTGAGCGTGCGACGAACAGGACACCCTCTTGCCAATTTTGCTTTCCTATTGAACATACTTCTCTTAGTATGAAATATTACAGTTTAATTACATTTTAGGGTACGTGAGGAATAAATACAAACATATTTTGACTTGTTAAAAACAAAGTTTAGGTGTAGTTTTTTGGATTCCTTTCTCTCCATGTTGAATGAGTGGATTACTCAAATCGATGGCGCTAACTAAATTGACTTTTTGGGATATAAAGAAGGATTTTATCTAACAAAACGACACTACATGTTGTAGCTGGGACCCTTTGGATTGCAAATCAGAGGAAGATTTTCAAAAAGTAAGTGAATATTTAATCGCTATGTGTGAATTTATGAAACCTGTGGTGGTTGAAAAATATTTTGATGTGGGATGCCATCCTCAAACAATCGCATGGCATGCTTTGACTGTAACGCCTATTGTAAATTGGACAATGCAGTTAGATTAACAAGAATTTAAGCTTTTAACCGATATAAGACACTTGTATGTACCTAAACGTTTAACATCCATAATTTTTATGATTATTTATTTGAATTGCGCGCCCTCCAATTTCACCGGAAGTTGTCGACAGGTGTCCCGCTGGCGGGATGCCTAGCCCATGTGTAAATATTTGTATGGACATAGCAAGAATCAACAACTGAGATATAAACTGAACAAGTTCCACAGACATGTGACTAACAGAAATTGAATAATGTGTCCCTGAACAACGGGGGAATCAAAATCAAAAGTAATAGTCATTGTCTGGTGTGGCCACCAGCTGCATTAAGTACTGCAATGCATCTCCTCCTCATAGTCTGCATCAGATTTGCCAGTTCTTGCCGTGAGATGTTATCCCACTCTTCCACCAAGGCACCTGCAAGTTCCCAGACATTTCTGGGGGGAATGTCCTTAGCCCTCATCCTCCGATCCAACAGGTCCCAGACGTGCTCAATCATTGGGATTGAGATCTGGGCTTTTCGCTGGCCATGGTAGAACACTGACATTCCTGTATTGCAGGAAATCATGCACAGAACGAGCAGTATGGCTGGTGGCATTGTCATGCTGGAGAGTCATGACAAGCTCAGTCCGATGATGCTGTGACACACCGCCCCAGACCATGACGGACCCTCCACCTCCAAATCGATCCCGCTCCAGAGTACAGGCCTTGGTGTAACGCTCATTCCTTCGATGATAAACGCAAATCCGACCATCGCCCCCTGGTTAGACAAAACCGTGACTCGTCAATGAAGAGCACTTTGCCGGTCCTGTCTGGTCCAGCAACGGTGGGTTTGTGCCCATTGGCGACGTTGTTGCTGGTGATGTCTGATGAGGACCTGCCTTACAACAGGCCAACAAGCCCTCAGTCCAGCCTCTCTCAGCCTATTGCAGACAGTCTGAGTACTGATGGAGGGATTGTGCGTTCCTGGTGTAACTCGGCAGTTGTTGTTGCCATCCTGTACCTGTCCCGAAGGTGTGAAGCTCGGATGTACCGATCCTGTGCAGGTGTTGTTACACGTGGTCTGCCACTGCGAGGACGATCAGCTGTCCGTCCTCTCTCCTTGTAGCGCTGTCTTAGGCGACTCACAGTACGGACATTGCAATTTATTGCCCTGGCCACACCTGCAGTCCTCATGCCTCCTTGCAGCATGCCTAAGGCACATTCACACAGATGAGCAGGGACCCTGGGCATCTTTCTTTTGGTGTTTTTCAGAGTCAGTAGAAAGGCCTCTTTAGTGTCCTAAGTTTTCATAACTGTGACCTTAATTGCCTACCGTCTGTAAG
The DNA here is from genome assembly GCF_965601325.2 of Salmo salar. Lineage (NCBI taxonomy): Eukaryota > Metazoa > Chordata > Actinopteri > Salmoniformes > Salmonidae > Salmo > Salmo salar. The sequence continues at coordinate 126,632,306 of NC_138300.1, forward strand.
CTGTTAGTAACAACCATTACACAGGTGCATGTTCATTAATTGTTTATGGTTCATTTAACAAGCATGGGAAACGGTGTTTAAACCCTTTACAATGAAGATCTGTGATGTTGAAAAGACAGGGTCCTGAAAAAGGGACATTTCTTTTTTTGCTGAGTTTATGTATAACATTCTATTGGTTGGAAGAATTTTGTATGATAATTTAAATGTACATTTATCTAATCTTTGAATCAGGTGTCGTTTTGCGTATCAGTACATAAACCCATTGGTAAATAGAAAATCTCTTCCTAACTATTTTGCAATCTATATGGCAAAGCTGTCAATTTTTTGGTCCTTAAATGAAACTGGTACACTTTTTTTATCACAATTTTCTTTAACCAGTTATGGTCTTTAATGCAGGGCCAACAAAGAAGTTCCTTACTTTTTCCCCTGCCTCTTCCATTTGTTCGGTAATGCTGCAATTAATTGGTTGTAATGTTGGGTAGAGCAGACATTTCCATATCTTTTTGTTAGCTGTATGTGTGACATAACGCCACCAGTCTTATTTATGATATAATTTACAAAGATTATACCTTTTACATTTTTTTATTTTAATCAATTCGTTTATTTGGGTTTAATCATAATATTTGTTAGATTATTTGTTCTGTCTTTTCTGGTGGATTAAACTGAAATTGCAACCAATATTCTATGGCTTATTTTAAAAATAGAGATATTTGGAGAATATTTCCTTTTCAAATAACCGAAAGTGAGAGGTTGTAATCTGAATAAAAGGAAAAAGGCCATTCTTGAACATGGGGTGAGACATTAATACTAATCTGAGAGAACCAGTTTGGATTTAGTGAGAGGTCTAATGCTTTAATATTAAAAATATCTGCCCTCCAAATTAGTATTTATTATATAAATAGTCTAGTTTAATTTGATCTAGTTTGCCGTTCCAAATACAATGGAATATTTTTCATTGTTAACAGGTCGCTAGGTGTAGGCAAGGCCATAAGTAAATAGGTAAACTGGGATACATGACTAAAGAGTTAATCAGGGTAAACTGGGATACATGACTAAAGAGTTAATCAGGGTAAACTGGGATATGACTAAAGAGTTAATCAGGGTTAACTGGGATAGATGACTAAAGAGTTAATCAGGGTAAACTGGGATACATGACTAAAGAGTTAATCAGGGTTAACTGGGATACATGACTAAAGAGTTCATCAGGGTAAACTGGGATACATGACTAAAGAGTTAATCAGGGTTAACTGGGATACATGACTAAAGAGTTCATCAGGGTTAACTGGGATACATGACTAAAGAGTTAATCAGGGTTAACTGGGATACATGACTAAAGAGTTAATCAGGGTTAACTGGGATACATGACTAAAGAGTTAATCAGGGTAAACTGGGATACATGACTAAAGAGTTAATCAGGGTTAACTGGGATACATGACTAAAGAGTTAATCAGGGTGATTTCTCCACTAATAGACAGGTATTTACCTTTCCATGGTAGCAAAATCGTATCTATTTTTGCTAACTTCCTATTAAAATGTATTGTAGTGAGATCATTTACTTCATGAAATTACTTTCTGATGCGATCTCATCGGTGAAATCAACTTCAATTGTGCTGCTTTCGTGTGTCGTGTGTCAGTACGCAGCGGAGGGAAAGTGTACAGACGCAATCCACAGTCCTAGCTAGGCTACTAATGTTGCAGTCTGGCTTTGGTTTTTAAAGCTTTACGATTAATAACCAAAAACCTAAACCTGTAACAAAACACCAAAAGAGAAATGTGAAAAGAGAAATGTGTCAGCCTATTAGAGCAGTAGCCTAGGTTGTTTACTCAACTATAATACATGTGGAGTGCATCATACAACAATGCTGCATTCAACCACACCGATAATCCACGCAGTGCAAAAAAATTAAAAACATGTTTTAAGTTTAAATGTTACAACAACCTATAGCTAGGTTTTTATTTTTTTGGGAGTTATTAAATACTTTTTGATTAGGGTCGCAGCATATTATTGTCACGTCCTGACCAGTATAAGGGGTCATTTGTCATTGTAGTATGGTCAGGGTGTGGCAGGGGTGTTGTTTTGTGTGTTTTGGGGTTGGTTTGTTTCATGGGGATTTGTTCTACTTTTCATTTTCTATGTTCGTTTTCTATGTGTGGCCGAGTATGGTTTCCAATCAGAGGCATGTGTCTTTCATTGTCTCTGATTGGAAGCCATACTTAGGCAGCCGTTTTTTTCCTGTGGGTTGTGGGTGGTTGTTTTCCGTATAGTCGTTGTACCTTATGGAACTGTTGTTTGTCGTTTGGTTATTTTTTGTTTAAGTGTTCTCTTTAAAATAAAAGAAGATGAGCACTATACACGCTGCGCCTTGGTCTAATCCTTCCGAAGGCTGTGACAGAACCACCCACCAAAAGAAGACCAAGCAGCGTGGTAAGGAGCAGCAGGGGTATCTGGAGGAATGGACTTGGGAGGAGATTCTGGATGTAAAGGACCATGGAGGCTGGGGAGTATCGTCGTCCGAGGGAGGAGATCCAAGCAGCGAAAGAGGAGCGACGATACTACGAGGCGTTATATGCATCGAAAGGCAAGACTGAGAGGCAGCACTCTTCCTCCAGTGCGCCCCCATAGCCCAGTATGTCCTGTTCCTGCTCCCCGCACTAGTCTAATCCTTCCGACGCCTGTGACAATTATGCACATCTGCAAGCAAAGCAGCAAAGGCTGGACAATTATTATTTATCTCTTTTGTTTTATATTTTAAAATGCTATATACTGCGTCCTTTGTACATAAGTGGGCATTATAAAGGCGCACATTTTTTCCAATAAAACAATGGCCAGTTTGGGTCGCAGTTTCACGTTTTAAAAAACAACAAGAAATGGGCTATGTCCGCGAATTTATATATATTTTTTAAATATGGTCCGTGTGCTGATTGAGTTTGACACACCTGGGCTAGCGTATCTAATTATGAAGCTAGATATTTATTTAGCAAGCTAAAAACATGGAGCCTAAAGTTAGAAATTGCCTTTTTGGGAGGATGTCATTGGAGGAGTAGGTGAGGGACCAACTTTTTACCCTTTTATCGTTTTTCGTTGGCTACAGCAAGAGATGCTGCAGCAAGAGATGCTGCAGTTGGGTCCAGCAAAATTACACAATTCTAAAAACATTACACTACATTCACAACAGTTTTCATAACACACTACGTGTGTGCCCTCAGGCCCCTACTCTACTACCACATATACACTACCATTCAAAAGTTTGTGGTCACTTAGAAATGTCCTTGTTTTTGAAAGAAAAGCAACAAATTTGGTCCATTAAAATAACATCAAATTCATCAGAAATATAGTGTAGACATTGTTAATGTTGTAAATGACTATTATAGCTGGAAACGGCATATTTTTTTTATGGAATATCTACATAGGTGTACAGAGGCCCATTATGAGCAACCATCACTCCTGTGTTCCAATGGCACGTTGTATTAGCTAATCCAAGTTTATCATTTTAAAAGGCTAATTGATCATTACAAAACCCTTTTGCAATTATGTATGCACAGCTGAAAACTGCAATAAAACTGGCCTTCTTTAGACTAGTTGAGTATCTGGAGCATCAGCATTTGTGAGTTTGATTACAGGCTCAAAATGGCTAGAAACAAAGACCTTTCTTCTGAAACTCGTCAGTCTATTCTTGTTCTGCGAAATGAAGGCTATTCCATGCGAGAAATTGCTAAGAAACTGAAGATCTCGTACAACACTATGTACTACTAGAACAGCGCAAACTGGCACTAGCCAGAATAGAAAGAGGAGTGGGAGGCCCCGGTGCACAACTGAGCAAGAGGACAAGTACATTAGAGTGTCTAGTTTGAGAAACAGCTTCATTAAATAGTACCCGCAAAACACCAGTCTCAACGTCAACAGTGAAGAGGTGACTCCGGGATGCTGGCCTTCTAGGCAGAGTTACAAAGAAGAAGCCATATCTCAGACTGGCCAATAAAAATAAAAGATTAAGATGGGCAAATGAACACAGACACTGGACAGAGGAACTCTGCCTAGAAGGCCAGCATCCCGGAGTCGCCTCTTCACTGTTGACGTTGAGAGTGCGTATGTTACCATGTGTTTGCATGCATGTGTGTGTTGCTTCACAGTCCCCGCTGCTCCGTGAGGTGTATTTTTATCAGTTTTTTAAATCAAATTTTATTGCTTGCATGAGTTACTTGATGTGGAATAGAGTTCCATGTAGTCATGGTTCTATGTAGTACTGTGTGCCTCTCATAGTCTGTTCTGGACTTGGGGACTGTAAAGAGACCTCTTGTGGCATGTCTTGTGGGGTATGTATGGGTGTCCGAGCTGTGTGCCAGTAGTTTAGACAGACAGCTCGGTACATTCAACATGTCAATACATCTCATAAATAAAAGTAGTGATGAAGTCAATCTCTCCTCCACTTTCATCCAGGAGAGATTGACATACATATTATTAATATTAGCTCTCTGTGTACATCCAAGGGCCAGCCGTGCTGTCCTGTTCTGAGCCAATTGCAATTTTCCTGAGTCCTTTTTTGTGGCACCTGACCACACGACTGAACAGTAGTCCAGGTTGACATAACTAGGGCGTGTAGGACCTGCCTTGTTGATAATGCTGTTAAGAATGCAGAGCAACACTTTATTGTGGACAGACTTCTCCCCATTCTAGCTACTGTTGTATCAATATGTTTCGACCATGACAGTTTACAATCCAAGGTTACTCCAAGCAGTTTAGTCTCCTCAACTTGCTCAATTTCCACAATATTCATTACAAGATTTAGTTTAGGGTTCAGTGAATGATTTGTCCCAAATACAATGCTTTTAGTTTTTGAAATATTTAGTACTAACTTGTTCATTGCCAACCATTCTGAAACTAACAGCAGCCCTTTATTAAGTGTTGTTGTCATTTCAGTCGCTGTAGTTGCTGACGTACATAGTGTTGAGTCATCTGCATACATAGACACGCTTGCTTTACTGAAAGCCATTGGCATGTCATTAGTAAAGTTTGAAAAAAGTAATGGGCCTAGACAGCTGCCATGGAGAATTCCTGATTATGTTGGAGAGGCTTCCATTAAATAACCCCCTCTGTGTTCTGTTAGACAGGTAACTCTTTATCCACATTATAGCAGGGGGTGTTAAGCCATAACATATACGTTTTTACAGCATCAGACCATGATTGATAATGTCAAAAGCTGCACTGAAGTTTAACAAGACAGCCCACACAATCTTTTTATCATCATTTTCTTTCAGCCAATCATCAGTATTTTGTGTAAGTGCTGTGCTTGTTGAGTGTCCTTACCTACAAGCGTGCTGAAAGTCTCTTATCAATTTGTTTGCTGTAAAATAGTATTGTATCTGGTCAAACACCATTTATTTCCAGAAGTTTACTAAGGGTTGGTAACTGGCTGATTGGTCGGCTATTTGAGCCAGTAATGGGGGCTTTACAATTCTTGGGTAGCGGAATTACTTTTGCTTCCCTCCAGTCCTGAGGGCACGCATTTTCTAGTAGGCTTAAATTGAAGATGTGGCAATATCGTCCGCTATTATCCTCAGTAATTTTCCATCCAAGTTGTCAGACCCAGGTGGCTTGTCATTGTTGATAGATAACAATCATTTTTTCACCTCTTCCACACTGACTTTACGGAATTCAAAATTACAATGCTTGTCTTCCACCCGTTGGTCAGATATAGTGTCAACGTTTGTTGATATAGAATTTTCACAAATGCCTTTCTATATGTCATTCCCAAACATTCAATGAATTGATGAACATGTAAACATGACCATATCTAACTGCTCACTTGTCAGAGAATAATAAAAAAATAGGCGTAATATTTTTCACGGGATTTATATGAACAGATTATAATCATGTTGCTAAAATGCTATCAGTTCTAAATGTGTGCTGTCTCACCATCCATGGGATAGGTCTCCTCTGCCTTTTTGGAACAGTTCCTCATACAGAGCTTCTCCAGTGGGAAGCGGTTAGCGTTGCCCCCCTCCCCCAGGTACTTGAAGGGGTAGCACAGGTCTTTGGCTGCGTCGTAATACAGCAGGATCTGGAAGTCATCTGCTCCTGAGGCTGGAGCTGTACCCTCATCCTGTGGTAGGAAACAGTGCTCTGTGGAGAGGAGAGGAGAGGAGAGGGAGGAGAGGAGAGGAGAGGAGAGGAGAGGAGAGGGAGGAGAGGAGAGGGAGGAGAGGAGAGGAGAGGAGAGGAGAGGAGAGGAGAGGAGAGGAGAGGAGAGGAGAGGAGAGGAGAGGAGAGGGATTAGAAGACAGGAACAGAACACTGTAGAGAGGAGAGGGGACTGTCCCCATGTCCTGTGGTAGGAAACAGTATGCTGTTGGAACACAGAGAAAAACAGAGAGAGAGAAGAAGGGTTAGAACATAGACTACAGTACGCTGTTGGACCATAGAAGATAAAAGGAAAATGTACAAAAGACTGGTAGAGAGAACTGAGAACATCCTGTGTGCTGCTGGACCATGGAGAGATGGAGATACATTAGAACAGAGAGGTAGAGAGAACTGAGCAGATAGAACACATTTAGGGGTTGGATGCATTTAGAAAAATATAATATTTTAAAGATGAAAATTGCACTTGTATACCACTTGTATTACTAATGTTGTAATGTCCCAGTATGAGGGGGAGAATTAGACAGACAAACAAAATGCACTTCAAACAATACATGCACTACGATTGAGTGCAGATGATTATCGTGCAATATGTTGAGAATGTAAATGTTTAACTAACTCTGTCACCAGAGAGGCCCACTCCTAGTTTTTATGATGGATGTAAACATAATGTAATCTACAGTTTCACCACTCCCTCCTCAGTCCCACCCTCAACTCCCTCCTCAGTCCCACCCTCAACTCCCTTCTCAGTCCCACCCTCAACTCCCTTCTCAGTCCCACGTTTTCAATATAGCAGCCTAGAGGATTTCTGGCTTCTTGTTTTTAAAGCAGGTCAACCTGAGGGTGTCCAGCACAGAGACATATGTACGGTCTAATTATTTTTCTATGGTAACGAGAGAGTTATGGACGTATGTATCCAATCCCATATAGTGCAACAAAGATTCCATCCAATCCCTTACAATGCAACACAGATTCCATTGGTAGAAAGATATCCTTTTGCCAAGATGGTCTAGACCTCCAGAGAACTGAAACCAAGATGGTCTAGACCTCCAGAGAGAGCTGAAACCAAGATGGTCTAGACCTCCAGAGAGCTGAAACCAAGATGGTCTAGAACTCCAGAGAGATCTGAAACCAAGATGGTCTAGAACTCCAGAGAGCTGAAACCAAGATGGTCTAGAACTCCAGAGAGATCTGAAACCAAGATGGTCTAGACCTCCAGAGAGCTGAAACCAAGATGGTCTAGACCTCCAGAGAGCTGAAACCAAGATGGTCTAGACCTCCAGAGAGAGCTGAAACCAAGATGGTCTAGACCTCCAGAGAGAGCTGAAACCAAGATGGTCTAGACCTCCAGAGAGCTGAAACCAAGATGGTCTAGAACTCCAGAGAGCTGAAACCAAGATGGTCTAGACCTCCAGAGATCTGAAACCAAGATGGTCTAGACCTCCAGAGAGAGCTGAAACCAAGATGGTCTAGAACTCCAGAGAGATCTGAAACCAAGATGGTCTAGACCTCCAGAGAGCTGAAACCAAGATGGTCTAGACCTCCAGAGAGAGCTGAAACCAAGATGGTCTAGAACTCCAGAGATCTGAAACCAAGATGGTCTAGACCTCCAGAGAGGGTCAGAACACCATACTGCAAACTGAACCAGGTCAAACCATCCCTGTATCTTATTGACCCTGACCGTAACCCCTTCTCATCCAGCAACCACAGCCCAACTAACTATCCTGATGGTATTAAGGTCTGTAACAATTAGCTGTGGTCCCAGTCTGGGGTAGATTTGAGGTTGTTGAGTCCCTTCATGGCAGAAACCCATGTGACACTCTCAGTTTGCTCAATATGTCGCTATCATTGTTGGGCAAATGATTGTTCCTAGCTTTATATGGTCATAAAACATTTCAAATACAGGAAGTAGCATTCTCTGTAAACTCTGACTCTTTAACTGTAGGACAACAACTTTCAACAACAAACCACCTTCTTTTCATCGTAGCCTTGATGATTCTCAGATTTACACCATGCGACCTGGACTTAACACTACTCTGGTGAGGGTTATGGCCCACAAGGTCGAAAGGTAAAACTTCAACACTTCATCAACGCCCATCAAAGCAGATGAGTACGAAGCATTCATATTTCACTGTACAATGTATACTCTATTCAACTGCTTCAGAATAAAAACATTTGAAACGGAAACAAATGAGAATTAGTGCTTGTCTTTATTTTATTACGTCTTGATCTAAAGTAAAGCCTTCAACTGTCAGTGAAACCGCCATGTTGTCAGACTGATACTGTCACGGGTCATAAAGGATTTGAAGAGAACAACCTTTGACCTCCCTGTTCTATATTAGTTACAGTGTTACCATAAATGCAGAATCTTAGAATGGATAACATATTGAAACATGAGTAACTTCATTCATTGATTCAATTCATAAATATTGTTGTAAAATATTGTCATATTTTCTATATTGAATCAAATGTGTGGACTTTTTTTTCCCCTCCCTCCCAAACTCAAGTGAAGTTGAAGGGAAGCACAGACAGGCCTCCCTTATTTCAAGTGGAAGAGGAGTAAAACTAATTGAAAAACATAACAAGCGTTTGATGCTAGAACGAAAACATTGTAAAAGAAGAGATATAAGACAACTTTATAAACTTTATAAACAGAGAACGGTAGACTTATTTGATGAAATCATAGTCTCAAAATGCTAAATAATTTCAGATGTACAGACAGAGCACTGACTGAGGTAGTCACACATAAACACTAAATGATTGAACCTACCTTCAGTGTGAACCATGTAGAATGTAGCAAATACAAAAACCCCAAATATGACCATTTGTTTCATGATGTTGTCTGTGTTCTCTCTAGTCTTCAGCAGAGTGAATGACGGGTGTTGTCTCCAGTAAACTACAGCTGAAGTGGAGGATTGGCAGTCAACATCACTGACCTTTGTACTTATAATGGTTCCTCTGATACCAGGGCTGTGTCCCAAACCCTATTCCCTACGGGCCCCAGGTAAAAGGAGTGTACTATAAGGGTATTGAGTGCAAAAAGGATATTAGCCTGGTCCCAGATCTGTTTGTGCTGTATAGGTTAATATATGGAGATGGGCATGGAGTAAGCCTGGTCCCAGATCTGTTTGTGCTGTATAGGTTAATATATATACAGATGGGCATGGAGTAAGCCTGGTCCCAGATCTGTTTGTGCTGTGTAGGTTAATATATATACAGATGGGCATGGAGTAAGCCTGGTCCCAGATCTGTTTGTGCTGTATAGGTTAATATATATACAGATGGGCATGGAGTAAGCCTGGTCCCAGATCTGTTTGTGCTGTGTAGGTTAATATATATACAGATGGGCATGGAGTAAGCCTGGTCCCAGATCTGTTTGTGCTGTATAGGTTCATATATGGAGAGGATGTCAAAACTATTTTTAACCAGAGATCACACTTTTTTTCAAATACTGTAAAATTATTTGATGCATTTTTTTGATTGAAGACAACTTTAATTTGCTTTGAAGCTAGTGTTTCATGTATACATGTGCACAACAAAAAATGAAGCAAACCAAGCAGGGACGGACTGGGACAAAAATTCAGTCCTGGAATTTCAGCCATGCTAGCCCACATCACCGCCATGTCTGTCACTCCTACGTGTTAATTGCTATTACATATAGAGCCAACATATTAAGGAACTGGCAGTACATCTGTACGTCTGTTTTCTTCCTACCTCCACCGCACTCACCTCTGAGCTGTCTATGCTAAGCCTAGCATCCTTTACCACAGCACTGGGGCCAGAAGACCAGGGGACCACACTGCCTGCACTGGGCCCAGCAACATCCTAGTTGTGAATGAATAATCACGTCGTGACTTGACTTTAACATTGATCTCAAATCAAATCAAATTGTATTAGTCACATGTGCCAAATACAACAGGTGTAGACCTTACAGTGAAATGCTTACTTACGAGCCCCTAACCAACAATGCAGTTTAAAAAAATACGGATAAGAATAAGAAATAAAAGTAAGAAGTAATTTAAGAGCAGCAGTAAAACAACAATAGCGAGACTATATACAGGGTGTTACGGTACAGAGTCAATGTGGAGGCTATATACAGGGGGTACCGGTACAGAGTCAATGTGGAGGCTATATACAGGGGGTACCGGTACAGAGTCAATGTGGAGGCTATATACAGGGTATTACGGTACAGAGTCAATGTGGAGGCTATATACAGGGGTTACCGGTACAGAGTCAATGTGGAGACTATATACAGGGGGTACCGGTACAGAGTCAATGTGGAGGCTATATACAGGGGGTACAATGTGCTTGGGCACCGGTTAGTTGAGGTAATATGTACATGTAGGTAGAGTTATTAAAGTGACTATGCATAGAGGATAACAACAGAGAGTAGTAGCGGTGTAAAAGAGGGGGGGCAATGCAAATAGTCTGGGTAGCCATTTGATTAGCTGTTCAGGAGTCTTATGGCTTGGGGGTAGAAGTGTTTAGAAGCCTCTTGGACCTAGACTTGGCGCTCCGGAACCGCTTGCAATGCTGTAGCAGAGAGAACAGTCTATGAGTAGGGTGGCTGGAGTCATTGACAATTTTTAGGGCCTTCCTCTGACACCGCCTGGTATAGAGGTCCTGGATGGCAGGAAGCTTGGCCCCAGTGATGTACTGGGCCGTTCGCATTACCCTCTGTAGTGCCTTGCGGTCATAGGCCGTGCAGTCGCCATACCAGGCAGTGATGCAACCAATCCGGATGCTCTCGGTGGTGCAGCTGTGGAACCTTTTGAGGATCTGAGGACCCAAATCTTTTGTTGTGCCCTCTTCCCAACTGTCTTGGTGTGCTTGGACCATGTTAGTTTGTTGGTGATGTGGACACCAAGGAACATGAAGCTCTCAACCTGCTCCACTGCAGCCCCGTCGATGAGAATAGGGGCGTGCTCAGTCCTCTTTTTCCTGTAGTCCACAATCATCTCCTTTGTCTTGATCACATTGAGGGAGAGGTTGTTGTCCTGGCACCATAAGACCAGGTCTCTGACCTCCTCCCTATAGGCTGTCTCATCGTTGTCGGTGATCAGGCCTACCACTGTTGTGTCATCGGCAAACTTAATGATGGTGTTGGAGTCGTGCCTGGCCGTGCAGTCATGTGTGAATAGGGAGTACAGAAAGAGACTGAGCACGCACCCCTGAGGGGCCCCTGTGTTGAGGATCAGTGTGGCGGATGTGTTGTTACCTACCCTTACCACCTGGGGGCGACCCGTCAGGAAGTCCAGGATCCAGTTGCAGAGGTAGGTGTTTAATCTCAGGGTCCTTAGCTTAGTGATGAGCTTTGAGGGCACTATGGTGTTGAATGCTGAGCTATAGTCAGTGAACAGCATTCATCACGTAGGTGTTCCTTTTGTCTAGGTGAGAAAGGGCAGTGTGGAGTGTGATAGAGATTGCATCATCTGTGGATCTGTTGGGGCGGTATGCAAATTGGAGTGAGTCTAGGGTTTCTGGGATAATGGTGTTGATGTGAGCCATGTCCAGCCTTTCAAAGGACTTCATGGCTATAGACGTGAGTGCTACGGGTTGGTTCTTGGGCACAGGCACTCTGTTGGTCTGCTTAAAACATGTTGGTATTTCAGACTCAGACAAGGAGAGGTTGAAAATGTCAGTGCTGACCAACTTGCCAGTTGGTCAGCGCATGCTCACAGTACACGTCCTGGTAATCCGTCTGGCCCTGCGGCCTTGTGAATGTTGACCTGTTTAATGGTCTTACTCACATCGGCTGCGGAGAGTGTGATCACAGTCTTCAAGAACAGCTGGTGCTCTCATGCATGTTTCAGTGTTATTTGCCTCGAAGTGAGCATGGAAGTAGTTTAGCTCATCTGGTAGGCTCGTGTCACTGGGCAGCTCTCCGCTATGCTTCCCTTTGTAGTCTATAATGGTTTGCAAGCCTTGCCACATCCGACTAGCGTCAGATCCGGTGTGGTACAATTCGATCTTAGTCCTGTATTGATGCTTTGCCTGTTTGATGGTTTCATCGGAGGGCATAGCGGGATTTCTTATAAGCTTCCGGGTTAGAGTCCCGCTCCTTGAAAGCGGCAGTCTGAACAGTCTGAAGACTCTTATTCATTTAATTAACTGTTTAATTGTTACCAGATTAAATTAATCACGTAACAATTAACTCATTACTATCTGGGGCACCATGAGAGTGGTTCTTTAAAGAGTTAACATCTCCCGAATTACACTCTAAAAGGTCTTTGCCTATCACATCTATAAACCGTCAACGAGGCTGGTAACATACACAGGTTGAACAAGCGATACGTTTTTGAAGTGTAGTTTCAGCATGAGTCGCAATGTTGAGAGTCGAGGTATTCTGAGTGAAACCTTGAAGTTTAGTGTCGCATCCTTCCGTTTTTAACCAACGTTTAGCTGGGTTCACAGCCCCTTTGAGATCATTTGTATTTGTATTTATTATGGATCCTCATGTATTTATTATGGATCCCCAAGCAGCTACTCTTCTTGAGGTCTGGCAAATTTAAGGCAGTTTTAAAAACATTAAAAAACATTCATTACAGAATTCACAACACACTAAGTGCGTGCCCTCAGGCCTCTACTCTACTACCACATATGGTAGCCACCATAGCTTCCCTGTGGCTCAGCTGGTAGAGCATGGTGTTTGCAACGCCAGCATGGTGTGTGCAACGCCAGGGTTGTGGATTTGATTCCCACGGGGGGCCAGTACAACCAAAACAAATATATATATATATATATGCATGAAAGGAAAATGAAATGTATGCATTCACTACTGTAAGTCGCTCTGGATAAGAGCGTCTGCTAAATGACTAAAATGTAAATGTAATACCTATTTGTAAATGTGTGTATGTTATCGTGTGTGTATGTCTGTGCCTATGTTTGTGTTACTTCACAGTCCCTGCTGTTCCATAAGATGTATTTTTACCTGCTTTTTAAATCTGATTCAACTGCTTGCATCAGTTACCTGATGTGGAATAGAGTTCAATGTAGTCATGGCTCTATGTAGTACTGTGCACCTCCCATAGTCTGTTCAGGACTTGGGGACTGTGAGGAGACCTCTGGTGGCATGTCTTGTGGTGTATGCATGGGTGTCTGAGCTGTCTGCTAGTATTTTAAACAGACAGCTCGGTACCTTCAGCTTGTCAACACCTCTTACAAAAACAAGTAATGAGGAAGTCAAGCTCTCTTCCACTTTGAGCTATAAGAGATATTGACATGCATGTCATTAATGTTAGCTCTCCATGTACTTTTAAGGGCCAGCCGTGCTGCCCTGTTCTGAGCCAACTGCAATTTTCCCAAGTTTGTGGCACCTGACCACACGACTGAACAGTCCTGTAGAAATATTTAGGACTAACTTATTCCTTGCTACCAATTCTGAAACTAACTGCAGCTCTTTAAGTGTCATTTCAGTCGCTGTAGTTGATGACTTGTATAGTGTTGAGTTATCCTCATACATAGACACACTGGCCTTACTCAAAGCCATCGATAAGAAACAATACTGTGCAGACTCTTTTCTCTGTATACATCAATGATGTCGCTCTTGCTGCTCGTGATTCTCTGATCCACCTCTACGCAGACGACACCATTCTGTATACTTCTGGCCCCTCTTTGGACACTGTGTTAACTACCCTCCAGACGAGCTTCAATGCCATACAACTCTCCTTCCGTGGCCTCTAACTGCTCTTAAATACAAGTAAAACTAAATGCATGCTCTTCAACCGATCGCTGCCTGCACCTGCCCGCCCGTCTAGCATCACTACTCTGGACAGTTCTGACTTAGAATATGTGGACAACTACAAATACCTAGGTGTCTGGTTAGACTGTAAACTCTCCTTCCAGACTCACATCAAACATCTCCAATCCAAAGTTAAATCTAGAATTGGCTTCCAATTTCACAACAAAGCATCCTTCACTCATGCTGCCAAACATACCCTCGTAAAACTGACCATCCTACCGATCCTCGACTTTGGTGATGTCATTTACAAAATAGCCTCCAATACCCTACTCAATAAATTGGATGCAGTCTATCACAGTGCCATCCGTTTTGTCACCAAAGCCCCATATACTACCCACCACTGTGACCTGTACGCTCTCGTTGGCTGGCCCTCACTTCATACTCGTCACCAAACCCACTGGCTCCAGGTCATCTACAAGACCCTGCTAGGTAAAGTTCCCCCTTATCTCAGCTCGCTGGTCACCATAGCAGCACCCACCTGTAGCACACGCTCCAGCAGGTATATCTCTCTGGTTTCCCCCAAAGCCAATTCCTCATTTGGCCGCCTCTCCTTCCAGTTCTCTACTGCCAATGACTGGAACGAACTACAAAAATCCCTAAAACTTGAAACACTTATCTCCCTCACTAGCTTTAAGCACCAGCTGTCAGAGCAGCTCACAGATTACTGCACCTGTACATAGCCCATCTATAATTTAGCCCAAACAGCTACCTCTTCCCCTACTGTATTTATTTATTTTGCTCCTTTGCACCCCATTATTTCTATTTCTACTTTGCACTTTCTTCCACTGCAAATCTACCATTCCAGTGTTTTACTTGCTATATTGTATTTACCTCGCCACCATGGCCTTTTTTGCCTTTACCTCCCTTATCTCACCTCATTTGCTCACTTTGTATATAGACTTTTATTTCTACTATATTATTGACTGTATGTTTTGTTTTACTCCATGTGTAACTCTGTGTTGTATGTGTTAAACTGCTTTGCTTTATCTTGGCCAGGTCACAATTGCAAATGAGAACTTGTTCTCAACTTGCCTACCTGGTTAAATAAAGGTGAAATAAAAAAAAATATATATATATATATACTGCTCAAAAAAATAAAGTGAACACTTAAACAACACATCCTAGATCTGAATGAAAGAAATAATCTTATTAAATACTTTTTTCTTTACATAGTTGAATGTGCTGACAACAAAATCACACAAAAATAATCAATGGAAATCCAATTTATCAACCCATGGAGGTCTGGATTTGGAGTCACACTCAAAATTAAAGTGGAAAACCACACTACAGGCTGATCCAACTTTGATGTAATGTCCTTAAAACAAGTCAAAATGAGGCTCAGTAGTGTGTGTGGCCTCCACGTGCCTGTATGACCTCCCTACAACGCCTGGGCATGCTCCTGATGAGGTGGCAGATGGTCTCCTGAGGGATCTCCTCCCAGACCTGGACTAAAGCATCCGCCAACTCCTGGACAGTCTGTGGTGCAACGTGGCGTTGGTGGATGGAGCGAGACATGATGTCCCAGATGTGCTCAATTGGATTCAGGTCTGGGGAACGGGCGGGCCAGTCCATAGCATCAATGCCTTCCTCTTGCAGGAACTGCTGACACACTCCAGCCACATGAGGTCTAGCATTGTCTTGCATTAGGAGGAACCCAGGCCCAACCGCACCAGCATATGTTCTCACAAGGGGTCTGAGGATCTCATCTCGGTACCTAATGGCAGTCAGGCTACCTCTGGCGAGCACATGGAGGGCTGAGAGGCCCCCCAAAGAAATGCCACCCCACACCATGATTGACACACTGCCAAACCAGTCATGCTGGAGGATGTTGCAGGCAGCAGAACGTTCTCCACGGCATCTCCAGACTCTGTCACGTCTGTCACGTGCTCAGTGTGAACCTGCTTTCATCTGTGAAGAGCACAGGGCGCCAGTGGCGAATTTGCCAATCTTGGTGTTCTCTGGCAAATGCCAAACGTCCTGCACGGTGTTTGGCTGTAAGCACAACCCCCACCTGTGGACGTCGGGCTCTCATACCACCCTCATGGAGTCTGTTTCTGACCGTTTGAGCAGACACATGCACATTTATGGCCTGCTGGAGGTCATTTTGCAGGGCTCTGGCAGTGCTTCTCCTGCTCCTCCTTGCACAAAGGCGGAGGTAGCGGTCCTGCTGCTGGGTTGTTGCCCTCCTACGGCCTCCTCCACGTCTCCTGATGTACTGGCCTGTCTCCTGGTAGCACCTCCATGCTCTGGACACTACGCTGACAGACACAGCAAACCTTCTTGCCACAGCTCGCATTGATGTGCCATCCTGGATGAGCTGCACTACCTGAGCCACTTGTGTGGGTTGTAGACTCCGTCTCATGCTACCACTAGAGTGAAAGCACCGCCAGCATTCAAAAGTGACCAAAACATCAGCCAGGAAGCATAGGAACTGAGAAGTGGTCTGTGGTCCCCACCTGCAGAACCACTCCTTTATTGGGGGTGTCTTGCTAATTGCCTATAATTTCCACCTGTTGTCTATTCCATTTGCACAACAGCATGTGAAATTTATTGTCAATCGGTGTTGCTTCCTAAGTGGACTGTTTGATTTCACAGAAGTGTGATTGACTTGGAGTTACATTGTGTTGTTTAAGTGTTCCCTTTATTTTTTTGAGCAGTGTATATGTCACGTCCTGACCAGTAGATGGTGTAGTTGGGTCAGGACGTGGCAGAAGGGAGTGTGAGTGTTTTATTGTTTCATTGATTTTTGGCCGTGTGACTTCCAATCAGGCACAGCTGTAGAAGGTTGTGGTTGATTGGGAGTTACACATAAGTTGCCTACGTTTCCTTTGTGTGGTGTGGGTAATTGTGCTTGTCAATGTGGTTGCACCTGACAGGACTGTGTTGGCTGTCAGTTTTTGTTGTTTTTGTAAATGCATAGTGTTCGTGACATTAAATATGACGAACCCTAACTCCGCCGCATTTTGGTCCACTTCTTCCATAGACAGCCGTTACAGAATTACCCACCAAACAAGGACCAAGCAGCGGAAGAGGAAGGAGCAGCGACAGGAGAGAAAAAGGGAGGAATGGACATGGGAGGACATCCTGGATGGCAAGGGAGCCTACACCTGGGAAGAGATCCTGGCCGGAAGGGATCGCCTCCCATGGGAACAGGTGGAGGCACTCAGGAGAGTGGAGGCAGCTGGACAGAGGAACCATCGGGAACGTTACGCTGGAACACGGTTAGCTAGGAAACCCGAGAGGCAGCCCCAAGATTTGTTTGGGGGGGGGCACACGGGTAGCTTGGCCAGGCCAGGGAAGAGCCGTAAGCCAGCTACCCGTGACTACAGGGAGGTGCATAGGAGGTGGAGGGCGTCATGTTACGCTGAGGTATGCACCATCTCGCCTATACGGACGCACAGCCCAGTTCGCCCAGTACCAGCGCCCCGCAGGTGCCAGGGCAAGGTGAGCATCGAGCCGGAAGGGGGGACGCCAACCCTGCAATCAAGACCGCCAGCGCGCCCTTTTGGTCCGGTGTTTCCCGCCAGACGCACTAGCATGGAGGTGCGTGTCTCCAGGCTGGCACGTCCTATACCAGCCCCACGCATCAGGAGTCTAGTGTGTCAACCCAGCCTCGCCAGTCAACAGTCACCAGAGCTGCCCGCCAGTCAACAGTCACCAGAGCTGCCCGCCAGTCAACTGTCACCAAAGCTGCCCGCCAGTCAACAGTCACCAGAGCTGCCCGCCAGTCAACAGTCGTCAGAACTGCCCGCCAGTCAACAGTCGTCAGAGCTGCCCGCCAGTCAACAGTCGTCAGAGCTGCCCGCCAGTCAACAGTCGTCAGACTGCCCTGAACTGCCGGAGTGGCCAGACTGCCCTGAACTGCCGGAGTGGCCAGACTGCCCTGAACTGCCGGAGTGGCCAGACTGCCCAGAACCGCCCGAGTGGCCGGACTGCCCCGAACCGCCCGAGTGGCCGGACTGCCCCGAACCGCCCGAGTGGCCGGACTGCCCCGAACCGCCCGAGTGGCCGGACTGCCCCGAACCGCCGGAGCGGCCGGACTGCCCCGAACCGCCGGAGCGGCCGGACTGCCCCGAACCGCCGGAGCGGCCGGACTGCCCCGAACCGCCGGAGCGGCCGGACTGCCCCGAACCGCCGGAGCGGCCGGACTGCCCCGAACCGCCGGAGCGGCCGGACTGCCCCGAACCGCCGGAGCGGCCGGACTGCCCCGAACCGCCGGAGCGGCCGGACTGCCCCGAACCGCCGGACTGCCCCGAACCGCCGGAGCGGCCGGACTGCCCCGAACCGCCGGAGCTTCCCCGACTGCCCCGAGCCGCCGGAGCTGCCCCGACTGCCCCGAGCCGCCGGAGCTGCCCCGACTGCCCCGAGCCGCCGGAGCTGCCCCGACTGCCCCGAGCCGTCGGAGCTGCCCCGAGCTGCCGGAGCTGCCCCGACTGCCCCGAGCCGCCGGAGCTGCCCCGAGCCGCCGGAGCTGCCCCGAGCCGCCGGAGCTGCCCCGACTGCCCCGAGCCGCCGGAGCTGCCCCGACTGCCCCGAGCCGCCGGAGCTGCCCCGACTGCCCCGAGCCGCCGGAGCTGCCCCGACTGCCCCGAGCCGCCGGAGCTGCCCCGACTGCCCCGAGCCGCCGGAGCTGCCCCGACTGCCCCGAGCCGCCGGACTGCCCCGACTGCCCCGAGCCGCCGGACTGCCCCGAGCGGCCAGAATGGCCCGACTGCCCCGAGTGGCCAGAGTGGCCCGACTGCCCGGAACGGCCTGCACCTGAGCCACCTCCAGGATAGGTGGGTTGGGGAGGGAGGGTGTAGCACAGTGCCGTCGGTGACGGCAGCCACCCTCCCTTCCCTCCCTTATTGTTTAGGTGTTCCTTTTTGTTGGGGATTTTCTTGTGTTTTCCTTTTTTAGGTGCATCCCGGGGACTGCACCTTGAGGGGGGGGTACTGTCACGTCCTGACCAGTAGAGGGTGTAGTTGGGTCAGGACGTGGCAGAAGGGAGTGAGTGTTTTATTGTTTCATTGATTTTGGCCGTGTGACTTCCAATCAGGCACAGCTGTAGAGGGTTGTGGTTGATTGGGAGTCACACATAAGTTGCCTACGTTTCCTTTGTGTTTCGTGGGTAATTGTGCTTGTCAATGTGGTTGCACCTGACAGGACTGTGTTGGCTGTCAGTTTTTGTTGTTTTTGTAAATGCATAGTGTTCGTGACATTAAATATGACGAACCCTAACTCCGCCGCATTTTGGTCCACTTCTTCCATAGACAGCCGTTACTATATATATATATATATATATATATATATATATATATATATTTAAAAAATCCTGAAGTTTACTAAGGGTTAGCAACAGGCTGATTGGTCGGCTATTTGAGCCAGTAAAGAGGGCTTTACTATTCTTGGGTAGCGGAATTACTTTAGCTTCCCTCCAGGCCTGAGGGCACAAACTTTCTAATAGGCTTAAATTGTAGATGTGGAAAATAGGAGTGGCAATATCGTCCACTATTATCCTCAGTAATTGTCCATCCAGATTTTCATACCCAGGTGGCTTTTCATTGTTGATAAATTATTGTTGTCTTTCAGGTCTTCCACAGTGACTTTACGTATGTCACATTGTATACATGATTGGAGACAGGCGCAGGAATATGTAATAGGGGTTTTTAAAACACGCAGCACGAAAGCCGAAACAACAACACATGTACTTACAGGACCAACGGAAAAATAACCGACAAGACAATGGTGAACAGAGGGCACATATATACAATTACTGGCCTTTCTAGGGAGTTTTTCCTAGCCACCGTGCTTCTACACCTGCATTGCTTGCTGTTTGGGGTTTTAGGCTGGGTTTCTGTACAGCACTTTGAGATATCAGCTGATGTAAGAAGGGCTTTATAAATAAATTTGATTTTGATACTAATCAGGGGAAATAGGAACCAGGTGTGCTTAATTAGACAAGACCGTCCAGGGTTGGTGGTAATGAACCAGTTCAGTGACACCTAGAAGCTGGTGACATAGAACTCCGGTACTGGTGCACGGAATGAGCAGCAGTCCCGGAGGGATCCGTGACAACGGAATTCAAAAGTACAATTCTTGTCTTTCAAAATTTGGTCCGATATACTTGGATGTGGTGTCAGCGTTTGTTGCTGGCATGTCATCCCTAAGTCTGTTTATCTTGCCAATGAAAAAGTCATTAAAATAGTTGGTAATATCAATGGGCTGAATGAGCCATCTGATTCAATGAATGATGGAGCCAAGTTGGCTTTTTTCCACAAAATGTTATTGAAGGTGCTCCAAAGCTTTTTACTATCATTCTTTATATCATTTATCTTTGTTTAATAGTATAGTTTATTTATATTTTTATTTAGCTTAGTCTCATGATTTCTTAATTTTCAATACATTTGCCAATCAATTGGGCTGCCAGACTAACTTGCCATACCTTTTGCCTCATCCCTCTCAACCATACAATTTTTCAATTCCTCACCAATCCACGGGGATTTAACAGTTTGTACAGTCCTTTTTTTAACCTCTACAGAATTGGCAAGTCACAGAAGTGTGATTGACTTGGAGTTACATTGTGTTGTTTAAGTGTTCCCTTTATTTTTTTGAGCAGTGTAAATGTCACGTCCTGACCAGTAGAGGGTGTAGTTGGGTCAGGACGTGGCAGAAGGGAGTGTGAGTGTTTTATTGTTTCATTGATTTTTGGCCGTGTGACTTCCAATCAGGCACAGCTGTAGAGGGTTGTGGTTGATTGGGAGTCACACATAAGTTGCCTACGTTTCCTTTGTGTGGTGTGGGTAATTGTGCTTGTCAATGTGGTTGCACCTGACAGGACTGTGTTGGATGTCAGTTTTTGTTGTTTTTGTAAATGCATAGTGTTCGTGACATTAAATATGACGAACCCTAACTCCGCCGCATTTTGGTCCACTTCTTCCATAGACAGCCGTTACAGAATTACCCACCAAACAAGGACCAAGCAGCGGAAGAGGAAGGAGCAGCGACAGGAGAGAAAAAGGGAGGAATGGACATGGGAGGACGTCCTGGATGGCAAGGGAGCCTACACCTGGGAAGAGATCCTGGCCGGAAGGGATCGCCTCCCATGGGAACAGGTGGAGGCACTCAGGAGAGTGGAGGCAGCTGGACAGAGGAACCATCGGGAACGTTACGCTGGAACACGGTTGGCTAGGAAACCCGAGAGGCAGCCCCAAGATTTGTTTGGGGGGGGGCACACGGGTAGCTTGGCCAGGCCAGGGAAGAGCCGTAAGCCAGCTACCCGTGACTACAGGGAGGTGCATAGGAGGTGGAGGGCATCATGTTACGCTGAGGTATGCACCATCTCGCCTATACGGACTCACAGCCCAGTTCGCCCAGTACCAGCGCCCCGCAGGTGCCAGGGCAAGGTGAGCATCGAGCCGGAAGGGGGGATGCCAACCCTGCAATCAAGACCGCCAGCGCGCCCTTTCGGTCCGGTGTTTCCCGCCAGACGCACTAGCATGGAGGTGCGTGTCTCCAGGCTGGCACGTCCTATACCAGCCCCACGCATCAGGAGTCTAGTGTGTCAACCCAGCCTCGCCAGTCAACAGTCACCAGAGCTGCCCGCCAGTCAACAGTCACCAGAGCTGCCCGCCAGTCAACAGTCGTCAGAGCTGCCCGCCAGTCAACAGTCGTCAGAGCTGCCCGCCAGTCAACAGTCGTCAGAGCTGCCCGCCAGTCAACAGTCGTCAGAGCTGCCCGCCAGTCAACAGTCGTCAGAGCTGCCCGCCAGTCAACAGTCGTCAGAGCTGCCCGCCAGTCAACAGTCGTCAGAGCTGCCCGCCAGTCAACAGTCGTCAGACTGCCCTGAACTGCCGGAGCTGGCCCGACTGCCCCGAACTGCCGGAGCTGCCCCGACTGCCCCGAACTGCCGGAGCTGCCCCGACTGCCCCGGGCCGCCGGAGCTGCCCCGACTGCCCCGGGCCGCCGGAGCTGCCCCGACTGCCCCGGGCCGCCGGAGCTGCCCCGACTGCCCCGGGCCGCCGGAGCTGCCCCGACTGCCCCGGGCCGCCGGAGCTGCCCCGACTGCCCCGGGCCGCCGGAGCTGCCCCGACTGCCCCGGGCCGCCGGAGCTGCCCCGACTGCCCCGGGCCGCCGGAGCTGCCCCGACTGCCCCGGGCCGCCGGAGCTGCCCCGACTGCCCCGGGCCGCCGGAGCTGCCCCGACTGCCCCGGGCCGCCGGAGCTTTCCCGACTGCCCCGGGCCGCCGGAGCTGCCCCGACTGCCCCGGGCCGCCGGAGCTGCCCCGACTGCCCCGAGCGGCCAGACTGCCCCGAGCGGCCCGACTGCCCCGAGCGGCCAGAATGGCCCGACTGCCCCGAGCGGCCAGAGTGGCCCGACTGCCCGGAATGGCCTGCACCTGAGCCACCTCCAGGATAGGTGGGTTGGGGAGGGAGGGTGTAGCACAGTGCCGTCGGTGACGGCAGCCACCCTCCCTTCCCTCCCTTATTGTTTAGGTGTTCCTTTTTGTTGGGGATTTTCTTGTGTTTTCCTTTTTTAGGTGCATCCCGGGGTCTGCACCTTGAGGGGGGGGTACTGTCACGTCCTGACCAGTAGAGGGTGTAGTTGGGTCAGGACGTGGCAGAAGGGAGTGTGAGTGTTTTATTGTTTCATTGATTTTTGGCCGTGTGACTTCCAATCAGGCACAGCTGTAGAGGGTTGTGGTTGATTGGGAGTCACACATAAGTTGCTTACGTTTCCTTTGTGTTTCGTGGGTAATTGTGCTTGTCAATGTGGTTGCACCTGACAGGACTGTGTTGGCTGTCAGTTTTTGTTGTTTTTTGTAAATGCATAGTGTTCGTGACATTAAATATGACGAACCCTAACTCCGCCGCATTTTGGTCCACTTCTTCCATAGACAGCCGTTACTATATATATATATATATATATATATATATATATATATATATATATTTTAAAAATCCTGAAGTTTACTAAGGGTTAGCAACAGGCTGATTGGTCGGCTATTTGAGCCAGTAAAGAGGGCTTTACTATTCTTGGGTAGCGGAATGACTTTAGCTTCCCTCCAGGCCTGAGGGCACACACTTTCTAGTAGGCTTAAATTGTAGATGTGGAAAATAGGAGTGGCAATATCGTCCACTATTATCCTCAGTAATTGTCCATCCAGATTTTCATACCCAGGTGGCTTATCATTGTTGATAAATTATTGTTGTCTTTCAGGTCTTCCACAGTGACTTTACGTATGTCACATTGTATACATGATTGGAGACAGGCGCAGGAATATGTAATAGGGGTTTTTAAAACACGCAGCACGAAAGCCGAAACAACAACACATGTACTTACATGGTTCATTGGATCAGTCTAATACTTAGCATATTGCACATACACGCACAAATCTAAATTACACCTGCGCTGGAATAATACATTTAGGCATTTCTCTTGCATTTCAAACATGATAGTTCAAAAAAATGCATGGTTTTTTTCTTTGTATTATCTTTTACCAGATCTAATGTGTTATATTCTCCTACATTCATTTCACATTTCCACAAACTTCAAAGTGTTTCCTTTCAAATCGTATCAAAAATAGGTCCTGAGCTACAGGCAGTTAGATTTGGGTATGTCATTTTAGGTGAAAATTGAAAAAAGGGGCGGATCCTTTTAATGGCTGTGTGCTTATTACTAATTTCAATAAGCAATTTCATAAATGTGTCAAGTGCAGCATCTGGTTGCTCCTCATTACACACCACAGACCAGCAAATATTCTTTACATCATCAACATATGAATCTGTAAGGGGTGCGTACTGGCGGCAGAGAAGTCAGGCACAGGAGAGCAAAACTGATTTACAACGGCGCAGTTTAATAAATAACACCACCGTAAACAGTACAAAAATCAATGGGTAAAACCCGTCACACACCAGCATAACGTGCACAAGCACTACAATAAACAATACCGGACAAGGACATGGGGGGAACAGAGGATTAAATACACAACATGTAATGATGGAATTGAAACCAGTGTGGGAAGACAAGACAAAACAAATGGAAAATGAAAGGTGGATCGGTGATGGCTAGAAGACCAGTGACGTCGACCGCCGAACGTCGCCCGAACAAGGAGAGGGACTGACTTTGGAGGAAGTCGTGACAGAATCACTACAAAACGTATTGTATGACCTCTTATACACTATATTAGGCCCAGCCTTTGGAACTTTGGTTTTCCTAGATAAATGAAATCAAAGTTTATTTGTCACGTGCACCACAGGGTAAAACATCATTCACAGTTGAGGGTTCCAGATCATAGCTGATGCTGAACATTATATTATAAATTATATGGTTTGGGCTTTTCATGCAATAATCGTTTAGCTGTCATATATTTATTGATGACTAAGTATAAAAAACATACATGTTATAGTGCTAGCCATTAAAATGTAATTTCCAATAGAGCCGACATATACGACATTTACCGTGAATGTAGTCTCCGCGAATACGGGAACATTGCCTTTAAAGGGTTCTGAAAAAGGGCCGATCAGATTGAATCCCGGTCAAGGTATGATGATTACCATACATCACTCCTTATTGGTCACCTCAAGAAAGTACCATGAACGGTAACACTCTTAGACGCTGAGAGAATTGATGGCTGTCAGAAGTCAAACCATCCAGTCAACAAGCCACAGAAAATGTGTGTATTAAAAGTTAAGTCAAATGCCCCACATTCACATCAAATACTGAAAAATGTTTTATTGAAGAGACAGTAACGAGGAGTTTAAATACAGGAACATTTGTATTAATCAGAGAATCACTGTATAAAGATGTGAATGGTGGATGGCTTGATAAAGAGGCTAAGACAGGGGTTCTCAAACCTCTCCTGAGACCCCAGCTGTTCCTCTCCTCGGGGACCCCCATCTGTTCCTCTCCTCGGGGACCCCCAGCTGTTCCTCTCCTCGGGGACCCCCAGCTGTTCCTCTCCTCGGGGACCCCCAGCTGTTCCTCTCCTCGGGGACCCCCAGCTGTTCCTCTCCTCGGGGACCCCCAGCTGTTCCTCTCCTCGGGGACCCCCAGCTGTTCCTCTCCTCGGGGACCCCCAGCTGTTCCTCTCCTCGGGGACCCCCAGCTGTTCCTCTCCTCGGGGGCCCCTGGTCATTCAATGTATTTTACCTTTACCACAGCTAGCACACCTGATTCAACGTGTCAACTAATCATCAGCCCTTATAGGTGAATCAGGTGAGCTAGTTCAGGGCTATATCAACACTGAGGAGAGGGGTAAGAGACAGTAGAGATGTCTTAGGGTCCCCTGAGGAGAGGGGTAAGAGACAGTAGAGATGTCTGAGGGTCCCCTGAGGAGAGGGGTAAGAGACTGGTAGCAGTAGAGATGTCTGAGAGTCCCCAGAGGAGAGGGGTAAGAGACTGGTAGCAGTAGAGATGTCTGAGGGTCCCCAGAGGAGAGGGGTAAGAGACAGTAGAGATGTCTGAGGGTCCCCTGAGGAGAGGGGTAAGAGACTGGTAGCAGTAGAGATGTCTGAGGGTCCCCTGAGGAGAGGGGTAAGAGACTGGTAGCAGTAGAGATGTCTTAGGGTCCCCTGAGGAGAGGGGTAAGAGACTGGTAGCAGTAGAGATGTCTGAGGGTCCCCAGAGGAGAGGGGTAAGAGACTGGTAGCAGTAGAGATGTCTTAGGGTCCCCTGAGGAGAGGGGTAAGAGACTGGTAGCAGTAGAGATGTCTTAGGGTCCCCTGAGGAGAGGGGTAAGAGACAGTAGAGATGTCTGAGGGTCCCCTGAGGAGAGGGGTAAGAGACTGGTAGCAGTAGAGATGTCTGAGGGTCCTCAGAGGAGAGGGGTAAGAGACTGGTAGCAGTAGAGATGTCTGAGGGTCCCCTGAGGAGAGGGGTAAGAGACTGGTAGCAGTAGAGATGTCTGAGGGTCCACTGAGGAGAGGGGTAAGAGACAGTAGAGATGTCTGAGGGTCCCCTGAGGAGAGGGGTAAGAGACAGTAGAGATGTCTTAGGGTCCCCTGAGGAGAGGGGTAAGAGACTGGTAGCAGTAGAGATGTCTGAGGGTATGGTAGAGATGGTAGAGATGGTAGAGATGTCTGAGGGTATGGTAGAGATGGTAGAGATGGTAGAGATGGGTACATGTCTTCATTAGAACTAGAGAACAGTCAGGTATGATGTCATCATCATTAATTATAGCAACAACAGAACATAGAAATGTCCAGAGCAATTCATCAAGAGCAGGAGGGAGTTCCAAACGTCACCCTATTCACTAGATAGTGCACTACTGGCCCGGGTCAAAAGTAGTGCACTATCTAGGGACTAGGTTGCCATTTTGGACAAGTCTTAGAAATGACCCAACAATTCATTAACAGCAGGAGAAACAGAATATTATGCTTTATACGTGTGATGAGTAAATAGTGCATTGCTGTCATAAAACTGTCCATCTGTCTGTGTGACCTTGGTGATGCAGCGCTGTGCTCTCTGTCTCCCCTCTGTCTGTCCCCTCTGTCTGTCCCCTCTGTCTGTCCCCTCTGTCTGTCCCCTCTGTCTGTCCCCTCTGTCTGTCCCCTCTGTCTCCCCTCTGTCTGTCCCCTCTGTCTGTCCCCTCTGTCTGTCCCCTCTGTCTGTCCCCTCTGTCTGTCCCCTCTGTCTGTCCCCTCTGTCTGTCCCCTCTGTCTGTCCCCTCTGTCTGTCCCCTCTGTCTGTCCCCTCTCTTTGTCCTCAGGTCTGGTCTTGTATAATGTCCACCAGGCAGGTTCCAGGTCCTGACCCCTCTCAGGGCTGTATCCCCATCAGTTCATTAAGGAGACCTGAGTGTCCTTCAGTGACAGGAGAGGTCAGTATGGAGGTCTGAGGCACAAGGGGAAAGGGGAATGTGATATTTCTGTGGACCTGCTAGTACTCCAGTATTCCTCCAAGGCCAGGGCTGGTCTGGGTTTGAGTGAGGAGGAACAGCTTATAAAAGGTTCCCATTTCATCTTCCTGTTTCTCTGTCGTTTTAAGAGAACATACAAAGCATCATTGTTCCATCAGTGGTTGTGATAATAATATTACTATGACATATAATAGTCAACAAAAAACAAAAAAACATCCTCAAACCAAACAGATGAAAACCAAGTAGAGAATGTGGGTGTGTGTAAGAGAGGACAACCAAACTGAAGAGATCCAGGATCATAATGAGAACGAAGCCAGTCTGTTCCTGTTTCAGCTGACATCTCTACAGACAGACGTCCAGGGAGAGTTATGTCTGTAGCCACAGAAAGGCACCGTGCTGTGGTGAGGGTGTGGGCAGGGTGTGGGCAGTGTTTTTTGTATGGTCAGGATCTCTGCCATAAAATCAGATTATAGAATATAGACTTTCCATGGAGCCCTTTCAGATTCTTATGTGGAAGGTACTGCAAAACAGAGACAGAACCGACAGAAACACATGTTAAGGAACAACACACTGACCTACTATCATGACCTGAATAACACACTGATCTACTATCATGACATGAACAACACACTGATCTACTATCATGACCTGAATAACACACTGATCTACTATCATGACCTGAATAGCACACTGATCTACTATCATGACATGAACAACACACTGACCTACTATCATGAACTGAAAAACACACTGATCTACTATCATGACATGAATAACACACTGATCTACTATCATGACATGAACAACACACTGACCTACTATCATGACCTGAACAACACACTGATCTACTATCATGACCTGAATAACACACTGATCTACTATCATGACCTGAATAACACACTGATCTACTATCATGACATGAACAACACATTGACCTACTATCATGACCTGAATAACACACTGATCTACTATCATGACCTGAATAACACACTGATCTACTATCATGACCTGAATAACACATTGATCTACTATCATGACATGAACAACACACTGACCTACTATCATGACCTGAACAACACACTGATCTACTATCATGACATGAACAACACACTGACCTACTATCATGACCTGAACAACACACTGATCTACTATCATGACATGAACAACACACTGACCTACTATCATGACCTGAACAACACACTGATCTACTATCATGACCTGAATAACACACTGATCTACTATCATGACCTGAATAACACACTGATCTATTATCATGACCTGAATAACACACTGATCTACTATCATGACCTGAATAACACACTGATCTACTATCATGACATGATCAACACACTGACCTACTATCATGACCTGAACAACACACTGATCTACTATCATGACCTGAATAACACACTGATCTACTATCATGACCTGAATAACACACTGATCTACTATCATGACCTGAATAACACACTGACCTACTATCATGACCTGAATAACACACTGATCTACTATCATGGCATGAATAACACACTGATCTACTATCATGACCTGAATAACACACTGATCTACTATCATGACCTGAATAACACACTGATCTACTATCATGACCTGAATAACACACTGACCTACTATCATTACCTGAATAACACACTGATCTACTATCATGACCTGAATAACACACTGATCTACTATCATGACCTGAATAACACACTGATCTACTATCATGACCTGAATAACACACGGATCTACTATCATGACCTGAATAACACACTGATCTACTATCATGACCTGAATAACACACTGATCTACTATCATGACCTGAATAACACACTGATCTACTATCATGACCTCACACACTGATCTACTATCATGACCTGAATAACACACTGATCTACTATCATGACCTGAATAACACACTGACCTACTATCATGACCTGAATAACACACTGACCTACTATCATGACCTCACACACTGATCTACTATCATGACCTTAATAACTCACTGATCTACTATCATGACATGAACAACACACTGAATTACTATCATGACCTGAATAACACACTGATCTACTATCATGACCTGAATAACACACTGATCTACTATCATGACCTGAATAACACTCTGATCTACTATCATGACCTGAATAACACACTGATCTACTATCATGACCTGAACAACACACTGATCTACTATCATAACCTGAATTACACACTGATCTACTATCATTACCTGAATAACACACTGATCTACTATCATGACCTGAATAACACACTGATCTACTATCATGACCTCACTCACTGACCTACTATCATGACCTGAACAACACACTGATCTACTATCATGACCTGAATAACACACTGACCTACTATCATGACCTCACACACTGATCTACTATCATGACCTGAATAACACACTGATCTACTATCATGACCTGAATAACACACTGACCTACTATCATGACCTGAATAACACACTGATCTACTATCATGGCATGAATAACACACTGATCTACTATCATGACCTGAATAACACACTGATCTACTATCATGACCTGAATAACACACTGATCTACTATCATGACCTGAATAACACACTGACCTACTATCATTACCTGAATAACACACTGATCTACTATCATGACCTGAATAACACACTGACCTACTATCATGACCTGAATAACACACTGATCTACTATCATGACCTGAATAACACACTGATCTACTATCATGACCTGAATAACACACTGACATACTATCATGACCTGAATAACACACTGACCTACTATCATGACCTCACACACTGATCTACTATCATGACCTGAATAACACACTGATCTACTATCATGACATGAACAACACATCTACTATCATGACTCATGACATCAGTACCATTAGATGATGCTGGATTCAGACAGACAGTACTGTACTGTAGGCTAATATACCACATGTTAGATTATGCTGGATACAATACCCCAAAATGACAAATTAAAAACAGGTTTTTATCAATAACTGAAATATCACAGTTATATAAGTATTGACCCTTTACTCTGTACTTTGTTGAAGCACATTTGGCAGCGATTACAGCCTTGAGTCTTCTTGAGCATGACGCTACAAGCTTGGCACACCTGTATCTGGGTAGTTTCTACCATTCTTCTCTGCAGATATCCCGAGTGGCGCAGTGGTCTAAGACACTGCATCTTAGTGCTAGAGGTGTCACTACAGACCCTGGTTTGATTCCAGGCTGTATCACATATCTGCCGTGAGAGGGAGACCCATAAGTGGCGCACAATTTGCCCAGCGTCGTCCGGGTAAGGGTTTGGCCGGTGTAGGCCGTCATTTTAAATAAGAATTTGTTCTTAACTGACTTGCCTAGTTAAAGGTTAAATAAAAAAAGTATTCTCAAGCTCTGTCAGGTCGGATGGGGAGCGTCGCTGCACAGCTATTTTCTGATCTCTCCAGAGATGTTCGATTGGGTTCAAGTCCGGGTTCTGGCTGGGCCACTCAAGGACATTCAGAGACTTGTCCCGAAGCCACTCTTGCATTGTCCTGGCTGTGTGTTTAGGGTCGTTGTCCTGTTGGAAGGTGAACCATCGGCCCAGTCTGAAGTCATGAGCGCTCTAGAGCAGGTTTTCATCAAGGATCTCTCTGAACTTTGCTCCGCTCATCTTTCCATCGATCCTGACTAGTCTCCAAGTTTTTGCCGCTGAAAAACATCCCCTCAGCATGATGCTGCCACCGCTATGCTTCACCGTAGGAATGGTGCCATGTTTCCAACAGACACGCTTGGCATTCAAGCCAAATACTTTAATCTTGGTTTCATCAGACCAGAGCATCTTGTTTCTCATGGTCTGAGAGTTTTTAGGTGCCTTTTGGCAAACTCCAAGCGGGCTGTCATGTGCCTTTTACTGAGGAGTGGCTTCCGTCTGGCCACTCTACCATAAAGGCCTGATTGGTGGAGTGCTACAGAGATGGTTGTCCTTCTGGAAGGTTCTCCCATTTCCGCAGATGAACTCTGGACCACCAAGGCATTTCTCCCCTGATTGCTCAGTTTGGTCGGGCGGCCACCTCTAGGAAGAGTATTGGTTGTTCCAAACTTGTTCCATTTGAGAATCATGGAGGCCACTGTGTTCTTGGGGACCTTCAATGCTGCAGAAATATTTTGGTACCCTTCCCCAGATCTGTGCCTCAACACAATCCTGTCTCGGAGCTCTACGGACAATTCCTTCGACCTCATGGCTTGGTTTTTGCTCTGGCATGCGCTGTCAACTGTGGGACCTTATATAGACAGTTGTGTACCTGTCTATATCATGTCCAATCAACTGAATGTACCACAGGTGGACTCCAATCAAGTTTTAGAAACATCTCAAGGATGATCAATGGAAACAGGATGCTTTGTCATTATGGGATACTGTGTGTAGATTGATGAGGATTGTTTTTTATTTAATCCATTTTAGAATAAGGCTGTAATGTAACAAGATGTGGAAAAAATCAAGTGGTCTGAATACTTTCCGAATGCATTTCATGTACAGTATTACACTGACTAAAATAATACTGTTACCTTAAAAAGTCAGGAGCCCTGGTGATCATGTTTTCAAAGTCAGCGAAGGACAGTTTGCTATCTCCGTCTAGGTCAGCCTCTTCGATGGCCTTCTCACAGACCAGGGTGACCTCTTCAGGGCTCAACTCCTCCCTTGTTAGCTTGTTCAACGTTTTCTCCAGATCCTCCTTACACAGGAAGTTATCCACATTGAAATCTACACACACACACACACACACACACACACACACACACACACAGGATGTTATCCACGTTCAAATCTAACACAGAAAGTTACATAGGTGATGAATCCCAAACCAGCTCCTCACCCCTACCAACTCGCTCGGAAGGCCATCTGTTGTAATGTGTTAGTGATGAAGCTCAGAGGGTGACTTCAAGAGTGGTGAGGGGATCAAATAAACCCATCAATTTCGGGACAGACTGGTCACTTGAATGATGCAATTCATGCTCCACATTTAAATAACAGAACGAGCATGAAATTCAAATAAAAAAATTCCCCCTGTAGTTTAACAAGATGTGAACCTCAGTAACAGTTAAACATTTAATTTGGAGTTATTTCATGTTACACGTGTCAAGACTCAAAGTTAGACACAAACAGATACAGGTGGCTCATAATTAGGCACCTCAATTATTTTGTGTGAAATTGCACTAATTAAAAACTAACGCAGTGCATTATGGGATACCTCTATCTGGTGTACGTGACAATAAAACAAATTCTATTATTTTTGTGCTGGCAACTGACTCGGTCGAAGTGACTATCAAAGGTTCTAATTACACCGTCCATCATTTTTACGCCCTCAGCTTTGGGACACTTAATGTCATCAGGTAGGGTTAACTTTATAACTATAGTTTTTTTCTACAAAATTTAGAAATGTGCCATTTTCACATATGTATACACTGGCATTGTGCTGGGATATTGAAAATGAAGTTGGCAAGTGGTAGATTTACCCTTTTAACAGAGATTAATGTAGGATTAAATGTCATTATCATATACAATGCCTTCAGCAAGTATTCACAGCCCTTGACTTGTTCCACATTTTGTTGTGTTACAAAGTGAAATTAAAATGGATTTAATTGTAATGTTTGGTCGACGATCTACACAATACTCTGTCATGTGAACATGGAAGAAAAATTCAAACATTTTTTTTTTTAAATGAAAAATAAAACACTAATATATCTTGATTAGATTAGCATTCACCCCCCTAAAACAATACATATTGGGAACACATTTGGCAGCGACTACAGCTGTGAGTCTTTTGGGATTAGTCTCTAAGAGCTTTGCACACCTGGATTGTACAATATTTATTAATTTGTATTTATTTATTTAACCTTTATTTAACTAGGCAAGTTGCCCATTATTCTTTAAAAAATTCTTCAAACTCGGTCAAATTGGTTGTTAATCATTGCTAGAAAGACATTTTCAAGTCTTGCCATAGATTTTCAAGCCAAGTTAAGTCAAAACTGTAACTACGCCACTCAGGAACATTTAATATCATCTTGGTAAGCAACTCCAGTGTATATTTGGCCTTGTGTTTTAGGTCATTGTCCTGCTAAAAGGTGAATTTGTCTCCCAGTGTCTCTTGTAAAGAAGATTGAACTAAGTTTTCCTCTAGGTTTTGTCTTTTCTTAGCTCTTTCTTTATATTATAAAAAACTCCCTAGTCCTTGCCAATGACAACCATACCCATAACATGATGCAGTCACCACTATGCTTAAAAAATATGAAGAGTGGTACTCAATGATGTGTTTCCCCAAACATAATGCCTTGTATTTAGGAAAAAAAGTTCATTTCTTTGCCACATTTTTTGCAGTATTACTAACCTGTTGGGGCTCGGGGGCAGTATTGAGACATTTTGAAAAAAATATGTGCCCATTTTTAACTGCCTCCTACACCAACTCAGAAGCTAGGATATGCATATTATTAACACATTCGGATAGAAAACACTCTGAATTTTCTAAAACAGTTTGAATGGTGTCTGTAAGTATAACAAAACTCATATTGCAGGCAAAAACCTGTGAAAAATAGATTAAAAAAAAAGTGAATTTTGTGACTGTACTATTTAGTGTCATTGTTTTATAGATACCATAGTGAGAAAGGATTCATTTCGCAACACCTACGGCTTCCACTAGATGTCAACGATCTTTATAAAGTTGTTTGAAGCGTCTATGATAAACAGAGAGCAAATTAGAATCCAAGGAAGTTGACATGTCATCACTTCATTTTTTTGCGCCTGCGCATAAATCTGAGAAACGTGAGTTTTGTCTTCATTGTTTATCTCGACATAGGATAGGTTGTGTGAAAATATTACTGATGTTTAACGTTAAAAATGGACCAAAAGATTAATGCTAAACAACATTTGACATGTTTGAACGAACATAAATAGATTATTTACTAGGTTTTTGTAGCTTTTCGGCGTGATTTTACAGTCCCCCACCACGTTTTGTGGGAGCATAATGAACGCTAAGTACTTGGTGTTATTTGGACATAAATTATGAACTTTGTCAAAAGAAACCACATTTGTTCCGGACCTGTGATGCCTTCCGGACCTGGGATGCCAGTCTTCTGATGGAGATAATCAAAGGTAAGGGGATATTTACAATGTTATTATCGATTTTAGATGATGCTAACTGTATAGCATAACCTGTTGTTCTTAGCATAGCACCCCGTTTATTGCAAAATGTGATTTCCCAGTAAAGTTATTTTGAGATCTGGCCATTCGGTAGCAATTACGAGATGATAATATATTATTCTTTGAATGACAATATTATAATTTACCAATGTTTTCGAATAGTAATTTTGTTATGTTCACCGGAAGCATTTCAGAGAAGAAAAAAATCTGAATTTCACGCTACTGTAAAATGCTGTTTTTGGATATAAATATGAACTTGATGGAACAAAAAATGCATGTATTGTATAACATAATGTCCTAGGAGTGTCATCTGATGGAGATTGACAAAAGTTAGTGCATAATTCAAGCTGGTTTCTGCTTTTGGTGACGCCTGACCTTGAATTGAAAATGGATGTTTGTACTTTTGTGGCTATGTACTGTCCTAACATAATCTAACTTTATGCTTTTGCCGTAAAGCCTCTTTGAAAATCGAACAATGTGGTTAGATTAAGGAGATGTTTATCATTTAAATTGTGTAAAATAGTTGATTGTTTGAGAAATTGAAATTATTAGATTTTTGATGTTTTGAATTTCCAGCCTTGTTAGCAATCCCGGCTCGGGGTTCATTGCTAACCTGTAGCCCCAACAGGTTTTAAGTACCTTGTTCCAAACAGGACGCATGTTTTGGAATATTTGTATTATGTACAGGCTTCCTTCTTTTCACTCTGTTATTTATGTTAGTATTGTGGAGTAACTACAATGTTGTTGATCCATCCTCAGTGTTCTCCTGTCACAGCCATTAAACTATGTAACTGTTTTAAAGTCACCATTGGCCTCATGATGCAGTTTCCTTCCTCTCTGGCAACTGAGTTAGGAAGGACACCTGTATCTTTGTAGTGACTGGGTATATTGATACGCCATCCAAAGTGTATCTAATAACTTCACCATGCTCAAAGGGATATTCAGCGTCTGTACCCTTCTTTGCAAGGCATTGGTTGAATCTGTGCTTGAAATTCACTACTCAATTGAGTTACCTTACATGTAATTGTATGTGTGGGGTACAGCGATGGGGTAGTCATTCAAAAATCATGTTAAACACTATTATTGAACACAGAATGAGTCCATATAACTTATTATGTGATTTGTTAAGCACATTTTTACTCTTGAATTTATGTAGGCTTGCCATAACAAAAGGGTTGAATATTTGTTGATTCAAGACATTTCAGCTTTTCATTTTTTATTAATTTAGAAAATGTTCTACAAACAAAATTCCATTTTGAAATGATGCAGTATTGTGTGTAGATCAGTTACGCAACATCTCAATGTAATATATTTTTAACCTGTTGGGTCTAGGGGGCAGCATTTGCACGTCTGGATAAAAAAAATGTACCCGATTTAATCTGGTTACTAATCCTACCCAGTAACTAGAATATGCATATACTTATTATATATGGATAGAAAACACTCTAAAGTTTCTAAAACTGTTTGAATGGTGTCTGTGAGTATAACAGAACTCATTTGGCAGGCAAAACCCTGAGACATTTTCTGACAGGAAGTGGATACCTGATGTGTTGTATTGACTTTAAACCTATCCCATTGAAAAACACAGGGGCTTAGGAATATTTTGGCACTTCCTATTGCTTCCACTAGATGTCACCAGCCTTTACAAAGTGTTTTGAGTCTTCTGGAGGGAGATCTGACCGAACAAGAGCCATGGAACGATGATGTCCCATTAGACACCTGGCGCGCGAGTTCATGTTGGGTACCCTCGTTCCAATACGTTATAAAAGAGTATGCATTCGTCCACCTTGAATATTATTCATGTTCTGGTTAAAAAAGGCCCTAATGATTTATGCTATACAACGTTTGACATGTTTGAACGAACGGAAATATATTTTTTCCCCTCGTTCATGACGAGAAGTCCGGCTGGTTTACATCATGTGCTAACGAGACGGAGATTTTTGGACATAAATTATGAGCTTTTTTGAACAAAACTACATTCGTTATGGACCTGTGATACCTGGAAGTGACATCTGATGAAGAGAATCAAAGGTAATGGATTATTTACATAGTATTTTCGATTTTAGATCTCCCCAACATGACGTCTAGTCTGTATCGCAACGCGTATTTTTCTGGGCGCAGTGCTCAGATTATTGCAAAGTGTGATTTCCCAGTAAGGTTATTTTTAAATCTGGCAAGTTGATTGAGTTCAAGAGATGTAAATCTATAATTCTTTAAATGACAATATAATATTTTACCAATGTTTTCTAATTTTAATTATTTAATTTGTGACGCTGACTTGACTGCCGGTTATTGGAGGGAAACGATTTCCTCAACATCAATGCCATAGTAAAACGCTGTTTTTGGATATAAATATGAACTTGATAGAACTAAAAATGCATGCATTGTCTAACATAATGTCCTAGGAGTGTCATCTGATGGAGATTGTAAAAGGTTAGTGCATCATTTTAGCTGGTTTTATGGTTTTGGTGACCCTGTCTTTGACTTGACAAAACATTACACACAACTCTTGTAAATGTACTGTCCTAACATACTCTAAATTTATGCTTTCGCCGTAAAACCTTTTTGAAATCGTAAAACGTGGTTAGATTAAGGAGATGTTTATCTTTCAAATGGTGTAAAATAGTTGTATTTTTGAAAAATTTGAATTTGGACATTTATTTGGATTCAAATTTGCCGCTCTTGAAATGCACCTGCTGTTGATGGAGTGCACCACGGGTGGCACGCTAGCGTCCCACCTAGCCCCAAGAGGTTAATTCAGGCTGTAACACAACAAAATGTGGAAAAGGTTAAGGGGTGTGAATACTTTCTGAAGGCGCTGTATATCAGCATACTCACCATATATTTTGAAGGCGTATATGGCCTTGAGCTCCCTGGGGGCCGTCTCACTGAGGACAGAGAACATATCCACAAAGTCGTTGAAGCTCAGGTTCCCTGCTCCGTCCTCAGAGAAGGACTCCACGATCCTGTTTCTGAACGGGTTCTCCTACAGGACACACAGTGAGAGGGGGAGACAAGGCAAGGCTGTCATTACTCATACATCACTGTCTATCAAGGCTATCATCAGTATGTCACTGATACAATAAGGGTTTTAATCTACAAGAAACAGAGAGACAAGGGGACAAGGCTAACATCACTGATAGAAGACAATGAGCCAGTGGTCAGACAATGACTTATTTACTATGTGTAAATGGAATTTAATGAGGAAAGCAAATAAGTGTCATTATCTGTATTTATTATGATTAAACAAAGCCTGTGTGTCTATGTATGATGATTATTCAACAATATGCAGGTCAGCAACCACAGCTAATGAAGTCACTGAAGCCCTTAAAACTTATTCGGGATCGGTGTCCCTTCCATGGGACGGTTGAGCTAACGTAGGCTAATGCGATTAGCATGAGGTTGTAAGTAACAAGAACATTTCCCAGGACATTGTCACGGTCGTCGTATGAATGAGACCAAGGCGCAGCGTGTGTATCGTTCCACATCTTTATTTATCTGTGAAACTATGCAAGACATACAATAAACTAATAAACAAAAACAACAAATGGTGACGAAGAGGAGCAACATACACTAGCTCAAAATATGATCCCCAATTAGAGACAACGATGACTAGCTGCCTCTAATTGGGAATCATTCGTAAAACCCCAACCTAGAAAAAAGAACCTAGAACACAACATAGAAAATTTCAACTAGACAAAAACCCCAACATAGAAAAAATAAACTAGAACCAACATAGAAATAAATAAACTAGACAAAACCCCCCAGTCACACCCTGACCTACTCTACCATAGAAAAATACAAGCTCTCTATGGTCAGGATGTGACAGTACCCCCCCCAAAGGTGCGGACCCCGGCCGCTAAACCTGAAACCAAAAGGGAGGGTTAGGGGGGGTGTCTAATGTTGGTGGTGGCTTTGGTGCAGGATGAAGAACCTTCTCATCCCGCGGATCCTCCCGCATCGGAGGCGGTTCTGTTGCGGGACGAAGAACCCTCTCATCCTGTTAACCCGCCATCATAGGAGGCGGCTCTGATGCAGGACGAAGACCCCTCTCATCCTGCGAACCCGCCAGCATCGGTGGAGGCTCCGGACTGTGGGCCTTCCCAGGAGGTTCCGGACTGTGGGCCGTCTCGGGAGGTTCCGGGCCGTGGACCGTCTCGGGAGGCTCCGGGCCGTGGACCGTCTCAGGAGGCTCCGGACCGTGGACCGTCGCCGGAAGCTCTGGACCGGGAACTGTCGCCGGAAGCTCTGGACTGGGAACTGTCGCCGGAAGCTCTGGACTGGGAACTGTCACCGGAAGCTCTGGACTGGGAATTGTCACCGGAAGCTCTGGACTGGAAACTGTCGCCGGACTGGGTAGGCGCACTGGAGGCCTAGTGCGTGGAGCTGGGACAGGTGGCACCAGACTGGTGACACGCACTTCAGGGCGAGTGTGAGGAGCAGGCACAGGACGTACTAGACTGGGGAGGCGCACTGGAGACCTGGTGCGTAGAACCGGTGCAGGATATACTGGACCGTGAAGGCGCACTGGAGGTCTGGAGCGTAGAGCCGGCACAACTCGTCCTGGCTGAATGCTCACAGAACGGGGTTCTGGTACAGGATGCACTGGGCTGTGAAGGCGCACTGGCGACACTGGCGCAGCGTGTGTATCGTTCCACATCTTTATTTATCTGTGAAACTATACAAGATATACAATAAACTAATAAACAAAAACAACAAATGGTGACGAAGAGGTGCAACATACACTAGCTCAAAATAATCTCCCACAAACACTAGTGGGAAAAACAACAACTTAAATATGATCCCCAATTAGAGACAACGATGACCAGCTGCCTCTAATTGGGAATCATACCAAAACCCCAACATAGAAAAAATAACCTAGAACACAACATAGAAAATCCTAACTAGACAAAAACCCCAACATAGAAAAAAGAAACTAAAACCAACATAGAAATGAATAAACTAGACAAAACCTCCCAGTCACGCCCTGACCTACTCTACCATAGAAAAATACAAGCTCTCTAATGTCAGGACGTGACAGACAGACAAATCTGATATTGGCAGAAAGCTAAAATTATTGTTAATCTAACTGCACTATCCAATTTACAGTAGCTATTAC
This sequence comes from Salmo salar, assembly GCF_965601325.2. Lineage (NCBI taxonomy): Eukaryota > Metazoa > Chordata > Actinopteri > Salmoniformes > Salmonidae > Salmo > Salmo salar. The sequence continues at coordinate 126,671,327 of NC_138300.1, forward strand.
AGTGAAATCATGCCATGCTATTGTTTGAGGAGAGAGCACAATTTTGAACATGAAAAGTTATTAAAAAACAAATAAGGCACATTTGGGCAGTCTTGATACAACATTTTGAACAGACATGCAATAGTTCATTGGATCAGTCTAAAACTTTGCACATACAGGGATGTCATCTAGTGGCCAAAATCTAAATTACACCTGGGCTGGAATAATACATTATGGCCTTTCTCTTGCATTTCAATGATGATGGTACAAAGAAAATACAAAAGAACGGTTGGTTTTTTCTTTGTATTATCTTTTACCAGATCTATTATGTTATATTCTACTACATTCCTTTCACATTTCCATAAACTTCAAAGTGTTTCCTTTCAAACGGTACCAAGAACATGCATATCCTTGCTTCAGTTTTGAGCTACAGGCAGTTAGATTTGGGTATGTCATTTCAGGCAAACATTGAAAAAAAGGGGCTAATCCTTAACAAGGTGTTGCAGTCAGTTTTGGAAGGTGTGGCCAGCAATAAACTGGTCCTGAACATCTCTAAAACTAAGAACATTGTATTTGGTACAAATTGTTCCCTAAGTTCTAGACCTCAGCTGAATCTGGTAATGAATGGTGTGGCTCTTGAACAAGTTGAGGAGACTAAATTACTTGGCTTTACCTTAGATTGTAAACTGTCCTGGTTAAAACATATACTGTTAGTAGACACACAGGCTTTACTCAGAACAAGTGGCAGATCATTAGTAAAGATTGAAAGAAGTAAAAAGGGGCCTAGACATCTGCCCTGGGGAATGCTTGATTCTACCTGGATTATGTTGGAGAGGCTTCCATTAAATAACCCCCTCTGTGTTCTGTTAGACAGGTAACTCTTTATCCACATTATAGCAGGGGGTGTAAAGCCATAACATATACGTTTTTCCATCAGCAGACTATGATCGATAATGTCAAAAGATGCACTGACGTCTAACAGACAGCCCCACAATCATTTTATCATCAATTTCTGCCAACCAATCATCAGTCATTTGTGTAAGTATCGTACATGTTGAATGACCTTCCCTATAAAAAAGTGCCAAAAATCTGTTAATTTGTTTACTTTGAGAGAGCATTGTATCTGGTCAAACACACTTGTTCCCCAAAATGTACTAAGGGTTGGTAACAGGCTGATTGGTCGGCTGTAAAGAGGGCTTTACTATTCTTAGGTAGCGGAATGACTTTAGCTTCCCTCCAGGCCTGAGGGCACACGCTTTCTAGTAGGTTACCAGTGTGTGTTGATTACCAGTGTGAATACCAGTGTGATTACCAGTGTGAATACCAGTGTGATTACCAGTGTGATTACCAGTGTGTGTTGATTACCAGTGTGATTACCAGTGTGATTACCTGTGTGATTACCAGTGTGTGTTGATTACCAGTGTGAATACCAGTGTGATTACCAGTGTGTGTTGATTACCAGTGTGAATACCAGTGTGAATACCAGTGTGTGTTGATTACCAGTGTGATTACCAGTGTGTGTTGATTACCAGTGTGATTACCAGTGTGTGTTGATTACCAGTGTGAATACCAGTGTGTGTTGATTACCAGTGTGAATACCAGTGTGAATACCAGTGTGTGTTGATTACCAGTGTGAATACCAGTGTGATTACCAGTGTGAATACCAGTGTGATTACCAGTGTGTGTTGATTACCAGTGTGATTACCAGTGTGTGTTGATTACCAGTGTGATTACCTGTGTGTGTTGATTACCAGTGTGAATACCAGTGTGATTACCAGTGTGTGTTGATTACCAGTGTGATTACCAGTGTGATTACCAGTGTGTGTTGATTACCAGTGTGAATACCAGTGTGATTACCAGTGTGTGTTGATTACCAGTGTGAATACCAGTGTGAATACCAGTGTGTGTTGATTACCAGTGTGATTACCAGTGTGTGTTGATTACCAGTGTGATTACCAGTGTGTGTTGATTACCAGTGTGAATACCAGTGTGTGTTGATTACCAGTGTGAATACCAGTGTGAATACCAGTGTGTGTTGATTACCAGTGTGATTACCAGTGTGATTACCAGTGTGTGTTGATTACCAGTGTGATTACCAGTGTGTGATTACCAGTGTGTGTTGATTACCAGTGTGAATACCAGTGTGTGTTGATTACCAGTGTGATTACCAGTGTGTGTTGATTACCAGTGTGATTACCAGTGTGTGTTGATTACCAGTGTGATTACCAGTGTGAATACCAGTGTGAATACCAGTGTGTGTTGATTACCAGTGTGAATACCAGTGTGTGTTGATTACCAGTGTGATTACCAGTGTGTGTTGATTACCAGTGTGATTACTAGTCTGATTACCAGTGTGATTACCAGTGTGTGTTGATTACCAGTGTGATTACCAGTGTGTGTTGATTACCAGTGTTGATTACCAGTGTGATTACCAGTGTGATTACCAGTGTGTGTTGATTACCAGTGTTGATTACCAGTGTGATTACCAGTGTGATTACCAGTGTGTGTTGATTACCAGTGTTGATTACCAGTGTGTGTTGATTACCAGTGTTGATTACCAGTGTGATTACCAGTGTGTGTTGATTACCAGTGTGAATACCAGTGTGTGTTGATTACCAGTGTGATTACCAGTGTGTGTTGATTACCAGTGTGATTACCTGTGTGTGTTGATTACCTGTGTGATTGCCAGTGTGATTACCTGTGTGATTACCAGTGTGTGTTGATTACCAGTGTGATTACCAGTGTGTGTTGATTACCAGTGTGATTACCAGTGTGATTACCAGTGTGATTACCAGTGTGATTACCAGTGTGTGTTGATTACCAGTGTGATTGCCAGTGTGTGTTGATTACCAGTGTGATTACCAGTGTGATTACCAGTGTTGATTACCAGTGTGATTACCAGTGTGTGTTGATTACCAGTGTGAATACCAGTGTGTGTTGATTACCAGTGTTGATTACCAGTGTGATTACCAGTGTGTGTTGATTACCAGTGTGAATACCAGTGTGATTACCAGTGTGTGTTGATTACCAGTGTGATTGCCAGTGTGTGTTGATTACCAGTGTGATTACCTGTGTGATTACCAGTGTGATTACCTGTGTGATTACCAGTGTGTGTTGATTACCAGTGTGATTACCTGTGTGATTACCAGTGTGATTACCAGTGTGATTACCAGTGTGTGTTGATTACCAGTGTGAATACCAGTTTGAATACCAGTGTTACCTACATTTAGTTCCGGCATGCTGACTATAAGAGCTAAGGGTATTGTAACATCAGGCTCGTTGGTGTAGTCCATGGGGACTAGGTGTGGAGCCAGCTCATGGTATCGCCCATGTAACCTAGAACACAAGACAATAACGACTATTAGTAGTGGTATCAACACATTGACTTTCATATCTTCTTTCATTCCTACAATAAGAAAACAAACAATGTTACTGAATAAAGATACCGGATGAGATGAAACATGCTGTTAACATGGGGATGTGGATGAGCTGAAAACATGCTGTTTACATGGGGATGTGGATGAGCTGAAAACATGCTGTTTACACGCCAGCAGCACACCACCCTGCATCCCACTGTTGGCATGTCTCTGAAGTTAAGCAGGGTTGGTCCTGGATGGGAGACCAGATGCTGCTGGAAGTGGTGTTGGAGGAGAAGGAGGCACTCTTTCTTCTGGTCTAAAAGAATATCCCAGGGCAGTAATTGTGGACATTGACCTGTGTAGGTTGCTGTCTTCCAGATGGAATTTAAACAGGTGTTCTGACTCTCTGTGGTCACTAACGGTGGTGTCCTGGCTAAATACCGAATCTACAATCATGGCAACCTAATCATCCCCAGCTTCCAATTTGCTCATTCATCCCCGTCCTCTCCCCTTCAACTATTCCCCAGGTCGTTGCTGTAAATGAGAATGTGTTCTCAGTCAACTTACCTTGTAAAATAAGGGTAAAAACAATGTTTACACACTCCGCTCTGCAAGGTAACATAAACAGAGTCATGATGACACTGGCCATTAAAACCAATCTGATCTATGTTGTTAAACAGAAGAAGAACAGTTGTTATTTGAACAGTCAGCAGTGTTGTTCTGTTCTCTGGACAGGCAGGGATGTCAGAGCTAAACCTCTGACCCTTGACCCTGGAACAACCCCTTCCAGGTGCCATCTCAGTTGCCATGGCAGCACTATGCATCTGGAAGGCCATTGGTCTCTGATTACGAGCTCACTGAGGTAGCATAATATAAACCTGTCAGGACGTGCCTGTGTTTGAGATCGTGTTACATACAGGACAGATTAAACACCTCCTGATGACCTTGACCTCTGATTGATTGATCAGATAATACACCTTCTTACCTCCTTCCATTGGCTCACTAGCTCCAACTGTCCTAATGGATGAGATTTCTGTGAAAGACCAAATTGTCTATTCCCTTCTCCTTCCATGACTAACACTGTTCAAAATGCCATCTCCATCCTCCAACGGAACCGGGATCAAATACCTAATGATTGGTGATGATAATCCTTACATCATACTGTCCCAATCTACAGTCGTGGCCAAAAGTTTTGAGAATGACACAAATATTAATTTCCACAAAGTTTGCTGCTTCAGTGTCTTTAGATATTTTTGTCAGATGTTACTATGGAATACTGAAGTATAATTACAAGCATTTCATAAGTGTCAAAGGCTTTTATTGACAATTACATGAAGTTGATGCAAAGAGTCAATATTTGCAGTGTTGACCCTTCTATTTCAAGACCTCTGCAATCCGCCCTGGCATGCTGTCAATGAACTTCTGGGCCACATCCTGACTGATGGCAGCCCACTCTTGCATAATCAATGCTTGGAGTTCGTCAGAATTTGTGGGGTTTTGTTTGTCCAACAATTCCAAGTTCTCAATGGGATTAAGGTCTGGTGAGTTTCCTGACCATGGACCCAAAATATTGATGTTTTGTTCCCCGAGCCACTTAGTTATCACTTTTGCCTTATGGCAAGGTGCTCCATCATGCTGGAAGAGGAATTGTTCGTCACCAAACTGTTCCTGGATGGTTGGGAGAAGTTGCTCTCGGAGGATGTGTTTTCATGGCTGTGTTCTTAGGCAAAATTGTGAGTGAGTCCACTCCCTTGGCTGAGAAGCAACCCCACACATGAATGGTCTCAGGATGCTTTACTGTTGGCATGACACAGGACTGATGGTAGCGCTCACCTTGCCTTCTCTGGACAAGCTTTTTCCGGATGCCCCAAACAATCGGAAAGGGGATTCATCAGAGAAAATGCCTTTAGCCCAGTCCTCAGCAGTCCAATCCCTGTACCTTTTGCAGAATATCAGTCTGTCCCTGATGTTTTTCCTGGAGAGAAGTGGCTTCTTTGCTGCCCCTCTTGACACCAGGCCAACCTCCAAAAGTCTTCGCCTCACTGTGCGTGCAGATGCACTCACACTTGCCTGCTGCCATTCCTGAGCAAGCTCTGTATTGGTGGTGCCCTGATCCCGCAGCTGAATCAACTTTAGGAGACGGTCCTGACGCTTGCTGGACTTTCTTGGGCACCCTGAAGCCTTCTTCACAACAATTGAACCACTCTCCTTGAAGTTCTTGATGATCCGATAAATGGTTGATTTATGTGCAATCTTACTGGCAGCAATATCCTTGCCTGTGAAGTCCTTTTTGTGCAAAGCAATGATGACGGCACGTGTTTCCTTGCAGGTAACCATGGTTGACAGAGGAAGAACAATGATTCCAAGCACCACCCTCCTTTTGAAGCTTCCAGTCTGTTATTCGAACTCAATTAGCATGACAGAGTGATCTCCAGCCTTGTCCTCGTCAACACTCACACCTGTGTTAACGAGAGAATCACTGACATGATGTCAGCTGGTCCTTTTCTGGCAGGGCTGAAATGCAGTGGAAATGTTTTTTGGGGATTTAGTTCATTTGCATGGCAAAGAGGGACTTTGCAATTAATTGCAATTAATCTGATCACTCTTCATAACATTCTGGAGTATATGCAAATTGCCTTCATACAATCTGAGGCAGCAGACTTTGTGGAAATTAATATTTGCGTCATTCTCAAAAATGTTGGCCATGACTGTACAGTATGCTGGTACAGCTGTGTGGAGACAGAACCTGTGGTGTTTTATTGAGGTCATAAAGACCAGGAGTCCATTAGGTTCCAGCTGATTGTCCATTTGGTTTCCAGAGCTCTGCTGCTGGCCCTGTTATCACTGTGTTGTCACAGCCCATCTCCGTCTCAATGTCATCGTGGACCCATTCATCCACAGCACAGTGCTCCGAGCATGATATCTATTACATAAGAGTACGAGGTGAGCTGAGCTGGGCCGTCAATGATCAGTAAGGATTCAGACAGTGGAGTAGAAGGAAGAAGTGTATTATCACTGTTTTGACGACCATGGAGAAATAATTTCACAAGATCCAGTGGATCAAGAAAACCTTCTTTCCTTCGTGTGTGTAAATTGAGTAAAGGGCCGTATGCTCTCAACCATCTAAAAGCACAACCAAATTCCAATGGAAAAACAATGTCTGATTTTTGGTTTAGTTGTAATTGCGTTTGGTTGTCAACAAATGAATAATTGATATGTTGGATTCAGACTAAGACCTGGACTGGCCTGGTGTATTACAGAACTCTGTCTGTCTGCCTGTCGGTCTGACCCTGGTACCTAGTCCCAATATATCCAGCTGCTCTTCCCATTAGAAATTAAACAATCCTCTGAAATGCCAAGAAACCACTGACAGAAGACAGTAGATCACCATTAAGTAACACAGATGACAACATGTTGAGCAGATTCATCAAAACCACAGATGTGGAATGTTTGATCCTCTCTACCTGTCGCCAAAAAGCCATAAAACAGGTCTGGATCAATACCAGTGAAGAAGCCTACACTGTTAAAATGAAGTGCTTTGGAACACTAAAACGAGTAGCAACTGAGCTGCCACCACCTTATAGGAAACGAAACCTTAACTTTGCTGGAGTATTGAAACATGGTGGTGAGGGTATTGGGACAGATTTAAGGTGTATTGGAACATTCATCCTGGTGTTCTGAATCATGACATGGTGGTGAGGGTATTGGGACAGATTTAAGGTGTACTGAATCATGACATGGTGGTGAGGGTATTGGGACAGATTTAAGGTGTTCTGAATCATGACATGGTGGAGAGGGTATTGGGACAGATTTAAGGTGTACTGAATCATGACATGGTGGTGAGGGTATTGGGACAGATTTAAGGTGTTCTGAATCATGACATGGTGGAGAGGGTATTGGGACAGATTTAAGGTGTATTGGAACATTCATCCTGGTGTTCTGAATCATGACATGGTGGTGAGGGTATTGGGACAGATTTAAGGTGTACTGAAACATGACATGGTGGTGAGGGTATTGGAAAGATTTAAGGTGTACTGAAACATTCATCCTGGTGTTCTGAATCATGACATGGTGTGTTGTAACATCACATAATCAAGAGTTGTGCAACACCTTGCCAGAGACCTGGAGCACTAACCAGGAAAAGGTTGAAAACACTATGGTGGTGTTTCAGATCCCTCTCCTATTGTGTAGCTGCTCTTACACGGTGTGCTGATTAGCTTCTCATTGGTCCAAAAGGTCAAACAAAAGTATTGTGTTCAAACAAAAGACACAAGAAAAGATAGTTTGGTGAAAATCCAAGTTTGTATTTTAAAGTTTGTCCGGTATAATAATTACTGAGTACAACATGACTTTTGGAGCTTCAAAAGTTTTCTTTTCTTAGCAAATTATCAAACGATAACAAAACATGAACTGGGTAATATTCATTATTCCAATTCTGTTGCAAAACTTTTCTTAAACTGAAGCAAACGGAACGTGGAGGGACCTGAATTTGTCCAATAGAAACTCTTATTTTGCTCGGTTTGCTTCCGTTTGGTTCTTAAACGGTAAACGGTTTCCGTAACGAATACACCCCAGGTCTTTCACATTTTTATATTGACAAAGTAAAACAGTTCACAGATCTGTAAGGTAGTTACCATACAGTGGCTTGCGAAAGTATTCCACCCCTTGGCATTTTTCTTATTTTATTGCCTTACAACGTGGAATTAAAATAGATTTTTGGGGGTTTGGTATCATTTGATTTACACAACATGCCTACCGCTTTGAAGATACACATTTTTTTTCTTGTGAAACAAACAAGAAATAACACAAAAAAACTGAAAACTTGAGGATGTGTAACTATTCACCACCCCAAAGTCAATACTTTGTAGAGGCACCTTTTGCAGCAATTACAGCTGCAAGTCTCTTGGGATATGTCTCTATAAGCTTGGCACATCTAGCCACTGGGATTTTTGCCCATTCTTCAAGGCAAAACTGCTCCAGCTCCTTCAAGTTGGATGGGTTCCGCTGGTGTACAGCAATCTTTAAGTCATACCACAGATTCTCAATTGGATTGAGGTCTGGGCTTTGACTAGGCCATTCCAAGACATTTAAATGTTTCCCCTTAAACCACTCACGTGTTGCTTTAGCAGTATGCTTAGGGTCATTGTCCTGCAGGAAGGTGAACCTCCATCCCAGTCTCAAATCTCTAAATGACCGAAACAGGTTTTCTCTCAAGAATTTCCCTGTATATAGCGCCATCCATCATTCCTTCAATTCTGACCAGTTTCCCAGTCCCTGCCGATGAAAAACATCCCGACAGCATGATGTTGCCACCACAATGCTTCACTGTTGGGATGGTGTTCTTGGTGTAATGAGGTGGTGTTGGGTTTGCGCCAGACATAAGACAAAATAACTGAAAACTTGAGCATGCATAACTATTCACCCCCCAAAGTCAATACTTTGTAGAGCCACCTTTTGCAGCAATTACAGCAATTACAGCAATTGGATCTTTTTTTATAACCCAACCCTGATCTGTACTTCTCCACAACTTTGTCCCTGACCTGTTTGGAGAGCTATTTTGTCTTCATGGTGCCGCTTGCTTGGTGGTGACCCTTGCTTAGTGGTGTTGCAGACTCTGGGGCCTTTCAGAACAGGTGTATATACAGTTGAAGTAAGAAGTTTACATACACCTTAGCCAAATACATTTCAACTCAGTTTTTCACAATTCCTGACATTTAATCCTGATAAAAATGCCCTGTCTTAGGTCAGTTAGGATCACCACTTTATTTTAAGAATGTGAAATGTCAGAATAATAGAGAGAATTATTTATTTCAGCTTTTATTTCTTTCATCACATTCTCAGTGGGTCAGAAGTTTACATACACTCAATTAGTATTTGGTAGCATTGCCTTTAAATTGTTTAACTTGGGTCAAACGTTTCAGGTAGCCTTCCATGAGCTTCCCACAATAAGTATGGTGAATTATGGCCCATTCCTCCTGACAGAGCTGGTGTAACCTAGTCAGGTTTATAGGCCTCCTTGTTTGCACACGCTTTTTCAGTTCTGCCCACAAATTTTCTATGGGATTGAGGTCAGGGCTTTGTGAGGGCCACTCCAATACATTGACTATGTTGTCCTTAAGCCATTTTGCCACAACTTTGGAAGTATGTTTGGGGTCATTGTCCATTTGGAAGACCCATTTGCGAGCAAGTTTCAACTTCCTGACTGATGTCTTGAGATGTTGCTTCAATATATCCACATAATTTTCTTTCCTCATGATGCCATCTATTTTGTGAAGTGTACCAGTCCCTCATGCAGCAAAGCACCCCCACAACATGATGCTGCCGCCCCCGTGCTTCACAGTTGGGATGGTGATCTTCAGCTTGCAAGCATCCCCTTTTTTCTCCAAACATAATGATGGTCATTATGGCCAAACAGTTCTATTTTTGTTTCATCAGACCAAAGGACATTTCTCCAAAAAGTACGATCTTTGTCCCCATGTGCAGTTGCAAACCGTGGTCTGGCTTTTTTTTATGGCGGTTTTGGAGCAGTGGCTTCTTCCTTGCTGTCAATATAGGACTCGTTTTACTGTGGATATAGATACATTTGTACCTGTTTCCTCCAGCATCTTCACAAGGGCCTTTGCTTTTGTTCTGGAATTGATTTGCGCTTGTCACACCAAATTACGTTCATCTCTAGGAGACAGAACGCGTTGCCTTCCTGAGCGGTATGACGGCTGCGTGATCCCATGGTGTTTATACTTGGGTACTATTGTTTTTACAGATGAACATGGTACCTTCAGGCATTTGGAAATTGCTCCCAAGGATGAACCAGACTTGTTGAGGTCAATAATTATTTTTCTGAGGTCTTGGCTGATTTCTTTTGATTTTCCTATGATGTCAAGCAAAGAGACACTGAGTTTGAAGGTAGGCCTTACATCCACAGGTACACCTCCAATTAACTCAAATTATATCAATTAGCCTATCAGAAGCTTCTAATGCCATGACATTTTCTGGAATTTTCCAAGCTGTTTAAATGCACAGTCAACTTAATGACCGCTCTCGTTGGCTGGCCCTCGCTTCATACTCGTCGCCAAACCCACTGGCTACAGGTTATCTACAAGTGTCTGCTAGGTAAAGCCCCGCCTTATCTCAGTTCACTGGTCACCATAGCAGCACCCACTCGTAGCATGCGCTCCAGCAGGTATATCTCACTGGTCACCCCCAAAGCCAATTCCTCCTTTGGCCCGCCTTTCCTTCCAGTTCTCTGCTGCCAATGACTGGAACGAACTGCAAAAATCTCTGAAGCTGGAGACTCATATCTCCCTCACTAGCTTTAAGCACCAGCTGTCAGAGCAGCTCACAGATCACTGCACCTGTACATAGCCCATCTGTAAACAGCCCATCTATCTACCTACCTCATCCCCATACTGTATTTATTTATTTATCTTGCTCCTTTGCACCCCAGTATCTCTACTTGCACATTCATCTTCTGCACATCTACCATTCTAGTGTTTAATTGCTATTTTGTAATTACTTCACCACCCTGGCCTATTTATTGCCTTAACTTACCTCATTTGCACTCACTGTATATAGACTTTTTGTTTTATTTTGTTCTACTGTATTATTGACTGTATGTTTTGTTTATTCCATGTGTAACTCTGTGTTGTTGTATGTGTCGAACTGCTTTGCTTTATCTTGGTCAGGTCGCAGTTTCAAATGAGAACTTGTTCTCAACTAGCCTACCTGGTTAAATAAAGGTGAAATAAAATAAAAACTTAAACTTCTGACCCACTGGAATTGTGATACAGTGAATTATAAGTGAAATAATCTGTCTGTAAACAATTGTTGGAAAAATTACTTGTGTCATGCACAAAGTATATGTCCTAAACGACTTGCCAAAACTATAGTTAACAAGAAATGTGTTGAGTGATTGAAAAACGAGTTTTAATGACTCCAACCTAAGTGTATGTAAACTTCCGACTTCAACTGTATTCTGAGATCATGTGACACTTAGATTGCATACAGGTGGACTTTATTTAACTAATTATGTGACTTCTGAAGGCAATTGGTTGCATCAGATCTTATTTAGGGGCTTCATAGCAAAGGGGGTGAATACATATGCACACACTACTTTTCCGCTAATCTTTTTTCTCGAATTTGTTGAAACAACTTATTCTTTTCATTTCACTTCACCAATTTGGACTATTTTGTGTTTGTCCATTGCATGAAATCCAAATAAAAATCCATTTATATTACAGGTTGTAATGCAACAAAATAGGAAAAACGCCAAGGGGGATGAATACTTTTGCAAGGCACTGTACGAATCTTCTTTAAAATCAATGGAAATATGGCATTATATTTCATGGGAAAAGAATACAGGCTATGACTGCTAATTTTAGCAGTAGCACTCCTGCAAAACTTCAGCCCAGGGCTCAACTTCAGCCCAGGGCTCATCTTCAGCCCAGGGCTCATCTTCAGCCCAGGGCTCATCTTCAGCCCAGGGCTCATCTTCAGCCCAGGGCTCAACTTCAGCGCAGGGCTCAACTTCAGCCCAGGGCTCATCTTCATCCCAGGGCTCATCTTCAGCCCAGGGCTCATCTTCAGCCCAGGGCTCAACTTCAGCGCAGGGCTCAACTTCAGCCCAGGGCTCATCTTCAGCCCAGGGCTCATCCATTGGGCTGCAGTAACATGCAGTGTGGTAGTCCAGCGCTAGAGCAGGTTAAAATAAGTGGCTATATAGTGTATCATACATCAAACAATAGATGAAGCTCATAAAGTTAGTTGGCTTTCCAGCAGTATCAACTGAAAAGTGCCTTAATTTGCATAAAAAACTAGTTCACGGCAGGTGCAAACAATGACATGTCAATTACCAACTACATGTAGCTTCACAAAAAACTGATCAATGAATCAAAATGGCTGTCCAAACTATTAGCATTAGTGGCTGAAATGCTACACCAAACAAATGTTGTTATTGAGTGAATTCCTTTTCCGTTTCCTTCTTCAATGTGATGATCACTGCAATAAACCATTCACACATACTTGCAGGGATTGTTTTGGAGAGTTGCATCTGAATGTTTGCTCTCACCTGTCTGGCTTTGTGAAGGATCCAAATACAGGGGAGGTGCCTGCAAACTAGCCTGTTTTTATACTTGGTTTGCTAGAGAGAACACCTGCCACAAATACACTCTCTCCACCTCCATGCCTCAGACTGGGAGAATTCTGAACAGTATGGCAGCACAATGTTTGAAGTTCACATTTTGCCTTTATTCTTAACATTTGTCTTCTGATATGGGGCCCAGTTCCTCACATGGTACATGGCTGTGTGGCTGAGTGGGTCAGATTCCAAATACATGTTTTACAGGCATTTAATTCCAGTTTCCACCTGTCCAACTCTCTCCTTCTCTGTCTCCTCCTGATTGTAATGTGTCTTATCTGTCTAAACAAAGCACTTAAAAAAGTTGTCCTCTGAATCATTCAGATGTTCATTGGCAAACTTCATACGGGCATGTAGATGTGCTTTCTTGAGCAGGGGGACCTTGCGGGCGCTGCAGGATTTCAGTCCTTCACGGCGTAATGTGTTACCAATTGTTTTCTTGGTGACTATGGTCCCAGCTGCCTTGAGATCATTGACAAGATCCTCCCGTGTAGTTCTGGGCTGATTCCTCACCGTTCTCATGATCATTGCAACTCCACGAGGTGAGTACTTGCATGGAGCCCCAGGCTGAGGGATATTGACAGTTATTTTGTGTTTCTTCCATTTGCGAATAATCACACCAACTGTTGTCACCTTCTCACCAAGCTGCTTGGCGATGGTCTCGTAGCCCATTCCAGCCTTGTGTAGGTCTACAATCTTGTCCCTGATATCCTTGGAGAGCTCTTTGGTCTTGGGAGGAGAGTTTGGAATCTGATTGATTGATTGCTTCTGTGGACAGGTGTCTTTTATACAGGTAACAAACTGAGATTAGGAGCACTCCCTTTAAGAGTGTGCTCCTAATCTCAGCTCATTACCTGTATAAAAGACACCTGGGAGCCAGAAATCTTTCTGATTGAGAGGGGGTCAAATACTTATTTCCCTCATTAAAATGCAAATCAATTTATAACATCTTTGACATGTGTTTTTCTGGATATTTTAGTTGTTATTCTGTCTCTCACTGTTCATATAAACCTACCATTAAAATTATAGACTGATCATTTCTTTGTCAGTGGGAAACGTACAAAATCAGCAGGGGATCAAATACTTTTTTCCCTCACTGTACCTATCAGCTATCTATCTAGATAATAAATACCTCAGATTACTATACCTACATATCAGCTATCTATCTAGATAATAAATATCTCAGATTACTATACCTACCTATCAGCTATCTATCTAGATAATAAATACCTCAGATTACTATACCTACCTATCAGCTATCTATCTAGATAATAAATACCTCAGATTACTATACCTACCTATCAGCTATCTATCTACATAATACATACCTCAGATTACTATACCTACCTATCAGCTATCTATCTAGATAATAAATACCTGAGATTACTATACCTACCTATCAGCTATCTATCTACATAATACATACCTCAGATTACTATACCTACCTATCAGCTATCTATCTACATAATACATACCTCAGATTACTATACCTACCTATCAGCTATCTATCTAGATAATAAATACCTCAGATTACTATACCTACCTATCAGCTATCTATCTAGATAATAAATACCTTCTCTGAACAAGTCTGTCTGACAGCAGTAAGGAACAAGAATGGAATAGGGGAGAGAGAGGGAGATATATGATCTGTGGACAGGTGGTTAATGTGAGGCTGGACTGGAGTAGCTCGTAGAGAGAGGAAGAGCGATAGGACAGCAGCAGCAGAATGCCAGAAGCTCCACTTACCGGAGAATCTCTTTCCGTGTGAAGAAGGTACAATCCTATGAGGAAAAGAAGAAAACATTATTTTTCATTGGTCTACACGACATTGAGGTCAAATATTGTTACATGCAGCACATATGTGAGAATGTATTTAGAATACAGAACGAATGCATTTATTTGACATAAATCAAACCTAAAGCCTTAAGGAGGGTTAGATCTGAAACATTGTCTACTGGACTCCCAACAGTGTGACCTCAATCACCCCCTGCAGTGACAGGACTCATGTTTCTCTGATGTCACTATAGAGCTATAGGTTGTCAGCTGTCTCTCGCCACACAGAAAGGTGAGTTGAGCCAGCGAGGGGAAGGAACATGATCAGCTGGTGTCTGTGACCATGGCGCAAGACAGATCCAGACACCGTACCATCACCTACTAGTCCAGACACACTGAACCATCACCTACTAGTCCAGACACACTGGACCATCACCTACTAGTCCAGACACACTGGACCATCCAGACACTGTACCATCACCTACTAGTCCAGACACACTGGACCATCACCTACTAGTCCAGACACACTGAACCATCACCTACTAGTCCAGACACACTGAACCATCACCTACTAGTCAGACACTGGACCATCACCTACTAGTCCAGACACACTGTACCATCACCTACTAGTCCAGACACACTGAACCATCACCTACTAGTCCAGACACACTGGACCATCACCTACTAGTCCAGACACACTGAACCATCACCTACTAGTCCAGACACACTGGACCATCACCTACTAGTCCAGACACACTGGACCATCACCTACTAGTCCAGACACTGTACCATCACCTACTAGTCCAGACACACCGTACCATCACCTACTAGTCCAGACACTGGACCATCACCTACTAGTCCAGACACACTGAACCATCACCTACTATTCCAGACACTGGACCATCACCTACTAGTCCAGACACTGGACCATCACCTACTAGTCCAGACACTGTACCATCACCTACTAGTCCAGACACACTGAACCATCACCTACTAGTCCAGACACTGGACCATCACCTACTAGTCCAGACACTGTACCATCACCTACTATTCCAGACACTGGACCATCACCTACTAGTACAGACACTGGACCATCACCTACTAGTCCAGACACACTGAACCATCACCTACTAGTCCAGACACTGGACCATCACCTACTAGTACAGACACTGTACCATCACCTACTATTCCAGACACTGGACCATCACCTACTAGTCCAGACACTGTACCATCACCTACTAGTCCAGACACACTGTACCATCACCTACTAGTCCAGACACACTGGACCATCACCTACTAGTCCAGACACACTGTACCATCACCTACTAGTCCAGACACTGTACCATCACCTACTAGTACAGACACTGTACCATCACCTACTATTCCAGACACTGGACCATCACCTACTAGTCCAGACACTGTACCATCACCTACTAGTCCAGACACACTGTACCATCACCTACTAGTCCAGACACACTGGACCATCACCTACTAGTCCAGACACACTGTACCATCACCTACTAGTCCAGACACTGTACCATCACCTACTAGTCCAGACACACCGTACCATCACCTACTAGTCCAGACACTGGACCATCACCTACTAGTCCAGACACACTGAACCATCACCTACTATTCCAGACACTGGACCATCACCTACTAGTCCAGACACTGGACCATCACCTACTAGTCCAGACACTGTACCATCACCTACTAGTCCAGACACACTGAACCATCACCTACTAGTCCAGACACTGGACCATCACCTACTAGTCCAGACACTGTACCATCACCTACTATTCCAGACACTGGACCATCACCTACTAGTACAGACACTGGACCATCACCTACTATTCCAGACACTGGACCATCACCTACTAGTCCAGACACACTGAACCATCACCTACTAGTCCAGACACTGTACCATCACCTACTAGTACAGACACTGTACCATCACCTACTATTCCAGACACTGGACCATCACCTACTAGTCCAGACACTGTACCATCACCTACTAGTACAGACACTGGACCATCACCTACTAGTCCAGACACACTGGACCATCACCTACTAGTCCAGACACACTGGACCATCACCTACTAGTCCAGACACACTGGACCATCACCTACTATTCCAGACACTGGACCATCACCTACTAGTACAGACACTGGACCATCACCTACTAGTCCAGACACTGGACCATCACCTACTAGTCCAGACACTGAACCATCACCTACTAGTCCAGACACTGAACCATCACCTACTAGTACAGACACACTGAACCATCACCTACTAGTCCAGACACACTGAACCATCACCTACTAGTCCAGACACACTGAACCATCACCTACTAGTCCAGACACACTGTACCATCACCTACTATTCCAGACACTGGACCATCACCTACTAGTCCAGACACTGTACCATCACCTACTAGTCCAGACACTGAACCATCACCTACTAGTCCAGACACTGGACCATCACCTACTAGTACAGACACTGTACCATCACCTACTAGTCCAGACACACCGTACCATCACCTACTAGTCCAGACACACTGGACCATCACCTACTAGTCCAGACACACTGAACCATCACCTACTAGTCCAGACACACTGGACCATCACCTACTAGTCCAGACACACCGTACCATCACCTACTAGTCCAGACACACTGAACCATCACCTACTAGTCCAGACACACTGAACCATCACCTACTAGTCCAGACACTGGACCATCACCTACTAGTACAGACACTGTACCATCACCTACTAGTCCAGACACACCGTACCATCACCTACTAGTCCAGACACACTGTACCATCACCTACTAGTCCAGACCACTGAACCATCACCTACTAGTCCAGACACTGGACCATCACCTACTAGTACAGACACTGGACCATCACCTACTAATCACCTACTAGTCCAGACACTGGACCATCACCTACTAGTCCAGACACACTGAACCATCACCTACTAGTCCAGACACACTGAACCATCACCTACTAGTCCAGACACACTGAACCATCACCTACTATTCCAGACACTGGACCATCACCTACTAGTACAGACACTGTACCATCACCTACTAGTCCAGACACTGGACCATCACCTACTAGTCCAGACACACTGAACCATCACCTACTAGTCCAGACACACTGAACCATCACCTACTAGTCCAGACACTGACCATCACCTACTAGTCCAGACACACTGTACCATCACCTACTATTCCAGACACTGGACCATCACCTACTAGTCCAGACACTGTACCATCACCTACTAGTCCAGACACTGAACCATCACCTACTAGTCCAGACACTGGACCATCACCTACTAGTACAGACACTGGACCATCACCTACTAGTCCAGACACACTGAACCATCACCTACTAGTCCAGACACACTGAACCATCACCTACTAGTCCAGACACACCGTACCATCACCTACTAGTCCAGACACACTGGACCATCACCTACTAGTCCAGACACACCGTACCATCACCTACTAGTCCAGACACTGGACCATCACCTACTAGTCCAGACACTGGACCATCACCTACTAGTCCAGACACTGGACCATCACCTACTAGTCCAGACACACTGGACCATCACCTACTATTCCAGACACTGGACCATCACCTACTAGTCCAGACACACTGAACCATCACCTACTAGTCCAGACACACTGAACCATCACCTACTAGTCCAGACACTGGACCATCACCTACTAGTCCAGACACACTGAACCATCACCTACTAGTCCAGACACACTGAACCATCACCTACTCGTCCCTACCCCTTCATCCCTGCCACCCTTCCTTCTCCTTCAACCCGTTCCTCCCTCCCTACCCCTTCAACCCTGCCACTATCCCTACCCCTTCATCCCGCCACTATCCCTACCCCTTCAACCCTTCAACCCTGCCACCCTCCCTCACTGCCAGCCTTAATGGCAGCCTCTCAGCACCCTGAATAACACAGTCAGTCAGTCTCTCAGCTTCTGAAGACAGAGCAATTTGAAATCTTAGCCAGTTCATAGTCTGACCCAGTTCATAGTCTGACCCAGTTCATAGTCTGACCCAGTTGATAGTCTGACCCAGTTTATAGTCTGACCCAGTTTATAGTCTGACCCAGTTCATAGTCTGACCCAGTTCATAGTCTGACCCAGTTTATAGTCTGACCCAGTTTATAGTCTGAACCTGTTCACACTTTCTTTTTCTCTCTCTGTCACATGGTGCCAGCTCTATTGGGCTGGTAGAGCTGTGTTGCTCTCTACCAGGCCAACACAGCTCTACCAGGCCAATACAGCTCTACCAACACAGCTCTACCAGCCCAACACAGCTCAACCAACACAGCTCTACCAGCCCAACACAGCTCTACCAGCCCAACACAGCTCTACCAACACAGCTCTACCAGGCCAACACAGCTCTACCAGGCCAACACAGCTCTACCAGCCCAACACAGCTCTACCAACACAGCTCTACCAGGCCAACACAGCTCTACCAGGCCAACACAGCTCTACCAGCCCAACACAGCTCTACCAACACAGCTCTACCAGCCCAACACAGCTCTACCAGGCCAACACAGCTCTACCAGCCCAACACAGCTCTACCAACACAGCTCTACCAGCCCAACACAGCTCTACCAACACAGCTCTACCAGCCCAACACAGCTCTACCAGCCCAACACAGCTCTACCAACACAGCTCTACCAGCCCAACACAGCTCTACCAACACAGCTCTACCAGGCCAACACAGCTCTACCAGCCCAACACAGCTCTAAGAGCCCAACACAGCTCTACCAGCCTAACACAGCTCTACCAACACAGCTCTACCAGCCCAACACAGCTCTACCAGCCCAACACAGGTCTACCAACACAGCTCTACCAACACAGCTCTACCAGCCCAACACAGCTCTACCAGGCCAACACAGCTCTACCAGGCCAACACAGCTCTACCAGGCCAACACAGCTCTACCAACACAGCTCTGCCAGGCCAACACAGCTCTACCAGGACAACACAGCTCTGCCAGGCCAATACAGCTCTACCAGGCCAACACAGCTCTACCAGCCCAACACAGCTCTACCAGCCCAACACATCTCTACCAACACAGCTCTACCAGCCCAACACAGCTCTGCCAGGCCAATACAGCTCTACCAGGCCAACACAGCTCTACCAGCCCAACACAGCTCTACCAGCCCAACACAGCTCTACCAGGCCAACACAGCTCTACCAGCCCAACACAGCTCTACCAGCCCAACACAGCTCTACCAGCCCAACACAGCTCTACCAACACAGCTCTACCAGGCCAACACAGCTCTACCAGCCCAACACAGCTCTACCAACACAGCTCTACCAGCCCAACACAGCTCTACCAGCCCAACACAGCTCTACCAACACAGCTCTACCAGGCCAACACAGCTCTACCAGCCCAACACAGCTCTACCAACACAGCTCTACCAGGCTAACACAGCTCTACCAGCCCAACACAGCTCTACCAGCCCACCACAGCTCTACCAGGCCAACACAGCTCTACCAGGACAACACAGCTCTACCAGCCCAACACAGCTCTACCAGGCCAATACAGCTCTACCAGGCCAACACAGCTCTACCAGCCCAATACAGCTCTACCAGGCCAACACAGCTCTACCAGGCCAACACAGCTCTACCAACACAGCGCTACCAACACAGCTCTACCAGCCCAACACAGCTCTACCAGGCCAACACAGCTCTACCAGGCCAACACAGCTCTAACAGCCCAACACAGCTCTACCAGGACAACACAGCTCTACCAGGACAACACAGCTCTACCAGGACAACACAGCTCTACCAGCCCAACACAGCTCTACCAGGCCAATACAGCTCTACCAGGCCAACACAGCTCTACCAGCCCAATACAGCTCTACCAGGCCAACACAGCTCTACCAACACAGCTCTACCAACACAGCTCTACCAGCCCAACACAGCTCTACCAGGCCAACACAGCTCTACCAGGCCAACACAGCTCTAACAGCCCAACACAGCTCTACCAGGACAACACAGCTCTACCAGCCCAACACAGCTCTACCAGGCCAACACAGCTCTACCAGCCCAACACAGCTCAGCCAGGACAACACAGCTCTACCAGGCTAACACAGCTCTACCAACACAGCTCTACCAGGCCAACACAGCTCTACCACCACAGCTCTACCAGGCCAACACAGCTCTACCAGCCCAACACAGCTCTACCAGGCCAACACAGCTCTACCAGGACAACACAGCTCTACCAGGCCAACACAGCTCTACCAAAACAGCTCTACCAGGCCACACAGCTCTACCAACACAGCTCTACCAGGCCAACACAGCTCTACCAGCCCAACCAGCCCAACACAGCTCTACCAGCCCAACACAGCTCTACCAACACAGCTCTACCAGCCCAACACAGCTCTACCAGCCCAACACAGCTCTACCAACACAGCTCTACCAGGACAACACAGCTCTACCAGGACAACACAGCTCTACCAGCCCAACTCAGCTCTACCAGCCCAACACAGCTCTACCAGCCCAACACAGCTCTACCAGCCCAACACAGCTCTACCAACACAGCTCTACCAGGCCAACACAGCTCTACCAGCCCAACCAGCCCAACACAGCTCTACCAGGCCAACACAGCTCTACCAGCCCAACACAGCTCTACCAGCCCAACACAGCTCTACCAGGCCAACACAGCTCTACCAGGCCAACACAGCTCTACCAGGCCAACACAGCTCTACCAGCCCAATACAGCTCTACCAGGCCAACACAGCTCTACCAGCCCAATACAGCTCTACCAGGCCAACACAGCTCTACCAGGCCAACACAGCTCTACCAACACAGCTCTACCAGGCCAACACAGCTCTACCAGGCTAACACAGCTCTACCAGCCCAACACAGCTCTACCAGCCCAACACAGCGCTACCAACACAGCTCTACCAGCCCAACACAGCTCTACCAGGCCAACACAGCTCTATCAGGCCAACACAGCTCTGTTCAGTGTCTGAACAGTAGATGTACTGTACTGTAGATGTACTGTAGATGTACCATAGATTAGATGAACTGTACATGTACTGTAGATGAACTGTACTGTACATGTACTGTCCTGTACATGAATTGTACTGTAGCTGTACTGTACTGTAGATTAACTGTACTGTAGATGTACTGTACTGTAGAAACTAGGAACAGTGGGTTAACTGCCTTGTTCAGGGGCAGAACGACCTTGTCATCTTGGGGATTCAATCTTGCAACCTTCCGGTTACTAGTCCAACGCTCTAACCACTAGGCTACCTGCCGCCCCAGATTAATTGACAACATAACAACAATATATAATTCGAAGCAGCCTCAACTGTCAGGAAGAGTGTCCATGATTTAGTCTGTGAATGTAGCGATGAAGATAAAACTGTCCAGTTTGAGTGTTTGTTGTAGCTCGTTCCAGTCGCTAGCTGCAGCGAACTGAGGAGAGGAGCGACCCAGTGATGTGTGTACTTTGTGGACCTTTAAAAGGAGGATGTTGTTCAGTGTGTGAAGGGGACTGCTATTTATTACAATATCACCTTCTCCGTCTCATCAATTTCAGCTATCTCAGTCATTAATGTGATATATTACAATATTATGCACCTGTGTGATATAAATCTCAGACAGAGACTAAACTTGGAGTTATCGGTATACAAAGCACTGTGTTTACTGCCACTCTTGACTATGAAGTCTTCATACTATTATACATTAGAAAAACCCTGAGACAATGGTTCTGATTCAGTTGATTCAGTGTATAGAAAAACCCTGAGACAATGGTTCTGATTCAGTTGATTCAGTGTATAGAAAAACCCTGAGACAATGGTTCTGATTCAGTTGATTCAGTGTATAGAAAAACCCTGAGACAATGGTTCTGATTCAGTTGATTCAGTGAATAGAAAAACCCTGAGACAATGGTTCTGATTCAGTTGATTCAGTGTATTGAAAAACCCTGAGACAATGGTTCTGATTCAGTTGATTCAGTGAATAGAAAAACCCTGAGACAATGGTTCTGATTCAGTTGATTCAGTGAATAGAAAAACCCTGAGACAATGGTTCTGATTCAGTTGATTCAGTGTATAGAAAAACCCTGAGACAATGGTTCTGATTCAGTTGATTCAGTGTATTGAAAAACCCTGAGACAATGGAACTGATTCAGTTGATTCAGTGTATTGAAAAACCCTGAGACAATGGAACTGATTCAGTTGATTCAGTGTATAGAAAAACCCTGAGACAATGGTTCTGATTCAGTTGACCTAAAAGACAAATGTTAATCTAAATAATAAAACATCTGTGTAATCTAAATAATTCCATCCAAACACTTTATTTATTGTGTGCCATGAAGGGACCATGTTGGTGAACTCTTCATGAAGACAGGACATAACAGAGCACTAAGAGCAGGCATGTCTACCAATGACAGATAGGAAGGGAAGAGTTCTAGAGAGATAGGAAACTAACAGGTCTAGAGAAATGGGAAGGGAACAGGTCCAGAGAGATGGGAAGGGAACAGGATTAGAGAGATGTGAAGGGAACAGGTCCAGAGAGATGTGAAGGGAACAGGATTAGAGAGATGGGAAGGGAACAGGTCCAGAGAGATGGGAAGGGAACAGGATTAGAGAGATGGGAAGGGAACAGGTCCAGAGAGATGGGAAGGGAACAGGACAGAGAGATGGGAAGGGAACAGGTCCAGAGAGATGGGAAGGGAACAGGATTAGAGAGATGGGAATGGAACAGGTCCAGAGAGATGGGAAGGGAACAGGTCCAGAGAGATGGGAAGGGAACAGGTCCAGAGAGATGGGAAGGGAACAGGTCCAGAGAGATGGGAAGGGAACAGGTCCAGAGAGATGGGAAGGGAACAGGTCCAGAGAGATGGGAAGGGAACAGGTCCAGAGAGATGGGAAGGGAACAGGTCCAGAGAGATGGGAAGGGAACAGGTCCAGAGAGATGGGAAGGGAACAGGTCCAGAGAGATGGGAAGGGAACAGGTCCAGAGAGATGGGAAGGGAACAGGTCCAGAGAGATGGGAAGGGAACAGGATTAGAGAGATGGGAAGGGAACAGGACAGAGAGATGGGAAGGGAACAGGTCCAGAGAGATGGGAAGGGA
Organism: Salmo salar; assembly: GCF_965601325.2. Classification (NCBI taxonomy): domain Eukaryota; kingdom Metazoa; phylum Chordata; class Actinopteri; order Salmoniformes; family Salmonidae; genus Salmo; species Salmo salar. Next base: position 126,694,702 of record NC_138300.1, read on the forward strand.
ACAGGATTAGAGAGATGGGAATGGAACAGGTCCAGAGAGATGGGAAGGGAACAGGACAGAGAGATGGGAAGGGAACAGGATTAGAGAGATGGGAAGGGAACAGGACAGAGAGATGGGAAGGGAACAGGTCCAGAGAGATGGGAAGGGAACAGGATTAGAGAGATGGGAAGGGAACAGGTCCAGAGAGATGGGAAGGGAACAGGTCCAGAGAGATGGGAAGGGAACAGGATTAGAGAGATGGGAATGGAACAGGTCCAGAGAGATGGGAAGGGAACAGGTCTAGAGAGATGGGAAGGGAACAGGTCCGGAGAGATGGGAACAGGTCCAGAGAGATGGGAAGGGAACAGGATTAGAGAGATGTGAAGGGAACAGGATTAGAGAGATGGGAAGGGAACAGGTCCGGAGAGATGGGAAGGGAACAGGATTAGAGAGATGGGAAGGGAACAGGATTAGAGAGATGGGAAGGGAACAGGTCCAGAGAGATGGGAAGGGAACAGGATTAGAGAGATGGGAAGGGAACAGGTCCAGAGAGATGGGAAGGGAACAGGATTGGAGAGATGGGAATGGAACAGGTCCAGAGAGATGGGAAGGGAACAGGATTAGAGAGATGTGAAGGGAACAGGTCCAGAGAGATGGGAAGGGAACAGGTCCAGAGAGATGGGAAGGGAACAGGATTAGAGAGATGGGAAGGGAACAGGTCTAGAGAGATGGGAATGGAACAGGTCCGGAGAGATGGGAACAGGTCCAGAGAGATGGGAAGGGAACAGGATTAGAGAGATGGGAAGGGAACAGGTCCAGAGAGATGGGAAGGGAACAGGATTAGAGAGATGGGAATGGAACAGGACAGAGAGATGGGAAGGGAACAGGACAGAGAGATGGGAAGGGAACAGGATTAGAGAGATGGGAAGGGAACAGGATTAGAGAGATGGGAAGGGAACAGGTCCAGACAGATGTGAAGGGAACAGGACAGAGAGATGGGAAGGCAACAGGACAGAGAGATGGGAAGGGAACAGGTCCGGAGAGATGGGAACAGGTCCAGAGAGATGGGAAGGGAACAGGACAGAGAGATGGGAAGGGAACAGGTCCGGAGAGATGGGAAGGGAACAGGATTAGAGAGATGGGAAGGGAACAGGTCCAGAGAGATGGGAAGGGAACAGGATTAGAGAGATGGGAAGGGAACAGGTCCAGAGAGATGGGAAGGGAACAGGTCCAGAGAGATGGGAAGGGAACAGGTCCAGAGAGATAGGAAGGGAACAGGTCCAGACAGATGGGAAGGGAACAGGATTAGAGAGATGTGAAGGGAACAGGATTAGAGAGATGGGAATGGAACAGGTCCAGAGAGATGGGAAGGGAACAGGACAGACAGATGGGAATGGAACAGGTCCAGAGAGATGGGAAGGGAACAGGTCCAGAGAGATGGGAAGGGAACAGGTCCAGAGAGATGGGAAGGGAACAGGTCCAGAGAGATGGGAAGGGAACAGGACAGAGAGATGGGAAGGGAACAGGATTAGAGAGATGGGAAGGGAACAGGATTAGAGAGATGGGAAGGGAACAGGTCCAGAGAGATGGGAAGGGAACAGGTCCAGAGAGATGGGAAGGGAACAGGATTAGAGAGATGGGAAGGGAACAGGATTAGAGAGATGGGAATGGAACAGGTCCAGAGAGATGGGAAGGGAACAGGTCCAGAGAGATGGGAAGGGAACAGGATTAGAGAGATGGGAAGGGAACAGGTCCAGACAGATGTGAAGGGAACAGGTCCAGACAGATGGGAAGGGAACAGGTCCAGAGAGATGGGAAGGGAACAGGATTAGAGAGATGGGAAGGGAACAGGATTAGAGAGATGGGAAGGGAACAGGTCCAGAGAGATGGGAATGGAACAGGTCCAGAGAGATGGGAAGGGAACAGGATTAGAGAGATGGGAAGGGAACAGGATTAGAGAGATGGGAATGGAACAGGTCCAGAGAGATGGGAAGGGAACAGGTCTAGAGAGATGGGAAGGGAACAGGTCCGGAGAGATGGGAACAGGTCCAGAGAGATGGGAAGGGAACAGGATTAGAGAGATGTGAAGGGAACAGGATTAGAGAGATGGGAAGGGAACAGGTCCAGAGAGATGGGAAGGGAACAGGTCCAGAGAGATGGGAAGGGAACAGGTCCAGAGAGATGGGAAGGGAACAGGATTAGAGAGATGTGAAGGGAACAGGATTAGAGAGATGGGAAGGGAACAGGTCCAGAGAGATGGGAAGGGAACAGGTCCGGAGAGATGGGAAGGGAACAGGATTAGAGAGATGGGAAGGGAACAGGTCCAGAGAGATGGGAAGGGAACAGGTCCGGAGAGATGGGAACAGGTCCAGAGAGATGGGAAGGGAACAGGACAGAGAGATGGGAAGGGAACAGGTCCAGAGAGATGGGAAGGGAACAGGTCTAGAGAGATGGGAAGGGAACAGGTCTAGAGAGATGGGAAGGGAACAGGTCCGGAGAGATGGGAACAGGTCCAGAGAGATGGGAAGGGAACAGGTCCAGAGAGATGGGAAGGGAACAGGATTAGAGAGATGTGAAGGGAACAGGATTAGAGAGATGGGAAGGGAACAGGTCCGGAGAGATGGGAAGGGAACAGGATTAGAGAGATGGGAAGGGAACAGGTCCAGAGAGATGGGAAGGGAACAGGATTAGAGAGATGGGAAGGGAACAGGTCCAGAGAGATGGGAAGGGAACAGGATTAGAGAGATGGGAAGGGAACAGGTCCAGAGAGATGGGAAGGGAACAGGTCCGGAGAGATGGGAACAGGTCCAGAGAGATGGGAAGGGAACAGGACAGAGAGATGGGAAGGGAACAGGATTAGAGAGATGGGAAGGGAACAGGTCCAGAGAGATGGGAAGGGAACAGGTCCAGAGAGATGGGAAGGGAACAGGTCCAGAGAGATGGGAAGGGAACAGGACAGAGAGATGGGAAGGGAACAGGATTAGAGAGATGGGAAGGGAACAGGTCCAGAGAGATGGGAAGGGAACAGGACAGAGAGATGGGAAGGGAACAGGTCCAGACAGATGGGAAGGCAACAGGATTAGAGAGATGGGAAGGGAACAGGTCCAGAGAGATAGGAAGGGAACAGGTCCAGACAGATGGGAAGGGAACAGGATTAGAGAGATGGGAAGGGAACAGGACAGAGAGATGGGAAGGGAACAGGTCCAGACAGATGGGAAGGCAACAGGATTAGAGAGATGGGAAGGGAACAGGTCCAGACAGATGGGAAGGGAACAGGTCTACCGCAGAGACGCATAAATATTATACCCCCCAAGACATGCTAACCTCTCACCATTACAATAACAGGGGAGGTTAGCATTTTATATCATACCCCCAAGACATGCTAACCTCTCACCATTACAATAACAGGGGAGGTTAGCATTTTATATCATACCCCCAAGACATGCTAACCTCTCATCATTACAATAACAGGGGAGGTTAGCATTTTATATCATACCCCCAAGACATGCTAACCTCTCACCATTACAATAACAGGGGAGGTTAGCATTTTATATCATACCCCCAAGACATGCTAACCTCTCACCATTACAATAACAGGGGAGGTTAGCATTTTATATCATAACCCCAAGACATGCTAACCTCTCACCATTACAATAACAGGGGAGGTTAGCATTTTATATCATAACCCCCAAGACATGCTAACCTCTCATCATTACAATAACAGGGGAGGTTAGCATTTTATATCATACCCCCAAGACATGCTAACCTCTCACCATTACAATAACAGGGGAGGTTAGCATTTTATATCATAACCCCCAAAACATGCTAACCTCTCACCATTACAATAACAGGGGAGGTTAGCATTTTATATCATAACCCCAAGACATGCTAACCTCTCACCATTACAATAACAGGGGAGGTTAGCATTTTATATCATACCCCCAAGACATGCTAACCTCTCACCATTACAATAACAGGGGAGGTTAGCATTTTTTTTGGGGGGGGGGGGGATTTGTGCGTCTTTCTCACTCATCATTATTCACGATTCATTCAGGATTATCCGTAACCGTGGTTGCATCCACATTAATGTAGAAGTGTTTAGAAACACATTATATTCTTATTTACAATAAAAACGACTCCAAAATAACACAATTCTTTATCTACCAGTCATTTCTATTGGGCACAAAATAATCGGAAACACAACCAAAACAAACAGCGAATGCATCCAACAAGTTTGTGGCGCCACAAGCTTGAAGTAGACGTTGTGTACTAAGAATATGGGACCAAGTATTACACTTCTTACTACTTTAATACACATTTAAGTGAATTTGTCCCAATGCTTTTGGTGCCCTAAAGTGAATGGACTATGTACAAAAAGTGCTGTAATTTCTAAATGGCTATGGATGAAAAAACCCTCAAATTAAAACATGACAGTCTGCACTTTAACCTCATAGTTAAGTTATCATTTCCAACCCAAAGTGTTGGAATACAGAACCAAAACAACAACACGTGTCACTGTCCCAATAATGTTGGAGCTCACTGTATTTCATGGACATCAGAACTGACTGGTGAAATGCTAAGGTAACAGTTAAGAACAGCAGCTAAGAGAAGCTTCCACAGAAGTAACCCGAGTAGGTCTTGGTTAGTGTAACCTAAGGTATCTGACGTTAGGATTAGGGTTAATGTTGAGGTATCTTCTGAGGAGGGTAAGGTTTCCAGCCATGCTGCTATCAGAATCCTCTGGCATCCATTATTAAACAGGCCAGAATCACCAGGTAAACCTGTGCAGAATAAGACTGCTTAGGGTTAATGGACAACACAGGCACCCCAGCAAACCAAAATTGTTTTTGTGAAAGTTCCCAGAACATTTGTTAAGTTGCGGCAAATGTTCTCATAAAACAAATACTGTCCAGTTGTGCTGAATATTATACAATGTTTGTATACAACATTTGCATTTTGTCCGTTCTTTAGCTGGAAACCTAATGAGAATGTTTTGGGAATGTTCTGTGGTGGTTGCTCAGCCCACTCCTGTACTCCCTGTTCACCCATGACTGACCACGCACGTCTCCGACCACGCCGACCACACCGACCACGCACGTCTCCGACCACACCGACCACGCACGTCTCCGACCACGCCGACCACGCACGTCTCCGACCACGCCGACCACGCACGTCTCCGACCACGCCGACCACACCGACCACGCACGTCTCCGACCACACCGACCACGCACGTCTCCGACCACGCCGACCACGCATGTCTCTGACCACGCCGACCACGCACGTCTCCGACCACGCCGACCACACCGACCACGCACGTCTCCGACCACACCGACCACGCACGTCTCCGACCACGCCGACCACGCATGTCTCTGACCACGCCAACTACGCACGTCTCCGACCACGCCGACCACACCGACCACGCACGTCTCCGACCACGCCGACCACGCATGTCTCTGACCACGCCAACTACGCACGTCTCCGACCACGCACGTCTCCGACCAATAGAATTTGATTTGATTTAACTTGTTATGAGAACATTCCAAGGATATTTCATTTAAAAAATATATATAATTGTTATCAAAATATATATATAATTGTTATAAAAAAATTGTTATCAAAAACATTTTTGGAATGTTTTGGGGTAAAACCATAGCTAATGTTTTGGGGATGTTATCACCCTGATGTTAGATAAAACCATAGCTAATGTTTTGGGGATGTTATCATCCTGACGTTAGATAAAACCATAGCTAATGTTTTGGGGATGTTATCATCCTGACGTTAGATAAAACCATAGCTAATGTTTTGGGGATGTTATCATCCTGACGTTAGATAAAACCATAGCTAATGTTTTGGGGATGTTATCACCCTGATGTTAGATAAAACCATAGCTAATGTTTTGGGGATGTTATCATCCTGACGTTAGATAAAACCATAGCTAATGTTTTGGGGATGTTACCACCCTGATGTTAGATAATACATACAGGCTACAAACATGATATAGGCTACATACATTATGATATAGGCTACATACAGTAGGATACAGGCTACATACAGTAGGATATAGGCTACATACAGTAGGATACAGGCTACATACAGTATGATATAGGCTACAAACAATATGCTATAGGCTACATAGAGCATGATATAAGCTACATACAGTATGATGTAGGCTACATACATGCTATAGGCTACATACTGTATGATATAGGCTACATACAGTATGATATAGGCTACAGTACATACAGTATGTTATAGGCTCCATACAGTATGATATAGGCTCCATACAGTATGATATAGGCTACAAATAGCATTATATAGGCTACAGTACATACAGTATGATATAGGCTACATACATGATATAGGGTACATACAGTATAATATAGGCTACATACAGTATGATACAGGCCACATACAGGATGATACAGGCTACATACAGTGCCTTCAGAAAATGTTCACACCCCTTAACGTTTTTCACATTCTGTTGTGGAATTACATTTATTTAATTGTTATTTTTTGTTAACGATTTACAGAAACTACTCTGTAAAGTCAAAATGTATTCATAGAAAATAAAACACTAATATATTTGGATTAGATAAGTATTCGATCCCCTGAGTCAATACATCTTAGAATCACCTTTGGCAGCAATTACAGATGTAAGTCTTTCTCTTTCTGGGTAAGTCCCTAAGAGCTTTACACATCTGGAATAAACAATATTTTTACATTATTGATTAAATCATTCTTCAAGCTCTGTCAAGTTGGTTGTTGATCATTGCTATACCATTTTTAAGTCTTGCCATATATTTTCAAGCTAGGCCACTCAGGAACATTTAATGTCTTCTTGGTAAGCAACTCCAGTGTATATTTGGCCTTGTATTTTAGGTTATTGTCCTCCTGAAAGGTGAATTTGTCTCCCAGTGTCTGTTGGAAGTTTTACTCTAGGATTTTGCCTGTGCTTATCTCTATTCCGTATCTTTTTATCCTAAAAAACTCCCTAGCTCTTGCCGATGAGAAGCATACCCATAACATGACACAGCCACCACCATGCTTGAAAATATGAGGAGTGGCACTCAGTGATGTGTTGTGTTGGATTTGCCCCAAACATAACGCTTTGTATTCAGGACATGAAGTTAATTTCTTTCCCATATTTTTAGCAGTTTTACTTTAGTGCATGTTTTGGAATACTTGTATTCTGTACAGGCTTCCTTCTTTTCTCTCTGTCCTTTAGGTTAGTATTTATGGAGTATCTACAATGTTGTTGATCCAGCCTCAGTTTTCTCCAATCACAGCCATTAAACTCTGTAAGTGTTTTAAATTCTCCGTTGGCCTCATAGTGAAATCCCTGAGCGATTTCCTTCCTCTCCGGAAACAGAGTTAGGAAGGGCGCCTGTATCTTTGTAAAAACTGGGTGTAATGATACACCATCCAAAGTGTAATTAATAACTTCACGATACTCAAAAGGAGATTTAATGTCTGCTTTTTTTTACCCATCTATCAATTGATGCCCTTTGCGAACCATTGAAAAACCTCCCTGGTCTTTGTGGATGAAGAAAAAATGTGCCAACGCTACAGAAGACTTAATCGGGCCTCTGATAGAGGACTAGTAAAGGCCCAGAGCACTACTTTATCACTCCTCTGGTACAGGACTAGTAAAGGCCCAGAGCACTACTTTATCAGTCTGATACAGGACTAGTAAAGGCCCTGAGCACTACTTTATCAGTCCTCTGATACAGGACTAGTAAAGGCCCTGAGCACTACTTTATCATTAAGCTGATACAGGACTAGTAAAGGCCCTGAGCACGACTTTATCATTCCTCTGATACAGGACTAGTAAAGGCCCAGAGCACTACTTTATCAGTCCTCTGATACAGGACTAGTAAAGGCCCAGAGCACTACTTTATCATTCTGCTGATACAGGACTAGTAAAGGCCCAGAGCACTACTTTATCACTCCTCTGGTACAGGACTAGTAAAGGCCCAGAGCACTACTTTATCATTCTGCTGATACAGGACTAGTAAAGGCCCAGAGCACTACTTTATCATTAAGCTGATACAGGACTAGTAAAGGCCCTGAGCACTACTTTATCAGTCCTCTGATACAGGACTAGTAAAGGCCCAGAGCACTACTTTATCATTCTGCTGATACAGGACTAGTAAAGGCCCTGAGCACTACTTTATCAGTCTGATACAGGACTAGTAAAGGCCCTGAGCACTACTTTATCAGTCCTCTGATACAGGACTAGTAAAGGCCCTGAGCACTACTTTATCATTAAGCTGATACAGGACTAGTAAAGGCCCAGAGCACTACTTTATCATTCTGCTGATACAGGACTAGTAAAGGCCCAGAGCACTACTGTATCATTAAGCTGATACAGGACTAGTAAAGGCCCAGAGCACTACTTTATCATTAAGCTGATACAGGACTAGTAAAGGCCCAGAGCACTACTTTATCAGTCCTCTGATACAGGACTAGTAAAGGCCCAGAGCACTACTTTATCATTCTGCTGATACAGGACTAGTAAAGGCCCAGAGCACTACTTTATCATTAAGCTGATACAGGACTAGTAAAGGCCCAGAGCACTACTTTATCAGTCCTCTGGTACAGGACTAGTAAAGGCCCACTACTTTTGTGAGAACTTCTTTGGGGGATATATATATTTATTTTATTAGATGTTTCAGGGGGTTCTGCAGCACCCTATGCACCACTACTTCCCGCGGCTATTCTTCTAGCAGACAGTTATCTTAGTAAAGTCCTGTGTGTTCTTTATTAAAGAGATGGACAGAGCAAAACAGACATTTACCTGACATGAACTTGGTAAATGTAACCACTCTACCATTAAAAGATAGACTTTGCTTTTTAGCGTGGGGGACAGAGAGAGAGAGAGTTATCCAGCCTTGCAGTAGACCTAGAGATCTAAAACATACCCTGGGTAGGAAAAACTGGTAGGTAGCTTTCCCTATGCATTACAAATTAGCTAAATGGTATAATATATTTTAACATGAAGCAAACTGTCGATCTGAGCAGTGTTAACACAATATATGTATTTAAAGCTGACCTACATGTCTATATTTAAAAAATATATTTTTGTCCACAATCGAAAATAGGACTTGCTTCTTTTTTGTGTAAAATTAGCAATAATCAAGTCAATGCATTTGTGTTACGAGGCATTTTCATAAATTGTTATATATTTTTGTATTACATCATTCATTGGTCGACAATTATTCTGGAGCGACATCAACAGGTTGCTAATTGTCACCATTGATCACAGCGGAGTTTCTGAACATAAAGATGCATTGCAATGATCAAACTACAATGAATGTTAAAATACGGGCTCTTACCTGGTAAGCATCTAGCTGTTCATCAGTAAATATCGTTTGCTTATTACCCATCTTAGCCTAGTAATTTTCCTCTTGTACAGATTCATCACATTGAAACTTCGATGCGTTTTCTCAAGTCTAGTCATTTAGGGCATTTACACGACGTGGTCAAACAAGAAGTATGACTCCACATAGATGTTCAGTGTCCAAAGAATGGCAAGCTCTGAAAAAGTTGGTGATGTACACCAATGAGTGGTTGTAAAAGTATTGAACCGCAGAGGAAGAAGACAAATTAGGACACTTCTCAGTGCAGACAGTTTTTGAAGTAGCAGAAGTAGCCAACAGACAGACAAAAGTCCGAATAGGTCTGAAGCGCAGACGCTGCTGACGCCTTGGGCGGTTTCAGTTTCAGCACCGGCGGCTGTCCACAACTGATGAGAGAATCGTACCGATAATAACCGGTAGTTACCTCCAGGTGGCGTCTGCGTCACACCCACGCAAGCACTGGAATTCAGAGAACACCTTTCTTTCTCAGACGTAAATATGGCTACTGTTTCATCTGCAGAAAAGCTCAATCGTATTTTCTTCATTTATTAGTAGAATTGTATTAGTAGCCTCCTTTTTCTAGTTCCAGAATACAAGTGGCCGTGAATTGACAGCTTGGTTTGAAAAAACATTTACGATTAGCGTGAAATATCTGTGTAAACTCTTTGGAATTGTAATCTGTGAGTGTCACTGAAAAGGCTGATACCCCATTTCAATATAAAAGTCCAATACACACAATAGACTGACTGATGAGGTGATTTGCCACAGTCGAAATCCTGCAATAAGATCTATGACGCTATTTGTGTAAACTCGTTGACATTTCTAATCTGTCACTGAGTAGGCTGATACCCCATTTCATGGATGCACACTCCATAAGTAAGGCTCTACAGTGCAGTTATGCATTCCCCAAATGCTATTATGCATTCTAATACATCCACAGAGGGACAATGTGACAATGTTGATTGTCACATGTATTTATTTTTTAAGTTATGTAACATATTGACCTTGTTTAGCATTATCTAATCCAAATATGGTATTATTCCACTATGGATCCGACTGGATCCGTTTGGAACTGGGACTTTTATTTTGAAGGCGAACCGCAAATTCAACTGTTGTGGCTAATCCTTACTGTGGCTAGATTTACACAGGTCAAGACTTTTGGGCGTCATCTTTGACACAGTCAGGTCACAGAATTTCTGAATCCAGAGGGTCAACATCTTGAGACTTCCCAGAACGCTTGTGAGACAGACCTGACAGACCAGTCTGGGGTTTGAGAAGTGAAAAAATATTCCTTATAGTTGTTAATTTTTAGAAATCTAAAGGCACAACCTAGATTTGAGACAATGTCTTAAGTAGTTGAACATGTTATTACTCCAACCTCGTGAAAGTGACAAACTGTCACATTTTTGTCAAAAACAACTTTATATGGAAGGAGTGCCTTTGATTTGACGGCCTGCACATGCGCAGTTTGGCGCTAGACTACCGTTAGACGCGATGACGTGTTTCTAGGCATGACGTCGCCGACAGGTGTGATCGGGGATATCTATTGGAATTTTAGCCTGTCTTTGGTCAGGTCAACGTTTTTGATTTTGATTTCGCAAACACAATAACACAATGTATTGTGGTTTGCTTGGATTATGACTGAGTTGCTACGTATGCAGATTCCGTTGTGGTTCCGACAAGTTTCCACATAGACATTGTTAGCCACGTGCTATGCTAGAACGCTAACTAGCTAGCTGCGCTCTGCACGGGTAAGCAAGCATAACTTACCGTCAAATATTTTCTAGGATCTCTATTTGTTCTGTGATAACGTCGTCAGCTGTCCTGCAAATCAAGGACCGATGACAATTTCAATCAAAATACCCAAATAAATCACTACCCAGTTCTACAGTATGTTCAGTACATGAGCTAACTAACCCAGCTATAGAAGGATGGATTCAAAAAGAGACATGAACTTACCTTGATCTTTCATAGCTAGATGGACGGATGGCTTGCTGCTAGCGAAAAATAACAGCAACAGCAGTAGCCTCGAAGAAACTCTGTGGTAGCCTGCTCTCCAGCCACTTGTAAACGTTATGCACCATCATCAGATAAGCCAAGCAAGCTAAGGTATTTCGTTTACATTAGCTAGCTACTGTATATTTGCTGAACCATAAAACATGTTCTTGGTTAATGTTAGTTCAATATTATGCCATGAGTAATGACTCAGACTGAAGCCTTGGTTCCCCAGAATCTCAGCCTCATGCTGCTTCTACTACTGCAGTAATGATTCAGACAGAAGCCTTGGTTCCCCAGAATCTCAGCCTCATGCTGCTTCTACTACTGCAGTAATGACTCAGACAGAAGCCTTGGTTCCCCAGAATCTCAGCCTCATGCTGCTTCTACTACTGCAGTAATGACTCAGACAGAAGCCTTGGTTCCCCAGAATCTCAGCCTCATGCAGTAATGACTCAGACTGAAGCCTTGGTTCCCCAGAATCTCAGCCTCATGCTGCTTCTACTACTGCAGTAATGCCTCAGACAGAAGCCTTGGTTCCCCAGAATCTCAGCCTCATGCAGTAATGACTCAGACCGAAGCCTTGGTTCCCCAGAATCTCAGCCTCATGCTGCTTCTACTACTGCAGTAATGACTCAGACAGAAGCCTTGGTTCCCCAGACTCTCAGCCTCATGCAGTAATGACTCAGACAGAAGCCTTGGTTCCCCAGACTCTCAGCCTCATGCAGTAATGACTCAGACTGAAGCCTTGGTTCCCCAGAATCTCTGCCTCATGCTGCTTCTACTACTGCAGTAATGACTCAGACTGAAGCCTTGGTTCCCCAGAATCTCAGCCTCATGCAGTAATGACTCAGAACGAAACCTTGGTTCCCCAGAATCTCAGCCTCATGCTGCTTCTACTACTGCAGTAATGACTCAGACTGAAGCCTTGGTTCCCCAGAATCTCAGCCTCATGCTGCTTCTACTACTGCAGTAATGACTCAGACTGAAGCCTTGGTTCCCCAGAATCTCAGCCTCATGCAGTAATGACTCAGAACGAAACCTTGGTTCCCCAGAATCTCAGCCTCATGCTGCTTCTACTACTGCAGTAATGACTCAGACTGAAGCCTTGGTTCCCCAGAATCTCAGCCTCATGCAGTAATGACTCAGACTGAAGCCTTGGTTCCCCAGAATCTGTCTCATGCTGCTGCTGCTACTACTGCAGTAATGATTCAGACAGAAGCCTTGGTTCCCCAGAATCTCAGCCTCATGCTGCTTCTACTACTGCAGTAATGACTCAGACAGAAGCCTTGGTTCCCCAGAGTCTCAGCCTCATGCAGTAATGACTCAGACTGAAGCCTTGGTTCCCCAGAATCTCAGCCTCATGCTGCTTCTACTACTGCAGTAATGATTCAGACAGAAGCCTTGGTTCCCCAGACTCCAGGTCCAATAACAGGTCTAATAACAGATCCAGTAAGAGGTCTAATAACAGGTCCAATAACAGTGTAGGTCTAATAACAGGTCTAATAACAGGTCCAATAACAGGTCCAATAACGGGTCTAATAACAGGTCTAATAACAGGTCCAATAACAGGTCCAATAACAGGTCCAATAACAGGTCTAATAACAGGTCTAATAACAGGTCCAATAACAGGTCTAATAACAGGTCTAATAACGGGTCCAATAACGGGTCTAATAACGGGTCTAATAACAGGTCTAATAACAGGTCCAATAACAGGTCTAATAACAGGTCCAATAACAGGTCTAATAACAGGTCCAATAACAGGTCCAATAACAGGTCTAATAACAGGTCTAATAACGGGTCTAATAACAGGTCTAATAACAGGTCCAATAACAGTGTAGGTCTAATAACAGGTCTAATAACAGGTCCAATAACAGGTCTAATAACAGGTCCAATAACAGGTCCAATAACACGTCTAATAACAGGTCTAATAACAGGACTAATAACAGGTCTAATAACAGGACTAATAACAGGTCTAATAACAGGACTAATAACAGGACTAATAACGGGTCTAATAACAGGTCTAATAACAAGTCTAATAACAGGTCTAATAACAGGTCCAATAACAGGTCTAATAATAACTAATAATAACGAATAATGGTATATCATACACCACATTTTTGAGGACCAATGGGAAAGTAGTTCTGCTTTGAAAGTTGATAAACTTGTAAACTCACTTTTGAGAAAATGTCTCTTGAATTTTTTGGTACCTACTGGAGAGCTCTCTCCTTTGTCTACACCCATTCAACATTGTTCACACCCTCTTCAACCAGCCCCACCCATCTCTTTAAGGATTCCAATGTGAGGTCATGTAATAAACAGTGAGTAGTGTAGTAAAGATTAAGACTAAAAGTGGTAGTAGCTACAATAAGGAACAATTCCAGGTAAACAGAAAGTGTCCAGATAAAAACATTTTATGAATATTAGATGTTTACCTGACACACTGGTCTAAATTGATGGGTCATGGGAAAGAAATGCTAAAACCCCCAGCCACATCCAGTGGTACGAAAAACTAAATTGTCATACTTCAGTAAAAGTAAAGATACCTTAATAGAATATGACTCAAGCAAAAGTAAAAGTCACCCAGTAAAATACTACTTGAGTAAAAGTCCTAAAGTATTTGGTTGTAAAAATATTTAAGTATCAAAAGTAAATGGAATTTCTAAAATGTACTTAAGTATCAAAAGTAAAAGTTATAATCATTTCAAATTCCTTATATTAAACCAGATGGCCCAATTGTATTTAGAATTTTTTTATTGACAGATAGCCTGGGGCACACTAACACTCATAATTTACAAACAAAGCATTTGTGTTTAGTGAGTCTGCCAGATTGTCACTTCCTGACCATGGTAAACTGTTATTTTCTATGGTAGAGTAGGTCAGGGCGTGACAGGGGGTTTATTCTATGTGTTCTATTTCGATGTTCTTAGGTTCTAGTTTTTGTATTTCTATGTTGGTTTGTTTGGGATGATCTCCAATTAGAGGCAGCTGGTCCTCGTTGTCTCTAATTGGAGATCATACTTAAGTAGGGGTTTTTCTTCCTGGGTTTTGTGGGTGATTATTTTTGAGTAGTGTTTGTTGTTTGGTCTAGTCAGTTATTTGGTGTATTGCATAGTTTCACAGAGTAAATAAAAATGTGGAACTACACCCACGGTGCACCTTGGTCCTCTCCTTTTGATAACCGTGACAGATGAAATGCAGTAGGGATGACCAGAGATGTTCTCTTGATAAGTGTGTGAATTGGACAATTTTCCTGTCAAAATGTAACGAGTACTTTTGGGTGTCAGGGAAAATGTATTGGAGTAAAAGGTACATTATTTTCTTTAGGAATGTAGTGAAGTAAAAGTTAAAATAAATAGAAATAGAAAAGTAATGTACAGATACCCCAAAAATGATTAAGTTCAAATCAAATGAAATGTATTTATATAGCCCTTCTTACATCAGTTGATATCACAAAGTGCTGTACAGAAACCCAGCCTAAAACCCCAAACAGCAAGCAATGCAGGTGTAGAAGCACGGTGGCTAGGAAAAACTCCCTAGAAAGGAAAAAACCTAGGAAGAAACCTAGAGAGGAACCAGGCTATGAGGGGTGGCCAGTCCTCTTCTGCATGTGGAGATTATAACAGCACATGGCCTAGATGTTCAAATGTTCATAAATGACCAGTATTGTCAAATAATAATAATCATAGTAGTTGTCGAGGGTGCAACAAGTCAGTAACACAAGAGTAAGTGTCAGTTGGCTTTTTCATAGCCGATCTTTGAGAGTATCTCTACCGCTCCTGCTGTCTCTAGAGAGTTGAAAACAGCAGGTCTGGGACAGGTAGCACGTCCGGTGAATAGGTCAGGGTTCCAGCAGGTCTGGGACAACAGGTCTGGGACAGGTAGCATGTCTGGTGAACAGGTCAGGGTTCCATAGCTGCAGGCAGAACAGTTGGAACTGGAGCAGCAGCACGGCCAGGTGAACTGGGGACAGCAAGGAGTCATCAAGCCTGGTAGTCCTGAGGCATGTTCCTAGGGCTCAGGTCCTCCGGGAGAGAGAAAGAAAGAAAGAGAAGGAGAGAATTAGAGAGAGCATATTTAAATTCACACAGGACACCGGAAAAGACAAGAGAAATACTCCAGATTTGACAGACTGACCCTAGCCCCCCGACACATAAACTACTGCAGCATAAATACTGGAGGCTGAGACAGGAGGGGTCAGAAGACACTGTGGCCCCATCCGATGAAACCCCCGGACAGGGCCAAACAGGTAGGATATAACCCCACCCATTTTGCCAAAGCACAGCCTCCACACCACTAGAGGGATGTCTCCAACCACCAACATACCATCCCGGGACAAGGCCGAGTATAGCCCACAAAGATCTCCGCCACGGCACAGCCCAAGGGGGGGGCGCCAACCCAGACAGGAAGACCACGTCAGTGACTCAACCCACTCAAGTGACGCACCCCTCCCAGGGACGGCATGGAAGAACACCAGTAAGCCAGTGACTCAGCCCCCGTAATAGGGGTAGAGGCAGAGAATCCCAGTGGAAAGAGGGGAAACCGGCCAGGCAGAGACAGCAAGGGCGGTTCGTTGCTCCAGCCTTTCCGTTCACCTTCATACCCCTGGGCCAGACTACACTTAATCATAGGACCTACTGAAGAGATATGTCTTCAGTAAAGACTTAAAGGTTGAGACTGAGTCTACGTCTCTCACATGGGTAGGCAGACTATTCCATAAAAATGGAGCTCTATAGGAGAAAGTCCTGCCTCCAGCTGTTTGCTTAGAAATTCTAGGAACAATTAGGAGGCCAGCGTCTTGTGACCGTAGCGTACGTGTAGGTATGTACGGCAGGACCAAATCGGAAAGATAGGTAGGAGCAAGCCCATGTAATGTTTTGTAGGTTAGCAGTAAAACCTTGAAATCAGCCCTTGCCGTAACAGGAAGCCAGTGTAGGGAGGCTAGCACTGGAGTAATATGATCCAATTTTTTAGTTCTAGTCAGGATTCTAGCAGCCGTATTTAGCACTAACTGAAGTTTATTTAGTGCTTTATCCGGGTAGCCGGAAAGTAGAGCATTGCAGTAGTCCAACCTAGAAGAAACAAAGGCATGGATTAATTTTCCTGCGTCATTTTGGACAGAAAGTTTCTGATTTTTGCAATGTTACGTAGATGGAAAAAAGCTGTCCTTGAAACAGTCTTGATATGTTCTTCAAAAGAGAGATCAGGGTCCAGAGTAACGCCGAGGTCCTTCACAGTTTTATTTGAGACGACTGTACAACCATCAAGATTAATTGTCAGATTCAACAGAAGATCTCTTTGTTTCTTGGGACCTAGAACAAGCATCTCTGTTTTGTCCGAGTTTAAGAGTAGAAAGTTTGCAGCCATCCACTTCCTTATGTCTGAGACACAGGCTTCTAGCGAGGGCAATTTTGGGGCTTCACCATGTTTCATTGAAATGTACAGCTGTGTGTCATCCGCATAGCAGTGAAATTTAACATTATATTTTCGAATGACATCCCCAAGAGGTAAAATATATAGTGAAAACAATAGTGGTCCTAAAACGGAACCTTGAGGAACACCGAAATTTACAGTTGATTTGTCAGAGGACAAACCATTCACAGAGACAAGCTGATATCTTTCCGACAGATAAGACCTAAACCAGGCCAGAACTTGTCCATGTAGACCAATTTGGGTTTCCAATCTCTCCAAAAGAATGTGGTGATCGATGGTATCAAAAGCAGCACTAAGATCTAGGAGCACGAGGACAGACGCAGAACCTCGGTCTGACGTCATTAAAAGGTCATTTACCACCTTCACAAGTGCAGTCTCAGTGCTATGATGGGGTCAAAAACCAGACTGAAGTGTTTCGTGTACATTGTTTGTCTTCAGGAAGGCAGTGAGTTGCTGCGCAACAGCTTTTTCTAAAATGTTTGAGAGGAATGGAAGATTCGATATAGGCCGATAGTTTTTTATAATTTCTGGGTCAAGATTTGGCTTTTTCAAGAGAGGGTTTATTACTGCCACTTTTAGTGAGTTTGGTACACATCCGGTGGATAGAGAGCCGTTTATTATGTTCAACATAGGAGGGCCAAGCACAGAAAGCAGTTCTTTCAGTAGTTTAGTTGGAATAGGGTCTAGTATGCAGCTTGAAGGTTTAGAGGCCAATGATCATTTTCATCATTGTGTCAGGAGATATAGTACTAAAACACTTTAGTGTCTCCCTTGATCCTAGGTCCTGGCAGGGTTGTGCAGACTCAGGACAACGGAGCTTTGGAGGAATTTTCAGATTTAAAGAGGAGTCCGTAATTTGCTTTCTAATGATCATGATCTTTTCCTCAAAGAAGTTCATGAATTCATCACTGCTGAAGTGAGAGCCATCCTCTCCTGGGGAATGCTGCTTTTTAGTTAACTTTGCGACAGTATCAAAAAGAAATTTCGGATTGTTCTTATTTTCCTCAATTAAGTTGGAAAAATAGGATGATGGAGCAGCAGTGAGAGCTCTTCGATACTGCACGGTACTGTCTTTCCAAGCTAGTCGGAAGACTTCCAGTTTGGTGTGGCGCCATTTCCGTTCCAATTTTCTGGAAGCTTGCTTCAGAGCTCGTGTATTTTCTGTATACCAGGGAGCTAGATTCTTATGACAAATGTTTTTAGTTTTTAGGGGTGCAACTGCATCTAGGGTATTGCGCAAGGTTAAATTGAGTTCCTCGGTTAGGTGGTTAACTGATTTTTGTCCTCTGACATCCTTGGGTAGGCAGAGGGAGTCTGAAAGGGCATCAAGGAATCTTTGGGTTGTCTGAGAATTTATAGCACGACTTTTAATGCTTCTTGGTTGGGGTCTGAGCAGATTATTTGTTGCGATTCCGAACGTAATAAAATGGTGGTTCGATAGTCCAGGATTATGAGGAAAAACATTAAGATCCACAACATTTATTCCATGGGACAAAACTAGGTCCAGAGTATGACTGTGGCAGTGAGTAGGTCCAGAGACATGTT
Organism: Salmo salar; assembly: GCF_965601325.2. NCBI lineage: Eukaryota > Metazoa > Chordata > Actinopteri > Salmoniformes > Salmonidae > Salmo > Salmo salar. The sequence goes on from NC_138300.1 coordinate 126,713,013, forward strand.
GGACAAAACCCACTGAGTCGATGATGGCTCCGAAAGCCTTTTGGAGTGGGTCTGTGGACTTTTACATGTGAATATTAAAGTCACCAAAAATTAGAATATTATCTGCGATGACTACAAGGTCCGATAGGAATTCAGGGAACTCAGTGAGGAACGCTGCATATGGCCCAGGAGGCCTGTAAACAGTAGATATAATTAGTGATTGTGTAGGCTGCATAGATTTCATGACTAGAAGCTCAAAAGACGAAAACGTCGTTGTTGTTTTTTTGGGGGTAAATTTAAATTTGCTATCATAAATGTTAGCAACACCTCCGCCTTTGCGGGATGCGCGGGGGATATGGTCACTAGTGTAACCAGGGGGTGAGGCCTCATTTAACACAGTAAATTCATCAGGCTTAAGCCATGTTTCAGTCAGGCCAATCACATCAAGATTATGATCAGTGATTAGTTCATTGACTATAACTGCCTTTGAAGTGAGGGATCTAACATTAAGTAGTCCTATTTTGAGATGTGAGGTATCACAATCTCTTTCAATAATGGCAGGAATGGAGGAGGTCTTTATACTAGTGAGATTGCTAAAGCGAACACCGCCATCTTTAATTTTGCCCAACCTAGATCGAGGCACAGACACGGTCTCAATGGGGATAGCTGAGCTGACTACACTGACTGTGCTAGTGGCAGACTCCACTAAGCTGGCAGGCTGGCTAATAGCCTGCTGCCTGGCCTGCACCCAATTTAATTGTGGAGCTAGAGGAGTTAGAGCCCTGTCTATGTTCGTAGATAAGATGAGAGCACCCCTTCAGCTAGGATGGAGTCCGTCACTCCTCAACAGGCCAGGCTTGGTCCTGTTTGTGGGTGAGTCCCAGAAAGAGGGCCAATTATCTACAAATTCTATCTTTTGGGAGGGGCAGAAAACAGTTTTCAACCAGCGATTGAGTTGTGAGACTCTGCTGTAGAGCTCATCACTCCCCCTAACTGGGAGGGGGCCAGAGACAATTAATCGATGCCGACACATCTTTCTAGCTGATTTACACGCTGAAGCTATGTTGCGCTTGGTGACCTCTGACTGTTTCATCCTAACATCGTTGGTGCCGACGTGGATAACAATATCTCTATACTCTCTACACTCGCCAGTTTTAGCTTTAGCCAGCACCGTCTTTAGATTAGCCTTAACGTCGGTAGCCCTGCCCCCTGGTAAACAGTGTATGATCGCTGGATGATTCGTTTTTAGTCTAATACTGCGGGTAATGGAGTCGCCAATGACTTGGGTTTTCAATTTGTCAGAGCTAATGGTGGGAGGCTTCGGCGTCTCAGACCCCACAACGGGAGGAGTAGAGACCAGAGAAGTTTCGGCCTCCGACTCCGACTCGCTTAATGGGGAGAACCGGTTGAAAGTTTCTGTCGGCTGAATAAGCGACACCGGTTGAGCATTCCTACAGCGTTTCCCTCCAGAAGCCATGAGAAAGATGTCCGGCTGCGGGGACCGTGCGAGGGGATTTATACTAACGTTACTATCTGTACTTACTGGTGGCACAGACGCCGTTTCATCCTTTCCTACACTGAAATTACCCTTGCCTAACGATCGCGTCTGAAGCTGGGCTTGCGGCACAGCTATCCTCGCCGTAAGGCGATCGTTCTCCTGTATATTATAAGTACAACGACTGCAATTAGAAGGCATCATGTTAATGTTACTTAGCTTCGGCTGTTTGAAGTCCTGACGAACCATGTCCAGATAAAACCTCCGGGGTGAAATAGTTGAATGAAAAAAGTTGAGTGAGGGAAAAACAAAAAATATACGGTAATGAAAAAGTAAAAACCGTGAAGTAGTCAAGTAGCAAAGTAAGATCGGCAACAAAACGCACAGCAGCACGTAAACAAGTCTGCAAGTTGTGACCGGAAACTTTAAATACTTTAAAGTTGTACTTTGAAGTATTTTTACTGAAGTACTTTACACCACTTCCCAAATGCCTTAACACCAGTACATTAACATTCTTTATATATTGTTACACATGCACTTATCACATAGTATTCCAAACATAAAATAGTAGCAGCAGGAGAGAGTCATTTGAATAGAGGCACTGCAGATAGTGTTGATCACTTGTCCATCCTAACCACGCATGAACAAGGGAATCTATATTCGGAGAGCCTGTTTCTGTCCTGCCCTTGACTTTGTTGCAGGGCATGTGATGTCCATAGCCTCTATGTCAAAAAACCTCCTGATCTTCTCAAAAAGATAAGTTTGTCTAGCTGTGTCCAGTCCAGGTGCTGCTTGTACAGGCAGACCATCTATGGGAGGAAGGATGTCAGCGTTGTGCAGCAGCTGAAACCTGGTCCCGACTGAGTCAGAATGCTCCTTGGTGACAACAACACCAGGCTCCAGAGCATCGAACCTGTAAAACAGGAAATAACAAAATAAAAAAGACATTACAACCTTGCACAACATAAATTCACTTCCCAAGTTTAGATAAGAAGAATAATCTCATACAATGCAAGGAAAATGACATTCACCTGAAGTGCTGGTACTGCTTGAACTGTGGCAGTGGCCTGAAGTACAGAGTCAGGTGCTGTTGCCAGCCATAGCATTCCACCAGCATCGTACCATCCTTCAGTCCAACCAGCTGTGGGATTTTGACCTTTGTCACAGTGCCGTCCTTCACAACACCAGCAATATCAGACATAGTGTTCACTCTGGTCTTTCTGAAGCGCTGCTTGATGAGGTCCGAAGCACCAGTCGGGGGCAAACTTGGTGTGGCCTGTGATCAGGAAGTGAAGGGCCAGACTGTGGTGCAGCTTGTGGCATGGTCCACCAGGCACAATACCAGAGCACAAACTTGTTCTTGTTTTGGCCACTGCAGTTGTCGCAATTCAGGTCCACACATGTTTCCACAACTTCGTAGTTGGTGAAGAAAATGGCGCATGTAGTTGATGACATGCCGTCATCAATCAAGTAGTTGACTTTCACAGCAGACACCAAACAAGCCACACTTGCGAGGAGTTAAAAAGTAGATGGGACATGGCTGCCTAGTCAGAAGGATAGTGCACCTGCAAACAACAAAAGAACATTAAGATACATTACAATTAATTGTCTCTCCCCTGTCGGTCTGTCTTTACACAGCTCAGTGAAAGGTATTTGCCTGCCTCCCATATATATATATATATATATATATATATTTTTTTTTTTTGAGTGTATATCTATCCATCTATGTCCTTAATCAGTATAAAGGAGGAATTACGCTTACTTGTTGAGCAAAATCAAAGCTGTAATGCATCCTGATGTCTTTGCTTGCTGGTTCAGTAGCGGCCCCCAGAGACAACTGCAGGTCTTGACAGTCAGCAACCATCTTCTGGTAGACAGACCGCTCACTCTGAACAAGCAGGAGATGCTGTACCTGCTTCTTCAGCTTGGCTGACTTAACAGATTCTGGCAGATTGGCAGATGTTCCTCTGTCATTGCCAGCACAGGTCTGTCCAAGAATTGAAGCTTTCAGCTTTGTGTTTGTGGTGTGTTCACTTATGACATTAGATCAGTGTTGGCTGCTAACTTGGCCCTTATCTTAAATATTTCACCTCTGTGTTTGGAGACATTGGATCAGCGTTCTTGTCGGGTCTCCTGTTAGTACATTGTATGTAGGGAAGCTAATGATCCATAATGTATGACATTTCTGGCAGTGTGTAAACTTGAAAATTTATCAATTTAACAATTTTGGAAACTTGGGTACATTTGGGAAAATCGTGAAGGACACCTTGGTGACTTCATACTAAATGTCATGTAGTTTGCTCATTCTTCAAGTTATCAGTCTGAAACTTTGCACATACACTGTTGCCCTCTTGTGGAAACCATCTAAATTACATCCAGCTTCATGGCTAAATGTGTGAACTTCGTCTGTTTGTTTGTTTTTGTCTTTGTATTTTCTTTTACCAGATCTATTGTGTTATATTATCCTACATTCATTTCATATTTCCACAAACTTCAAAGTGTTTCCTTTCAAATGGTACCAAGAATATGCATATCCTGTTACGCAGAGTGGAACTGGGGAACCCAAGAGCAGACTCAGACGAGGAAACTGGGATGAAGTAACCAAGGTATTTATTGCAACACAGGGGGAAGATGGAGTGCAGGCCAGGGGAAGCTCGGGTGGGTTGAGGCTGGAGCGAGAGGGGTTGGGACAGGGTAAGCCGATCCGGAGGGGAATCCAAGGGAGTAGTAGATTGTGGACTCCAGGACAGAGTAGCAGGATGACGAGACGTGGGACTGGAGACAATTTATTCACCCAGTCCAGTTGGTGGCAGCGTTTGTTTCCAGACTGCCATAATACCATAGCAGAAGAAGCTTATATGTAACAGCTGGTCTTTTGTTAATCCAAACTTGATCATGCTTTCCTGTCAATTCATTTCAAGCCATATTCCTGGGGCCTGTAACATATAGGCCTATACTTGGTACCACAAGACATACAAACAATTGAATGACCAAATGCTGGAATTGCTCAGCCCAGATGACAAATGCTGCCGGTCAGAGGTCAGAACCTGGAGAAGGTGAGCTATCTGCCTCGTGGTACACAGACCACACCTGTCCTGTCTGGAGCTGGTTGGTAGGTCTAGGAGCCCAGACATAGTGAGGGTAGGCTTTTCAGTAGTCTGACTAACTGGTTAGGTAACAATATTCCCAGGTAACAGTCAGTTAAATGGTTGTGTTTTAATGCTCATGTAGTAGATGATAGCTAGTACCAGTCATAAGGCAAGCAGTTCAGAGTGTGGTGATATGAATGCAGTTTCACAAAGGAAGTGGACTAAATGGCAATAGATGATTCATTTTATTCTAATTTCGTAGGTATTACAATGATGTAGTTTTTCTTTTTCATCCCCACAATACTATATAGGGAAAATCATTTATTCTGGGAGATTGATTAGTGAAAAAAGTATTATTTTTGTAGGACAGTTTACATTTCACCGGGACTACAAGTGTTCAGCAGGAGTTCTGGAGTATTGGACAGTGGTCCAGAGGAGGATGGTTCTGGTGTGCTTGACAGTGATCCAGTGGTGGCTGGTTCTGGAGTATTTGGCAGTATTTGATAGTGGTTCAGTGGTGGATGGTTCTGGCGTGTTTGATAGTGGTCCAGTGGTGGCTGGTTCTGGAGTATTTGATAGTGGTTCAGTGCTGGATGGTTTTGGAGTGTTTGGCAGTGGTCCAGTTGTGGCTGGTTCTGTAGTGGTTCTGGACTATTTGGCAGTGGTTCAGTGGTGGATGGTTCTGGAGTATTTCACAGTGGTCTCTGTCACTGCTAGTGCCTCTTGGTTTCTCCATGCTCTATCCCAGGCTCTTCCCTTCTGGTCGCTGGCGTTCCAGCTCTTAGACCTGTGAGAGAACATCCTCTTCTTCTCAGCAGTCAGCAGGTAGCCTTGACTGGGCCAGTAGCCTGCCAGACCTGGGTGTGGTCCTCCTCAGTCTGTATGGATGTAATAACTAGTTCAATCTCTATAGCTGGAATAACTAGTTTGTCTCTATTGTTGGAATACCTAATTCAGTCTCAATGGTTGGAATAAATAGTTCAATCTCTATTTTTGTAATAACTAGTTCAACATCTTTGGTAGGAATAACTAGTTAAGTCTCTATAATAGGAATAATTAATTCAGTCTCACTGGTTGAAATAACAAATGCAGTCTATGTTTGGAATAACTATTTCAGTCTATGGTTGAAACAACTAGTTCAGTCGGTATAGCTAGAATAAATATTTCAATTGCTATGGTTGGAGTAAGGAGTTCATTCACTATAGCTAGTTGGGCTAAACTAGTTTGGTCTCTATGGTTGGAATAATGCGTTCAGTCTCTGTTGTTTGAGGGACTAGGGCTGGCCCTCACTTCATATTCGGTGCCAAACCCACTGGCTCCAGGTCATCCATGAGTATTTGCTAAGTAAAGCCCCGTCTTGTCTGGCAACTTGCCCAAACCTCCCCCATTTCTCCTTCACCCAAATCCAGACAGCTGATATTCTGAAAGAGCTGCAAAATCTGGACCACTACAAATCAGCCGGGTTAGACAATCTGGACCCTCTCTTTCTAAAATTATCCACCAAAATTGTTGCAACCCCTATTACTAGCCTGTTCAACCTCTCTTTCGTATCGTCTGAGATCCCCAAAGATTGGAAAGCTGCCGTGGTCATCCCCCTCTTCAAAGGGGGAGACACTCTAGACCCAAACTGCTACAGACCTATATCTATCCTACCCTGCCTTTGTAAGGTCTTCGAAAGCCAAGTTAACAAACAGATCACCGACCATTTCGAATCCCAGCGTACCTTCTCCGCTATGCAATCTGGTTTCCGAGCTGGTCATGGGTGCACCTCAGCTACGCTCAAGGTCCTAAACGAAATCATAACCGCTATCGATAAGAGACAATACTGTGCAGCTGTAGTCATCGACCTGGCCAAGGCTTCCGACTCTGTCAATCACCGCATTCTTATCGACAGACTCAACAGCCTTCGTTTCTCAAATGACTGCCTCGCCTGGTTCACCAACTACTTCTCATACAGAGTTCAGTGTGTCAAATCGGAGGGTCTGTTGTCCGGACCTCTGGCAGTCTCTATGGGGGTGCCACAGGGTTAAATTCTCAGGCCGACTCTTTTCTCTGTATACATCAATGATGTCGCTCTTGCTGCTGTTGATTCTCTAATCCACCTCTACGCAGACGACATCATTCTGTATACATCTGGCTCTTTTTGGACACTGTGTTAATTAACCTCCAGACGAGCTTCAATGCCATACAACTCTCCTTCCGTGGCCTCCAACTGCTCTTAAATGCAAGTAAAACTAAATGCATGCTCTTCAACCGATCGCTGCCCGCAGCTGCCCGCCCGTCTAGCATCACTACGCTGGACGGTTCTGACTTTGAACACGTGGACAACCACAAATACCTAGGTGTCTGGTTAGACTGTAAACTCTCCTTCCAAACTCACATTAAGCATCTCCAATCCAAAATTAAATCTAGAATCGGCTTCCTATTTCGCAACAAAGCATCCTTCACTCATGCTGCCAAACATACCCTCATAAAACTGAATATCCTGCCGATCCTTGACTTCGGCGATGTCATTTACAAAATAGCTTCCAATACTCTACTCAGCAAATTGGATGCAGTCTATCACAGTGCCATCCGTTTTGTCACCAAAGCCCCATATACTACCCACCACTGTGACCTGCATGCTCTCATTGGCTGGCCCTCGCTTCTTACTCTTCGACAAACCCACTGGCTCCAGGTCATCTATAAGTCTTTGCTTGGTAATGCCCCACCTTATCTCAGCTCACTGGTCACCATAGCAGCATCCACCCATAGCACTCGCTCCAGCAGGTATATCTCACTGGTCACCCCCAAAGCCAATTCCTACATTGGCCGCCTTTCCTTCTAGTTATCTGCTGCCAATGACTGGAAGGAATTGCAAAAATCACTAAAGCTGGAGACTTATATCTCCCTCACTAACTTTAAGCACCAGCTGTCAGAGCAGCTCACAGATCGCTGCACCTGTACATAGCCTATCTGTAAATAGCCCATCCAACTACCTCATCCCCATACTGTCATTTTTTTATTTTGAATTTTTTGCTCCTTTTCACTCCAGTATCTCTACTTGCACATTCATCTTCTGCACATCTATCACTCCAATGTTTAATTGCTAAACTGTAATTACTTCACCACTATGGCCTATTTATTGCCTTACCTCCCTAATCTTACTACATTTGCACACACTGTATATAGATTTTTTTCTATTGTGTTATTGACTACGTTTCTTTATCCCATGTGTTGTTGTTTGTGTCGCACTTCTTTGCTTTATCTTGGCCAGGTCACAGTTGTAAATGAGAACTTGTTCTCTACTGGCCTACCTAAAGGTGAAATTAAAAATAAATAAAATAAAGTCTCTATGGTTGGAATAACTAGCTCAGTCTGTTGTTTGGAATAACTAGCTCAGTGTCTATGGTTGGAATAACTAGCTCAGTGTCTATGGTTGGAATAACTAGCTCAGTGTCTATGGTTGGAATAACTAGCTCAGTGTCTATGGTTGGAATAACTAGCTCAGTGTCTATGGTTGGAATAACTAGTTCAGTGTCTATGGTTGGAATAACTAGCTCAGTGTCTATGGTTGGAATAACTAGCTCAGTGTCTATGGTTGGAATAACTAGCTCAGTGTCTATGGTTGGAATAACTAGCTCAGTGTCTATGGTTGGAATAACTAGCTCAGTGTCTATGGTTGGAATAACTAGCTCAGTGTCTGTGGTTGGAATAATTAGCTCAGAGTCTATGGTTGGAATAACTAGTTCAGTGTCTATGGTTGGAATAACTAGCTCAGTGTCTATGGTTGGAATAACTAGCTCAGTGTCTATGGTTGGAATAACTAGCTCAGTGTCTATGGTTGGAATAACTAGCTCAGTGTCTATGGTTGGAATAACTAGTTCAGTGTCTATGGTTGGAATAACTAGCTCAGTGTCTATGGTTGGAATAACTAGCTCAGAGTCTATGGTTGGAATAACTAGCTCAGAGTCTATGGTTGGAATAACTAGCTCAGAGTCTATGGTTGGAATAACTAGCTCAGAGTCTATGGTTGGAATAACTACTTCAGTCTCTATTGCTGGAGGAACTTTTTCAGTCTATGGTTGGAATAACATATTCAATCTCTATAGCTGGAAAAACGAATTCAGTCTCTATTGTAGGAATAACTAGTTCCGTCTCTACAGTTGGAATAAATACTTCAGTCTCTATTGTTGGAATAACTAGTTCAGTCTCAATGGTTGAAACAACTTATTCAGTCTATAGTTGGAATAGCTTGTTAAATCACTCTGGATGGAATATGTAGTTCAGTCACTATAGCTGGAATAACTAGTTCAGTGTCTTTGGTTGGAATAACTAGTTTAATATATATTGTTGGAATAACTATTTAAGTCTCTATAGTTGGAATAACTATTTCAGTCTCTATGGTTGGCATAACTATTTCAGTCTCTATTGTTGGAATAACTAGTTCAACCTCTTTGGTTGGAACAACTAGTTCATTCACTGTGTTTGGAATAACTACTTCAGTCTCTATAGTTGGAATAACTAGTTCCATCTGTATTGTTGGAGGAGCTAGTTCAGTCTCAATGGTTGGGATAATTAGTTCAGTCTAAATGCCTGAAATAACTAGTTCAGTCTCTATGGCTGAAATAGCTTTTTCAGTCTCTATGGTTGGAATAACTAGTTCAGTCTCTATAGCTGGAATAACTAGTTCAGTCTGTAAAGCTGGAATAACTAGTTCAGTCTATGTAGCTGGAATAACTTGTTCAGTCTCCATATTTGGAATAACTTGTTCAGTCTCCATATTTGGAATATGTTCTGGAATAGCTAATTCAGTCTCTATACGTGGAATAACTAGTTCAGTCTCTATGGTTGGAAGAACAAGTTCAGTCTATATAGTAGAATAACTAGTTCAGTCTCCGTGGTTGAATTAAATACTTCAGTCTCTATAACTGGAATAACTTGTTCAGTCTCTTTGGTTAGAATAACTAGTTCATTCTTAATGGTTGGAGGAACTAGTTCAGTCTCTATTGTTGGAATAACTAGTTCAGTATCTATTGTTGGAATAACTGTTTCAGTCTCTGTAATTGGAATAAATAGTTCAGTTTTAATGGTTGGAATAACTACATCAGTATATTTTGTTAGAGGAACTATTTCAGTGTCTATTGTTGCAATAACTAATTCAGTGACTATTATTGGAATAACTACTTCAATATCTATAGCTGGAATAGCTAGATCAGTCTCTATAGCTGGTATAGCTAGATCAGTCTCTATAGCTGGTATAGCTAGATCAGTCTCTATAGCTGGTATAGCTAGATCAGTCTCTATAGCTGGTATAGCTAGATCAGTCTCTATAGCTGGTATAGCTAGATCAGTCTCTATAGCTGGTATAGCTAGATCAGTCTCTATGGCTGGTATAGCTAGTTCAGTCTCTATGGTTGGAATAACTATTTCAGTCTCTATGGTTGGAATAACTTTTCAGTCTCTATGGTTGGAATAACTTTTCAGTCTCTATGGTTGGAATAACTGGTTATGTCTCTAAAATTGGAATAACTAGTTCAGTTTTAATGGTTGGAAAATTAGCTCAGTGTCTCTTTTTGGAGGAACTATTTCAATGTATATTGTTGACATAAATAGTTCAGACCCTATAGCTGGAATAACTAGTTCAGTCTGTATGATTGAAGGAACTTGTTCAGTCCCTTTAGCTGGAATAACTAGTTCAGACCCTATAGCTGGAATAAGTAGTTCAGTCTGTATGATTGAAGGAACTTGTTCAGTCTCTAAGGTTGGAATAACTTTGGTTGGAAAAACATATTCAGTCTCTATGGTTCGAGGAACTAGTTCAGTATATGTTTGAAATAACTAGTTCAGTCTGTATAGCTCGAATAACTAGATCAATCTCTATGACTGGAAAAAATATTACATTTTCTGTGGTTGGAATAACTAGTTCAGTCTCCATAGTTGGAATAGTTCAGTCTGTATGGTTGGAGGAACTACTTCAGTCTCTATGGTTGGAATAACTGGTTATGTCTCTAAAATTTGAATAACTAGTTCAGTCTTATGGTTGCAATATTTAGTTCAGTATCTCCTGCTGGAGGAACTATTTCAATGTATTTGGTGATGTGTTGATGTGGTTGGAAAACTAGTTCAGACCCTATAGCTGGAATAACTAGTTCAGTCTGTATGATTGAAGGAACTAGTTCAGTCCCTATAGCTGGAATAACTAGTTCAGACCCTATAGCTGGAATAACTAGTTCAGAGCCTATAGCTGGAATAACTAGTTCAGACCCTATAGCTGGAATAACTAGTTCAGACCCTATAGCTGGAATAACTAGTTCAGTCCCTATAGCGGGAATAACTAGTTCAGCCCCTATAGCTGGAATAACTAGTTCAGACCCTATAACTGGAATAACTAGTTCAGACCCGATAGCTGGAATAACTAGTTCAGACCCTATAGCTGGAATAACTAGTTCAGACCCTATAGCTGGAATAACTAGTTCAGTCTGTATGATTGAAGGAACTAGTTCAGTCTCTAAGGTTGGAATAACTTGCTCAAGTGCTTTGGTTGGAAAAACATATTCAGTCTCTATGGTTCGAGGAACTAGTTCAGTATATGTTTGAAATAACTAGTTCAGTCTCTATGATTGGAATAAGTAGTTCAGCTGAAATAACTAGTTCAGTCTCTATGATTGGAATAAGTAGTTCAGCTGAAATAACTAGTTCAGTCTGTACAGCTGGAATAACTAGATCAATCTCTATGACTGGAAAAAATATTTCATTCTCTATCTTTGGAATAACTAGTTTAGTCTCTATAGTTGGAATATCTAGTTCAATCACTATAACTGGAAAAACTGTTTTTTGTCTCTATGGTTGGAATAACTAGTTCAGTCTCTGTTGTTTGAGGAACTAGTTCTGTGTAGATTGTTGAAATAACTAGTTCAGTCTATGGTTGTTATAACTGGTTCCATCCTCATAATTGCAATAACTATTTCAGTCTTAATGGTTGGAACAACTATGTAAGTATTTACTATTGGAGGAACTAGTTCAGCGTATATTGGTGGAATACCTAGTTCAGTGTATATTGTTGGAATAACTAGTTTAGTCTCTATGGCTAGAATAACTAGTTCTGTAGCTATAGTTGGAATATCTAGTTCAGTCTCTGTGATTGGATGGACTAGTTCAGTGTATATTTGGCATAACTATTTAACTCTCTATTGTTGGAATAACTCGTTCAGTCTCAATACATGAAATAACTAGTTCAGTCTGTATAGCTGGAATAACTAGCTCAGGCTCTATGTCTGGAATAATTAGTTCAGTCTCTATTGTTGGAATAATTAGTTCAGTCTCTATTGTTGGAATAACTAGTTTGGTCTGTATAGTTGGAATAACTATTTCAGTCTGTATGGTTGGAATAACTATTTCAGTCTGTATGGTTGGAATAACTAGCTCAGTGTCTATGGTTGGAATAACTAGCTCAGTGTCTATGGTTGGAATAACTAGCTCAGAGTCTATGGTTGGAATAACTAGCTCAGAGTCTATGGTTGGAATAACTAGCTCAGAGTCTATGGTTGGAATAACTAGCTCAGTGTCTATGGTTGGAATAACTAGCCCAGTGTCTATGGTTGGAATAACTAGTTCAGTGTCTATGGTTGGAATAACTAGCTCAGTGTCTATGGTTGGAATAACTACTTCAGTCTCTATTGCTGGAGGAACTTTTTCAGTCTATGGTTGGAATAACATATTCAATCTCTATAGCTGGAAAAACGAATTCAGTCTCTATTGTAGGAATAACTAGTTCCGTCTCTACAGTTGGAATAAATACTTCAGTCTCTATTGTTGGAATAACTAGTTCAGTCTCAATGGTTGAAACAACTTATTCAGTCTATAGTTGGAATAGCTTGTTAAATCACTCTGGATGGAATATGTAGTTCAGTCACTATAGCTGGAATAACTAGTTCAGTGTCTTTGGTTGGAATAACTAGTTTAATATATATTGTTGGAATAACTATTTAAGTCTCTATAGTTGGAATAACTATTTCAGTCTCTATGGTTGGCATAACTATTTCAGTCTCTATTGTTGGAATAACTAGTTCAGTCTCTGTTGTTTGAGGAACTAGTTCTGTGTAGATTGTTGAAATAACTAGTTCAGTCTATGGTTGTTATAACTGGTTCCATCCTCATAATTGCAATAACTATTTCAGTCTTAATGGTTGGAACAACTATGTAAGTATTTACTATTGGAGGAACTAGTTCAGCGTATATTGGTGGAATACCTAGTTCAGTGTATATTGTTGGAATAACTAGTTTAGTCTCTATGGCTAGAATAACTAGTTCTGTAGCTATAGTTGGAATATCTAGTTCAGTCTCTGTGATTGGATGGACTAGTTCAGTGTATATTTGGCATAACTATTTAACTCTCTATTGTTGGAATAACTCGTTCAGTCTCAATACATGAAATAACTAGTTCAGTCTGTATAGCTGGAATAACTAGCTCAGGCTCTATGTCTGGAATAATTAGTTCAGTCTCTATTGTTGGAATAATTAGTTCAGTCTCTATTGTTGGAATAACTAGTTTGGTCTGTATAGTTGGAATAACTATTTCAGTCTGTATGGTTGGAATAACTATTTCAGTCTGTATGGTTGGAATAACTATTTCAGTCTGTATGGTTGGAGGAACTTGTTCAGTCTCTATGGTTGAAATAGCTAGTTCCGTTTTGTTTATTTGGAATAACTAGTTCCATGGTTGGAGGAACTAGTTCAGTCTATGGTTAGAATAACTAGTTCAGTCTCTATAGCTGGAATAACTAGTTCAGTCTCTATAGCTGGAATAACTAGTTCAGTCTCTGTAGCTGGAATAACTAGTTCAGTCTCTGTAGCTGGAATAACTAGTTCAGTCTCTATAGCTGGAATAACTAGTTCAGTCTTTGTAGCTGGAATAACTAGTTCAGTCTCTATAGCTGGAATAACTAGTTCAGTCTCTATAGCTGGAATAACTAGTTCAGTCTCTATAGCTGGAATAACTAGTTCAGTCTCTATAGCTGGAATAACTCGTTCAGTCTCTATAGCTGGAATAACTAGTTCAGTCTCTAAAGCTGGAATAACTAGTTCAGTCTCTAAAGCTGGAATAACTAGTTAATTCTCTGTGGTTTAAATACTTAGTTCAGTCTCTATAGCTGGGATAACTAGTTCAGTGTGTATGGTTGGAATTACTAGTTCAGTCTCTATGGTTGGAGGAATTAGTTCAGGGTATGGTTAGAATAAGTAGTTCAGTCTCTACAGTTGGAATAACTATTTTAGTCTATGGTTGGAATAAGAAGTTCAGTCTCTTTGTTTGGAATTTGTAGTTCAGTCTCTATGGTTGGAATAAGTAGTTCAGTCTCTATGGTTGGAATAAGTAGTTCAGTCTCTATGGTTGGAATAAGTAGTTCAGTGTCTATGGTTGGAATAAATAGTTCAGTCTCTATAGTTGGAATAAGTAGTTCACTCTCTATGGTTGGAATAACTAATCCAGTCTCTATGGTTGGACTAACTTGTTCAATCTCTGAAGCTGGAATACCTAGATCAGTAACAATAGCTGGAATAACTAGTTCAGTATTTATAGCTGGAATAACTAGTTCCCTCTCTATGGTTGGAGGTACCAGTTGTGTTTTTATGGTTGGAAGAACCAGGTATGTTGCTATAGTTGGAGGACCCAGTGCAATAACTCGTGGAACCAACTCAGTCTCTTCAGGATCCAGCTCAGTCGGAGGAGGGGACAACTTAATGTCTGGAGGAACCAGCAAAGCTTCTTGTGGAACCATGTCAGAAGGCTGTTTAAGTAGTTCAGTCTCTACAGCTGGTGGAATCAGAGGAACCATGTTAGACTCCTGTTTTTCAGGCTCAGGTTCAGAGAATCTCTGCGTGTCAGATAGCTGGCCATGAGGCCTGACCACAGAAACCTTGGGCTGTTGTCCGAAGTGGCTGTGGTGGACCTTGTACTCCCAGCAGGCTGGCAACTGGCCTGGAGCATTGGGCACCTGCTCTATCACAGATCTGTAGTTTGCAGCCCAGAGGGCCTCACTCTCATCCCCTGCTGTGGTTGGGGAGATGTTGCTTTTAGCCCTGGTCCTAGTGGATCGAGGGGTAAACGGAGGTGTGGTGTGGTAGTATGGGATAGCATGGATAAACTTCTCCAATGGGGAGGACATGGTTGCTACCAGCTTGGACTTCTCTCTTGGCAGATCTTCTTTAGCTAATGCAGTATCCAGAGGATCTCTACTGTCTGAGGCTTCCTGTTTAGGATTGTAGTTTGCAACCCAGAGGGCCTCGCAATCGGCAGCAGTTTGGTCGTAGAGGATAGTGCTCTTAGCCCTGCTTCTAGAGGTAATGCAGTGATCCACAGGGTTGCTGGGATAGCATTTAACAGATCTAGACTTCTCCAGCTTGGTCTTCTCTCTTGGTAGACCTGCTTTTGCTAATGCAGAATCCAGTGGATCTGTGGGGTCTGGTACTTTGTCTTTAGGTATGTCAGACATGGTTTCTCCTCCATCTGTCTCCCCTTCAGCCCTTTGTTCACATGGGGAGATCAGGATGTCCACATAGGAGCTGGGCCGTGTCCTGTCTGCTCTGTCCATGTCTAACGGCAGGCCGTAGTCCTTGGAAACCCTGGCTTGTAGGCTGCCATGTCGCTCCCGGCCTACAGTCAGGGTAGATGCGCTAGACAGTTTCGGGAGACTGCCCTGTCTCTCCGGACCTACAGACAGGTTGGATGTTCTACTTACACTGCCCTGTCTTTCAGACCCTAGACGAGACTGTGCGCTGCCCTGTCTCTCAGACCCTAGACGAGACAGTACGCTGCGCTGCCTCTCAGACCCTAGACGAGACAGTACGCTGCCCTGCCTCTCAGACCCTAGACGAGACCGTACACTGCCCTGCCTCTCAGTGCCAAGCTGGGCTTTCCTCTCAGCCTCCTCCACGTCCATCTGGAAGCGGTACATGCTGTAGCCATCAGCGCTGTTGATGGAGCTGGCTCGGAGCAGGGAGGACGGGTCGCAGTAGGAGGAGTGTGTGGAGTGGGAGCGTTTAAGTTCTGAATGGTCGACCCCAGCCAGCTTCTCTAGGGCGTTCATCATGCGGCTGTGGATGTCTTCCAACTGAGCCAGGCGAAGGTCCACCGTCTGCAGGGACGCCTTCATGGTGTTCTCCCTCTCATTCACCTCCTCCAGACGCATGGACATGTTCTCCACCCTGGGGGGAGGAAGGAGAGACAGAAGTTTAATATTAGACAAGCTCCTAGAACAACATATTCCTATTCCCCCTGCAGGAAGGAACAGGAGCTTCAAGAACAAACATACTAATACCTCACACTTATAAAATACCAGATTCAAAAACACTTTTGGACATGGTCATTTTAATTTAATGAACCATCTGTCCCATCTTCAGCAGATGTTTTAATTGGGTGGGAGTGTTTTTCAGTGAGCAATGTGATTGGGTGGGATTGTCTTACCGTTCTGATGTGACCTTGATCCTCTGGTCACTGGATGAATGGTGCTCGTCTTCCTTCTCTCTGAAGTACTCCTCCACACACTGCTCCTCAAACTCAAATAGAGCCTTCAGCTCCTCAGGGTTCAACCGTAGCTCTGGAGGGAGACGGCAGGATATCTCTATTAGGTACATTTCTAAAAACAAACATGAAGACAGGATATCTATGCTCTAGTCAGTGGAAGTGGAGTGCTTGTACAGACCCGTGATTGAATGAATGACTGTTAACTTCTTTGGGATAGGGGGCAGTATTTTCACGGCCGGATAAAAAACGTACCCGATTTAATCTGGTTACTACTCCTGCCCAGAAACTAGAATATGCATATAATTAGTAGATTTGGATAGAAAACACTCTAAAGTTTCTAAAACTGTTTGAATGGTGTCTGTGAGTATAACAGAACTCATATGGCAGGCCAAAACCTGAGAAGATTCCATGCAGGAAGTGCCCTGTCTGACAATTTGTTGTCCTTCTGTTGCATCTCTATTGACATTACAGCATCTGAGCTGTAACGTGACATTTTCTAAGGCTTCCATTGGCTCTCTAAAGCCACCAGAAAGTGGAATGGGGTGTCTGCTGTCTCTGGGCAAAGTATAGGAGCAGAGTTTGTAAGTGGTCAGCCTGGGGACAGTGAGACTGGAGATGCACGGTCACGAGAACTCGCCATTTTTTTCTTTCTCTCTTTGAATTAATACAACGTTGCCCGGTTGGAATATTATCGCTATTTTACGAGAAAAATAGCATAAAAATGTATTTTAAACAGCGTTTGACATGCTTCTAAGTACGGTAATGGAATATTTTGAATTTTTTTGTCACGAAATGCGTTTGCGCATTACCCTTTGGATAGTGACCTGAACGCACAAACAAAACGGAGGCATTTGGATATAACTATGGATTATTTGGAACCAAAACAACATTTGTTGTTGAAGTAGAAGTCCTGGGAGTGCATTCTGACGAAGAACAGCAAAGGTAATCAAATCTTTCTAATAGTAATTCTGAGTTTAGGTGACCCCGAAGTTGGCGGATGTCAAAATAGCTAGCCGTGATGGCCGAGCTATGTACTCAGAATATTGCAAAATGTGCTTTCGCCGAAAAGCTATTTTAAAATCGGACATAGCGATTGCATAAAGGAGTTCTGTATCTATAATTCTTAAAATAATTGTTGCGTATTTTGTCAACGTTTATCATGAGTAATTTTGTAAATTCACCGGAAGTTTTCGGTGGGTATGCTAGCTCTGAACATCACATGCGAATGTAAAAAGCTGGTTTTTGATATAAATATGAACTTGATTGAACAAAACATGCATGTATTCTATAACATAATGTCCTCGGAGTGTCATCTGATGAAGATCATCAAATTTAGCTGTGGTTTGGGTTTATGTGACATATATGCTTGCTTGGAAAATGGCTGTGTGATTATTTGTGTCTACGTACTCTCCTAACATAATCTAATGTTTTGCTTTCGCTGTAAAGCCTTTTTGTGGTTAGATTAACAAGAGTCTTATCTTTAAAATGGTGTAAAATAGTTGATTGTTTGAGAAAATTGAATTGTGGTATTTTAGTTGGTTTTGTATTTCGCGCCGTGCGATGCCGTTGGCTGTTGGCTAGGGGTTCCGCTGGCGGAACGGGGTTCCACTGGCGGAACGTCTAGATGCAAGAGGTAACATCTAGACTCTAGAGTCTAAGCCCGGGGGTGGGGTGGGTGGGGTTCTAAGCTAACACATGGAATTGTTTTAAGATGATTTTACCGCGGATTAATTAGCTATTTGATTTTGAATTTTAAGACCCTTTAAGGTATCAAAAATACATTAAAAAATAATTGGATGAAACACTGAATTTGACATTACTGCCATTAGCCAATAGAAACTCATTGAATAACAGATTCACAACATTGAACAACAGATAATCGCCCCCAAAAAACAAAAGGAAGTTTGTTCTGAATATATCTGAGAGATATAAGAAAGACCAGGATATATTTGAATTTTTTTTTACTTGTATTTTTACCCTTATTTTAGGCAGTAAACTACTGTATACAAAAGTATGAGGACACCCCTTCAAATTAGTGAATTCGGCTATTTCAGCCACACTCGTTGCTGACAGGTGTATGAAATCGAGCACACAGCCATTCAATCTCCACAGAGAAACACTGGCAGCAGAATGGACTACTGAATACCTCAGTGACTTTCAATATGGCACCATCATAGAGCTGCCCCGGTTAAATGTAAGTGCTGTTATTGTGAGGAGGAAACGTCTAGGAGCAACAACGGCTCAGCCGTGAAGTGATAGGCCACACAAGCACACAGAACGGGACAGCTGGTACTGAAGCATGTAGCGCGTAAAAATTGTCTGTCCTCGGTTGCAAAACTCACTATCGAGTTCCAAACTGCCTCTGGAAGCAACCTTAGCACAAAAACTGTTCGTTGGGAGCTTCATGAAATGGGTTTCCATGTCTGAGTAGCCGCACACAAGCCTAAGATCACCATGCGCAATGCCAAGTGTTGGCTGGAGCTGTGTAAAGCTCACCACCATTGGACTCTGGAGCAGAGGAAAAATGGTCTCTGGAGTGATTGTTCACGCTTCACTATCCGACAGTCCGACAGATGAATCTGGGTTTGGCGGATGCCAGGAGAACTCTACCTGCCCCCATGCATAGCGCCAACTGTAGAGTTTGGTGGAGGACGAATAATGGACTGGGGCTATTTTTCATGGTTCGGGCTAGGCCCCTTAGTTCCAGTGAAGGGAGATCTTAATGCTACAGCAACCAATGACATTCTAGAGGATTCTGTGCTTCCTACTTTGGCAGCAGTTTGGGGAAGGCCCTTTCCTGTTTCAGCATCACAATTCCCCCGTGCACAAAGCAAGGTCCATACAGAAATGGTTTGTTGAGATCAGTGTGGAAGAAATTGACTGGCCTGCACAGAGCACTGACCTCAACCCCATCGAACACCTTTGGGATGAATTGGAATGTTTACTGTGAGCTAGGCCTAATCTTCCAACATCAATACCAAACCTCACTAATGATCTTCTGGCTGAATGGGAAGCAAGTCCTGAAAGCAATGTTCCAACATCTAGTGGAAAGCATTACCAGAAGATTGGAGGCTATTATAGCAGCAAAGGGGAGAACAACTCCATATTGGAATGACATGCTCGACGAGCAGGTATCTACGGTTAGCTACCCTTCGATCCAAATTCCTACTGCACAGAGGCCACCATAAGTTATGAAACCGGTTAACTACCCTTCCATCCAAACTCCTCCTGCACAACGGCCACCATAAATCATGAAACCAGTTAGATAACCTTCTATAATCAAGTACTGGGAGAAATGTTGCTTGAACAATCTTCCTTCTACTTCCAAAGTGAGGCTGGATTTATTCATATAAATGAAACCAATCTTCATTTCAGCATCTTGTCAGTTTTTCAATGTTTTTTTTTTAAAAGACAGTTTATCATCAATTCATATATCCAAGTACGTATAATGGGGAACTTGCTCAATTTGGGCTCACTTTAATTTGCTAACACGCAGGTCCTCAGGGTCAGTATTACAAGACATAGAAAATAAGATACTAGCATTTAGTTTAAGTTTAAGATCAGTAAGCTATTTTTTAATTAGTGAAAATCATATTGAAGGTCATGAATGGCCTGCTATAATGAGGGGGTAATGGAGTAAACAACTGTTTCATCCGCATAGAGATTAATGTTACAGCTTTTTACAATCCAATATTATTTACATACATAGTGCAGAGAACAGGAACCAAAATCGACCCCTGCAGCACATCTTTCATAAAATTGAGGAAACTACATTTGATGCCGTCAGTAAGCACACATTGTGTCCTGTCAGTTAGATGGTTATTGAACCAATTGCAAGATGATCTACAGTCGTGGCCAAAAGTTTTGAGAATGACACAAATATTAATTTTCACAAAGTCTACTGCCTCAGTTTGTATGATGGCAATTTGCATATACTCCAGAATGTTATTTAAGTGCAATCAGATGAATTGCAATTAATTGCAAAGTCCCTCTTTGCCATGCAAATGAACTGAATCCCCAAAAAACATTTCCACTGCATTTCAGCCCTGCCACAAAAGGACCAGCTGACATCATGTCAGTGATTCTCTCGTTAACACAGGTGTGAGTGTTGATGAGGACAAGGCTGGAGATCACTCTGTCATGCTGATTGAGTTCGAATAACAGACTGGAAGCTTCAAAAGGAGGGTGGTACTTGGAATCATTGTTCTTCCTCTGTCAATCATGGTTACCTTCAAGGAAACACATGTCATCATTGCTTTGCACAAAAAGGGCTTCACAGGCAAGGATATTGCTGCCAGTAAGATTGCACCTAAATCAACCATTTATCGGATCATCAAGAACTTCAAAGAGACCGGTTCAATTGTTGTGAAGGCGGCTTCAGGGCGCCCAAGAAAGTCCAGCAAGCACCAGGATTGTCTCCTAAAGTTGATTCAGCTGCGGGATCGGGGAACCACCAGTACAGAGCTTGCTCAGGAATGGCAGCAGGCAGGTGTGCGTGCATCTGCACGCACAGTGGTGCGAAGACTTTTGGAGGATGGCCTGGTGTCAAGAGGGGCAGCAAAGAAGCCACTTCTCTCTAGGAAAAACATCAGGGACTGACTGCACAAGGTACAGGGATTGGACTGCTGAGGACTGGGCTAAAGGCATTTTCTCTGAATCCCCTTTCCGATTGTTTGGGGCATATGGAAAAAAGCTTGTCCAGAGAAGACAAGGTGAACGCTACCATCAGTCCTGTGTTATGCCAACAGTAAAGCATCCTGAGACAATTCATGTGTGGGGTTGCTTCTCAGCAAGGCAGTGGGCTCACTCACAATTTTGCCTAAGAACACAGCCATGAATAAAGAATGGTATCAACACATCCTCTGTGAGCAACTTCTCACAACCTTCTAGGAACTGTTTGGTGATGAACAATGCCTTTTCCAGCATGATGGAGCACCTTGCCATAAGGCAAAAGTGATAACTAAGTTGCTCGGGGAACAAAACATCGATATTTTGGGTCCATGGCCAGGAAACTCCCCAGACCTTAACTTCTTATGGGTAGGTGGGACGCTAGTGTCAGAAATAGCGATACTAATAATCACTTACCTTTTGATGATCTTCATATGGTTGCAGTCACAAGAGTCCCTGTTACACAATAAATGTTTGTTTTGTTCAATAAAGTCCCTCTTTATGTCCCAAAAGCCCTGTTTTGTTGGCGTGTTTTGTTCAGTAATCCACTGGCTCAAAGGCGGTCACGACATGTAGACGAATACATCCTAATAGTACTGGTAAAGTTTGTCGAAACATGTCAAACAATGTTTATAATTAATCCTCAGGTTGTCTATTGTCTAAATAATCGATAAGATTTCAACCGGACAATAGCGTCTTCAATAGAAAGGAAAAACAACGAACGGCGAGCAATCGGTCACGGGCGCAAAACAGCTCTGGTTCATTCTAGAGTCCACATAGAAAATGGTCTCATTCTTCCTCATTTTTCAGAATACAAGCTTGAAACAATGTCTAAAGACTGTTGACATCTAGTGGAAGCCATAGGAACTGCAATCTGGGTCCTAACCATTTAGATACTGTATAGGCATTCAATAGAGGTGTACCCACATCAAAAATATCCCACTTCCTGGATGGATTTTCCTCAGGTTTTCGCCTGCCATATCAGTTCTGTTATACTCAGACATTATTTTAACAGTTTTGGAAACTTTAGAGTGTTTTCTATCCAATACTACCTAATACTGCATATGCATATCCTAGCTTCTGGGCCTGAAGTAACAGGCAGTTACACCTCATTCATCCAAAATTCAAAATACTGCCCCCTACCCAAAAGAGGTTAATCCCATTGAGATCTTGTGGTCAATCCTCAAGAGGCAGGTGGACAAACAAAACCCCACAAATTCTGACAAACTCCAAGCATTGATTATGCAAGAATGGGCTGCCATCAGTCAGGATGTGGCCCAGAAGTTAATTGACAGCATGCCAGGGCGGATTGCAGAGGTCTTGAAAAAGAAGGGTCAACACTGCAAATATTGACTCTTTGCATCAACTTCATGTCATTGTCAATAAAAGCATTTGACACTTATGAAATGCTTGTAATTATACTTCAGAATTCCAAAGTAACATCTGACAGAAATATCTAAAGACACTGAAGTAGCAAACTTTGTGGAAATTAATATTTGTGTCATTCTCAAAACTTTTGGCCACGACTGTAGGCTTATTTCAGACAACCTTTGAACAAGTAAGACATGTTCAACTGTATCAAATGCCTTCGACAGGTCAATAAGGCAGCACAATGATTTTTATGGTCTAAACAATATAGCACATCATGTAAGACAAGTGTAGCTGCTGAAACAGTGCTATGTCCAGGTCTAAAACCACATTGGTGCTCATTTAAGAATACAATGAGAAGTTAAATCATTTCTAAGCTGAGAGTTGGCCAGGCAAGATAGCCTGGAAATTGGACCGTAGTTATCCAAGCCAGAAGGGTCTCCACCTTTGTGTAAGGAAAATACTTGTGCTGTTTTCCAGATCTTATGGAAACAATTGTCAAGCTAAAATATAGATTAATGTGGCAATATGTAACTTTTTGGGCGACCTGACCAAATTCACATAGAAATGTGAGTTATAGATCTATCTTTCTACTTGAAAGCAAGTCTAAGAAGCTGTAGATCTGTTCTATGTGCGCTATTTCTATGCTTCCTGTTCTTCAGTTTAGTTTTTGCATCTTTCACTTTCAGTTTGTACACCAGCTTCAAACAGCTGAAACAACAATATGTTTGTTTATGGAAAACGTATTTCCAGTGGCTTAGATTGTACAATGATTCTCTACACACTATACTAGCTTATTTTGTCACAAATACTGCAATTAGGCCAACTATTACAGTTTTAGCAACCAGGAGCGATATCTGCATAGTTCAACTTTAATGATAAGTTCGGCAGAAAGCCGCAGCAAAAAGGAATCAAGTGAGTCAGCCCCAGTGGATTTATTTACATCGATCTTCAATAAGGCACTTGTACATTATAGACATCAAGTGATTGAAATGATAAAGAGGAATGTGTATCTGAGAATGTATCGTTGTCTACAACCTGGCTCGAGGTGAGTATAGGACTCCTCTCAGAGTTTTCAGAAGCTATTCTATCAAATAGGTGGCCCTCTGTGGCAAAGTGGTTATTAAAAGCACCACACATTTCCATCTTATCTGTTATGGGAACAGAGGCTGTCATAACCTGCTGGGGTAATGGAGTTTTGTTTCAGAGATGTGACTACATTCCATAAAGCAGCTGGATTCACACCATTCTCAGATACACAGTTCAAAAAGCTTGTTTATTTTGCTTTTCTAACCAGGGATAGACATCTATTTCTCAAGCGTCTGAAGAACTGCCAGTCAGTGGTAGAATCAGTCAGCCTTAGCCCAGACGTAGAATCAGTCAGCCTTAGCCCAGACGTAGAATCAGTCAGCCTTAGCCCAGACGTAGAATCAGTCAGCCTTAGCCCAGACGTAGAATCAGTCAGCCTTAGCCCAGACGTAGAATCAGTCAGCCTTAGCCCAGACGTAGAATCAGTCAGCCTTAGCCCAGACGTAGAATCAGTCAGCCTTAGCCCAGACGTAGAATCAGTCAGCCTTAGCCCAGATGTAGAATCAGTCAGCCTTAGCCCAGATGTAGAATCAGTCAGCCTTAGCCCAGACGTAGAATCAGTCAGCCTTAGCCCAGACGTAGAATCAGTCAGCCTTAGCCCAGACGTAGAATCAGTCAGCCTTAGCCCAAGCTAAATTTCTCTCCTGAAGTTTCTGATAGTTCATGCATGCACCATGAATTATCTCTATGCTTTACCCCTAGCTTCTTGAACGGTGCATGCTTATCAGTAATAGAGTTGAGCAAAGAAGTAAATAATGTTGAGCCTGATCCGAGTCAGAGATGCCAACCATATTATCTCTCAAGAGAATTCTTGTTGGTTATTGTCACAGCCGTGTATATCCCCCTCAAGCTGATACCACGACGGCCCTCAAGGAACTTCACTGGACTTTATGCAAACTGGAAACCATATATCCTGAGGCTGCATTTATTGTAGCTGGGGATTTTAACAAAGCAAATTTGAGAACAAGGCTACCTAAATTTTATCAGCATATTGATTGTAGCACTCGTGCAGGCAAAACTCTGGATCACTGCTACTCTAACTTCCGTGATGCATACAAGGCCCTCCCCCGCACTCCTCTTGACCATGACTCCATTTTGCACCTCCCTTCCTATAGGCAGAAACTCAAACAGGATGTATCAGAGATAAGGACTATTCAACGCTGGTCTGACCAATCGGAATCCACGCTTCAAAACTGAAAGCGCAATCCACCGCATTTAACCATGGAGAGGTGACTGGGAATATGGCCAAATACAAACCAATCAAACAAGCGAAATGTCAGTAGAGACAAAGTGGAGTCGCAGTTCAATGGCTCAGACATGAGACGTATGTCTACAGTCAATCATGGACTACAAAAAGAAAACCAGCCTCGTCACAGAGACCGACTTCTTGCTTCCAGGCAAACTAAACCCCTTCTTAGCCCGCTTTGAGGATAATACAGCGCCACCGATGCCAAGGACTGTGGGCTCTCCTTCTGTGGCTGATGTGACGTGTTAACCCTCGCAAGAGTGCCGGCCCAGACGGCATCCCTAGCCGCGTCCTCAGAGCATGTGCTGACCAGCTGGCTGGTGTGTTTAATCGCTCCCTATCCCAGTTTGCTGTCCCCACATGCTTCAAGATGGCCACCATTGTTCCTGTTCCCAAAAAGGCAAAGGTAACTGAACTAAATGACTATCGCCCCATAGCACTCATTTCTGTCATCATGAAGTGCTTTGAAAGACTAGTCAAGGATCATATCACCTCTACCTTACCTGACACCCTAGACCTACTTCAATGTGCGTACCGCCCCAATAGGTCCACAGACGATGCAATCGCCATCACACTGCACACTGCCCTATCCCATCTGGACAAGAGGAATACCTATGTAAGAATGCTGTTCATTGACTACAGCTCAGCATTCAACACCATAGTACCCTCCAAGTTCTGTGCAAGTGGGTCCTGGAATTCCTGACGGGCCGCCCCAGGTGGTGAAGGTAGGAAACAACATCTCCACTTCGCTGATCCTCAACACTTAGGCTCCACAAGGGTGTGTTCTCAGCCCTCTCCTGTACTCCCTGTTCACCCATGACTGCGTGGGCATGCATGCCTCCAACTCAATCATCAAGTTTGCAGACGACACAACAGTAGTAGGCTTGATTACCAACAACAACGAGACAGCCTATAGGGAGGAGGTGAGGGCACTCGGAGTGTTGTGTCAGGAAAACAACCTCTCACTCAACGTCAACAAGACAAAGGAGATGATCGTGGACTTCAGGAAACAGCAGAGGGAGCACCCCCCTATCCACATCGACGGGACAGCAGTGGAGAGGGTGGAAAGTTTCAAGTTCCACGGCGTACACATCACGGACAAACTGAAATGGTCCACACACACCTCAGGAGGCTGAAGAAATTTAGCTTGTCAACTAAAACCCTCACAAACGTTTACAGATGTACAATTGAGAGCAACCTGTCGGGCTGTGTCACCGCCTGGTACTGCAACGCCCACAACAGCAGGGCTCTCCAGAGGGTGGTGCGGTCTGCACAACGCATCACTGGGGGCAAACTACCTGCCCTCCAGGACGCCTAAAGCAACTGATGTCACAGGAAAGGCAAAAAGAAAATCAAGGACAACAACCACCCGAGCCACTGCCTGTTCACCCCACTACCATCCAGAAGGCGAGGTCAGTACAGGTGCATCAAAGCTGGGACCGAGAGACTGAAAACAGCTTCTATCTCAAGGCCATCAGACTGTTAAAACAGCCATCACTAACACGGAGAGGCTGCTGCCTACATACAGACTTGAAATCATTGGCCATTTTAATAAATGGATGTTACGTTCCCCAGTTTCTGTGTTGTTATGGGTTTGTATGTGTTTATGTGTGTATTTCAGGAAATGGCTTCCTGAAGTCCAAAGCAGCTGATTGGTCGCCCCCATTGCTAATTGGAGCTCTGATCCCGCCCTCTTGTCAGGGGATACAGCTGTCTTCAATTACAGACTCCTTCTGCAGCTGGATATAAGCCAGTGTTTCTTTGTTAGGGTGGAGAGAGCTTCTTTGATGTCTTGTGTTGGTTGTTGCTCAGCCAGTTTTGGTAAAGTATTTTGTAGCTGGTCCTGCTGAGGTATGTTTATGTTAAAAAAAATGTTTTGATTATTGAAATTGTTCACTTTAAGTTTGTATTATTCTGTTTTTGTTCCCGGGGAGAAGGGGAAGGCTCCTTGGGAGTACTTAGGCAAGAGGCCTGCCGGCATACATAACCCGCAGTATTTAATATGTCTATGCACACTAGGTAAGACCTGGGCGGACCGTCCCCTGTATTTCAAATCAAGTCAACGTTTATTTGTCACGTGCGCCGAATACAACAGGTATTACAGTGAAATGCTTACTTACAGGCTCTAACCAATAGTGCAAAAAAGGTGTTAGGTGAACAATAGGTAAGTAAAGAAATAAGACAGGCTATACACAGTAGCGAGGCTACATACAGACACCGGTTAGTCGGGCTGATTGAGGTAGATATGGTTAAAGTGACTATGCAGTTAGTGTGCCAGGTGGCGCTAAGAATAGGTAGGTAGGAGAGGGAGCTTTAACTTTTACTTACTTTGCTTTGGTTCCGTCCAGCCCCTTTTCCCCATGTGAAGGAAATAAATTCCCTGTAAATGGTAAAACACTCTGCCTCTGTCATCCTTACCCGCACCTGCAATCCCATACCTCTTTCACTCCACGGGGAGTTGAGTGTATCAGGGTGTTGCTTTCTCCCCTCCAAGAGGCGTGCGTAACAATGGATCACTAGTCACTTTAATAATGTTTACATATCTTGCATTACTCATCTCATATGTGTATATACTGTATTTTATACCATCTATTGCATCTTGCCTATGCTGCTCTGTCGTTGCTCATCCATATATGTATATATTCCTTTGTGTGTATTAGGTAGTTGTTCTGGAATTGTTAGATTTTTGCAGCCCTGTCAGAACTAGAAGCACATGCATATCGCTACACTCGCAATAACATCTGCTAAACATGTGTATGTGACCTATTTGGTCACTGAACTCATTAGCAAACATTTCATTGGCTGTGTACTTATGAGGGGAGTTGATCAAAATAATATCTGAAACATTTTCAGGGTGTTTACAGTTGGTTCAGTTGCGTTAGATTTAGCTCAATGCAGATATATTTTGGAAGCTGGCATCAACCAATTATAATTAAGATCACCCAAAATGTATAATTCAGATGTAATATAGTTAGCAAGTCAGGCAATCAGCTACGAGCACATGTTGAAATGGTAATCAAGGCCATCTTGTGAACAAACTCTCTACTGTCATCTTTGTATGCTGGAGCTGAGTAACCAGTAGCCGGTTCCAAGTAGATTGGTGACGGGGGAGGTGCTGAGGGGCAGAGTGCCCATCCTCTGGAAGGGCACACCTTAGCTGAGTCATGACTGTCCTAGGTAGGTCCCACTGATGTGGTGAGGGGCAGACCGTGTCCAGGCGTGGGCGTAAGAGGTCCACATGGTCTGAAAGGGTTGGTCGTACCAGTATCTAGGCAGAGACTCTGGGTAGGTTGCTCGTCGACCTTGGGGAGGCTTTCTGCCCTGGTTCCTGGGCCATGGTCAGCTGCAGGCAGTCACCCATTCTACATCTTGCTCAGCACCTCCAGGAGATCTGCATGGTCGCCTGAGGCCTATGACTTGGGCTCTGATTCTTCTGGGGATTGAACAGTGCTTGGCGCTGTTCAGTTGAGTTGGTCGAGGGCTTCAACTGCTTGCGTAACTAGTCAGGACCGACCTGATCCAAGACCAGAAATTGGCTGGGGAACTGAGCGTACTGTGAGCAGACCCTACTGGTCATTTCTCAGATTTCTCCAGGGTAATTGTCTCTAACCTGTCTCAAAGGACCATGAAAAAGAGCGCCACTTGGTGGTTGGAGAACTCAGAAGTTTACACTAGATACAATCGACGTGTCCCCGGTCACGAGACA
This sequence comes from Salmo salar, assembly GCF_965601325.2. Lineage (NCBI taxonomy): Eukaryota > Metazoa > Chordata > Actinopteri > Salmoniformes > Salmonidae > Salmo > Salmo salar. Next base: position 126,741,156 of record NC_138300.1, read on the forward strand.
TGCTCAAGTCACTCTTATTGCAACAAGCAAACACACAGCATTGAATTGTAGTACTAGGGTTGATAATGGTGGAAAGGATTATGATAGTCATTTTGGTGCCAGAGGAGATGGCTGCCATTTTACGGTCTCCTAACAAATTGTGCTGTTATTTTGCGTTATTTTGTAACGGTTGTCGTTGTGTAGAGCGGACCAAGGCGCAGCGGGTTGCATGTTCATTATTATTTATTAAATAAATGTGAACACAGAAACATGAAAACAAAGAACGGCAGACCGACAGTTTCACAGGCTAATACTCACAGCAGTGCGAAATACAACAACCCACAACCCCAGGAGAAAAACACACTCCTAATATATTACTCCCAATCAGGAACAACGATAACCAGCTGTTCCTGATCGGGAGCCACACAGACTAACAAAGAAACAGACATACTAGAAAAACCATACAACACAACCCTACTGCCACGTCCTGACCAAAATCTAATACAATTACTCCCTCTGCTGGTCAGGACGTGATATTTGTAATTTATTTTGTACATAATGTTTCTGCCACCGTCGCTTATGACCGAAAAGAGCTTCTAGATATTAGGACGGTGATTACACACCTCGTACTGGACAAAGATTTTTCTTTAATGAGTCAGACACAAAATATTTATTTCAGATACCTGATAAAGCCTGTCATTGGCAGGAGAATGAGATAGAGATATCGGGGACATAGGTCGGACTCCCTCAAGGCTCCGATGGCGAGTGGGTAATCTGCCATCAGTCCTATTAGCCAACGTACAATCATTTGATAACAAAATAGATGAGCTACGATCACGAATATCCTACCTACCAACGGAACATTAAAAACTGTAATATGTTGGACAGAGTCGTGGCTGAACGACGACATGAATAACATACAGCTGGCTGAGTTGTCGGTCCATCGGCAAGATAGAACAGGGTGGCGTCTGTGTATATTTGTAAACAACAGCTGGTGCACGAAATCTAATATTAAGGGAGTCTCAAGTTTTTCCTCACCTGAGGTAGAGTATCTCATGATAAGCTGTAGACCATGTTATTTAGCAAGAGTTTTCATCTATATTTTTCGTAGCTGTTTACCACCACAAACCGATGCTGGCACTAAAACCGCACTCAATGAGCTGTGTAAGGACATAAGCAAACAGGAAAACGCTCATTCCTAGTGGCCGGGGACATTAATGTAGGGAAACTTTAATACGTTTTACCTTTTACGTAACTTCTACCAACATGTTAAATGTGCAACCAGAATGTAATGCAGGAAGCACCAATGAAGTCATCAGATGACACAGATGCTAAGCTACAGGACTGTATTGCTAGCACAGACTGGAATATGTTCCAGGATTCTTCCGATGGCATTGAGTACACATCAGTCACTGGCTTCATCAATGCATCAATGACATCATTCCCACAGTGTCTGTACGTACGCAAGCCATGGATAATAGGCAATATCCTTACTGAGCTTAAGGGCAGAGCTGCCGCTTTCAAGGAGCGGGACTCTAACCCAGATGCTTATAAGAAATCCCGCTATGCCGTCTGACAACCATCAAATGGGCAAAGCGTCAATACAGAGCTAAGAATGAATCGTAGTACACCGGCTCTGACGCTCGTCAAATGTGGCAGGGCTTGCAAACTATTACAGACTACAAAGGGAAGCACATTCGCAAGCTGCCCAGTGTCACGAGCCTACCAGACAAGCTAAATTACTTCTATGCTCGCTTCGAGGCAAGCAACACTGACGCATGCATGAGAGCATCAGATGTTCAGGACGACTGTGTGATCCTCTCTCCATAGCCAACGTGAGTAAGACCTTTCAACAGGTCAACCTTCACAAGGCCGCAGGGCCAGACGGATTACCAGGACGTGTACTCTGAGCATGCGTTGACCAACTGGTGTTAGAGAATTTCCAGTCATCTGGTGATTTAAAAAAAAAAAAAATGTATTTTATTATTTTATTTTTTTTCAGTACATATACTGTTCTCTTTGAAGTAGAAAGAGGAATCGATATAAGTTTAAGTATTAGACATGTGTAAGCAGAATTAAGGCTGAGGCCATGTGAGTGAACAAAGCTGGATCAACATCGCATTAACCATTAGACATGTAAGAAACAGAACGTAAGCTAAATCTGTATGGATGAGGCAAGGTAGACCAACAAGATGTGACTGGTCTGAGCCATATCTGATCTTGTGAAGGCTACTGGACATGCACATGGGTTAATCATACATAGACAACATCGGCCTGAACATGTGAAGACCTTTGGACAGGAACATTAGCTAATCAGTTATATGCACCAGTAGGAGTGTGCATGTTATGCCACCAATATAATCTATGCCCCAATGTCTGAGCCAATAAGAGAATGGAAACTAAGCAAGACAACAAGATTCATAAAGTGGAGTGACGATGTTACCTAAGGGTCAGACTGTGTAGAAGCCAAGTACAAAGAATGGAGAGTCAGTTCTTCCATGGAATCGCTCTGCTTTCTTACTTTCTGTAATAAAGTCTATTTGAATTCACAAGGTCCGGTATCTGAGAAATATTTGATTCAATATTTCCACCACTCTGGCAAGTGTCTTTACTGACATTTTCAACCTGTCCCTCACTGAATTTGTAATACCAACATGTTTCAAAAAGACCACCATAGTCCCTGTGCCCAGGAACACTAAGGTAACCTGCCTAAATGACTACCGACCCATAGCACTGACGTCTGCAGCCATGAAGTGCTTTGAAAGGCTGGTCATGGCTCACATCAATGCCATTATCCCAGAAACCCTAGACCCACTCCAATTTGCATACCGCCCAAACAGATCCACAGATGATGCAATCTCTATTGCACTCCACACTGCCCTTTCCCACCTGGACAAAAGGAACACCTATGTGAGAATGCTATTCATTGCCAACACGCCCTCAAAGCTCATCACTAGGCAAAGGACCCTGGGACTACACACCTTCCTCTGCAAAAGAATCCTGGATTCCTGACGGGCTGCCCCTAGGTGATAAGGGTAGGCAACGAAACATCTTCCATGCTGATCCTCAATACGGGGGCCCCTCAGGGGTGTGTGCTCAGTCCCCTCCTGTACTCCATGTTCACTCATGACTGCATGGCCAGGCATGACTCCAACGCCATCACTAAGTTTGCAGACGACACAACAGTTGTAGGCCTAATCACCAACAGCGATGAGACGGCCTATAGGGAGGAGGTCAGAGACCTGGCTGTGTGGTGCCAGGACAACAACCTCTTACTCAATGTGATCAAGACAAAGGAGATGATAGTGGACTACAGTAAAAAGAGGACCGAGCACGCCCCCTTTCTCACTGACGGGGCTGCAGTGGAGCAAATTGAGAACTTCAAGTTCCTTGGTTTCCACATCACCAACAAACTATCATGGTCCAAAGACAGTTGTGAATAGGGCACTACAGAGCCTATTACCCCTCAGGAGACTGAAAAGATTTGGCATGGGTCCTCAGATCCTCAAAAGGTTCTACAACTGCACCATTGAGCGCACCCTGACTGTTTTCATCACTGCCTGGTATGGCAACTGCTCGGTCTCTGACCGCAAGGCACTACAGAGGGTTGTGCGTATGGCCCAGTTCATCACTGGGGCCAATCTTCCCAACATCCAGGACCTCTATATCAGGTGGTGTCAGAGGAAAGCCCTAACAATTGTCAAATACTCCATCCACCCTAGTCATAGACTGTTCTCTCTGCTACCGCATGGCAAATGGTACCAGAGCGCCAGTCTAGGTCCAAAAGGCTTCTTAACCTCACTAGGGTTGGGGGCACTATTTTCACCTCTGGATGAAAAGCATGCCCAAAGTAAACTGCCTGCTACTCAGGCCCAGAAGCTAGGATATGCATATAATTAGTCGATTTGGATAGAAAACACTCAAGTTTATAAAACTTTAAAAATAATGTGTGTGTTTAACCTCTTATGGCTAGGGGGCAGTATTTTCACGGCTGGATAAAAAACGTACCCGATTTTAATCTGGTTACTAATCCTACCCAGTAACTAGAATATGCATATACTTATTATATATGGATAGAAAACACCCTAAAGTTTCTAAAACTGTTTGAATGGTGTCTGTGTATAACAGAACTCAAATGGCAGGTCAAAACCTGAGAGATTCCTTTACAGGAAGTGGCCTGTCTGACCATTTCTGGAACTTCTTTGCCATCTCTATCTTTTACTAAGGATCTCTGCTCTAACGTGACACTTCCTACGTCGTCCATAGGCGCTCAGAGCCCGGGAAAAACCTGAATGTCGTCATCCCAGCCCCAGGCTGAAACACATTATCGCCTTTCTCAAGTGGCCGATCAAGGGACTCTGGGCTTAGGCGCGTGACCTGGCCGCCCCCGTCTTTGTGATTTTTTTTTTTCCTCTGTTTGCCGAAAAGGAGATTCCCGGTCGGAATATTATCGCTTTTCTACGAGAAATGGCATAAAAATTGATTTTAAACAGCGGTTGACATGCTTCGAAGTACGGTAATGGAATATTTAGAATTTTTTTGTCACGAATTGCGCCATGTGCGCGACCCTTCACCATTCGGATATAACGATGGATTATTTTGGACCAAACCAACATTTGTTAATGAAGTAGCAGTCCTGGGAGTGCATTCTGATGAAGACAACAAAGGTAATGAAACTTTTGTAATAGTAAATCGGAGTTTGATCAGGGCTAAACTTGGTCGGTGTCTAAATGGCTAGCCGTGATGGCTGGGCTATCTACTGAGAATATTGCAAAATGTGCTTTCACCGAAAAGCTATTTTAAAATTGGACATATCGAGTGCATAGAGGAGTTCTGTATCTATAATTCTTAAAATAATTGTTATGTTTTTTTGAACGTTTATCTTGAGTAATTTTGTAAATTCACCGGATGTTTGCGCGGGGTATGCTAGTTCTGAACGTCACATGCTAATGTAAAAAAGCTGGTTTTTGATATAAATATGAACTTGATTGAACAAAACATGCATGCATTGTATAACATAATGTCCTAGGGTTGTCATCTGATGAAGATCATCAAAGGTTAGTGCTGCATTTAGCTGTGGTTTTGTTTTTTGTGACATTATATGCTAGCTTGAAAAATGGGTGTCTGATTATTTCTGGCTTGGTACTCTGCTGACATAATCTAATGTTTTGCTTTCGCTGTAAAGCCTTTTTGAAATCGGACAGTGTGGTTAGATAAAGGAGAGTCTTGTCTTTAAAATGCTGTGAAATAGTTATATGTTTGAAAAATTGAAGTTTTTGTATTTTTGAGGAATTTGTAATTCGCGCCACGCCTATCATTGGATATTGGAGCAGGTGTTCCGCTAGCGGAACGTCTAGATGTTAGAGGATAACAGAACTGAAATGGCATGCGAAAACCTGAGGAAAATCCATCCAGGAAGTGCCATTATTTTGAAGTGGCTGTTTTTCCAATGTAAGGGAAGACCCCCCTGAAATGGACAAAATGAATGGCAACATATTGGCACTGTACGAAACATATACACGGTGTCCAATACCACTCAAATGGACGGCATTTCATTCAAAGCTTATGGCAATGTCATATGGCAAATGCCAAGTGTCGCACAGCAAACATCCAATAGATGGCGAGCGCGCTCCACCGTAAATGTTCATATTGCAAAGTCAGTTTCCAAACCCAAATGTTAGTGAACCATGTCCAAATGGCATTTATACTGCCCAAATGATATATAGCACTATGTTAAGCCATGAATCAACCTAGATGGTGTATTTGTCATGTTGAGGGAGAAGTGGGACTCTGTCGTTTTTTTAACAATTTAAAAAAAAGTCAAATGACTAGGGCCACCGCCTACTGGATGGGCATGGGTGGGGGGTGCTCCCTACCCAACCGTGGACCCCTTGCACCTCCCTAAAGGCATTAAAAAAATGTTTTAAATGTTCTCCTGGTAACAAGTTCCAATCACCAGGCGCATGGCTGTCCATTTGCAATATGTTTCAATGGGCATTTAACATCACGAATTTGACATGCTCAAAAATACTGCGGCAATGCGTAATTGACTGGCCCGATGAACTCAGGATGGCCGGGCATTGATTCTGGTTCCTGTCCATTGCTCGTTGGTGTTGATTTCAGAATGTCAATTTGGTCTATCACTGTTTAAACATATTTCAAATGGACAAAAGTCAGCAAGCAAGTCACCATCCATCAGTCAATTAGATATCATTCTGACTCAACTGACACCACACCTACTTTTTCCAACTCGTTTAGAAGCCAACTATCACATATTTCAAAGCAGGCCCAAAATTCACAGTGCCTTCTGTTTAAACCATAATAAAAACATAAAACATGTAGTTACGTTCTAGTTGCGGGTCCAGTTCTGACATTATGCGTATGCCTAGCTGAGGCAACCCCGAATCCCAAGTTACGGCTCGATAGGTCATTTGGAGCCCGAGCAGCGACCTTAATTGGTGCTGAAATCCACATTTTCCAGGCGTTGCTACGAGGTCCTTGAATGAGCTGTCGAACAGAAATTTTAGGGTCTGTCTCTACGGGCCGAGGCGGTTACAATGTACCTAGTCTTGCGACTCTGGGACTTTTCTAAATGTTGTCATTTTTGTGATGGTCAAAATGTATTGAAGTTATTGGAAATGTACGAGGCTGTTTCTCAGTCTGAGAACCTTCTAGAGCCACAACTCACTGTGCACTATCGCCTTGAGCTCTAGAACAGGTTTCTAAAGTTTCAGAGTTCTAGGTCTGACGGTTCTTTGATAGTTTGAACAAAGGTAACTATTGCAGGCTCTGTGTGTCTGTAAGCTCCACACTCTGTTACTCTGTCTTTTCTGTGTTTTGTGAGATTTTCTTGGAATCTGATGGGAGAAATGACTGATTTACAGTTCATGAGGGTTACCTAGTCACACGTGAAGTTTTGGAAAGATGTGACTTTTTTAACCCTTCGAAACAGCCACTGTGACCCCAATTTAAGGCACTTCCGGTTGGCACAGGAAGCTTAAAGTAAACACATATCCTCATTGGGGTAGGCTTTTACAGAATCCTGAGTTTAAAGTCTATGTTAAGAACTGACTGATTTAGACAGGGTTGAATGCAGTGATTTTCACAATCTGCAGGTTTGGTATATCAAAACACCTTTAGGGTGAATTTAACCACTTCCGGTTGCTCCAGGAAGCTTAGAATCAACACAGGTAGACTTCATCGTGACTTGATGAATTGTCATCGAAGACAGATTCATAAGGCATTCATAACCCACATAGGCTTCAGGTTGAATTTAGGGGAGCAGGCAATGTATTCCTATGGGGAGAGAAGTCATTGCAAACTGTTGCTGTAAACACCTTCTTTTCACTGTTAGGGGTTAATTCCACATGGTCAAGGTTAGGCTTGCACAGATTGGGAGGACCTCAGGAACGTTCCTGAGGTCGAATTATGCTTCCTACCCTAATGGTTCTCCCGCTGTCACCCAAAAGCATCTTAAATTTAGGGCCATGCTTCACTTTGGGCCTTTTTTTCAAGGTCGCTGTGCTCAGACAGCGAGCTACAGTCAAGCGGGGCATCTTGTTGAACTTGGCACAGCCTAGAGATTATGGTAATGCCATTACAAGCTCTGTGTTATTAAGCCACGCACTGTGTCACTCCATCCTTGGTGTGTGTGTGTGTGTGTGTTTGTGTGTTTTTTTTTCTTTGACATCTGTTGGAGAAATGACTGATTTACAGTTCATGAGGGTTGCCTAATCACACATATGATGTTTTGGAAAGATGTGACCTTTTCAACCCTGAACAGCTAATCAAAGGGCTACCCAGACCCTTCTTTTACGCTGTTGCTACTCTGTTTATTATCTATACATGGTCACTTTAACGCTACCTACATGTACATATTACCTCGACTAACCGGTGTCCCCGCCCATTGACTCTGTACCGGTTCCCCCTGTATATAGCCTCGCTATTGTTATTTTACTGCTGCTGTTTAATTATTTGTTACTTTTATTTTCTACTTATCTATTTTTTTACTTAAAAAACATTTTACTTTTTAACTTCTTAAATAATTGTTGGTTAAGGGCTTGTAAGTAAGCATTTCACTGTAAGGTCTACACCTGTTGTATTCTCCTAAGTGACAAATAACGATTTGATTTGAAATTAGACCAACTTTTATGCCTGTGTGCTTCTAAAAATGTGTGCACAGACCCCAACCAGGCAGTGTGAAGTGTGATGGGCTATATAGGATTCATAGTTTTGACATTGTGTGATTACTTTACCAGCTAGGAAGCAAAACAGCAGAAATACTTTATTTTACTATAAATGTGATCATACTTGACTTTTTATTTTTTTTTGCAAGCGAGAGTAAAATGCTCGCACCGTGGCGCTCTTATGTGGTCTTAACGTGCATAGGGAAATAAACATCTTACACGCCAATATCTACCCACATTTTGCAGGTGGCGGGTGTTCTTTTGAAGTCCTAAACATATTCTATTCTTATTTAAAATAAATGTGACCCAAAAATAACCCCAAAACGATCATTTTAGATTATGTAGAAAAGCAGGAAACAAGCTTTAGATGCCCAAACAATTCTAAGGGAAGACCTTCAGAAGCCCCGCCAGGTTATGTCCACCCCACTTCTAAAACCAAAGTTGCACCCCTGAGCATGACAATGGTTGGCTGGAACAGGCAACTTACTTTGCATTGATGCACTAGCACAACACTATGATGGGGAAAAGTGTTCAGAGTTTGTGCCATCCAGTATGCACTCATCTTTGTAATCCACTTGACTGAAAATATCTACATCACTCTGCACTAAGGACCGTTTGTGGAACTATGCTTTTAGTAAACATCCCTGACTAGGAGTTTTTTCAATGCTACTCTAGTTACTTTAATGAAAAAGACACTCACTGAGTCCTCTGTCCTTCTCGTTCAGATCTCCATCGTTCTTCTTGGTGCAGCGAAAGCTTCTGAACAGGAGGTAGAGGTGGCTGAACACGATGAGGGGCGGAGGGAGGATCGGACGGTCATGGAAGATCATAATCAGCTGATATCTCTGGAACTTCCAGATCTGGTTGGAGATGGCCTTCACCTCCATAAAAGTGTTGCTGTGGGAGAGGAGGTGCAGGTCAGTAGAGAGTTATAGCTGACCCTAGCTAACCTTAATGCTGACCCTAACTGACCCTGGCCCTAACTAAACTTGACCCTGGCCCTAACTAATCCTGGCCCTAACTAATCCTGGCCCTAACTAACACTAACTCTGACCCTAACTCTACCTAACCTTGCAAGGTGGGGGGGAATAAGACAGATGCCTTATTTTAGATACTATTTGAAGAGGCTTTTGACGATGGCCAGAGGCGTGCGACCCACGTGACTAAATAGCGAGCTGTGACTCAGTGGTCTGATAACTCAGGCTTGGAAAAGGGGAAGTTAGCTCAAGTGTTTAGCAACTTTTAGACTGGTTCTCATATGCACGCTATTTGCATGCTCAACGCCCTCGCACGCTTCCTCGTCAATTTGCTATGCCCCGACTAGAGAGGTAAACAAGCCAAGCTAAAGATAGTCTAGCTAACTGAAACTGTGGGAAGAAAAACTCTGATGGACCTTTCTGAAAAAGAGATAGAGACGACACTGCCACATTGTAACGACCAATTTAGGGATTGAATTAAAATAGAAGCAACTTGAAGCATTTCAAGCCTTTGTGTGAGGGGTGGATGTATAGCTAGCTAGTTCTAGTCTTCAAGAAGCTAGGAAAACAGTCAGTGGTGTCCCCGCTAAAGGCTGCAAAGGACAGAGGACCAAATCCGTGAGGCAATAGCTCTGGGTCTCAGAGCGGTAGTTGTGGAGGAAGACAAAAACGCTATATGGGAGGGTGCATGCAACTGTGTCTTCGGAAGTCCAGAGAGCTGGTTGGGGAAGACATTTTACATTTACATTTTAGGCATTTAGCAGATGCTCTTATCCAGAGAGACTTAGTGCATTTATCTTGATAGGATCGGACCCTTTTTTAAAAATGTTTTCCTAAAATGACATACCCAAATCTAACTGCCTGTAACTCAGGACCTGAAGCAAGGATATGCATATTATTGATACCATGGCTTTCCATACCAACCATACCATGGCTTTCACACATTAGATCTGGTAAAAGATATTCCAAAGGAAAAAACATGCGTTTATATTTTTTTATAATCTTCTTTGAAATGCAAGAGAAAGTTCACAAAGTATTATTCCAGTTAAGGGGCAATTTAGATTTTGGTCACTAGATGGCAGCAGTGTATGTGCAAGGTTTTAGACTGATCCAATGAACCATTATATGTATGTTCAAAATGTTGTATCAAGACTGTCCAAATGTGCCTAATTGGTTTATTAATACATTTTCATAACTGTGCACTCTCCTCAAACAATAGCATGGTATTCTTTCACTCTAATAGCTACTGTAAATTGAACAGTGCAGTTAGATGAACAAGAATTTAAGCTTTCTGCCAATATCAGATATGTCTATGTCCTGGGAAATGTTCTTGTTACTTACAACCTCATGCTAATCGCATTAGCCTACATCAGCTCAACCGTCCCGTGGGGGGACACCGATCCCGTAGAGGTTTTAAGATGGCTAGGTGGGACAACCACATGTCATAGCTACTTTATTGAAGAAAAATTAACTTACTATCAGCAGTCAGTGCTAGTAGACAGCGAGAGATGTCTTGGTCTCAGTGCTATACAGTTCTAAAATCATTTGAATCTTTGTGGATGAAGTCCATGTGACCTATCTTCCTAAACCTTGATTTGATTTACCTATGGTACAATGACCTAGAACTGTACTTTGACAGCAACGAATGGCACTGAGATGGATACATGTAATGTCAGAATGGAAATTATGGTGACTGTTGCACCAGTGAATTATTGATTGAAAGTTTTGTATCTGTATAAATGTAACGAGTAAGAAGTGTTTGTTTGCATGAGGTATTTGCATGATCGGCCTATAAAACATTGATTATCCTAAATAAAGTGATATAACTGCATCAGAAATGACGGGGGACAGGCAGCATAAGGGCTGAAAGAGGCACTACAGAAAGTACTTTTACTGGAAGTAAACTATGGGAACCCCACACGTAACATTGTCTTATGCTAGAACTACTACTGTAGCATAGTATTCAAATATATTGTTACCAACTATATATTTATTCTGAATGAGGATGGGAATTACAAGTCTATAGCCTACTTTTTATCACAGTCTGCACTCTAACAATAGTATCTTTCTGTAGGGGTCACAACTCAAAATGAAAACCTGCCTATCAAATGATATTGGCCACATGAGTCGAATACAACAGGTGTAGACTTTACAGTGGAATGCTTACTTATGAGCCCATGGGAAACAGTGTAGTGTTAAAAAGTAAGACAAATATAAAAAATTAACTAGTAAAACATAAAAACATAACATGGCTATACAGAGGAAGTACCAGGTAATAGCATGGCTATATACAAGGAGAACCAGGTAATAGCATGGCTATATACAAGGAGTACCAGGTAATAGCATGGCTATATACAAGGAGTACCAGGTAATAGCATGGCTATATACAAGGAGTACCAGGTAATAGCATGGCTATATACAAGGAGAACCAGGTAATAGCATGGCTATATACAAGGAGAACCAGGTAATAGCATGGCTATATACAAGGAGAACCAGGTAATAGCATGGCTATATACAAGGAGTACCAGGTAATAACATGGCTATATACAAGGAGTACCAGGTAATAGCATGGCTATATACAAGGAGAACCAGGTAATAGCATGGCTATATACAAGGAGAACCAGGTAATAGCATGGCTATATACAAGGAGAACCAGGTAATAGCATGGCTATATACAAGGAGAACCAGGTAATAACATGGCTATATACAAGGAGTACCAGGTAATAGCATGGCTATATACAAGGAGTACCAGGTAATAGCATGGCTATATACAAGGAGTACCAGGTAATAGCATGGCTATATACAAGGAGAACCAGGTAATAGCATGGCTATATACAAGGAGAACCAGGTAATAGCATGGCTATATACAAGGAGAACCAGGTAATAGCATGGCTATATACAAGGAGAACCAGGTAATAGCATGGCTATATACAAGGAGAACCAGGTAATAGCATGGCTATATACAAGGAGAACCAGGTAATAGCATGGCTATATACAAGGAGAACCAGGTAATAGCATGGCTATATACAAGGAGAACCAGGTAATAGCATGGCTATATACAAGGAGAACCAGGTAATAGCATGGCTATATACAAGGAGAACCAGGTAATAGCATGGCTATATACAAGGAGTACCAGGTAATAGCATGGCTATATACAAGGAGAACCAGGTAATAGCATGGCTATATACAAGGAGTACCAGGTAATAGCATGGCTATATACAAGGAGAACCAGGTAATAGCATGGCTATATACAAGGAGAACCAGGTAATAGCATGGCTATATACAAGGAGTACCAGGTAATAGCATGGCTATATACAAGGAGTACCAGGTAATAGCATGGCTATATACAAGGAGTACCAGGTAATAGCATGGCTATATACAAGGAGTACCAGGTAATAGCATGGCTATATACAAGGAGTACCAGGTAATAACATGGCTATACACAAGGAGTACCAGTACTAAGTCAATCTGCAGAGGTACGAGGTAATTGAGGTAATACAGTACGTGGGTAGGGCTATAAAAGACTAGTCAATAAGGATAAACAATAAGCAGAGCAGCGTGTGTGAGTGTGAGTGTGTGGCATCAATATGCGTGTTTGTGTGTGAGCGTATGTACAGTCGTGGCCAAAGGTTTTGAGAATGACACAAATATTAATTTCCACAAAGTTTGCTGCTTCAGTGTCTTTAGATATTTTTGTCAGATGTTACTATGGAATACTGAAGTCTAATTACAAGCATTTCATAAGTGTCAAAGGCTTTTATTGACAATTACATGAAGTTGATGCAAAGAGTCAATATTTGCAGTGTTGACCCTTCTTTTTCAAGACCTCTGCAATCCGCCCTGGCATGCTGTCAATTAACTTCTGGGCCACATCCTGACTGATGGCAGCCCACTCTTGCATAATCAATGCTTGGAGTTTGTCAGAATTTGTGGGGTTTTGTTTGTCCACCCCCCTCTTGAGGATTGACAACAAGTTCTCAATGGGATTAAGTTCTGGGGAGTTTCCAGGCCATGGACCCAAAATATTGGTGTTTTGTTCCCCGAGCCACTTAGTTATCACTTTTGCCTTATGGCAAGGTGCTCCATCATGCTGGAAAAGGCATTGTTCGTCACCAAACTGTTCCTGGATGGTTGGGAGAAGTTGTTCTTGGAGGATGTGTTGGTACCATTCTTTATTCATGGCTGTGTTCTTAGGCAAAATTGTGAGTGAGCCCACTCCCTTGGCTGAGAAGCAACCCCACACATGAATGGTCTCAGGATGCTTTACTGTTGGCATGACACAGGACTGATGGTAGCGCTCACCTTGTCTTCTCCAGACAAGCTTTTTTCCGGATGCCCCAAACAATCGGAAAGGGGATTCATCAGAGAAAAGGACTTTACCTCAGTTCTCAGCAGTCCAATCCCTGTACCTTTTGCAGAATATCAATCTGTCCCTGATGTTTTTCCTGGAGAGAAGTGGCTTCTTTGCTGCCCTTGACACCAGCCCATCGTCCAAAAGTCTTCGCCTCACTGTCGTGCAGATGCACTCACACCTGCCTGCTGCCATTCCTGAGCAAGCTCTGTACTGGTGGTGCCCCGATCCCGCAGCTGAACCAACTTTAGGAGACGGTCCTGGCGCTTGCTGGACTTTCTTGGGCGCCCTGAAGCCTTCTTCACAACAATTGAACTGCTTTCCTTGAAGTTCTTGATGATCCGACAAATGGTTGATTTTAGTTGCAATCTTACTGACAGCAATATCCTTGCCTGTGAAGCCCTTTTTGTGCAAAGCAATGATTACGGCACATGTTTCCTTGCAGGTAACCATGATTGACAGAGGAAGAACAATGATTCCAAGCACCACCCTCCTTTTGAAGCTTCCAGTCTGTTATTTGAACTCAATCAGCATGACAGAGTGATCTCCAGCCTTGTCCTCATCAACACTCACACCTATGTTAACGAGAGAATCACTGACATGTCAGCTGGTCCTTTTGTGGCAGGGCTGAAATGCAGTGGAAATGTTTTTTGGGGATTCAGTTCATTTGCATGGCAAAGAGGGACTTTGCAATTAATTGCAATTCACGGCTGGATAAAAAACGTACCCGATTTAATCTGGTTACTACTCCTGCCCAGTAACTAGAATATGCATATAATTATTGGCTTTGGATAGAAAACACCCTAACGTTTCTAAAACTGTTTGAATGGTGTCTGTGATTATAACAGAACTCATATGGCAGGCAAAAACCTGATAAGATTTCATGCAGGAAGTGGCCTGTCTGACAAGGTGTCATTCTTCTTGTCTCTGTTTATTGAAGAGTGAGGATCTTAGCTGTCCCGTGACACTTCCTACGGCTGCCATAGGCTCTCAGAAGGCGGCAAAACGCTGAATCGTGGCTTTGCAGGCTCTGGCTGAAACAAAGTAGCGCGTTTGGGTAGTGGCTGGTTACAGTACTGTGAGACTCAGGCTCGTGCCCGCGTCGACCGAAAGCTTTGTTTTCTTTCCTCTGTTTAGCTAAATGGACATTCCTGGTCGGAATATTAACGCTTTTTTTACGAGAAAAATTGCATAAAAATGGATTTTAAACGGCGGTTGACATGCTTCGAAGCACGGTAATGGAATATTTAGATTTTTTTTGTCACGAATTGCGCCATGCGCACGACCCTGATTTACCATTTCGGATAGTGTCTGGGACGCACGAACAAAACGCCGCTATTCGGATATAACGATGGATTATTTTGGACCAAACCAACATTTGTTATTGAAGTAGCAGTCCTGGGAGTGCATTCTGACGAAGACAACAAAAGGTAATCAAACTTTTATAATAGTAAATCTGATATTGGTGAGTGCTAAACTTGCCGGGTGTCTAAATAGCTAGCCCGTGATGGCAGGGCTATGTACTTAGAATATTGCAAAATGTGCTTTCACCAAAAAGCTATTTTAAAATCGGACATATCGAGTGCATAGAGGAGTTCTGTATCTATAATTTTTATATTAATTGTTATGCTTTTTGTGAACGTTTATCGTGAGTAATTTAGTAAATTGTTAGCAAATTCCCCGGAAGTTTGCGGGGGGAAGGCTAGTTCTGAACGTCACATGCTAATGTAAAAAGCTGTTTTTTGATATAAATATGAACTTGATTGAACAAAACATGCATGTATTGTATAACATAATGTCCTAGGTGTGTCATCTGATGAAGATCATCAAAGGTTAGTGCTGCATTTAGCTGATTTCTGGGTTTTTGTGACATTATATGCTAGCTTGAAAAATGGGTGTCTGATTATTTCTGGCTTGGTACTCTGCTGACATAATCTAATGTTTTGCTTTCGCTGTAAAGCCTTTTTGAAATCGGACAGTGTGGTTAGATAAAGGAGAGTCTTGTCTTTAAAATGCTGTGAAATAGTTATATGTTTGAAAAATTGAAGTTTTTGTATTTTTGAGGAATTTGTAATTCGCGCCACGCCTGTCATTGGATATTGGAGCAGGTGTTCCGCTAGCGGAACGTCTAGATGTAAGAGGTTAAGTGTTCCCTTTATTTTTTTGAGCAGTGTATATAGGCCCTGGATGGCAGGAAGCTTGGCCCCAGTGATGTACTGGGCCATTCACACTACCCTCTGTAGCGCCTTACGGTCAGATGCCGTGCAGTTGCCATACCAGGCGGTGATGCAACCGGTCAGGATGTGCTCGATGGTGCAGCTGTAGAACCTTTTGAGGATCTGGGGACCCATGTCAAATCTGTTTAGTCTCCTGAGGGGTGAAAAGGTTTTGTCGTGCCCTCTTCACGACTGTCTTGGTATGTTTGGACCATGATAGTTTGGTGGTGATGTGGACACCAAGGAACTGGAAACTCCCAACCCGCTCCACTACAGCCCCGTCGATCTTAATGGGGGCCTGTTTGGCCCACCTATTCCTGTAGTCCACGATCAGCTCCTTAGTCTTGCTCACATTGAGGGAGAGGGTGTTGTCCTGGCACCACACTGACAGTTCTCTGACCTTCCTATAGGCTGTCTCATCGTTGTCGGTGATCAGGCATACCACTATTGTCATCGGCAAACGTAATGATGGTGTTGGAGTCGTGTTTGGCCATTTAGTTGTGGGTGAACAGGGAATACAGGAGTGGACCAAGTACACACCCCTGAGGGGCCTCAGTGTTGAGGATCAGCGTGGCAGACGTGTTGTTGCCTACTCTTACCACCTGGGGGCAGCCCGTCAGGAAGTCCAGGATCAAGTTGCAGAGGGAGGTGTTAAGTCCCAGAGTCCTTAGCTTAGTGATGAGCTTCATGGGCACTATGGTGTTGAACGCTGAGCTGTAGTGAATGAACAGCATTCTCACATAGGTGTTCCTTTTTTCCAGGTGAGAGAGGGCAGTGTGGAGTGCGATTGAGATTGCGTCATCTGTGGATCTGTTGGGGAGGTATGCGAATTGGAGTGGGTCTAGGTAGTCAGGGAGGATTTTAAAAATATATTTATTTCACCAGGTAGGCTAGTTGAGAACAAGTTCTCATCTACAACTGCGACCTGGCCAAGATGAAGCAAAGCAGTTTGACACATACAACAACACAGAGTTACACATGGAATAAACAAACATACAGTATGTGCAAATGAGGTAAGATTAGGGAGGTAAGGAAATAAATAGGCCATGGTGGCAAAGTAATTACAATATAGCAAATAAACACTGGAATGGTAGATGTGCAGAAGATGAATGTGCAAGTAGAGATACTGGGGTGCAAAGACACAAGATAAATAAATAAATACACTATGGGGATGAGGTAGTTGGATGGGCTATGTACAGGTGCAGCGATCTGAGCTGCTCTGACAGCTGGTGCTTAAAGCTAGTGAGGGATATATGAGTCTCCAGCTTCAGTGATTTTTGCAGTTAGTTCCAGTCATTGGCAGCAGAGAACTGGAAGGAAAGGTGGCCAAAGGAGGAATTGGCTTTGGGGGTGACCAGTAAGATATACCTGCTGGAGTGTGGGCTATGGGTGGGTGCTGCTATGGTGACCAGTGAGCTGAGATAAGGTGGGGATTTACCTAGCAAAGACTTGTAGGTGACCTGGAGCCAGTGGGTTTGGTGACGAGTATGAAGTGAGGGCCAGCCAACGATGGCGTGCAGGTCGCAGTGGTGGGTAGTATATGGTGCTTTGGTGACAAAACAGATGGCACTGTGATAGACTGCATCCAATTTGTTGAGTAGAGTGTTTGAGGCTATTTTGTAAATGACATCACCGAAGTTGAGGTTCGGTAGAATCGTCAATTTTGCGATGGTATGTTTGGCAGCATGAGTGAAGGATGCTTTGTTGCAAAATAGGAAGCCGATTCTAGACTTAATTTTGGATTGGAGATGCTTAATGTGAGTCTGGAAGGAGAGTTTACAGTCTAACCAGAAACCTAGGTATTTGTAGTTGTCCACATATTCTAAGTCAGAAACGTCCAGAGTAGTAATTCTGGACGGACGGGCAGCTGCAGGCAGCGATCGGTTGAAGAGCATGCATTTAGTTTTACTTGCATTTAAGAGTAGTTGGAGGCCACGGAAGGAGAGTTGTTTGGCATTGAAGCTCGTCTGGAGGTTAGTTAACAGTGTCCAAAGAAGGGCCAGATGTATACAGAATGGTGTCGCCTGCGTAGAGGTGGATCAGAGAAACACCAGCAGCAAGAGCGACATCATTGATATATACAGAGAAGAGAGTTGGCCTGTGAATTGAACACTGTGGCACCCCCATAGAGACTGCCAGAGGTCCGGACAACAGGCTCTCCGATTTGACACACTGAACTCTATCAGAGAAGTAGGTGGTGAACCAGGCGAGGCAATCATTTGAGAAACCAAGGCTGTTGTCTGCCAATAAGAATGTGGTGATTGACAGAGTCGAAAGCCTTGGCCAGGTCAATGAATACGGCTGCACAGTATTGTCTTTTATCGATGGCGGTTGTGATATCGTTTAGGACCTTTAGCGTGGCAGAGGTGCACCCATGACCAGCTCTGAAACCAGATTGCGAAGCGGAGAAGGTATGGTGGGATTCGAAATGGTCAGTAATCTGTTTTGTTAACTTGGCTCTCGAAGACCTTAGAAAGGCAAGGTAGGATGGATATAGGTCTGTAGCTGTTGATGTGAGCCATGCCCAGCCTTTCAAAGCACTTCATGGCTAACGATGTGAGTGCCACGGCTTGGTAATCATTTAGACAGTCCCTGTGCCCAAGGAAGCGAAGGTAACTTATGGTGGTCTGCTTAATACATATAGGCATTACAGACTCGGTCAGGGAGAGTTTGAAAATGTCATTGAAGACACTTGACAGTTGGTCTGCGCAAGCTTTGAGCACACGTCCTGGTAATCCGTCTGGCCCAGCGGCTTTGTGATTGTTGACCTGTTTAAAAGTTTTGCTCACATTGGCTACCGAGAGCATTATTACAGTCAACCAGAACAGCTGGTGCTCTCATGCACACTTCAGTATTGCTTGCCTCGAAGCGAGCATAAAAGGCATTTAGCTCTTGTATGTAGATCAGTGACACAAAATCTACATTTTAGATTAAGGCTGTAACATAACAAAATGTGGAAAAAGTCAAGGGATGTGAATACTTTCTGAAGGAGCTGTAGGTATGTATTCAACTTGATGCAGCTAAAGAAAGGATTATTTCTCTTCATGAAGAAAATAAAAAATAATAATGGGACCTTCCTGGACTAGGATCAATTTACACAACTGCACCCCTCTAATAGCTTGAACCAGAAAATGGCTGCTCATTGATCGACTCCAGGTGAGCGTAAATGGATGAGTGTCGGAACCAGAAAGAGGGAGAAAAATCTTTCTTGGCGTGCCTGCGTTCTTCACCCGCATCCGGACTTAAGACTTTCAAATCACTTTGAGCCCCTGTACCAGCTGTCTTCTACTGGGGCTTAGATGTTCCCTCCATGGCTGAGGATGCCTCTCCAGCTACCTTGCCTTGTCCTAGTCAATCAACTGCCTGGGCACAGCCTGGACCACTGCGGCCCCCCTCCTCTGGGGTGTGCTCTCTGACTCATAGCTCTGTCCCCTTGGCTGTTGTGGCCTGCACACTGCTGGGCCGTGCTTTCTGGATCAGAGCTCTGTCCCCTTGGCTGTTGTGGCCTGCACACTGCCGACGTCTCAGCAGCCCTTTTCTCAGGTGAGTTCTATTGCACTGGCCTTGCTTCAAGACAAGGCAGAAGACGGTTCATTCTGGCAATTGTGATAGGGAGTTGGTGAGGCATATATCTGTATCTGGGGCATAAACTTTGTTTTGCTGGGGCAAAATTTCAAGATATCACCAGGTTGCTTTCCGAGGTTGTGAGTCAGTCACCAGGGGCTGATACTGTCATGATTCATGTTGGGTCGAAATGCATTATGAAGGGCAGCTTCATTCTCTTCCAACGCCCCTGGCATAATGCACATTTGCTGAAGCATTATGACAACACAGCGCCACAATGGTAGGGATTAGCTGAGCTGGGCTTGGGTCATTGATACGTCATTGTCTCAACACAGCCTTATAATGCTATGAAAGGATCCAGGAACCCACATGATTTGGGTGGATCCCATCCTCCATATAATACGAGCTTTGTTTCCAGAAGGTATCAAAATTGTCAATAAATGTTAAACCCACAAAGCTGCAATCGTCTCGTAACCGGTTATGGAGGGCTGAAAGTATGCTGAACCGTTCAATGCCACGATTTAGGGAGAGCAGAGAGCCAGATATTATGGGGCGTTTGTTGGTGTCAAGTAGTGACCCAATCAATTCTTTAAAATCCATCTTCAGTTGTTCTGAGCTGCCCTTCATAATGTATTTTGACCCCACATGAACCATGACAGTATCAGCCCCCAGTGACTGATGCACAGCCTCAGGAAGCAACCTGGTGATATCCTGAACTTTGACCCAACGTAAACCATGACAGTATCAGCCCCCGGTGAATGACTCATAGCTTCGGGAAGCAGCCTGGTGATATCCTGAACCTTTGCCAGAGGAAAACACAAAGTCTTTGCCCCAGGTACAGATATGCCTCACCATCGAACTCCCTATCATGTCTCGAAGCTGATTGCGATGCCAGAGCCACAGAACTCGAATGAGAAGAGGGCTGCTGAGACGCCGGCCGCATTGTTGTATCTGTGTCTCTATAAAGGATTCCCCCACTCCCTTCGAACTCTGTGCAACAAGAGGTGCAAAAACTCTAGATCCCCTTTACTCCACACACAGAGACGCATACAAAGCTCTCCCTCGCCCTCCATTTGGCAAATCTGACCATAACTGCCTCCTCCTGATTCCTGCTTACAAGCAAAAACTAAAGCAGGAAGTACCAGTGACTCGCTCAATATGGAAGAAACAAAAACCAAAGTATCAGAGCGTCAATACAGCACCAAGATCGAATCCTACTACACCGGCTCAGACGCTTGCGGATGTGGCAGGGCTTGCAAACTATCACGTATTACAAGGGGAATCCCAGCCACAGGCTTCCCAGTGACACGAGCTTACCAAACAAGCTAAATGCCTTCTATACTCACTTTAAGGAAACAGTGAAGCAACACTGAACCATGAGTGAGAGCACCTGCTATTCCGGATGACTGTGTGATCACCCTCTTTGTAGCCGATGTGAGTGAGACCTTTAAAAAGGTGAAGATTTAATTAACTTTATATTTTATTATTATTCGTGTCTTTATTAGACAAACATTCACAAAACCAAAGTGTCAGTAGTTAGCTAGAATGCATGGGTAATTCACGTCATTGCCCTACTATTTAAACAGAGGACATCCAAGGAGGAAAATGTGTAACTTCAGTGCAGTAAGGAAATGTGCAATCTATAATTAGCTAACTAGTTCATTTATAACTAAAACATACATTTTATTAGCTAGCCAATTTCAGTTGTTACCAAGCAAGCTAAAGTTATTAGCTGGCTGGCTTTCTATGGGCTTAACAATGCTAGCTAACATTAGCTATGCTAGCTAACATTGGTTCCTACTTGCTAGTCAAAGGACGGTAACGTTTAACAGGTTGCAGTTGTCTAATGTCACTCGTTTTAGTGTAGACAGCTTTTTATAACGTTTTGAAAATGATGATTTATGCACCCTATTCATGGCCTTAGCAACAAACGATGTCCAAACTTAGAAGGTTTGCTTTAGCTAGCAAGCTACTGTGTGTTTGCTTATCCCGGAAGGGCTGACTGGAAGGGCTGGGGCGGTCCTATGTAAAATAATAGATCATGATTCATTAAATTCAAAACGGGGCTATCCAACCAGCGTAGGGTGTAGCCTTGAAGTCTGAGGCCACAGCCCCTTCAATATCGATGCTTCATGCCAACACATCAAAGCAGCCTTTCCAGACTCTCAAGTGAGAAAGACTGGTGTCAGCCAGACTAGGGACTCTGCTGTTCTAGCACCAAGGGAAGCAGGTTCCACCATTTGGGTGCCAGGACAGAGAAGAGTTTTGACTGGGTTGACTAGCTAACCAACTAACCTCCTCCAAACAAAGATAGGTGTATATGTGGCAATCTCATGAGTTTTCTAAAGACAAAGTTATCTGTAGGTGTGGTGTAGTTGTGGCCATCTCATGAGAGTTTCCTAAAGACGAAGTTATCTGTAGGGCGTGAGTTTCTGCTGTTGCTTTCATGGAAGAAACAAGCCTACATCCCTGAGGCCAGACACAGTAAGTACTAATAACTTGTGTTCAACTTTTGTACTAATCTCGGAACCCAGATTCAAATATTGCCTGCGCCAGCTAGCTAGCTCTGTCACAAGAGACTAGTTGTCAACATGACAATGTAAAAATGTTCCTGTTTTTGTCAACTTACTTGAAGACAGCGATCAACAGGTTGACCAGCAGGATGTTGGCCACCAGTAGATAACAGGCCATGATGGCCGGGGTCAGCCAGGCTCCAGGGATACACGGAGGCAACTTCTTACCATCCTCATCATACAGGTTCTCACCACACGGCGCTGGGGGGTTAGCGGAAGAAGAACAAGACTGCTTTAGTATTCAAAATAACACTCTCCACATTGCCACTTTGAAAATATAAAACTTACTGAAGAATACTCACGGTTGATTTCCATTGCATAGACTTGAAGCAGTTCCAAAAATAAAAATGAAAAGGCATGAATACAAAGACAACATCATACTTCTGTCATGGTCAAGACCAGGTGCACGTGAAGTCAAAGACTGTCCTGTGCTGCTGGGAGACCAGGTGAAGTCAAAGACACATTATGGATAAATATAGGACAGATCAAAACATGGACAAACAGGACTGATCATCCGCCCGTGAAACAGGAAACAGAATCTTACTATAAATCTGAGTCTTACGGTCGATCGAGTCAGCAAACACCTCTCCATAGATCATCCAGTAGGGCATGTAGAAGATGTTCCTGGCCAAACGCCATGTTGGCTCCTCATCAGGGTGCAAGATGGCCTGCCGCGACACCCCGAAACTCATCAACACCACCAACATGATTATCACGAAGTACAGCATGTCGATCATCTGCAGAACATAGAACACAACATATTAACCATTCTAATATAGAACACGGAACACAGCATGTCAGTCATTCTAATATAGAACATAGAGCAGGGCATGTTAATAATTCTAATATAGAACATAGAACACAACATATTAACCATTCTAATATAGAACACGGAACACAGCATGTTAATCATTATAATATGGAACATAGAATGTCAGTCATCCGGAATAAATTATTTGTAATTAAGCCAATGGGATGCCATTATTTCCATTCTTCTACCATTCCAGTGTTTTACTTGCTATATTGTATTTACTTCGCCACCATGGCATTTTTTGCCTTTACCTCCCTTATCTCACCTCATTTGCTCACATTTGTATATAGACTTATTTTTCTACTGTATTATTTATTGACTGTATATTTGTTTTACTCCATGTGTAACTCTGTTTTTGTATGTGTCGAACTGCTTTGCTTTATCTTGGCCAGGTCGCAATTGTAAATGAGAACTTGTTCTCAACTTGCCTACCTGGTTAAATAAAGGTGAAATAAATACATAAATAAAACATTTGGAGTAATACTGTCCTCCCCTTCCTCCTCTGGTATCTTCAGAGGTAGAAGGCCTCAAGACAAGCAGACTGAGTATCTTCTGTATGGTGGGCTAACCCCCTGTAACCTATGCTGTATTACGCGATACTTTTTGATTGGGGAATATTAGTGATGAACGATGAGGAGAAAGCAGCTGAATGAAGTTATAGAACCACCATAGTAATAATCCTTCAGGATTTATTGTGGATTTATCCTCTATAATATTTAATGTATGATATGTTGTCTCTGGAGCAGCCTACTAACTTTGAATTATCAAACAAAAATCAATCAATCAACGAAGTTACCATTTTCCCAATCATCATGACATAGGGTCCCAGGTACTTGTTGACCCCGAAGATGTCGAGCACCCTGATGTACCAGAAGATGATGTCTATGCAGTAGATTACACGTCCTATGCCCAGGAGGGGTTCGTTCTGCAGCCTCAGCAGAAGGCCAACCAGGAAGGTGGAGATGGCTGCCAGGTCAGTGATGTTCCAGACCTCTTGCAGCCATACGTTGATCTTCTGCTTCAGCTTCCCAGGCTCTGACATTAGGATCTATGGGTCAAGGTCAAAGTTAGTAACCCAGGCTCTGACATTAGGATCTATGGATCAAGGTCAAAGTTAGTAATCCCAGCTCTGACGTCAGGATCTATGGGTCAAGGTCAAAGTTAGTAATCCCAGCTCTGACACAGGACCTTTGGGTCAAGGTCAAAGTTAGTAATCCCAGCTCTGACGTCAGGATCTATGGGTCAAGGTCAAAGTTAGTAACCCAGGCTCTGACATCAGGATCTATGGGTTAAGGTCAAAGTTAGTAAGTAAGCCTTGTCCGAGCCAGAACCGAGCATGGGGTAGGATGTCCTATTTCTGTAGCGAAGCATCTTGATGTACACTACACTCTGTCTGACATCGGGGTCTGTGAAGGAAGTACAAAGCATCACTCAATGCTCACATACAGTACAGCTGCATCTGAAATAGCCTATTACCTATAATGTGTTTATATAGGAGGTAAGATGCTACATAGTGCACTATAGATGCAATATTGTTGGGAATATTTTATTTTCAGCTGAGAATGAATTCCCCAAGCTTAGTTGAACTTGACGTTGAACTTAAACTTGTTACTAATTTAC
The DNA here is from genome assembly GCF_965601325.2 of Salmo salar. NCBI lineage: Eukaryota > Metazoa > Chordata > Actinopteri > Salmoniformes > Salmonidae > Salmo > Salmo salar. The sequence continues at coordinate 126,765,433 of NC_138300.1, forward strand.
CTGTCTGACTTTCTCGAAGCCGAGCGTTAGGATGTAGGCGATGACGGTCCACTCCTGGATGGACGGCCATCGCTCCATCTTCACCAGGATTATGTAGTTATACAGCATCAGGTAGCCCAGGTAGGAGATCTAACAGAGAAATAGATACACAACATAGTGCTAGACATCAGGTAGCCCAGGTAGGAGACCTGTTCAGTATTCCATTAGGATCAGGTAGGTCTGTTTAGTATTTTATTACTGTAGTGATACTTACGGTGTTGAACCAGAACTTGGTGAACGGGGCATCATAGAACTCATAGATCCTCCGTCCAATAGGCTTCCTCCGGACATTACTGCTGCCCTCCTCTTCGTCTCCCTTCCTTGACACAACGTCATCCTGAAACAATAATTTGATCAATCAACCAATCAATACAAAATAACACCAGGACTTACTGGTACTAGGGGCCTATCTGTTACCCTGTTACTAAGGCCTACCTGTTACCCTGTTACTAAGGGCCTACCTGTTACTATCAACATATCTGTTACACTGTTACTAGGGGCCTATATGTTACACTGTTACTATGGGCCTATCCATTAGCCTGTTACTATCAGCCTATCTGTTAGGCCTCGAATAACAGTTTAACTGATAAACTGTTATTTGGTGGCCTATCAGTTCCCCTATTATTATCGGCCTACCTGTTACCCTGTTACTAAGGGCCTACCTGTTACCCTGTTACTAAGGGCCTACCTGTTACCCTGTTACTAAGGGCCTACCTGTTACCCTGTTACTAAGGGCCTACCTGTTACCCTGTTACTAAGGGCCTACCTGTTACCCTGTTACTAAGGGCCTACCTGTTACCCTGTTACTAAGGGCCTACCTGTTACCCTGTTACTAAGGGCCTACCTGTTACCCTGTTACTAAGGGCCTACCTGTTACCCTGTTACTAAGGGCCTACCTGTTACCCTGTTACTAAGGGCCTACCTGTTACCCTGTTACTATCAAATCAAATTTTATTGGTCGCATACACATGGTTAGCTGATGTTAATGCGAGTGTAGCGAAATGCTTGTGGTTCTAGTTCCGACCGTGCAGTAATATGTAACAAGTAATCTAACAATTTCACAACAACTACCTTATACACACAAGTGTAAAGGAATGATTAAGAATATGTACACATAAATACATGGAACGGCATAGGCAAGATGCAGTAGATGGTATACAGTACAGTGTATACATATGAGATGAGTAATGTAGGGTATGTAAACATTATATAAAGTGGCATTGTTTAAGTGACTAGAGAACTTTATTACATCCAATTATTTAATTACTAAAGTGGCTAGAGATTGAGTGTGTATGTTGGCAGAAGCCACCCAATGTTAGTGATGGCTGTTTAACAGTCTGATGGCCTTGAGATAGAAGCTGTTTTTCAGTCTCTTGGTCCCAGTTTTGATGCACCTGTACTGACCTCGCCTTCTGGATGATAGCGGGGTGAACAGGCAGTGGCTCGGGTGGTTGTTGACAGGTAGTTTGCCCCCGGTGATGCGTTGTGCAGACCTCACTACCATCTGGAAAGCCGTACGGTTGTGGGCGGAGCAGTTGCCATACCAGGCGGTGATACAGCCCGACAGGATGCTCTGTAAAAGTTTGAGTGTTTTTGGTGACAAGCCAAATTTCTTCAGCCTCCTGAGGTTGAAGAGGCGCTGTTGCACCTTCTTCACCATGCTGTCTGTGTGGGTGGACCAATTCAGTTTGTCCGTGATGTGTACGTCGAGGAACTTAACTTTCCACCTTCTCCACTACTGTCCCGTCGATGTGAATAGGAGTGTGCTCCCTCTGCTGTTTCCAGAAGTCCACGATCATCTCCTTTGTTTTGTTGACACTGAGTGCAAGGTTATTTTCCTGACACCACACTCCGAGGGCCCTCACCTCCTCCCTGTAGGCCGTCTCGTTGTTGTTGGTAATCAAGCCCACCACTGTAGTGTCGTCTGCAAACGTGATGATTGAGTTGGAGGTGTGCATGGCCATGGGTGAACAGGGAGTACAGGAGAGGGCTGAGAACACACCCTTGTGGGGCCCCAGTGTTGAGGATC